>NW_026642624.1:612494-1224988 GCF_028554395.1 Pezoporus wallicus
TCGCACTTGGTTAAGCCTCAGTGAAGGTTTATGCTCTGTGGTGTTTGCTAAGAGCACACAAATATCTGTTAGAGCAGGCCAGCAGGTATGTGCTAGCATATTAAGCGTAGACTTTGGCACACCAGTAGAGGCTACGGTGTGCTGCAGGCATTGCTTCAGTGGTGTGGGTGTTGTGTCAGTAAATACTGAACTAATGTGAGTGCTGTTGTGCACATGTCATTAGGTATGATGGGTTAAGTGGTAATCTTGCAGATCTTTCCATCACCTCCCTTTCATGCAGAGGGGTAAAGGGAATGGTGCTTTCTGCTCTTCATCGGGGCAGGAGGGCTCCCTCGCTTCTTAACAGCAATTTCAGCCATTGCTTCACCCACAGAGAGGCACCAAGTCTGCCTTGTGCGGGCTTCTGAGCCCTGGCTGGGGAAGGAGGAGGGAGAGGATGGAGGTGGACTCTGAGAGCCTGTGTCCTGCAGGGACTAGAGAGGAAGAGGAGGGTGACTGCCCATGGGGGATGAAGGCGCCTGCTTGCAGCACTGTCCTTCCTCTCCCGGCAGCAGTGGAGGGGCTGCCGGCAGCAAACAGCACGGTTGTGTCTTCCAGGCCTCCTGATTGATTATTTTCAAGTGCCTGCTTAGCGGAGCGGCTCCCGAGGGGCCGCTGCCTCCCTGCGCTGACACCTTCCCCGCACGAGCCGCGCCTCTCTCTGCTGCTGTCCCTTTGATCAAGATCTAACAGCCGGTGCCGGCACCGCTCCCGTCCCTGCTAGAGTGCCTGTCACTGCTGACGGGGCCGGGGACCTCCCCATCCTCACCGCAGCCGCTGCTGGTGGAGCCCCTGGGGACCATGTGCATCATTAGAGCCTTTTTCCCTTTCAAACTAAATCCCCCCCGCGTTGCCCTGAACCCTGCTGTGCCCCAGCAGCACGCGAGTCCTTCGTGCTGTCACCCCTTCCTTCCTGACCCTGCATCAAAGAGTTTCTCTGGTTGGAGAGGAAAACCTCCTTCTCCCCAGTGGTTGGGCATGGTCAGCCCCTTTGCATGGTGCTGTGTCTGGTGGCCACATCGCTGCTGGGTCACCGTCCCTTCTGGCCCTGGAGCTGGCACTGCCGTGGCCATTGGGATCGGCAGTGTTGGAAATGCTGCTTCCAGAGCTGGACAGGGTTTAACCAAACACCCAAAGACCTGCATGCCTCTTTCAGACTCAGAATATAAATCAGAGTGTGCTTTTTTACATATTTGGGGGTGAAAATAGTGTTTTCTAAATTCTGCTTTGGTCTCAGCTCCCATTTACTGACATTCTCAGGTGACCTTGGACAATTCATTTCATTTCTGTGTGTTTTGAAATATTGAAATCGCTCTGTAATACGATGATAATATCGTCTTATTCTAAGCGTGAACATTTAGTATTGTGATTTAGAACAATAAATCTACATGGGGTTTAAAGGCACGCTGAGGTACTGAGGGGGAAGGTATTGTTTTTCAGCTCTCTTGGGGTTAACCAGCCGGTCATATGAATTTATTGTGCATTCTGGTCCTCATAAAAAAATCTGCATTTTATGGCTTGCAGTGAAATGCATTTAGCGAGAGCCTCAGCTCCTAAGTCACACTGACACGGTGATTTTTCTTGGATTTTGCCCATTTAGACACAACCTCACAGTCATTCTATAGCTCCCATTTAGCCCCCGTAAGGAGCAGTTAACAAGCGAGCCCCTCTGATCTGTGCTAGCCCTTGGACCACTGTGAAATCCCCTCAGTAACACCCCAGCTTCAGCCCTTGAGCTGCTGGGAAAGGGTAACACTAAAAAGGGCAGGAAGAAAGGACATTTCATCTTGGAGAGAAGCCTTTGCAGGTAGTTTTTGGTGGATCACTCCTCTTTAACAAGGGTTTTAGACATTGGGAAGTCCATGTTCAGAGTCAGCGTGGGATGGCCCCAGCACAAAGCCCAACTCATGGTGTTGATGAGCTCCCCAGCCCTCCCTGTGCCCCTCTCCTGCTCGGGGGCAGACGACCAGCCCAAGTGTTTCTCTCTGCAGGTGCACAGAGCATTTTTGCCAGCAGCAGCTGTCAGATTGTTGAAATTCCTTAAACACTGCTTGATCTCGGCATGTCTGGAGTGTAACCCAGATCTCAGTGGAAATAGGGAGAAACTAATGCAGAGATGGTCGGTGTTCATGTTTGCTAATGGGGAGCTGAGAGCATCTCCTTTTTTCCCTCCTGCCAGCAAATGGGAGGGAAGGCTGAAGGGATCTTTGGCTTAGGGACAGTCAGGGTGGATGTGAGGAAGAAATTCTTTACAATGAGGATGGTAAAATACCGGAGCAGATTTCTCAGAGAGGTGCTGGATGCACCATTCCTGGAGACATTCAAGGCCAGCCTGGATGTGGTTCTTGGCAGCCTGGTCTAGTTGAAGATGTCCCTGCTTATTGCAGGGGGGGTGGACTAGATGAGCTTTGAAGGTCCATTCAAACCCAGAACCCTTCTATGATAAGGCACTTTTTAGGATCTCAGGAGATGCAGTTTCAGCTGTGGTATACCTGGCACAGGAGGATGGTTTTGTCTTGTGGGCCCCTCCTGCCTGGTGAAATGTGGTTTTTTTGCTTGTCCTGTGCCTGCCTCGTCTCCAGAGTTCTTGTGGTAGGGCTTTATTGTATTATGGGTCTGTGCATCGTCTTGTACAGTGGGTTCCATTCTTGGTTGCTGCCACTTGGTGCTACTGTAGCACAAATAAACGATTAGTGATCGCATCCTGAGCAATGATTGTATCACGATTACAGCAGAGCAAGGGGATGCATCCTCTCCCTGTACCCAATTACACCACAGTGGGCCAGTTCAGGGCTGCTGTAAAGGCAGGGCAGTGACCACTCTGTGAGCTGCAGTTATGAGAGGAGTTTCCTTGAGTTTCCTCTCAAAAAGATCCTCACTGGGAGTCAGGGACTGGCACCTCCATCACTCTGTGTCCCAGGAAAGGGGTTTTGGAGCAAAGGATCCCAGCAGCAAGAGAGGATATGATCAGAGAGGCAGATTTAAGCATTGTGGACTGCATGGATTATTTTATGCCTTGAGATGCTGAAAGGTAAAGCAACTCCTTCCTTTATTTGCATTCCTACAAATGTCCTGCAGCTTGTGTCCTCCCTGTATGCCATGTTTTTCCTGCTCATCTGCTCTCTAGTTCACAGCATGGTTCCTTCTTTATTCTGCCTATGTATGTGTGTTAACAGGGCTGCTTGTGGCTCGGTCTGTTGGCTGGGGAGGGGGGGTGTCCCCAGGAATATCAGCACACTTGAAACATTTCAGTGGCACTGTCATGCAGGCGTTGTGCTCCTTTTGTTTCTTGTACCCCTCAGATTTAGTGAGGATTACACCAGCCGCATCATTTGTACTTAGAGGATGCACAAAGCCTTCAGTGTTTCCATTAAACAGGAGAGAATCAGATGCCTTTTAACAATGATGCTGTCCTTGCAGGCTCCCACTCCACCGTCTACAAGGACCCCATGATACTGGTTGGCCCGGAGAACCTCACACTGACGGTGCACCAGACCGCGGTGCTGGAGTGCATTGCAACTGGCAACCCCCGGCCCATCGTCTCCTGGAGCCGCCTAGGTAAGCCCAAGGAGACTGGGATTTCCTCTTCCTCTTCCCTGTTATCCTATGGGAAATAGGTAGGTGTCACTGACTATTTTATGCAACAGGTGATTTCACCCTTTGCCTTTCTATGGAAGTTAATTGTAGGCTTGAAGTGCTTTCTATCCTCATGTCTACACTTTGTTTTTCCTCTCTGCCAAGATCCTGTTTTCTCCTCTTAGCAGAGTGGGTTGGTTAAACCTGTTGATGTTGCATGAAAGGTGATACTTTTATCTCTTCTCGACTGACAGCATCTTCTTCAGCTGCATCAGAAACATCACCACTGTTGGCCTAGAGAAGCAAAGCACACACAGACATATCCTTCATGTAAAACAGACTTGAAAGAAACTTGCTGCCTCATCAGGGAGTTTGAAAAATGAGGGGACAAGGTGCTTAAAGTAGCATGTCTGAAGCTGTAGAAAACCCCAGTGCTTGCTGCTGGGTTCCATGATGTTATTTTAGTCAGCATGGAAACCAGAGGCAGTGTCTGATGGCATCATACAAGCGAGGAAGAGCAAAGTGCTGTGTTTCAGTCCAAAAGCAAGGGTTCTTGTAGTTTCTAACTTTGTGATAGTACCTTGGAAACTATTTTGCTCAGAGTGACATTTCCATTACCCTACAGAAATCTGAGCAAAGAGCTGATGGCTTTTATTTTATCTTCTGGAGCTTGTGCACACTTTGGGGTCGGTTCAGTTAGGATTTCCCAAGCCCCTGTGGTCCATGAGGTCATGTCATTTTTGGGATGCTAATGTCCCTGAGTCCTCCATTGTGGTTGTGAAGCACAAACAGGGGTAATCCTGTCTCCTGCTGCTGTGCTGTGGCTCTCCAAGGCTCAAGGTCCAGCTCATGGGAAGAGCACCTTCCCACTCCAGAGCTGTCCATCAGGGGATAAAGACACGTATCCAGCATCCCTTGCACTATTTTTCCGTGCTTGCCCTCTTGCTTGCTCCTCTGGTGGCTTGTAAAACCAGCTTGTGTCTGCCACTAACTGGGTATTTTTACTCCAGAGCCGTAACAGTCAGATTGATGCTGGTTTAAAAATTCCCTGTGTCTGTTGTATCAGTGGTTTGGATCTCTTGGACACAGGGCAGCTCTATGTTAATGCTCAACTATAATAAACTACTTTATAGTTGCCTTTAATTATAAGTGTTTATTACCTTCTTCGAAACACTTGTCTCTATAGAGCAGTGCAATAATGAAGATGCAAGAGCTTCTTGTGATATCTGGATGGTCTGAGCTCAGCATTGCCTTCCACCAAATATAAACGCCCTCTCCATGATGCTTTGTAGCACAGCAGCTGAATTAGAGCTACTGAGTGAGAAAGAGATCCCGTTGTTTTCCCTTCCCTTAAGCAGGAATGTTTCCTGTCCAAAGCATCACAAGATCTTGTTTAGTATTGCACCGATCCTGACAGCAATGTGGCTGTAGAGGCTCTCTGATGAGTGGCTGGGTTTGTCATCTCTTCATAGCCATTTCAGAAGCTCTTTCATGTCTCTGGGCCTGTGTGATCAGGAGGAGGGAGAGGGGTTTACACTGGACAAGGACATCCCCTGAATGTCTGTCATCTGTACATGTGGCTTCCTCCCGTGTGAAGGTCTTCTTCCTGCAGTTGCTCCTACAGAGCTGGTTTAGCTTAAATAACCACTGAATTTATTCAACTTAGGAAGCAAAATACTTCGAATCCACTCCCAGAAATAAAAAAATCCATGGGCACAAAGTCTTAGCCATGATTTAGCAATGGCCTGACTTGATCTACACAAAACCTAAAGTCAGTTATATGTGAACATCTTTCTTGCCTGGTCAAAATAAAGAAGAGATGCGGCATGGCCACTGTGGCAGGTCCTTGCCCAGGGCATGCTGCTGGTTCAGAGTGCCTCTCTGAACCCCCTTGCTCACACTTTTGACATTGTGGCATTTCTTCTATCAGAAAGGACTAAAAGAACCCTTCTGCTTTCACAGCATTCTGGTGCAGGGCAAAGCAAGCCATAAACAACATTTGCACTTTCTGCTTTGGCTTTGCTGAAGCCTGGCTGGTTTTCAGTGGGAAAGGCACCTATATTTTGCTTGAAGGAAACCATTCAAATTCTAGGCCAGTTTTTGAGTGTCACCCAATCAATTTTGAATGTAATTTCCTTGGGAATATGTTGTAGCCCCGACCACAAACAGAATTCCTGTGTCTCGCCGTGCATGAAATGTCAACATTCATTAGAGAGCAGGCTCTGAGAGAAATGTAAAATCATTAAGGGTTTGTTCAGGAAAGATAGGGCTTTTCCTTTTGAGAGCTACACACTTCAGGCTTGGACCTGTATGTGTGCACAAATGAATATCCTGGGCACTTACTGCAAAGCCTTTTGAATGAATGACGATTTTAATGTATCCTTACCCTTTAACTGACAGGCCACTGAGCTGGCCTCCATAAAAGGTACCAAGGCAGAATAATAAACTATTTAGAGAGATAGAGAAAAGTGAGGCGAGAAAGAAAAGACAGTGATTATCTGATAGCGTTATACAGAAGTTGTCAGAAAGGGTCACACAATGGGAAGGAAATTACTAAAGAGGGAGCCATTCAAGAAGTAAACTATACAACAATTGTAGGAGCCAATTAATTGGTAACTTATTGGACACAGAAGCTTGTAATAGATGGCTGACTGGTTGACAGGAGCGCCGTTGCTGTAAGTGTTTAGAAATAATAGAGTAAATTTCACCACTTCACACACTGAATAGTCAACTGTTGCAATGTACTCTAAATATGCTAATCCACAGTGCCCAGTGTCCGCTGGAGCAGGAGACCCATGTGTCTAAAAAGTGGAAGGCTACTATGGCACAATACAAAGAATTCACAAAAGACCTAAATGATCAACATTAGAAAGTTGTTACTTTCTTTCTACTTGCTGCTTACAAAAGAAAGGCGTTGGTGTTGTTGCATATTCATATCGCCTGGCACGTTTTAACGGGTCTCTGTAATTGGTGCTGCTGTGCCAATCACTCCCTTAGCGGGAGAATGGACTCCAGAAAGCATCCCATACACCTTGGAAAAATAAATAATGCAGCTCCCAAACCACAGGCCTCTTTCATCCAGCCTCCCCCCCCAAGAAGGGAGCCTGGAAGCCTCTTTTGTCCCTAGACAGAGCATCTTTAGGGAGCATCTCCCACTTGGAGAATGATCTCCTTTATTAATCAGTTGTTTTCTGCTCTTTGCAACCAGTTGAACCTCTCTCCTGCCCTCATCAGCTGAGGATCGATAGAGTGAATCTGTCAAACATTTGTACCCACACTGGCTTGTTTTCAGCCCTCAAACGTTCTGCTTTTGACTTCATAAAATGAAGCAGAAGGTCATGTTAAATGAGCAGCAGTTTCCAGCATGCGTGGGTCCTGAGAGTTCAGGAACTGAGCAACAGTGCTTTTGCAGTCCCTTCAGATCTTCCCCATAGAGAGATGACTCGGTGATGGCAAGTGGTGCCAGGAAGGTAGGGTTTCAGGGTTCGGATCCCTTGACCAAGCCACTCCTCAGGCTTCTGTGTGAGGGAAACAGGGTTAAAATAAATAGCAACCTTTGCAAAGCCCCTCTGCACAGCACTCCTGCAAAGTGCTGAGCTTTCCGGATGCAAGGAATTTCTTGTGTAAAAACTCTGTGTTATTGATGTGTGTTGCCAGCATTACACACCTGGGCTTGCTATTAGCTGAAGACCTTCTAACTGATCACAGGATGGTTTGGGTTGAGTGAGGTACAGTAGAGTAAGAAGAATGGGGCAGGCTGGGAAAGGAGAGATACTTCTCTTAGAAGCCCTTTCAGCACTCTTGGAAGGAGCTGAGTAAGAGGCATATGGGGTGATCTGGCAGTGATCTTTGCTGGCTGTTAGAGGTGACCACACTGAATCAGTGACAGATCCCTCGAGGTTTCTGAGCTTGGAGAGCTTTGTTCTTCAGGGAAGTGGAAGATGTTTGACTGGCAGGAGATGTATCTTCAGAGCACCACACCTCTAATTGGTAACTGGGGCTAGAGAGATAACTAAGGAGGTATCAGTGCCGGTATTTGGGCTCTGTGGAGTGCCTGCTGCAGGCTGGGTCTTTGCATGCTTAAATTATGTAGCACGTTATAAATAATACACTAAAACTACTGACATTCAAGTCACATTTCTGTGGTATTTCTTAAGGCAAGGATGTGAGGGAGCATCCAGGTATGGCCACTTTGCATCTTTCCCTGATCCCACCCATCTCAAGAGAGAGAGATTTGATTTTTACACGTAAATATGGACTTCCAAAAGGTCTAATTTAAAAGACGAAATCAACTTCAATTTGAATTTAATTCAGACCTCTTTACACTTCAGATGATGTTTGAAGGGAATGGTTCCTTGTTATTGCTCATTAAATGTGGGACAGGTCATGTTTTACTGTCCTTTTTATGACTGAGCCATTTACTGCTGCAGTGGCTTGGCCAGTTATGTGATCATTTAATCATTTAATGACATTGTTTTTCTCTCTCTAAAAGACCCAAGCATTTCTCTTTGCAATGCAAATAATGAAGTGGTCTGGCATTCCCTGCCTAATGAAGCAAGGAAACCTTGAAGTTTAAAAATTTCCTGGAAAACAGTGTGTAGGGAGCATGGCAGGAGATGTGTTTGGGAAGTGCTTTGTAGCTTTCAGCCCATGTTTTACTGGTGTTTCCTAGCAGGGTGCTGCTGTTAATCTGAAATGGGATCCCTCACTTCTATGGGTTTGCAAGGCAGGGGAGCTCTCTACAGGGGTGGCTTCTGTGAGAAGTCCCATCCCTGGCAGTGTTCAAAGCCAGGTTGGACAGGGCTTGGAGCAACCTGCTCTAGTGAAAGGTATCCATTCCCGTGGCAGGGGTTGGAACTGGATGAGCTTTAAGGTCCCTTCCATCCCAGAGTTGCTTCTCCCATTCTGTAGGTTCTTCAAACTCCTTGATCAAAGGGAAGAGAAGAACTGAATTCCTGTTTTCCAACTGATGAAAGTGTGCTCCCCTTTACTGCTCCTCAGTAAAAGTGCCCCCCTGCCCTGCCCCTCTGCTCAGACACCCTGACACACGCTAGCACTGATTTAGAGCTGCCTTTGTCAGGAGTGTCTTAAAACACAAATCAATGAAGCAATAAAAAGCAATAGCCTGATACTAATGAAACACATTGTAATTAGAGTTGGCTGGGAATTTTCCAGTAAAAAATAGGCTTTGTTGGGACAAGGTGAATTCCCTGATACTGAACTATTTCACATTCAACACTTCTGTTTTGAAGACCTTGTGCTGGAGCCCAGGCGTGGTTATTTGGAGACACTGGTCCTCTCCTTCCCAGAGCATCTCTGTTGGAAACAGGCTGTTGAGCTGGTTGCATCCCTGGGCAATCTAATACAAGAACCCAGGCAGTAGCTTAGAGAGGCTGGTATGATTTAACTTGGTTTAACCGCTTTAGTGAACAGTGTTCTTCGCCTTAAGCTGAGCACCTGGCTGAAAGCTTTCACGTTTCCTGTGCTGGTACCTTGGGTTTGGGCAAACATGTAAGTGAGGATCCTGGTTTTCTCCTGAAGACAGTTCTGCCAAGTGTCAGCTACAACCCATTGACTTTACTTGGCAAACCCCAGTAACGGAGCATGGTACCGTTCCATTTGTGTGGAGAGCCTCACACAAAGGTCCAGCACGTGACTGTTATCCTTTTCCTCTTCTTTCAGACGGCCGCCCCATCGGCGTGGAGGGGATCCAGGTGCTGGGCACAGGAAATCTCATGATCTCAGACCTCACCGTGCAGCATTCCGGCATCTACGTGTGCGCTGCGAACAAACCCGGCACGCGGGTGCGAAGGACCGCGCAGGGCAGCCTCGTTGTACAAGGTGAGCAAACCTGGGGCTTGCAGAGGAGGGATGCTCACACTGGTGGGTAGCAACCAGGTGTCATTCAGCTGAGGCCTCAGCTGCATGGGCGCAATGGCTTTCCATCCCATCACAGGCATTTATTCGGCATAGCACACCCGTTATCGTACTTGTACGTCTCAGCAGAAAGCTCAGACTGACTTAATCAGCCAACGTCATCACTCACCCTTGCGTGGTCCTTAATAATATGGGGGCACAGGCACTGGTCTCATACTGGATATCTTGGAATGCTAGATATCACTCATGCAATGATATCCAGGAGTACATATCACGAGGACGAGGCCTTGGGTGATATGGTTTAGTGTGAGGTGTCCCTGCCCATGGCAGGGGGGTTGGAACTTGATGATCTTAAGGTCCTTTCCAACCCTAACTATTCTGTGATTCTATAAAGTGTTGCTCTCCAACTGAAATGGCACCAGTAAGTCTAAAACTATTTCCAAAAAGTCAGTGAGACTGTTTCCTTTAGCAGTTGACACTGTTTGAGCCCCTTGCCATGACACGAGTAAAGCATCCCTTGGACGCCATCCCCAAGACATGCAGGTTGCTCCTCTTCCTCACAGCAACTGTCCTGAGATACCACTTGTATAGGGTGGGTCAGCCCAGAGTAGAGATCAGCACTCAAGAAACCAAACAAATCCACTCCACATGCTCTGTGGACCAGTCTCCATGGTGAGGGGAGCCAGGCAAGTATTTCAGAAGGCAAACCCAGCTGGCAGCATGCTCTGAATGGCAGTAATCCGCCCTGATTACAGGCACTCACCTCCTCTTCATGCTAGCCCACTTAAAGCATCTCGTGCTCTCATCAGTTCACTCATTAACTATTGACTGATGATATCCTGAATCTAAAATTACACACCTCCTGCCGGAGTGAACTAATTGAACCTTTCATGCTGGTGATGGGGAAAGTGCCCTGCTCCAGCCCTGATGCTCACCTGACAGGTCCCAGGAGTCACTGGCATTGCAGTGCTCATGCAGCACCCGTGGGTCCTGGGTGCTGGCTTCCTTCTTCCCTTTGCCATGGGAGCAGCAAGGAACAGTGCAGAGAGTGCTCCTATAGGGCTGCTCATGCCTCTTGAGTCCCAGGTGCCGATCAGACATGAGGGGAGGTGAAAGCTCAATGTTTCTTTTGCTGCTGGATTTCTGGGTGAGCAATGCAACAAGGGGGACTCCCAGCTGGCTGGGGGTGGGCAGACCTGAGGGTGTTATTAAGCAACACCAGCCCAGGCATTAAGAACCTCGCTGTACTGATGCAAACCCTTTAGAGCTGCTGCAGAAGAGCTCTGCATGTGGCAGAGAGCTACTAAACCCAAATGCTGAGCTGATGTCCAGGAGGCAGGCAGGCAGAACCAAAAGAAATTACTTGGAAAATGTATGAAGTCATAAAAATATAATTATTGAATACTGTTGACTGCTTCTGTTAGCAATTGGATGAGAGGGGAAAAGGTAGCACGACTTCTCATTGCTGCAGATGGGCAGCTTTTAGTCTCGTTGGTGATTTAAACACCAGCTCCTGAGCAGCTGGTCTAGTGCTGGAGTTCATCTGGGGTAGAATTACTGTGGATTTTCACTGGGGAATCAAGGTGAGAGTTTGTCCCTGAAATGGTCCTCGCAGGGCCATTGGAGCCCAGCCCTGCTGGGGAAGGGGGATTCTCCTGTGTTCAGCAGGAGTGTGCATCCCTGGTGTAGCCCTTAGACATGAGCTGCAGCATCCAGGACCCCAACCTGTGTTGCCCATCCGTAAAATGCTCTGTTCTTCAGGGGGTTGTTGTGCCCCACGGAAGCTGGCCAGACCCTGGCCAGGCAGCTGAGCTCATCCCAGCTTTGCTCACCCTC
Source organism: Pezoporus wallicus (assembly GCF_028554395.1). NCBI lineage: Eukaryota > Metazoa > Chordata > Aves > Psittaciformes > Psittacidae > Pezoporus > Pezoporus wallicus. The sequence continues at coordinate 623,823 of NW_026642624.1, forward strand.
CTTTTGGAAGCAGTTTTTCCTTCCTCTGAATCTCATTCTGGCTGAATTTTCCAGCTGAGAGGTACAAATGATTGCTGTTAGGTTTGTCTGGGAAGAAAACAGCAATAATGACTGACATGGGAGACTGTGGGTTTTATCTTTGTCAAGATGTCAGCGATGCAAATTACATCCGTAAGGGGAATAAAAGCAAAGAGCGGGCTATCAAAAGCCTGGTTGGAGAGGAAGTTAGCACAGGGCTAGGACAATACAGCGTCCTCAAAGCACGCCAGGCCAGGTACTTGCCGCCTTTATGCAGAGGCCCTTGAAGTGCCTGAAGGCACAAATTAACTTACCCCCTCATCTTTTGAAGGAGGCACGTTTTATAGGTGGGAAACAGGGGGAGAAAGGGCCATGTTTCCTGTTGTAAGGCAAGGAGTTAGCGGGAGGCTGGGACCAGAGACCACGTCCTCCCTCCTGCTGCCAGCGGTGGTCTTGTCCCCATCAGAGCAGCCACCTGGGCAGTGGTGCCCTGGCACAGGGCTCTGCTCTTGCTCTGGCATTAACGTCCTTTCCCATTGCAAGCTCTCCTTCAGATCATCTAACACCATCTTATTATCTTCCTGGGAATTCCTCCTCCCTTCAGAGGAGAAGGCGTCAATCCCCCGCTCCCTCCCTCCCTCCCTGCCCTCCCCTGGCCATTTAGGCTCCTTTGATCTCTTTTGTAAGGTTCTCACACAAGAAAGTTTCCATTTTCTCTTCAGATCCCGGCGCAGGCATTTGAATATTGCTTTGTGCCGGGCTGCGAATCAAAGTCCCACGGGGGGAGTTGTTGAAGGGCCGAATATAGGGCCGGCTGGAGCGGAGGGTGTGCGTGCGTGTGGTGCCGGGGAAGAGCAGGCTTCGGTGGCAAGGCAAGAAAAATATATCAAAGCGCTTTCCCTCTACCTCCTGTGCAATCTTTTGTGCTTTATTATGTGTTTGGTGTCATAACAAACTGATGGGCTGTGAATGGCCAGATGGTCACCAGTGTTCTCCACTCCACGCTTCATTTCCTCCTGAAAGCTACGCAGAAAAATGAGATCCCATCTCATAAATGAGTGCCCATCTTAAGGATGTGGTTTTGAAGGCTCTGCTGACAATGATTGCCTTGTTCGTCCTGCTTTCTTGCTGGCAGAACCGGGCACTGTTCCTTGGTCCAACAGATCCGGCCACCGCTGTGTTTCCTGATGTTTCTTCCATCGTTCCTGCTCGCTGGCATTGCAAGCCTTGGCCACGGGGTTGCATTCAGCCACGGATGTAGTGCAGTTGCAGTGGTTTAGGCTTGGCTCTGTGGTACTTGGTTTGTGCTTGAGTTTAGCCCTAAATTCATGCTGCAAAACTGGCTTCAGTATGTGCTGCGTGGGTCAGTGTGTGCTTGCCAGGTTGAGAAGCTCACGATACACATTGAAGGCTGACGGACAGCCTCCGCAACAGCTTCCTTGAGTAGTTTCTGCCTGTTTCCCAGGGGACACGGTCACAGATCCCATCTTTGGCCCTAGCAATCCCACCAGCCAGACAGCTTAGCTATTTAAGTTACTCAAGCATCTGGGCATTCTTTGTAGTCAATAGAAAGAAGCCAAGCAGGCAGCAGTTCTTTGTCTTAAATCTCCTGTCACCTGATGCTGTGCTTGACTGACTTCTCCATTGACCTGTCTTCTCCTTTATAACCTTATTGTTGGTTTCAGTAGCCTAATTTATGGAGTTTTGTTGTTTCCATGTTATTCTTCCTCCTCCTCAGCCCAGCCTCCCTCCCTTACCCTGTCACTCTGGCTACTGGAGAATTAATAATACTGAGATGCAAGGGGCAAGGATTCCTCTGGCACCACTGCATCGTCTGTCAGTGCTCCTGGATCCTTAGGACAGCCTTTCCCAGTGAGTGCCAGGCAAAAACTCACAGCAAGGGCAGCGAAGCTCCCTGTTATCCTGGGGGACACGCTAGTGGCTGGTCACTGCTGAGATGAAATGTCTCTAAAGAGATGGAGCCCATCTGGGTCTCCCGTTACCACCCGCTGTTACAGCACATCTTCATGCTATCACAGTTTGCTGAGCACAGTAGAAGCTATCGAAGCACTTGGTTGATGATTCTGGGGGTGGTATTAAGTGTTATTGCTTTTTGATACCAATGTCACGCCTTTAAATATTCATTGAAACTGCACGATTCTATCCCTCCCATTAAATCCTGAATAATCAACTCTGGTTTCTTCATACTTCACAAGCCAGGGCTAGATCCTGCCCGCTCCTCCTTGCCAGGTTTGAATTCTCTGCTCTTAACAGTGATCTTCATTAAGATCTTCATTAAGATCTCCATGCAGGGCTGAGATATGCTTCCCCTCGCCACCTGTGATGGCCTTTTAGCATGTAGTATGGAAGGGGAGAGGCCTTCAGGCTGCTGCGCCTCCGTGCAGGGCGAGATGAGCAGTGACAGGATGCTCTGTTAATTATGGATGAGGAGGGGGATGGAGGCTTGACTGAAGGCAGGGCTTTGCTTCTGCTCCTTCCCTGCTAACCCAGGGCCAGAGGTGGCAAACTCTCGATTCCTGTTGGAATCATTTGAAAAGGGCAGAGAGAGGAGCTGGGAGGAAGAGAGCAGATGTTCTGCTGTCCTGGAAAGGAACCATTCATCCCAGACCATGAACCAGCAGCTGCCACAAGGGACCCTGCCTGGGGATGCTGGTATGAGCACTGTAGCACAGGGGTCCAGTGCAGCACAGGGGCATCTCCTTGCAGCAGTGTCTGTCCCCATGTTAAGACTCCAGTGGCATCCAGACCATGTACTTTCTCTGATGCTTTCTGAAGCTGGTGATGAGAAGGAGGAGCCTTTCCTTGGGTTTCTGCTGCAGCCTGGGCTCTTTTGCACTACAGCTCCTCCTGCACCAAAACGAGTAAGGTGAGACCTGAACAGGACCGAGCAATGCCTGGAGAAAGCCAGGAGGAGCAGGAACAGCGAAAGGACATCTCTTGTGTTGCAGTGAGGGATGCCACCGAGCAGGCCCAGCTCTGCACAGCAGAGCTGGGACCCATTTGACGGAGTGGTTGCCTGCTCCCTGGAGAGTTTAAGCAAGTTAAACAGGAGCCGGGGTTTGATCTGGTTGTGTTTAGTGAGACAGCAAAGAGGAGGGATGGTGGCAGGGAGCAGGAATCGGGGGGACCCAAGGGGCCATGGTCCTGAATAGCATCACTGGCGCCAGGCCAGCGGCCGCAGCTGCACCTCCGTCACCCCGAGTCACATGCGACACCGCTCCCATTGCTCCCTCTTGACAGGGGCTAATAAGGGAGGATAAGGAGAGAGGGCGATTCCAGAAGGGTTACACCGGATGCTTCTTTCCCTGTTTAAACTTTGCTTCTGCTGGAGCAAACGATTTGAGGTTTTGGGGAGGCAAAGAGCCAAGCAGCAGGATCTTTAATGGAGCTGCAGGAGGAGCTGGAAGGTGGCTGTGCCCTTCCTTGGCATCATGGGTTTGCACCTGCGAGTAGTGTGGGTGCAACTCGTGAGCCCAGATGAAAGCAGGGAGGTGCACAGCCACTTGCAAAGTAATTGCTGCTGCAAAACTGCGCCAGCACAAAGCAGGGGGCAGGAGGTTAAGGAAGTCTTGAAAATCAAGTCTCTGCTGCTCTCACTGTATGCCACAAAGGGACCGTTCACTGCAGGGAAGAGGGGCTCTTCCCCCTGTTTATCCACACTTGCAACTCCAGTTGAACCTATCCTGAATTTTGTTTCAGTTTGTAAGTCTAGAGTGGGAAAAAAAGTAGGAGGGAAATAAAAGGACAAGGGATGGTTTGGCACGTGGGGGAGTTTAGCAGGAGGTTCTGGACATACGTGTCCATGAGGTTGCTGAGATCAGGTTCATCAGTAGACCTGAGCGCTGACAGAAGTGGCCTGACAATAAACTGCTGGCGGACACCCCCCACCACTAATGTGAGTCTGACCTGCCACGTTCTGCTTCCCTTTGAGTATTAAAAAGGGAAGAGGGGCTCCTTTGAGGCTCTTCAGTGAGTTTCTGTGTCTTTCTGCTTGCAGGACTTACAACATGCATGACTTCGCTCTTAGCACCTTTCGCTGTGGTTTGACCTTGTTGCAGCAATAGTGATGCTCTTCCCTTGCATGCAAACAGCTGGGAAGAGCTTTATCGCCCTATAGTGCTGCAGCAAACCCTGAGGGGATTTTTGGCCACAAACCATAATGCTCTGCTCTCGGGTAGGTGCTCCTGCCTGCAGCCTGGCTGCTCCTCAACACATTTTACTAGACCATTTTGCTCCCTTCTCCCATCCCTGGTGGCCAACCCCATGCTTGGGGAATGCCAGGGAGTGGCACGGAGCGTGTCTCCCTGGATAATCTTGCTTGTGTTGGAAAAGTTTAACACCAGCCATCCATTATGTGACCCCAGTCAGTGAATTCATTACGGGCCTGTGCCTTTCTCTGTTTGTCTTCATTGTGGCTGCTGCCGGTTCCACCTGATTTTAGGTTTCAGCAGCAACGTGGAGTGTATTTATCACTTTGCCCTTTGAAGCGTAACTGCTTGAATAAACTCACGTATTTGGCAGTGTCTTTCAGGCCCTGATACGCTGGTTTATTCTGATAAATGATTTTAAATCTACTTTGAGCTGCTGGAAGAGGGGAAATCACTTGTTGTTTAAAAATGTTATTGCTAAAGGTGAAGATACTTGGTTATGAGGTGAGCAGCAGTGACAGGCATGGTGGAGGCTTCTGCCAGGCTTGGCAGGACCTTAAGGGTTCCAGGCTGCAGATCTGGGGCTAAGAATGCTCCTCAGTCTATTGCTACCAGAGTAGTCTGCAGCAAATCTGTTTACCGGGGTAAGAACAAGCTGCCAGACTGCTCCATGCACATCCGTATGTTCCTCTCCATTTGCAAGCAGTTTGCTAATGCTGTACAGGTCCTTGGCTCTCCATACAGTGCTGAGTTGACCTTCAGATGCCTTCTGTGAAGCCATGACTGCCAGGATGAGCAACCAAAATGCAGTGTTATCTGCTGCCTATGCTGTGGGCTGCCCAAGCATCCCATGTTCTCAGGCGGACAAGTCTTATTGATGGGGTTTCTCTTTGTACCAGGATAAAGTGGGATCATCTTGACTCTTCTCACCCTCCTTCTCCTTCCTCCTTCCAGCCCCTGCAGAGTTTGTGCAGCATCCCCAGTCCATTTCCAGGCCTGTGGGGACTACTGCCATCTTCACGTGTGTGGCCCAAGGGGAACCCCCACCCCAGATCACTTGGCTGAGGAATGGGCAGATCCTGGAGACCAGTGACCACATTAAGCTGAAGAATAACAACAGGTAAGTCCTCGTGCACTGGCTGCTGTGTGGGGTGGAGCATCAAACTGGAGTTACCGTGCATGGAGGACTGACATCACCTACCTGATGGTCCAGAAGTAGCTGTCTCTGCAGGTCTAATTGTTGAGTCAAGAGGCAGTTAGCTCACACAGCCTTCAGCTCTTGTGCAGGCAGCAGATTCGAGGCAGGTGTGTGCAGTAGTTCATTTTGAAGTGGTCAGTGAAGGCTGGCAGAGGGCAGTGGGGTGTGCAGCACATCCTGGGGAGGTGTGCAAGCCCTGCTTTCAATGTGGACTTAACTGTGCTTGAGGCTGAGATGGGCATGAATGATTCGGAGAGACTGCACCCTTGCTGCCTGAGTGCCTGCAGAGGGAGTGCTTTAGAGCCAGCTAGGCTTCAGCAGGTGAGGTGAGTTGCTGTCACACATCCCTGGGGCTGATGCAATGCTCCCTCACCCTGCTTCTGAGGAAGGCTACGTTAGAAGATGTTATTTTGAACTATCTGGACTCCAGGGAAATGGGGAGTGGGAGAGTTGTTTCTTTCTTCCTGCGTTAGCAAGGAGCTAATGTGAAGGTGGTAATGTTCAGAATCAGGTATGTGGATTCAACTTGGGCTTCGATACACTAAAACACTGCTTCAGTCCTACCGGCTGCACTTTGTAGGCTTATATTTCAGTGCTTTGTGCTTTACTGTGCCAGGAATCAGCATTAGACTTTGACTGGTGATGCAGGAACTCAGTAGAAGTGTCTTGGTCATTTTTTGGGTATTCCTGGAAGGACCAATTGTTGTCCCTGGACTTGGCAGGGACCACACTTACTCCAGAGTGGAGGATCCACGCTTTAACCCCTGAACAGTGACCTGCCTGGGTGTGCAAATGTAAATACATTTGGAATAATACTTGCATGGAAGCTGACTTTCACTAAAGTTCAGCCTTTTATCTCACCAGGGGAGAGTGTTTTCTCTGAGTGCTAAATAACTGCATTTTCATGTGACGGGAGGGGGATGTTTGTGCTGAGGAACTGATGCAGTGGGATGCACTTAGTGTGAAAATTACAACTTGATGACATAGTTTCTATGGAAATAGTGTGGAACAATATCCTGAAAAATAATAGCACCTGTGTTGTAAAGCTAAGTTATCGGTAGAGATTTGTACTCTCTGGCATCATTTATAGATAGCTGCTATGTGTATTAGCAGATGTGTCTCATGAATGCAACTACCCAACCTTGCCGGAGGGTCTGGACCTTCAGTTTAGACTGTTGGGGAATGCTCCGCAGGCACCATGGCTTGTTCCCCAAGGAACAAGAGTTCATTGTTCCAAGTTCCTATGTAATATGGCTTTTTGTTTTGAGGTTTAAGGCTTTTTAAAGCTTTGCTGTGTGAGGGATGGGAGGTTGTGTGTTTCAAGAAGAATAAGGTGTGAGTTGTAATAAAATCTTCTTGATCAATGTAGCTTTTCTCCAAGCCGGAAGTTTTTGGAGCTTCAGGAAGCTTAGTGTGTGCACATACAGATGCCATACAATCCAGGCTAGTTCCTTGCATGGGTTTCCAATATGAACAGAGCAGAAATGGAAGGAGGGATATTAATGCATCCCCTTTTATTGACTGGAAAACAGAGCCAGAAGTGTCCGAAGGCTTTACAAGGAGTCACTGAATCCATGAATTCACACTGGATTCAGCTCTGTCTCACCCAGATGTGTTGCCTGTGAAACCATTCCTCCTCACTGTTTGAGTAAGGTAGAAGTTGTGTCTGTAGTCATGGTCTTGTCCTCTGGCCAGGTCCCTGTGCCTGGAGCTACACATGCTTATGAACTGCAGCTTGGTGAACCTCGCCGTCATCGTTTTCTGATGGGAATCATTTAACACAATCCCATGTCAGCCTTCTCCCCTGAGAGCTCAACGATCACATTCCACTGCATCTGGCAGAGGCTGAGGGAGCTCAACCAGTCGCTGGTGCTCAGCTGACACATGGCATCTTCTCAAACGATAGTAACCCGATTGTAAAGCTGAGCCCTAAGGCCATCGTACTTGTCAATGTTGAACTTTTGGCTTCTTTTGCACTAGTCTTGGTCGACTCTGACCCCCAACTTCAGGCAAGTAGCCAAGCCTGGTGGTTTCCAACGCTGTCAGTCTGGAAAATGCCCTCACTGGTACAGCGGGGCTTGGTACTCCATGACTTGGAGGCAACAGAATGGATACTGGGGGTTTTTCAGAGCTTCTTCAAGTTGTCCTTTGTTTTCTTCTCGTGGGCATGACCAGGTGCTGTAACCCACTTAGTTCCAGGCAGAATCAGTCTGTGATTATGCCTTGGATTTATCAGTCTATTGCACTTGGAAAATACTTGTCTGTGTAAAGATGGATCTTGAATCTGCTGGTAATGGAGCTACTAAACTGCACTGTGAGCTTTTTTATTAGATTACATGGTTTCCTACAAAATTCATTTGGATTAAAACTCTGCTTAATATGGCAGTAAAGGTCTGAATGCCCCCACTGGGATTTTTAGGGAAAAAAGTGTAAATCATCCCAAATCATAGCATGTGCTAAATGGCTGCAGAACGTATCCTTATGAGCAACTTTGTTCTTGTAAACGAACACAGCTAGAATTGAGGTCCAGACCTGCAGAACATGCTGCATTCAAGATGCTGCTCTGCTCCTGCAAGCTTGAGGCATCTCTCCCGTGGGCAGTAGTGTGCCTGCACACACGCACAGCCGATGGGATGATCTGTCCATCAGAATGTTGCTTCGCAAAGTTGTGAAGGGCCCTGTGGCATCTGCATCACCCCACTCCATCTCTCGTATGCAAACCCGAGGAGAGCAAACCCTCAAGGTCAGAAGCCCGTGATCAGTGAGATGGGATAGCAGCTTCAGGGCTGGATTCGCTGCAGATTGGATGTGGCTGCTGGTACAACATCAGGCAGTCACTTGCTAAGCAGCTTCCAGCCTCTCAGCACAGTGAAATGAGCCTCACAGGCTGTGTGTGATAAACACCTCTTCCCTCGCCGTCCCTCAGGTATGAATTCTCATCACCTGACGTGTTGCTGTGTTTCTGGGCACATTAGCATGAAAGATCAGCCTTGTGCTCTGCCCTCTCCGAAGGTGGTTGTTATGTTTGGAAAATGCCAGCTGTGTGGGAACAAAATACCCAATCGATGATTAGCAAAAATCAAAAGCAGTTCTGGGATAGCGGATAATTGTTAATGAAAAATGCATGAAGGCTCCAGCATAGGGAATTGTGGGCTTTTCCATTAAAAGCTGTGAATAAAAATCACTGAAGGAGCTGACGCTGGGGCTGCCTTGTTATGCAGTCCCTGGGTTGGGGATGGAGCTGATTGCTGTCAGGGTGATGCTGCACTGAGCCGTGCTCTCGGATGGAGAAGCCGATGGGGCCTTTTTGACTCTAGTGGAACCATCCCCGTGTCCAGCAGCCATAGGGTTTGTCCCTCTCTGTTGGTCAGAGATACCGTTTTGCTTGTAGTCCTGGGGTGATTTGTGCCAATCATCATCCAAATGCCCAAGAGGTGTAATGGGCATTTCCAGCAAAATTCCCACCCGGCGTCACCAGCCCATCCCAAAAGCAGGGGTGTATCACTACAGGAGGAAGGGGAAGGGTTTTTTTTTGTGTAAAATCATGCTTTCTGGGTTACTGCTCCAAAATGTACAAGGAAGCATGAAATATTAGCTGCATTACTGCTCTGAAAGGTTTATTGCTTTTCTTCCTTTGACCCAACTGGGTTCAGGGGGGTAATTTTCAGCCTAGAAGTATATCACGCTATGGGGTTGATATTGCCGTAATAGCAAGGAACAAAGGCCAACATCTTCAGAGAAGGCAGGCTCTAAATATTGATTTTCCAAGGAGATTTTATTTACAAAATGGTAATTAAGGGACTTCATTTATTCCAGTGGAAAAAGGCTTCGTTAGGACCTGGGCTCAGGTGGCATTTGCTCTTCTCTGTGGCCTTCCCTTATGAAGTGTCTCCTTTGTAAGTTCTTCCTTGCTTGAGCTCGTTTTAGTGCTGTGGGAAAGACTCACTTGCAGGGCCACACAGCCCTTTTGGTACCGAACGCAGGGAGACCAGAGCCTGTCATTCACAAGGTGGCTTTTTGCTATAAACCCCATGTTTTAGTTGGGTATGGAGAGATGCAAATGTGTTTGGACATCCCTTCATGGTGCACACCCCCACACACTCATGAATTTGCAGGGATTTGGACACCTTAAGGCAGGACAAGCAAGCCTGCAGGTTATTCATGCAGTGAGTTTGAAGACCGTTGGTGATTATGGGAAGGGTACCGTGTAGCAAATCACATTTCAGTTCCCAGAAGCATGACAAATAAGTGTGGGGAAGACCGGGATGTGAAGCAGCTGCTCCTGATTTAAGAGTAATTTATGGGTTTCAGTTTGTTTGGAAGACACGTGGAAATGGCCTTGCAAGGAGGGTCTCTGCATGAGCACCCAAAGCCCTGCCAAACAGCGGGGCATCAGCATGATCCCAGCTTCCCAGCACTGAGCAGGGATCCCGCGCTGGGATCACGCAGCCGTATCCCACACAAGGGATCTGCAGCAGCCCTGGAGCAGCCGATGGTAACGGGCATCAGTCTCTCCTCATGTGGCTGTGGTTGTTTTGCTGCCAAGGTGCCTGTGTGATTTTTCCCTGTGTGCTGCTCCACTGAGCTGCTCTTGTAGTGTACCACCAGTGTTCGGTGTGCAGTTGGATGGTGGAGCTGAGCCAGCTCCTGCTTGTCCTCAGCACAGTGCCTGAGCAGTGGTGAGTTCCTGTGGGGAACACAGCACACATGTCATGTCAAGACAGTGCAAACCCAGGTGTCGTGAAGCCAGCAAAGAAGGGTCAGTGTTTCAGGAGGAGATGGTGCCACTGCTATGCCTCCTGTAGCAGAAGTGATGCCGTTTACAACATCCCATTTATAGAAGACACGCTGTGCAGCCAAATCCCCATCCTGCTGGACTCTGTCCCCTCCCAGGGATGTGGGAAGTAGCAGCATCTCTAATCAGCTTTGCAGGCTGAGAGTCTGCTTACCCTTGCATCCCTATGGCCCCACTGGGACCAGTAGCATCCCCTCAGAAACTGTGCTTTGGTGAGTCTGTAACTGCAGAATCAGGCTGGGTCCAGGCAGTTCATTCGGCAGAGTGTGATATGACATAACCCATAACAAATGGAGGCAGAGCAGGGCACGGGGATGGGGCACCTGAGTGTGGTGCTGGTGGTTTTCTGTAGCTGCTGGCACCGAGGATGCTCTCCCTGCTAGCCACAGCCTGCTCTCTGCATTCATTTCATCACACTCCCCCTTTTGTGCGCCCTCGCACACGCATGCTGATATCCTCCCAGATGGGCCCCTCTTCTTTGTGCTGCTGAATCGATGAAGAGGCTTCCTTCAGTTCTCAGACTTTTCCAGAGGAGCCTTTGGAAAGCCGATCTCCGGTCACCGGCCTGGACCCCTGACCCGAGCCCGATCAGTCATCCTGCCTGCCTGTGTACTGGGAAGACAGCTTGGGAATACCACAGCTTTTGAGCACCAGAGGCCTCTCATCTGAGCTCAGCCGGGTGTGAATCTGCAGCGGCTCCTCTCCCCACTGCCATCAATGCCTGTCAGGGCATTGTGCGGAGATGTGATGGAGCCCTCGGCTCACGGAGCGGCTTTGGTGACCAGCAGAAACCCTTCTGGCATCTCGCCTCGCCTGACGTGCTCATGGCGCTGCCAGTCTGGCACTCGGGGAAAGTTTTCCAGCAGCAGATGTCCCAGAGTGACAGATTTTTTTCCCCTGTTGATGGGAAGAAATGAAAGGACACTGCATATTTCAGATGGTTGATGCGCAGAGACGCCCCGCGCCTCCTCGCACAGCAACTGCGTTTTCCTTTTGTTGGAGCTTCCTTACAGAAAGGAAGACAAAAAGCAGCAAAACCTGGGAAAGCTGCTGGGCCAAACGCTGACCTTGCTGTGCTGCGTCCCGGGGGTGATGCAGTGGGTGAAGGCAGGAAGGATTTGGCAGTGGTTAGGATGGAAATGGATGCACAGCAGAGGTATCAGCTGGGATGATGCTGGGTTCCTGTAACTCACTGCCAGCTCCTGCCCTCCTCATCGCAGCCACCAGCATGCTTCAGAGTTCATGTGGGGCTTACAGGGAGCTCAGCAGCTTCCTTTAGGGGTCTGCCCGTGGGTGTTAGAGGCACTGACAGAGACAAGAGAGAGAAAACCCTTACTCTCATTCCTCTGGGGTTTAGGTGCTGGGCATTCTGCTCACCAACTTCTCCACACTTGGTTTTTCTGACTCATCCAGGCATAGCCAAAATGCATGGCCCCCATTGCCTGCACATCATTCCAAGTAACATGGGCCCCAGGTGGTGGGTGGCTGAGGCTCTTCTTGCACAGTACAGCCAAACACAGCCGTGTAAATCTCCATGAAAATCAACTTCTCAAAGCCCAAGGCAAGTTCCCAGCTTCCTGCCACGGCCTCTTTGTGGGGATGTGTTTTATTTCTTACTATCTCCTGACTCACTGTCCATGACAGTGTTATCGGTCACCCTGGGACCTCTGCAGGGGGGCAATTGAGATGGCTGAGGTTCTGCCCAGCTCTAGCTCCCAGTGGCCGAGTGCTGTCCTGCTCCAGGACTGCTGGTATCCAGCACATCATCTGTGTTCCATGAGAGGAGCTTTGCTCACCCCACAATCCTGCCAGGACTCCCCTTTGACCCCAGCATCATGCTGTTGCCATCAGACTCCTTGCACTGCTTTCCAGCCAGGCTCCCCTCTTCCCTTCTCCCCATATTTTCCTCTCTCTTTGTAAAGCATATAAATACGCTTGGAAGCAATGGAGCCTCAATACTCCTTGTTGTTCCTGAGCTGCTTTGTGCTTGGAAAGCTGCTCTTGACTTGTGTGCCAGCCCGGCCTGGCTGCTCAGGGTGCCCAGATGCACAGCGGCCACGTGGAAATAATCCCTGCATTGACGGGGCAGAAGGAAGCGCTGCTGCTCCTTCCACACATCTGCTTTGTGCAGAGCTGCAAGTGCAGCTTTGGGATGGCGTAATCCTGCCTCCTGCCATCTGTCCTCGCAGGAATCAGCCCTTGTTGACACAGCTGAGCCACACATCGGGTCCTTCCTCCCTGCGCCCCCCTCCCACCTCTACCTTTCTCCTTCCATTTAATCAGATACATTGAGCCCATGGCTATGAGGGGAGCTTAGGGCTGATTCTCTGAAATCTCCATATCAGCTGAAACCATCACATTTGATATTCCATTTACAATGTTTCCAAGGAAACAAAGGCACAGGACATAAATAGATGACTGTTAAACATTTGCTCACACACCATGGCCCCGATAATTCGCAAGACAGGAATATGAATGTTAAATCAACAGCAATAATAAATTTTAATACAGGAAGACCAATATTTTGCTGCCATTAGAAGCAGCATTCGTTCTGACACACAGGCAGGCAGTGGCAGGTTATTTATCGTTTCCTTTTAACATGTACAAGTTTTCATTTACATAAAAGGCAGCTTTGATTGTGACTCCTAAAAAGGCGTGAAGTGCCCCTCGCATCAGCAGGGGAGCTTGGGATTTACCCATGTGCAGTCAAGTCCCAGATCCTCCTGGAATTCACTGCAGGAGAAGAAAAGAGTTTCGTTCTCCCTATAAGCAAGCAGTGGATGTGGATTAGGTTAGGTTCAGGTCATTTCTCACAGCAAAAGTAGCAAGCACAAAGCTCGTGCGAGCTTTGGCATCGTAAGCCAACATGATGATGCTGAAGCTTGAAGGCGTCATGGTCTGCCAAACATTCCTGCCAAGCCAGAAGCAAGCCACAGTTCAAATGAACTGGACAGGACTGGAAGTAGAAATAGGGATCAATCCAGAGTGGTGCATAAATGGGTGATGCTCTAAAGTGGAAGCAGAGGCATTGGCAAGCGCTGTGCTATGCATTGCTGTTGGGGTATCGCCTACAGCCTATCTCTAGGACTAGTCAATCCCCACCATTTGCAATAATGAATATAATTACACTGCTATTTATAGTGGTGTCAGAGCTCTCACTGGGTTTAGGTGGTCCCTACTGGACCTTTACTTTAGAAGTTCTCCCCAGGGTGCCCTGTTTGTGGAACATCCTACCAGTATTTAAGGCATAATAAGCATATTTTATCATAACCTGAGCAGCTGCCTCGGGGTTGGTAGAAACATCTCCAACATCAGAGGCTGCCTTTCCATACCCAGCTCAGAGCTGGGCACAGCTTGGTGAGGCTCCCCGCCCCGTGTCTTGGAAGGGAGACACGCTGGGTGTTTATTCATGTGTGCTTGTGTCTGCTGGATAGTCACAAACTGAATCACGTTGTTCCTGGCTTGGTTCCTGAGGAAGGGCACAAACCCTCGTGAGAGCAGGGCTTGTACTGGTGGGTCCCTGATTGTGAACAAACGTTGTTCATACAAGCTGGTTTGCATGCTGCATGCCAAGACAGAGCTGATGGGTTGCACAGTTATTGCTGAGTCAATATTTGCTGGTGTTGTTTGAAAGGTATGGGGAAGCACAACACTTGGGATGGCCCTGAGCTTGCTCCGGTTGTACACAACCATTGCTGGAGGGTCATGCAGTGCAGAAAGGGCCTGTGGTTCGTGGGGCCACATGTACAAGAACTCTGGTTGTCCCTGGGCCCATCAAGCCACTAAACCCCCCTTCTGAGGTGGTGGAGAGATGGGCACTGGGCTCAGGAATGCACTCGTTCAGGAAGCTGGTACGTGGCTGGGTTTCCCCCCTCCTTTAGGGATGTTTTCCACCAGAGTAGCCAGTGCCTGTCTTTATCTTGGAGGCTGAAACCAGCATCTAAGCCTGATGTGGAGCCTCCAAAAGCAGGCTGGAAGAGCCATCCTGTTTGCTGCCCTGAGGTTTTGCAGACAAAACCTGTGACTTGCTTGTAAGCTTTGGCTCTTTGGCTTGTGGTGATGGTGTTGCTGGAAATGCAGGAGCAGGAGTTGCGGCTGTAACCCTGCTGGATAAATCAGCTAATCCTACTGTTACCCTAAGACTGCTCTAATGTGATATAATGCAATTAGAGCATCACCAGAGGGCTTTTTGGCTGCGTTTGATTGGACTTGGCTTAGCAACCGTGTGTGGTGCCTGGGTGGGCATCACTGGTGTGTACTGGAACCAAGCCAGTTAAAGCTGGTTTGGGTAAATGGATGCAGTTGCCGCAGATTTATCTCTAAAGTGTGGCTGGGATCTTCCTGAATTTGGATCCTGCCATTCCCCATCCCACCCCGTGTCCCTTTCTGGCTGTACTTTAACCACAGCCTCTTGAAGTTGAGACAGTCTTTCCCATCATGGGATCTAGGGAATGATGCATCCACTCCCTGTGCTTTCTGTGGAAACAGAGGCGTGTGGGATGCCCTGCTATCAGAGCCAGCGTGGGTGGCCATGGCGTGGCTGAAGGGGAGGGATGCCCGCTGCAGTGCACCCAGTGAGATGCTTTCCCTCTCGTGTCCCCACGCAGCACTCTCTCCATCTATGGGATCAACCAGGCGGATGAAGCCATCTACCAGTGCATCGCCGAGAACAGCGCCGGCTCCACGCAAGCCAGCGCTCGCCTCACGGTGCTGTGGGCAGATGGGCTGCCGGGGCCTCCGCAGAGCGTGAAGGCTGAGACCGTCTCTGCCACCACCATCCAGGTGTCCTGGACAGAACCTCTGCAGAACACCAAGGAGATCATCGGCTACGTGCTGCACATTCGGAAAGCCGCAGGTACAGTGCTCTACCCACTGCCCAGAGCGTCCTCTGGGTAAAGCAGACCTGCACTGCTGTAGACAGTGCTGCCACCGTGTTCTCCATCACCTGCCTGTTTCTGTAAGACATTGACAAGGCAGTAATGCTGCTGTACATACCAAAAGGCTGGGAAGGATGAGGCCACACAGTCAAATCTTGCTGCCCACTTAAGTCTCTGGTGAAGTGCATTGAAGTGTAAGCATAAAATTACATGGGCAGATACATAACCACCTTAGGGACCAAAACTGCTGCTTCCAACATCTGTTTAGCCTCTTTACCTCTTGCAAAGCCTAATGCTGCTCTGTCCTCTCTTTCTTTGCACTTCAGATCCTGTAGAGATGGAGTATCAAGAGGCTGTTAGCAAGAGCACCTTCCAGCAGCTAGTGACTGATTTAGAGCCCTCGACCAGCTATAGCTTTTATATAAAGGCTTACACCTCCCGGGGTGCCAGCAAAGCCTCAGAAGTCACAGTGGTGAGCACGCTGGGAGAAGGTAAGGAACGCTTTGCGCTTGGACCATCAGATGCTGAAAGTCGCTGTGCATAGCAGCAGCAGCAGTCACCCCAGAGAGCTTTGGCACATAGCCTGTGGTGTGGCTGCTCCGTGTTCCTGCTCCTCCTCGTACTCGGGGTATTGTGGAAAGCTCACTTGTATCATTACACTGGGGTCGACTGATCGTGTTGCCTCTCACTGCTGATGTTGTAGCAGGGGGTGAGTGCAAGCCTGGCTGGTCTTGTGCATTGCAGCTGCTCTGGGCTTTTCCTCAACTGCTTGCTAAATGCAGATTTCCTGCTCAAGCAGCATCTCAGCATCCTCCAGCAGCTCCGGTACTCGCAGCCCTTACTTGAAAAGTGCCACAGTTCTTTAAATTTGAGAGTTTTTCTGCTCTACCTGGGAGGGATCACACCAGAGGTGAGCTGTCCTGACCTACAAGTCCTTGTCTTGGAGCTGCCTTCCATTGCAGTGGGAAGTTAGGGTGATCTCCAAGGCTTTTTCCTTGCCTTGGCCTCCCAGACATGGCTTCCAGTTAGCTTCCCCTGCAAGAAAGCGGGTGCTCTGGTGCAGGACTCCTGCACATGGACACCAGACAGAAACCACAGTCCCGGTGTGATCTGTCAGCTGGCATTTTAGGAACATTTTCCTGGAGACTCATGTACCTCTCCAGCACCTCTGCATCCTGGTTTGTCTCACATAAGGAAACTGATTCCTTAGGAGCATCGCGTCATTCTCGCAAACGCTCAGTAGTTATGAATTTGCAGCAGAGGGGGCCTTGGGTGTGAGGATGTTACTTTGGATCACATGAAAGAGTGGGAGATGCAGTTCTCATTCCGTTGTCAGCCCTTGCAGATGTTTACTACATTTACTACTAGCATGTGAGGTACACCACCAATAAATCCTCGCCCTACTGGGTTGTTCCCTGCAAGTTTATTTTCCCTGGTTCTCCACAAGGAATCAGTCACCCTTGAAGTTTGTTTTTCCTGCCAATTTAGAGGCAGAAGGATGGACCAAGGCAAAACTTGAAACTCCTTGACCCGATGCTCTGAGTTCAGCTGCTGGAGCTACAAGGCAGCCATGCTTCAGAGAGCTTGGTGGTTCTGCAGAAGCCTGGGTCAAGTGAGAGAGGACTTTTTGTCATTACTACCTTCAATCTTGACAGGGATAGTTAGGTATCTGATAATGGGATCATAAATTTCCTGGCTTTCTGAAGTTTCAAGGCAGCACTGTCCTGCTCTGCTACCCTTGTCCTGTGTAACAAAGCTTCAGCAATATGGTCAGGATGGACAAGCTGGCTTGGTTAAGATCATTCAATGCCAGCTTGCATTTGCCTTGTAGGAAGATAAAAAGGGATTCAAAAGCCTGGTTCTGGCTTGATTTTTTCGCTTTCCTTCATTGGGTACCTGTTGCCTTCTGCTCAGAGAGGAGGGAGCAGGTCAGAGAGCTAGGATCCAGTGGCTTTTGTCAGACTTGCCTCTTCTTCACCCTGCACCTCCCCGAAGTGCACTGGAGAGCTGTGATTCCCCGGGGCTTGGGGAGCCCCTGGACCTGTCTAACAGCCTTGGAAAGGGATGGGATTTCCCTGACACGCCATGTCTCAGTGTTGCCATCCCATCTCTGAGATGTCCACAGAGATGTGCGTAAAGCCCTGAGCTGGCAGGATCTCCTGTGTCACCACGCTGCCGTGTCCTGCCTGGTGGGGAAAGTGCTTGTCAGAGTGGCCAGCAGGGACACTGCCAGCTGGGGGCTGGTCTGTTACACTGGTGTTGTCTGGAGCAGGAATATGGTGAAGGCACTGAGGAGCAGGGCTGCTTTTGACTCGGGGAGGTCAGCTTTTCACGGCTAGGACTATGCTGAGAGTGCGCTTGGCTGAAGCCGCCAATGCTTTCTAGAAACACCATGCTGCTTCCTTTGTGCCAGTGATGGAAAGGAGAAGGGAAGGTGCTGTAGGGAAACTAGCTAGCTGAACCTTGTCCTCCATAAACCTCTCTCACTAGGAAGGTCCTTCCAGCTCCTCCCTATCGTTCTCCTTTATGCCATTTCTGCTGTGGTATTTTGAATCTCAAACCCTCTCCGCTTCATTAAGCAGCACACACTCCTTGCTCTTGTCTTTTAATGCTTTTTAGGGTTTTCTCCAGGACTTTTTGACATTTCTCTAGGGTGAAGACTGTTCCTTTAGTCATCTTCGGCTAAAGACGCCTTCAAGAAGAAAGTTGAAATGACCTGGGGAAAATTCCAAACAGCACGGAAGAGGAAAACGAGTATCCCAGCCCTTAGCATGAGGGAGATGCCTCTCTTATAGTAGATCCATATTATGTCTTATATATACTTCTGTGAAGCACCTCTACACTGCTGTGTGTGCGTATATTTATACACACACAGATATACTCCATCTGTATACACTTCTTTGTGTAATCACTTCATAAAGAGCACATGCATTCTGCGAGTGCATACCTATAGTCAATATTATACATATATATAATCACAGTTTGAATAAATACTATATATTCCATACTTTGAAGGAGAGAGATTCTTGTGGTTTTTATGAAATGTAAGGCTCTGCAACCATAAAATAAAGCCAACTCTTCACAAATCGGGATGGCCCACATCAGTGTTTCTTTGTCCATGGGATAATGTGAATTCCCTTTCTGTGGCATTTTCACCTGTGCTTTGGAAAAGGATGTCTGAAGCAAGGGTCCAGCTTCTCAGAGGGGGATCCAGACAACTCCTAATTCTGCCCTAGAAGGAATCGGGAGAATTAGAAGAAAAGAGTATTTAATTGCATTGCAAAACTATGTAGTATTGGGAATAATAGAACATTCTGGTATGAATAGAATTTACTGGTTTGCACCCAGGAATTTCAAAGTACAGCCTCCCACCAATGAAATGCACATCAGAATGAATCCTAGCAAGAAAGAAATCCTTTTGTCCCCCCATTTTTTTCCCATTGGCAGCACTCAGGCAATGGGATCTCATTAACCTGATCCAGGACACCTGCTCTTGAGCCTTTCCTCCTGAATCCGTATGAAGATGCTCATCAGTCAGCAGGAGCTTGGTCCTCTCCCCATGCTTGTTTGGAGGACATCAGGCAATGCCCCTGCAACCTGAAGGAGAGCATCGCTTTGGGAAGAGGCAGAGCTGCCCACATCCTCCTGCTCACCAGGAGTGATGTCTTTCCATCCCCTAACTGTGGGAGAGCTTGAGCTCTCAGTGCCTGGGAAAAGCCAAACCCTTGTGCTGTGTGGTTTTACTTTTACTGTTGCATTGAGGAAATGCCCTTTTTAGCTCTCATCAGTCTTAGACTGACACGGTCACATTTCATCTGCTCTTCACCACGGCTCACAAAGTGGCTGTGCTGAACTCTCTGCCAAAGGCCAGGTTTGCACTATTCCTCCTTTGGGAAAAAACAAGCCAAAACCCAGCATCAATCTGACACAAGCCCAGCAATCCTTATATTTGGAAACTTATGAGCTTGCAATCAGGTGGGATTGGAAAAATAGCTCTACCTCAAAGCCTGGAGGCTGCTGGAGGAGCAGGGCTGTTCTGCTGGATGATTTTGCTGCAGGGTGTAGTTGAGCTCGCTGTCTGGTACAGCAGTGCCCAAAATCCCTTCTCCTTCCTGGTGCCAGAGCCCTGGGCAGGGCAGAGCCTGCAGCGCCTGGTGCTTTGCACCTTCTGGATGGTGCCAGAGGCCGATGGGAGCATTTGGTGTGGGTGTTTTGTGGAAATGTCCTGCTGAGACCCATCTCTGCCTTGGTGTGATCCGTGTGTGAGACAGGGAGGGAGAGGGGAAGGGAGAGGTTTGAGGGGAGCGTGGTCCTGTGTGTCCCAGTGCCGCACAGGGCTCCAGGGCAGGGTTTGGTGCAGAACCAGCTTTGGAAAACTCAGAGATCTGCATCACAAGAAAATTGGCTTTGGTTTGCAAATCTTGGGCTCTCAGCCCAGTCTGATGGGGCAGGGTTTTGGGGCACTGACTGGAGCAAAAGGCATCCTGGTGGACTCAGGCCTCAGTGACACCGGGCAGCAGCAGGGACATCTTCCCAGCTAAACCCCTGTGCGCCCCTAAAGCCAGGTAAGTGCCTGCCTTCCAAAAGGAACCAGCCACAGCTGTGCAGGGATCTCAGGCTGCAAAGCTATTTAGGGCTGTTCATGACCATCCCCTGGCTCTCTCCTGACTCCCCAGCACAGAATCACAAACCTTCCTAAAGCTGACAGGAGAGCGAGCTCCCGTGCACCATGCAAGCCAGTGCAGGTACCTAGCACGCCCTTAAGACGGATGTCTCCAGCTCCATCCCCTCTGGTTCCTTCCTCCCTGAGGGATTAATCACTCTGAAAGGTCCTCACTAGCCTGAGGGCCAGGGCAGAAAAGTGGAATTTGGGAATGCATTGCCAAAGTCCTGCATTCCTGCCCTGACCCGACAGGGCTGAGCATCAGATTGCAACCAGAGTGTAAAAGTAGCCTCTCTGCTTGCTGAACCGAGCAGAGGAAACCCTTGGCAACTCATACAGCTCCCTGAAGAGATTCAAAGCTGTTAAACCAGGACCTGCTCTGATCTGATGTTTCCCAGTCTCACCTAGCACATTCCTTGGTGCAGTGGCCGCGGGGAAAGGCTGCTGGGGGCTTTCTCAGCATGCAGATGATGAAAGCCCATGCAACCCACCGTCTTTCTCTCTCTTTCAGTCCCAGCCATGCCGTCCCTCTTTATTAAAGTCATTAACAGCACTGCCGTCCAGGCGACGTGGGAGCCCTCCATCAAACTGGGCCAGCATGAAGGCTTCAAGCTGTATTACCGCAAGGTCCACCTCTCCCAGTACACAGGTCCGGTGCTACTGCCCAGCAACGTAACAGCATACAACATTACCCACCTGGGTGAGTACGGTGACAGCTTGGTCCGTGTCCCCTCCTGACCCGAGGGTTGGCAGAAGAGAGCTCAGATGTGTTGTGCTGCCACTAAATGAGAGATGCTGCAGCTCTCCCCCAGGGTTTTGGGGTGCTTTCCCAGTAACAGGGGTGTTTGCAGCACCTGAGAATCCCAGACCGGTTTGGGTTGGAAGGGACCTTAAAACTCATCAAGTTCCAACCCCTGCTATGGGCAGGGACACCTTCCACTGGAGCAGCTTGCTCCAAGCCCCTGTGTCCAACCTGGCCTTGAACACTGCCAGGGATGGGGCAGCCACCCTGTGCCAGCACCTCAGCACCCTCATAATAAAGACTCTCGATCTCCCCTCTGCCAGTGTAAAGCCGTTTCCTCTTGACATGTCACTATAGGCCCTTGTAAAAAGTCCCTCTCCAGACTTTTTGTAGGCCCCTGTAGGTATTTGATAGGATTCCTAAAGAAGCATCCTAGAGATATTCCTGGAGAAGCATCACATGGGGAGATACCACTAATGATTACACCTGAAATGCTCTTCTTGTGTCTCCTTCGAACAGATGCCTCGGTGGTGTATGAAGTCAAGCTCCTTGCCTATAACCAGCACGGAGATGGAAATTCAACTGTCCGCTTCGTGTCCTTGAGGGAAACTGTGGAGAGGACAGGTGAGATGGGACATCTTGGCCACTCCTTTATTTTCAACATCACAAATAAGCAAAACGCTGCTGGGCTGGGACTGCCTGGTGCCGATTGAGGTGGCTTTTGTGCCCCATGGTTTGCCCCATCCCCGTTGGTCCAACCTGATGACTTTTTTGCTAAGGGGGAGAAGACCAAATGAACCTGTAACCGCCAGTTTTGTCCCCTAAGCTCGAGCTAGAGGTGAGGCCATGAACATGAGCACACCTCCATGCATGTGCTAAGAGCCCACCCTCGGGTAAGATGTGGGGCGCAGGGCATCTCTTGGAGCTGTCCTGGAGATTTTGACCTTCACTGGCACCAGGAAGGGAGAACGGGCAGCTTTGGAAAGGAGAAGGGCTGTAGAGCATGAGCACTGCATTATGTGGCAGAAAAGGGGAAATCTCCAGAGGGAGCCTCTAACTGATCACACCTTTCATATTCATCTATGTGTAAAAAACATCCTGCTGCACTTGGAAGCCTTTTAAGCCTTCCAGTGGGAATATCTTCAAGAGGCAGTTATTACTCCTCTGTCTGTGCTGGAGCAAATACTAATCTTGTTGGGATCTGCCTACCCGGTGCTTTCCATCGGGTATCAGCCTGCTCTGGCGTGGTGGCAGCCTCTCACCTCCCACCCCGGACGCAGGGTTTGCAGAGGTTAACATCAGAGTCTTTTTTGTTCATTAGTTGTATCTGATAACAGCAGCCTGGGTAATGGGCTGGCTCTCTATGGACCTTCCAGTCCTATGCCTGCTGTGACTGACTTCCTGGGGTGTCAGGAGCAAGGGAGCTGCTTTGTGAGGCAGTGCCCTGCATGGGATACCCACCCTGCTCTCCTCCTCCCCCTACACTGCTCTCCGCACTGCCCAGGCTTTATGTGGGCTCCCCAAAAGCTGGAGGAGCAATAGGAAAATAGCAACACTGATCCCCTTTCTCCCCCTTTCTTTTGGCAGTGCTGAATCCCCCGTGTGACTGCATGAAGGATGAGCAGAACAATAAAACCTCCACAACCGGCATCATCATTGGGATCCACATCGGTGTCACATGCATCATATTCTGCATCCTCTTCCTCATGTTTGGGTACAGAGGAAGGTAGGGGCTCCTTGTGTCACTGCTCACGAGGGGTGATGGGTTCCTTAATGCCTTGTGGGTATCCCCATGGGGGTCTCACACCCCTGATGCGATGATGGGCTGTTTCACATGCACAGTTTAGGATGCACATCCCAGCTCCCATGAATGCTGAGTGCTTCTCCTGCCTCCCTCCCAGGCACACAGATCCAGCAGGCTTCACTGAACATACCAAATGAGCACAGTCCCCAGCTGAGGGATCTGGTGCTTCCCAGGAGTGTCACTGTTTCTGCTCTGGCAAGCCTTGACCCCCTCCCGTGAAGCAGAAGCACTTTAATGGCGAAGGGAATGTGACTTTATGGGAGGGATTTCAGGAGTGAAGGAGCATAGCACAGGGATAAAGCAGACTTGGGCTTGGGGGAAGAAAGATGGGGAGGGAGAGGCGCCACTTTGCTCCCCCTCAGGCTCCATCTCTACTTTTTAGGCTGCTGATGTGCAAAAACGTGCAGGAGCAGCTCTCGACACCACAGATCCCCAGGAGCCAGCGGAGCACCTCAGGACTCGCCCTGAATGGGGCCGCTCGCAGGGACAGGGACGACCGGGACTTGAATGGAAAGCAGTCGGATATGAATGAGCTGGAGAGGTTATTCCCAGCATCCCCATCCCAGGAGCAGCAGGAGAAGGGGACAACGGTAAGTCCAGCGGGATCGGACGGCTGCGTGTCTAAGGGCATTGGTGACCTGCCACCCGTCACTGCATTGTCCCTTCTCTCTCTCCAGTCATCTCCAGCAGCCCCCCATGATGAAACCCAGATAACCACGCTCCCTCTGGATGAGTTCAGCATCATCGAGGAGCAGCCAGACCCCCAGGGCAATCCTGCTGCTCCAGCTCCCGACCATCGTCCTGCCCATGAAGGATAGAACTGCCAAGACTCAAACCCTCTCATGGGAGTTACCAGAAACCAATGTGATGTCTTTACAACGAGTTGTCAATCTCAGGTCAATTGAAGATTTCTACGGTCTGATTGTTATTTTTTTGTTTTGCTTTATTTTTATATATATATATATAAATATATATATACGTAGCCAGCCTTTTGGAAACTCTGTGAAGTTGATCTTTCTGACCTCTCGGTGTGTTCCTGCCGACGATGGCTTTACCGAGCATGGTCACGATGGGTTTTCCCTGCAGCTGCTAAGTAAAAGACTCCTTGGCAGAGTTTGGCAAAGTCTCCCATCTCTGACAGACCGGGGATACAATGGAGCCTCCTCTTGGCATCCCAGACTTTTTCCTGATCAGCAGCTTTAGGATTACTTTTTGGATCTATTTTTTATTTCCAGAAGACTGGATTCGGAGAAATCCTTCTGACTTGACTCCAAACCTCGAGGCTCGGGAAGGCTGTCTCTCCATGGATTCGATGGTTTTGTACACTTTCTCTATTTCTCAGGATACTTTTTTTGCTGATGGACTCTAAATAATATGGAAAAAAAAAGAAAAAAAAAAAAGAGTGTGTGTGTGTCAAAGGATGCCTGCCTGAGGGCTACTGAAAGACTTGGACAGACAACCCGAGTGAACTCAAAACCTACCTCAACCGGAATGAATGTCTTCTGGGAAGCAGAGATACCTGCGTCTTCCTTCGTGTTCAGAAAACAAGTAGTGTAGCACTTGGTCAGTACAAGCTTGGTCCTACCTCAGCAGTCGCGCTCTGTACCTGCCACCTCGGTGCTGTTCTTGTCGTTGTTCCCATGTAAAGCACTTCCAAACCTTTGAAAGCAATGTTCTACCTCAAGCGTGATAGAAACGTGTGTGTGTGTGTGTGTGTGTGTGTGTGCGCATCCTCTCCTCTCCCCCAATTCCTGCCTCTCCCACCCAGCCCCACACGAAGCAAGATGCTTCTCTAGTGTTATGAGCTTTACTTTTAGGGCGTGTAGCGGGGCTCTGGTGTGATGTTGTGTGGTGGAGATTTGTACCATGGTTTTGTTACTTTAAAGATTGTTGGGGCCATCACAGACAACGTGGCTCGATGCCCCCTGGCTCACCAGCACCGTTGCTTTGCAGGCCTCATTTGGGTGCTGGTGGTGGCTGCCTCGACCCATCCTGGGTGTATTTGGGATGGAGTGGGGCGTGCAGGGTGCTCAGATACCAGTGCTGGGGCCAGGGCACCCTCTTGGCCCATGAGCATGCTGCTCTCCAAGGCTGATTCCCAGCAGGATGATTTATGGCATGTGCCAGCACAAGCAGCATAAGACACCCTTGGGAGCTGTGAACCTGGACGTCACTGTTTTGTCCCTTCAAGAGCATCTATGAGGAAACTGATACAGCTCTTCCAAAACCCCTTGAGATGGTACTGAGCTGCTCCCAGCTCCTCCAGTGTATTTCCAGCTAGCAGGAGATCATCCAGAGGATGAACAGAGCCAAAAATGGCTCGTTTCCTTGGGAGGGCTGTGGCCAGGAGGCATTCTGGATGCTTGGAGCTGCCAACAGCCACCCCTTCCCCATGCCCAGGGTGGGCAGAGGAGCTCCCAACACCAAAGAGAGGGTTTGTGTGTGACCCCCACCACCTCCAGGGACCAACCACGACCCTGCCATGGTGGTTTTGGGCTTGTCCTGGCATGGTGCAGCCTTGTGAGCCTGGTGTCATCCGTGGGACGTGATGGGGGCACGCACAGGGGACAGGGACCTAGGGCAGCTCTTTCCCCACTGCGTGGGTTGGTTAAAACCGGGTGAATGTGAAGGTTTGAGCTCTTTGCATAGGTGGTGGCAAATCAAATGTCACCCTATTTGCAAGGACAAGTGAAAGGAATCAGGAAAGAAAATGAGTTTAAGTTTAGAAGAACAGTAATAATTGTATTTTTTTAAATGGTACCCATGGGAGAGTCCCTTGTGTCAGAAACATCCCTCATCTCCTTCCCACTTGGCAATGGGATGCTACTGATAACTGTGTAAATAATACATTATAGAGGACCATAAGGCAAACATCTCTTCCCCCGTGCTGTGTCCTGGTGCTGGGCTGGGTTAGCTGTGAGCAGCACTCTGTCCTTCCAGATCAAATCACCCAGCTTGGCCCAAGCAGATGTTAATGGCATTGACCTCAGGAGCAAGAAACTCTTGAGGCTTGGTGTTCGTAGCCCTCTGCCATCAAAATTCCTTCTCCTGTAGACATCATGCAGGTCAGAATAAATGTTGAAGGGTTAAATTTATACATTAAACCCCCAAATAGCCTCTCCCTACCCCACCAAAGAGGTGAAATGGACGTTAGACCGATTCCTGCTCACCCCTACTGTGGGGAGATGCTCCTTTCCGCATGATGCTGGACCTGGAGATGTGGTGGGAAGAGACCACAGAGGGACAGCACTGGTGGCACCGTGCGAGACCAATAGCACAGCCCATCCCATGGTGGGAACTGGAGGATGACGGGACTTGGAAAGGGCAGAAGGGAGGAGGAGATGCCAAACAGCTCGAGTTATCACCTCATATCAAAGAAAACCCAATCTCCTCCTGCCGTCCCGCTCCAGCCCAGCTTTTCTTTATGTTGTTTTACTTTGTGTGTGTATCGCCGACGTTCACGTTGAAGAAGTCCTGTTGCCAAAGTGAACACAGAATTTAGACTAGCTTTCAGCTCAGACTTCCTGGAGCTGTGAACATGCTATTAATTTAATATCATATTATTGTGATATTGTAATAGTAACAAGTATTTGTCACTACTTCCTTTTATTAAAGGGAAATGCTGTGCCATTTGACTAGTTGGAAGACAATAGTATGTCAAGAATAGAGCTTTTTCCTTTCGGTTTAATTATGCAGAAATGTGATGGCTTAAACCAGTGCAGATTATGTGTTGGTTTGAGACGGTGGAAGATGGATGTAAATCTTTAAAGACTATTTTTTAGATGTTTAGCTTTTCCTCTTTTTTGGGGTTTCTTTTCCGCTCGTCAATCCGTACCATTGGGACCTAATGCTGATGGTTGTGGCAGGTCAGCCCCTGAAGGGATGAGGCTTGAAGTCTGGAGATCCAGCAGGAGGATGTGGTCTTCCATGGGTTTTCCAAGCCTCCCAAGTCCACAAAACTGGGCAAAATCCCCTCAAAAATGGCGCGTTCTGGCTTTATGCTGTGATTACCTCTGGCTGCCACTTAGCTGGCAAGCAACACGTAACAGCACCTCTTGCCATTCATCAATGCCTGAGCCAGGCCGGAGGCAAAGCTGTGCCAACCAAAACCTTGGGAAAACACCACCTGGAATACGTCTGGCCTTTACCCTGTAAAACAAGAAGGGAAAGAGAACAAAGAGAGCTTCTGTTTGGTTTCAGCTTCAAGTCTGTCCTTGGTTCAGCCAAACTGCTGCCCTGTGTTTGGGAGAAACCACAGGATTGTTACTGTGTGCTTAAGACACAGTTGTACATGGGTGGATATGTTGTGCTTGGGTGGATATGTTGTACTTGGGTACACATGTACTTGAGTGGACATGTTGTACTTGGGTAAACAGCTGTACTTGGGTAGACACGTTGTTCTTGGATAGATGCAGGGCTGCAGGTCCCCATGTGCTGCTGGGGGTTTGGATGTTATTTCATAGGTGTTAAAAACATCCTTCCCAGGTCTTCCATGAGCACGTACCCGTTTTCATGGAATCAGAGGCTTCTTCAAAGGAGTCACCTTTGGGATCTGGCCGGGCTGTTGGTTGAACAGGAGCATTGCTGCTGTCCTGTGCCACTGGCTTCCTGAGCCTCGAGGCAAAGCTTTGCTGCATCCGTGGAGCAAAGGGCTTTGGGCATCATTTTATGTACCAGGACAGAGGGCTGAACCAGCCAAGCTGTCACCTCAAACATTCAAGCAACAACTTGCCAGATTCCTTATTTCTTTTTCCTTTGTATTTTCCCTTTTTCTTAATGGGAGGAATTGAGTTTTATCTGGAGATAAAACCGCTGGGTAACAGGCAGATGTTGGATCAGTGCGAGCCACTGGCAACTGCCTGTGTTTGGGGTAGAAATCTCATCCTCTACTATTTTTCCAAGCAAATAATTCCACTAAATCAACTTGCTGCCTTTTCTGGGCAGATCCAAACAAACCCTCTCACTTTCCTGGCTCATAGCAGAAAATTCCAGCTGAAATTACACCAAGGAACAAAGCATCCAAAAAGCTGATTTCTTTATTATTTTATTTTCTTTTTGGTAACCCATAATGGGCACATCCTATTCTTGGAGCTCTCAAGTTTACCAGAGATGGCTGCTACCTCAGGGATAGTATCCACATTATCTTTAGTTGACCAGGGAATAGTTTGATGCTGTGACAGGGTATTTTCATGCCGTTGGATTCAGGTATTTATTTGTCTGCCGTTATCTCTCCTCTTCCTTGTTTTGTAAAGTGCTGATGTGTTGAAGTGCTGGACCAGTTTGGGAATCTGTACAGCTTCCACCCAAAATTATACCAAGGGACTGTACATTTTGAGTTGGCAATAGGAGTGTTGCTGCTTCTGGAGGGTGAAGGGAAGGTTTTTGCTGCCTGTGAGGCTGTACCTCCAGGATAACCATCCCATAGCATCCAAGGGGGGATCAGTGCAGTGCCTGAGCCCTTTCTGAGCTGACTGACAGCGCTGAAGTCTGGGAGGGTCGCTTAAAACAAAGGAAATGAAAAGCTTATGAAAACAAATGGCAGTGACACGGAGGGAACTACTGCATCTGTGCAAACAGTGTTTGGAAACCTATCCCTCCCCATGCTGCGCCAGTGGAGGGGGATTAAAGATCCCGTCTAGCAACGTGATGCCTGCTCATTTACTTCCCTTGCCCGCCAAATTAAAAGGGAAAGGAAAAGGAAGGTGTTAGTTTAAACCTGTAATTTAAGGCTACAGGGCTGGGGCTTTGGGCAGGGAAGTGGTTCCATGTGAGCACCAGCTCCTGGTGCAGGGCCACTGCTCCAGAACCCCCCATAATGCTGGAAATCAATGAAATGGCTCCAGGTTGCCTCCGGGAGCAGAGTCTGAGCCTCAGCATCGTGTAACAAGAAGGGATGAGGCCGGTGCAAAGCCCAACAAGTCAGGGAAAAGCCTGATTTCACGGGGCTTTGGATCAGGGTCTTACTTACAAAGCAAAGAGGGATTTTTATCTTGATCGCGTTCCCTTCGTTTGAACTTGCAGTATCTTTACATCTGTAATAAAGTGATAATAAAGATGGTGCTAAGCCTTTGTCCCAGCCCTCTTCGGGAATCAGCAGTTAAGAGTACTATTAAAAACCCAAATTGCAAAGCACTTTTCTACTGTTTATTTTCTACCTTCCTTCCTTTGAACTGTCTCGATGTTGAAATCCCACTGATCCCATGATTGTTAGCTCTGTATAAAAGGAAAATAATAAAACAAAACCCTTTCTTTTTCTTGTTTTTCTTTTCGTAGTTTGCTCTGTTTAGGTTTTAGCCTGTGGCTACTTGTACAAGAGAAATAAAGCTAGAATAAAGGAGCTCGAGTGAGTCGGCCTGAGTGGTGCTTTCTTCGTGCCGCAGCACGTGCCCGTCACGCGGAGGGTTGGGAATCTGGTTCCTCTTAAAGAGCAGCTTCTAAATGCAGTTGTCAAGGGCTGAAGGGGGTTTATTTTGCTGCTTTGCTCACAAACCTCAGGCCAAGCCATCGGCAGAGGCAGGATAGAGCCCTCCAAGGTCCCGCTATGATGCCTCATGCTTGGAAGTGCAATCAGTTTCCAGTTAATCCTACTCTCAGCTATTGCTCCTTTCAGCTCTTCCCACTGCTGCCAGTGGAGCACCACTTTACCTGCTGGCTCTTTGCAGAAGCCCCAGTTTAAAGCCCTGCTTGGGCCCTTTCCAGCCCAGCTGCAACCTGGTCTGCAATGGCTGAGGTGGGATGGGCATTCCCACCTTGAAGCTCACCTAAACACACAAAGGGGTTTGATGCCAGGTGGGATGCAGAGGCAATCAGCTGCTGGCAAAGTAGAACCATAGAACCATAGAATAGTTAGGGTTGGAAAGGACCTTAAGATCCTCCAGTTCCACCCCCCCTGCCATGGGCAGGGACATCTCACACTAAACCACGCCAAACAAGGCTCTGTCCAACCTGGCCTTGAACACTGCCAGGGATGGAGCATTCACAACCTCCCTGGGCAACCCATTCCAGTGCCTCACCACCCTAACAGGAAAGAATTTCCTCCTTATATCCAATCTAAACTTCCCCTGTTTAAGTTTTAACCCGATACCCTTGTCCTGTCACCACAGTCCCTAATGAAGAGTCCCTCCCCAGCATCCCTATAGGCATCTCCCTGGTGTCCGTGGCAAAGGAGAGCCCAGCCCCAACAGCCCTGGGACAGGGGAAACACCATTTATTGATGAGCTGTCCGGAGGAGCAGCCCCGTCCTCTCCTCTGCTGCTGCTCTCGATGCCAAAGGACAGTCACAGCGAAGGGCTGCGGGGGATAAATGAGTGAGCCCGAGCCCAGCAGCACTCTCTAAAGAGGGTTTCAATAAGCAGGTGAGGGAAGAGTGGCTTCAAACAACACCCTGAAGCTTTAGAAACTGCTAAACTGCAGCACAGATTGTCTAAATATATCCTTCATAATAAATACAAGCATAAAAACTGGGTTTATTTCCCAGTGGCAACACAAGAGGTGAAGAAACAGATCAGAGCGGCTCACTCAGGGGATTTTCATGTAAGTTCAGTGGAATATGGTGCTTCAGATAGCAGCTGCGGAGTCGAGGTATTGTCTAAAGCTTGTGGCTTTCATTAAAAAGGACTTTCCCTGCCTTCATGGCAATAAAAACAAAAAGCTTGACAATATTAATCTGAACTCTTAGAAACTAAGGAAGTAAACCCCCCCAAGTAACACGTTTGTATCGCTTTGATTTTGGCTGCTGGAAATACAAGTGGGCTCAACCCCCCCCCACCTGAGTGTTCAAACCCCATCTTTAAGAAAAGAAACCTCCTTTTGAGCGTGCACGTTCCAATTGCTGCTGGAAGCAGCTCAGATCCTCAGCTCATCATCAGCATCTTCAGCTCCAGAAATAACTAAGACAAAATTGAGTTGGGCATTTCCAGCTCCAAACGCTGGGTTCACGCCTTGGAGAAGATGTTTCTGCTAATGTCCTGGTTATAACCCTGCCAACACAGGGAGGATTTATAATATCCCATAAAGCCCTAACTATCTGAAAGGTCATTTAGCACTAACGCCACCCGGGCATCCCCGTTTCGTGTGCTGACACATTTACGAAGCCAGGTTTAATCCCGGTGCCGCTGCTGTAAAACCTTTATAGGGACCGTTTCTGCCTCGGAAAATAATCC
Source organism: Pezoporus wallicus (assembly GCF_028554395.1). Classification (NCBI taxonomy): domain Eukaryota; kingdom Metazoa; phylum Chordata; class Aves; order Psittaciformes; family Psittacidae; genus Pezoporus; species Pezoporus wallicus. Next base: position 654,251 of record NW_026642624.1, read on the forward strand.
TTAAAAATCAAGAGCTGGAACATCTTCATCCCTGCAGGCAGCCCCGAGAGGCTGCAGTATCCCAAAGCCTGGGTCCTGGCACCCCAATCCACTGCAGGTCTGGACCAGGGGTGTTTAATCCTTAAATCCGGGTCTCCAGCCTGTTACTCACAGCACCATCAGAGCCACTGCTTTGGCTAAACGAGAAGCCTCCTGATTTCATCGAGAGCCATCAAACCCTCATCTTGCCCAGGAAAGCCATTTCCTTAGTGCTAAAATAGCTAAATTAGTCTTGCTGAGCGTCGTAAAGGAGCTTGTCTTGTTTATTGAGCGATAAATACAAAGGTACAGTAACTAAATTCATCAGTCCCTAAACACAGCCGCTGGGAACGGCCGTTTCCACCATCCAATCTATGATTGCATGAATATTTCAGAGTCCTCTTTCCCTTGGGTCCTCGCCTTATCTCTGGAGCCTGGGTATTATTTTCTGCTTTTCAGCTTTTTGGATGTATTGGAGGAAATGTCATTATTTGGACCTGGGTGGATTACAGTTGACTTTCCTAAGCCAATTTATATTGGCGAGCTGCTGTTTTTAAAAACCCCTATAAATCACTCCTATGAATTTTAATAATCTAATGTGGTTTCAAACATGCTCCTTTAATACGTGACACACTATTACCGCCGGCAATAGCTCTTTGGGTCACGAACCCCCTTTTACCATCACCTTCGGCAAGCGCCGCAGGGAGACGAGCGATGCCCCGGCACCAATCGTGGCAATTCCCCCTCCTGCCCCAAGGAGCTCATTGCAGGGATTGGGATTTAGCAGCGTGCAAAAGCACACCTCAGCTCACAGCACCCTGCTGTGCTTGATGGTATCAACCCCAGATGCTCCTGGAGACAGCCCTTGAGACAACCCTCATCCCATTGGGGGGTGTCGGGTACCGGGCACAACACAGTCACCACCAGCAATAATGCATTTAAGGCCTTTGCTTAAGTAATTTCTTTATCTGAAACTTTGTTTGGAAGATCAGGAATTTCCTCCCTTCCCTGCCAGGGCCCCGTTCCCAAGGCAAGAGGCGGGATCCAGGGCTTGGGTGAAACCTGGAGAGGTTCTGGTGCAGAAATCACAGGACCAGGTTGGATGGGGCTTGGAGCAAGCTGCTCTAGTGGAAGGTGTCCCTGCTCGTGGCAGGGGTTGGAACTGGGTGATGTTGAGGTCCTTTCCTACCCAAACCAGTCAGGGATTTTCTGATATTTCCTTTAAGAAACACATCAAACGTGTTCAGAGCACGACCACAAGCCAGGATGCACAGCTCTAAGAGGTCCACAAACTGCCCCATGCCAGAAGATAAGGCCAGGCCTCCTAATCTCCCCTTGACTTCAGTGCGCTGTGTCCCCATCTTGTGCACGTTATGTTCATTTTCTTCCCATCCCCATTGCAATGACTCCACACCCACTGCTGGCTACCAAGGGATGCCCCTGTTGGAGAGTCACCTCCTGGCCAGAAGAAAAAGAGCTAAGAGCGATGGGGAGTAAAATCCAAGACAAAAAAAAAGAAGCCTTCAAGGAATCAGGTCATGGAGCATCTCCTGCAGTGTCTGTGGAGCAGCTGATGATGGGGTTTGATGCAGTGGTGGTTTTCCCACTGGAGGGGTGACTTTGCTTGTCCACATTGCCTGGTTTTAGTTGCACAGGACCAAACCAGAAGAATATACACATCTGCAAGAAAGAGGATCGTTAAGGAAGGGCCTAATTGCAAGCAGGGGAAAGTAATGAGCCAGACTTTGCTATTTGGCTTCTGAAGGGCTCCCCAGCAGGAGATGCAGCAGGATGGAGGCAATGGACCTCCCTGGACCTTGCTGCTGCCTGTTTGGCTGCAGCCAGCCCGAAGGTTTAATGTCCTAAGGAGAACACAACGTAGACTCAGTCTGTGCAGGGAGCTCAGGAGCTTCCCAAGGCTGCCGCTGTGATGCTTTACCCTGGGATGCTGTCACGTTCATCATTCATCTATTTCCTCCCGTTCTGTAACTTCACCTGCGACAAGACAACGCTGTAAGTGCCTGATTCCCAGAGAATAAATTACAGTTTCATAAATGGTATTTTGCTTCCCTGCTCAATTTGCAAGGGAAATGATGCCAATTGCTGTGTTCACAGGGTTTCACCCAGCACGAACAATACCATCCTCCACATTATTGTATTCCTCTTAACCCTCACGTTATTTTGTGTCCTGTACCACAGGGATACATGGGAAAGAACACGACAGCCCAGATGGTTTTGCATTATCAACTAACCACAAGCAGAAACAAGGGCACATGTGCCTGTAAACCCCCACGTACATCGCTCTAGAGAGGAATAAGTCACACAGAGAGCAATGCACTTCCCAAAGAGAACAGAATCCTTTAGATGATTAAAAGTCTTTACAGTTGCCACACGCTGGTTTAGAGTGCTCTGAGTGATAAATACATGGGTGATTTAAGATTTGGGGTTGGGAAAGCAGCCCCAGCTTCTCCCATGGACACCCCATGGACCAGCAGAGCCCCAACAGGGTCATTCAGCCCCACTGAAAACACTGTGTGGTTTTCACAGCAGCTTCATCTTCTTTTCTATGCTTATAAAAGGATGAGAAAAAAGGACAAAAGCATCTTCCTAGCTATTCACATATAATGAAGAGGGGTCATCACTGCTGGGGACACAGGGCTCTGCCCAGGGACAGACAGGCCACTGTGGACACCCTGGATGTGGAGCCACACAGGTCAGGATGTGCCACCATTAAAGCTCCTAAATCCTTTCATCAAAGGAAGGCAAAGAGCACAAAAGTCCCTGCGTGTGAGATATTGAATATTACAAGATTTGGTAAACAGCCTCTAGTTTCTCCCAGGCCTTTTTTAACCTGCACTTTTTGGGGAGACCTTGAAAGAAATGACCTTTGGGGGGAATATTTTGGGTGTTTTTTGCTGTCCTCTTATGGTACGTGAAAAAAAAAATGAATGGAAATGCTTCCATCTGGAATGGAAACCTTGCATTTGAGGTGTTTGTGCTCACCCCTACACCAGGATCACATTATGGAGCTTCATCTCCATCCTTTAGCCTGAGCCACCGAGCTGGAGGTGGATGGCTCCTGGCTGTCCAGCCATTGATAAACCCTTTAACCTAAACCACTGAGCTCTGAATCTGCATGACACATGGAGGCAATAACTGCAATTCCAAGAAAAATATATGTAAAACATTTGTTTTCCTTTTCAGATATGAAAATGTGTTGAGATGTTGCTGTGTGATACGTTGATGTGCAATACGCACCCATGTATCTCCTCCACTCCTCACCCCTGTCCCCTTGTCCTCCTGGATGAGACCCCAGGCAAGGTTTTCTCTTTTCCCTCTGAAAATGGATGTTCTAAGACAGTCCCAGACCCTCGTGGGCTTTAGATTTCTTCCAGCACTGAACAAGGATGAATTCCTGACCGCAAACCCCATCACAAAACGGAGCGTTTGGCCAACCCCAAGAGGCAGCATCAAAATCCCAGAGAAATGAAATATTTGCAGCCAGATAAAGCACAAATCAAAAGAAAGGGAAAGCAGGTTTGTGCAATCCCAGCACAAATCCATCCTGCCCGGCTTCCTGCATCTTAGTGGGCAGACACTGATGATATCAATCAGGGAGTCCACACTGAAGGGTTTGGTCCCAGCTCCTGGGGATGCTCAGCATCCCTGCTAAGGGCACCACTAGCGTTTTACTGCATGTTTAATGAGGAAAACGAGATGTAAATCTAAACTCAGGAAGAAGTGAGGGTGCTGCCCACCGCGGGTACCGGGAGGACGGTACCTGGCGCTCTTTCACCCCACACAGGGCTGCAGGCCCTGGCCATGAGCTACGGGCTACATGGGGCGGGGCTGCTAATGGCTTTAAGCAGCTGCTAATTGCTCCGTGCACTCACTGTAATTACGGAGCTGGATAGGGTGGTAAAACACTGGCGGAGCATTAACTGCTGCAGGAGGAGAAATCCCAACCATGGGTTAATCGACCTGAAAGCCCCGTCTGCCATTGCTGAGGATTTGCCATGGCACCAGGAAAAATCCAAGGTTTTCCATGGAGATGCGCTGATTTCGGGAATTTTGATGGGAGAGAGAGGGCTGCTCTGCTCTTTCCATCTATTTCTTTGCATTTTGCCTTCAAACCCAGGCTGAGCCATGGCGCGGCTCCCTGGCTTTGCCCACAGCAGCGGCCCCTGCTAAAAAGGTGCCCGATGGAAAGCGCTGGGTATCTTTGTAATTAATTAGAGTTAATGACAACCTCCAACAGCACCGGCGCCTGCAGCCAGGGGTTGCAGGGTGTAGCACCAAGAGCTGCATTGTGCGTGCAAGAGGGACCTGCTCCAGTCCTTCCGCCTAGTGCAACTCATTTAATTACTCCAATTAAACACGTGCTGGTAAGTGCTTATGGTGAGGGATGCGGAGGAGCCCCCAGCTCCTGCCCATGGCTACAGGCTCCCAGCAGGAGCCTGAGGATGGAGAGGGAGTTTGCTGCAGGGACAGCGTTGGAAGTGACAAGGTGTAGGAAGAGAAGAGGGGATTGTAATAACCTCCTGCCCTTCGTTAATGCCGCCGTCACAGCGCGGATGTGCTCCGTTCATTGCAGCGCATGGTGCAGGGCAGAGAGGGGAGGAGAGGGGAAATAATCCCATTCTCCATGCTTGCGCATCCCGGGGCTTCATCCTCAAGGAATGGGGCAGGGGACCCATCCTGCTGGGACCAGGGGTCCCGGAGCAGCTGAAGGTCCCTGACCTGCTGCGTCCTGTCAGGGATCTGGAGCCAAAGGCAAGAAGGATGCTCGGGGCTCCGCGGCTGCTGACCCCTTCTGGATCCTGTGCTGATGCTACAGCGAATCCCTGCCTCCAGAGGATCCGTGTGCCACATCCACGCTGGGATGCACTTAGGGCCAGGAGCCCCCTGGGGCAAGGAAAAGCATCCAGTAAAGAGCTGAACCCTTCTCTCCACAATTAGCAGCCACAAGCAGCAGACAGGTATCAAGTGATGGTGAATCGAGGGGTTTGCTAAAATGCCTCATTTGCAGAGGCTTTTTCTCCCCCCCCCTCCCCCCCCCCCACCTCTCCCTGCATCCCTCCGTCCAACAGCATTCCCAAAAGACTAAACACCTTTGGTTTCCATGGCAGCCTGATTTTCAATGAGCATCCTTCAAGTCCTAACCAGAAAGGGTTTCATAAACGCACACAGGACACAGGCATCCCGCCGGGGTGAGAGTATCCTTCCCCCCAAAACGAGCACCTTCTGCCCTTGCTGGTTCCATCTGCGTGCATTGATGGGAGCCAGCAGCCTTTGCTGCCGCTGGACCTGCGGGAAGGGGCTGGCTGGGAGCTGCTGCTTGCTCCCGGGAATGGAGTTTGCTTGTGGCCAGGAGAGGGCTTTTTCCAGGGGCAGGTTAAACACATAAAGCACTGTTGAGCATCAGGAGGAGGCACAGGGAGGCTTCCCCCTGGAAGAGCTGCCTCTGCTCCAGCCCATTGGGCAAGGACAGTGACACGTCCCCGGCTGTCCCCTCCTGAGATGCCCTGGGTACAAATGACCTTGTTCTGTTTTGCCTGATACCACCCAGTACTTCCCATCTCCCATTTAACACAAGCCCAGCAGTTTGCACACTTGTGGTTTCTGTTTCTTTGGGGTTTAACCCCATTTAGCATCTGCTGGGCACAGGGTGCCCAGAGCTGCCCCATCCCTGGCAGTGTTCAAGGCCAGGTTGGACACAGGGGCTTGGAGCAAGCTGCTTCAGTGGAAGGTGTCCCTGCCTGTGGCAGCAGTTGAAGCTGGATGGGCTTTAAGGTCCTTTCCAACCCATCCACTCTGTGATTCCAAGCCACGCTGAAGCAGAACAAACAGCGCCTCACTACCCTGAGACCCTCCTAGATCCTCTAAAAGGCTCCAGGTCACAGAGCAGCCTCGGCCCCGGCTTTTCCCAGCCGGAGGGGTAATTGTCATCCAGCCGTGACATTCCCTTTCTCTGACCCCTTTGAGGTCCCAGCCACCCTCCAGGCTCTGGCAGGGGCAGATATATGGCCGGAGCTCAGGGGGCTCCTGAGCGCAGGTCACACCGGAACAATAGAGCTTTGTTGGAGGCAAAGGGGGAATGAAGCCGCGGTCAGCGCCGGATGCTGCCGCGGGATTTACTGCCCGCAGATGGGCTGATGGTTGTGGTGAGGCACCGAGCACGGCCCCGGGGCCGCAGGGAAGGGGGAGCCAGGGCAGTCTCCCCGCAGCCGTGACACTTGGTTTGGGTTTGATCGTGAAGCAGCATCTCTAGCTGCAGCAGAGGCTCCTCTATGGAGGTCTCAGGTGGGGAAGGAACGGGTCCAACACTTGGCTGAGGCTCCCTGCACAGACTTGTTCCGCTTCCCACTGGGATGCCTAAATGTAGAGAGTTAGATGAGATGAGCCTCAGGGCAGGGTTTGTCCCCAGGGGGGTTTGCTCATCCTCAGCGTGTCCGTGGGGTGAGCCTGGCTGTGTGGATCCCAGTGTTTCAAAGGGACCTGGACCTCAGCTCTCCATCACTGAAAGGAAAGAGGGATGCTGCTATGCCAGGAACTCATATTTATCAGATCTGTTTATCCCAGAAGTTAGGACGGAGCCACAGGGACATAGCAAAGTGCCTGTTCATGCCCCAAGGGGTGGGTGAAAGAGTATCAAAGGTAAATGCAGATAAAAGATGCTGCATAGGATACAGCTGAGACAAAAGGTATTATTCCTTAGATCACCTAATGCAAGTTAATTAGAGCTCCTTCACTTTCCTGCTTTCAAGCAGACAGACAATTCTTCATTAAGCCTCAGAAGCTTCAAGCACCAAAAACCCCTCATTTCCACTTGCCTGTTGCCAGCAATGCCATCTGCATGTGGCTTCTTAACGGAGAAAAGCTTCTTTTCCCATTACTTCTGCAAAGCCAGTGCCGTTTACACAGCTGCGTTTCACACCAGCCTTGCTCCACCAGCACAGGCGCAGCCCAGGGTAGCCCACGAGTGCTTGCAGCAAAGCCTCCAGCCCCTCTGTGCCAGGATAGAAACCATAAGAGCTGCCAGGAGCAGGAACACTTTGGAAGCCGGTAACATCATTAAATGAATATCCATAAATTATTTTGCTATAGAAACAATATGACCATCACACCTCCCACCTTCAAAAGCCCATCGCGGGCACGGATTCATTACAAGCCCAGACTTCCAGAGGAGACGGCTCAATGACTTTGGGTTATGTTTAAACTCAGTGACTTTATTAAACACCAGCAATATATTTATTTTAATAGAGTACAAAGCCTGGATTTGGCCACCCTAAAACACCACTCGGAGCACCGAGTCTCCGGATAACCCGATCAAACACAGCTAATGTGTGCAATATATCTTGGGTGAATAATATACAGCCACATTTCCTGCTCCATTTACCCAGTTTTAACTACACCTGACCCACTCTTATCCTAATAGAAAACGGCTGCTCTTCTCATTGCCCCATCCTCCACACATGTTGTTCTGATAATGACCAAGCCTAAATCACTTCCCTTTCTCCTGAGTGCTGGGTACCAGCTGTCTGGTGACATTTAACTACAACCACTCCTTTTGCAGGACCTCTAGGTTAGTTCCTGAGGCTCTGGACCTCTGCCCCTGTGTCCCATCTCCATCCTGCATCTGATCAGTGGATCTAAGGCATCAGGCTCAGTGCTGGGTCTTGCACTTGGGCCACAACAACCCCATGCGATGCTCCAAGCTTGGGGAAGAGCGGTTGGAAACTGCTCATGGGAAAGGACCTGGGGGTGCTGATTGATGGAGCTGAACATGAGCCCCTTGTGCCCAGGCAGCCTGGAAGCACCCAGCATCCTGGCCTGGATCAGCATCAGTGCGGCAGCAGGGCCGGGGCAGTGGTTGTGCCCCTGCACTGAGCACTGGTGAGGCTGAACCTCGAATCCTGTGCTCAGCTCTGGGCCCCTCACTACAAGAGAGACTGGAGCGGGGCCAGAGAAGGGAATGGAGCTGGTGCAGGGCCTGGAGCCCAAGTGTGATGGGGAAGGGCTGAGGGACCTGGGGGGTTCAGTCTGGAGAAGAGAAGGCTCGGGGGGGACCTGATGGCTCCCTCCAACTGCCTGAGAGGAGGATGGAGCCAGGAGGGCCTGGGCTCTGCTCCCAAGGAACAAAGGATGGGACAAGAGGAACCGGCCTCAAGCTGCACCAGGGCAGGTTTAGATGGAGCTGAGGAAAAATGTCTCCAATGAAAGGGCTGTCAAGCATTGGCACAGGCTGCCCAGGGCAGTGCTGGAGTCACCATCGCTGCAGGGATTTAAAAGATGTGTAGATGCGGCACTGAGGGACATGGGTTAGTGATGGACTCAGCAGTACCAGGTTAACAGCTGGACTTGATCCTAAAAGCCCTTTCCAACTGAAATGATTCTATGATTCCATGATCCCAGCCCTGTGGGATTGCCCTGCTCGGCCTCACCTAGGAGCTACATGGAGGAAAACTTGGGAAATTCCCCGGTTCTTGTTGCCACCGGCTTCCAAGCCAATGTCCCACAGCATCGCCCAATGCATCGGCTCATGCCGGCGTGAGAGATCCCCCAAACCTGTGAGCATCCCCTCGCAGAGCGGCTTCAGTTTTGGCAGGGAAGAAATCTGCTTCCAGCAGTGGTTTCCCCCTCCCATGGAGCTTAGCTCGTAGCGATCCATCGAGGTGGATTTAAAGCTTCCTGAGCAGCATGCTTAAACGGCCAATTTGACCAGAAAATGTGCTTGTTTCACAAGCCCTGGCTGCTGGGAAATCACAGCTATATTTCATTATTGTTACTAATTGCTATAAAGGATTATGGGGAGGCGATGGCACAGGCAGAAAAGAAATAGATACCATTTGCAGTATATTGACCCTGGAGAAAATTTCCTGAGCTTGCTTAAGGGGGCAGAAACCGGTGCTTGGTGCAAATAAATGAGCAAAAGCATTTTCTGAAGGAATTAGCACATGGCACGAGCAAATTGCAGCAATTGTCTCTCTCCTTTCTAAGTGCTGAATTGCCTCGGTAATTCCCCATCATTTAGCTGCATAAATCTTGCACAAATAAACCAGCAATTTGCATATGCACAGAAAAGAAATTATAGAAACACGAGGAAAGAAGTTATATTTTTCCTCCTCGAGCTGGAAATAAATATGCATCGCTTGCTGCTGGGGCTGTGTTTGGCCCGGCTTGGAAATAAGAATGTAGGAAACCCTTTAATTTTTCAATAATAAATACATATCAGAGGATGAAAAAAAATGATTTGTAGCATATGGAAGCCCATCATTTCTGGGTTGGTGCATTATGAAGTGTGATGGCTGCGGTGCGCATGCGATAGATGCAGTGTTATGGGCGATGCTGATGCTCCTCATGACTGCGGGTGAGGGATGGGGTGGATGCCTCCAACGTGGTTTGGTTCAGCCCTTACTGAACTAAATGGAGAGGCTTTTGGGAAGCAAAAGTCTCTTGAAGGCAACAAGAATCTGGCTTTTCAGTCCATGAAATGCTTGTTCATTGCAGTTTCTACAGAGGACTCAAGGTCTTCACTACTACAGGAAGCCCATATTCAAGGCCAGAAGTAATTAAACCATCTCCCTAAATTACTGAGCCATAATGCCCCAGCTGGCCTTAGACCCCAAGGTGGAAGAAGGCACCAGTGGGCAGCAGGCAGTAGTCTGACTGTTTATGATGGTGGGGGGGGCTTCCCAGAGGAGTAAAATAGCTGTTTCCGATTAACTCCCTGTGTGACTGATCTCATTCTGGAATAAGAGGGGGTTATTCCAAAACACCGTAATCCTCTTCCAAATGACTTAATCGCCTTTGGAATAACGTGCTTTTCTTCCAAAACACTCATATAGGGGAGAATCGGGGGTGAAAGTAATCAATCAGGAACAGCCCTTTGGAATAACACCTCACGCAAAGCGCTCTCAGTGGGATGTGTGATGCTGCGCTGGTTTACAAAGATTAATAAATCAGTATTTGCAGTTAATTCCTGCAGGCTGGAAGAGTGGCACATCCGACAGGCACGTGGCATCTCCTCCTTCCTCACGTTGCCTCCAAAGCAATGGAGCTCCAAAGAGATATGGGTATTTTTTAGCACTGGTGCCTCAAACACCTCCCCGTGTCCTTCGTGGTCCCTATGGACCATACAACGTGTTACCTATCGATGCTATGTGACTGAGGCATTGCAAGCACACTGCTCAGGGATATGTCAGTCAGACCAAGTTGGAAAGCTAAAAGAAAATGACATTTTTGCCTTGGAGGTGAAATGAATTATGATCTTTAAAGTAAAAGATCCTTGGAGAGTGGAAGAGAGGAGGAAAATTCGATTTAAACAGGTAGGTCTTTACCAAAGCTGTTTGTTAGCAGTTTTGATTGGTATAACAACATTAATGCTGCTTGCAGAATAAATGCCCCTGGTTTGGTAATCTATCTGGTTCGGAAGGGCACATTCATTGCCCTGCTCGTCTATGGTGGTTATAGGTTCAGCGAGAGCAGCAGGAGCTGCATTGCAGACAAAAGGGCTGCCTAAGCTCCATGGCACTGGTGTGAAAATGAGACGAAAGGCTTTATTTCCCCAAGGGCTCCTCGTGTGTTCTCCTCTGCTGCACCACGTCCTCTTGGTTTCACCACCACAGACCAAAGCAGCGTTTCATTTACCCATCCCTCTCCCCAAAATCCAATTGCCAACCATGGCACTGCCACCGGGGAAGACCCAGGCTGTGTCCCCAGGACAGGGTGCCTCCAGCACCCATCAGCCCATCTCTCACTGCCCTTTACATCTCCTACACTGCCAGGGCAGGAAGAGCCTCGCATCAGGGAGGAGGAACAAACAGCGACCTGGGATGAAAGCGCGAGCTCTCACATCTTTCATCCATTAACTCATCATCCCTCCTGCACGGCACATGCGCTGATTCATCATACATGATCAATACCTTCCTTGAGGCCCCAGGATGATGAACGTCTCTGCTGATATTCAAATGACCTTCAGAGAACAAGGGCAGCTCCCCCAGGCGCAGGTCAAAGAGCCAAGACTGAAATGCTATGTAAGATGATACATGGTCCCAAGATCTCTCCATAAGGCACAGAGGAATATTCTTGGCTAGGAAGCTTCTTGAGCAACACGAGGGAAGATTTTAGACCATGCAGAGGCTGGAAGATGATGCTGGACCAAAAGGACCTGGATTTTGTATGCCAGGCTGGAGCAAAAGGCTGTGCCACCAGCCTGCAAAAGGGCATTGTGATTTCCTATGCTATCCTCTTTCTTTGGGCTTAGGCTCATCTCACAGCATCATTTCGGGTGCAGTTGGAGATGGGGATAACTGAAGCAGCAACCCCACCTTCTGACGTCAGAGGCAGTGAAAACCAGCCCTTTAAGAATGCTGTTTGTTATGCAAAGGTCCACATTTTGCCCCCAAAATGATAGTTAAAAGAAATGTTGAGACCCAGGGAAGCTCCTGCAGTAGCTGTTTGCTTGATTTAGGTTAAAAATAATTGCTGTCCAGATTTATCTGCCTGACATAAGTAATTACATAACAGAGCACTTATAAGCTGTCATTTCCTATGAGCATATTTTAGCATGGCCTTTATAATTTGACCTTTATCTCTGCAGCGGCTTCATCCGCTCCCTGCTCCTGTGATGGATTTATTGCTGAGGATTGGACTTATGCTTGACGGTCCTCGGGCGAGGATGCTGCACAGGAGGCGTGTTACAGACCCAGTGGTTTCTGCAGCGAGGAGAGATCCTTCTCCAGCTGCTCATGGCTCTGATGCTGGTGGCAAATACACCAGATCCAGACCCTGGTGCACCAGAATTAATCTACAGGGCTACAGTTCATGTCTGCACCGAGAGCAATCACTGACTAGAAAAGGTTGGGCCGTGCAGAACTGGTGGGACATGGCGACACACCACTGCGAGGGCAGGAGATGCTCATACATCTCATACATTCATACAATGCCTGGAGGAGCCCAAAAGCAAGATGCCGAGAAGGAAAAGAACCCAAGAGGTTTAGATCACCATCACTATATTCAGACATGAAGACTATAGTCAGACAGGGAGACACTGATGCCCATGCACAACAAACCCTACAGATGCACAGCAGGGACTGGAGCCTTTCACAGCTGAACAGCTCCGGGTTAAATGAAACAAGAATCTAAGACAACATAGACTACTTTCTGTCCTTTTCTATGAATGCCAGACTTGGGCAGGCTCCCTCTTCCCATCAACATCCCTTGGGATACAATCTGACTGTGCTGGAGTTGTCAGATTTCTAACACAAGAGATCTGATTTTCATACTTCACCGACTATTTTCTATCAAATCCTCCTGCCTTTTGGAAACCATTTCCAAGCTCCCCCCTGACTGATGGATTTGTTTTCCTTTTATTGTCATAACTTCCCTAACGACACAAGATTGGAAGGGTAAGCGGGGATTGCTAAAGAGGCAGAGTCTGTATTTATTGCAGTGGTGCCTGGGAGCTGCTGCTGAGACTGTATTTCTTTCCATCTGAAGTGTCTGGATGTCAAGGAAGAGGCATGAACCTGCCACGGGAAACCAGCCAGTGCCACTTTCAGGTTTGGTACTCAAACGTAAATGCTCTCTTTATTTGTTGTGCTGCTAAGAAAAGGCACAAAAAAGGTTAAATTGAGCCCTCCACGATTGAAGAGGAAACCGGAGGAGAAACCTGGGCTAAACCCCACACCACCACCACCATGCAAAGGGCTTTCGAGTGTGAGGAGGTGCAGGGATGCAAAGTATTGTTATTATTAATAAACTCCTGATTTAAGCAGGTACAAAACTGAGCTTCAAGGAGATGTGGATCCTAAAAACCTTCTCTGGTTCCCTGGAGCCTGACCTCCACTGTGTTTTATTAAGCTTCCTCTCTGTGAGGCTCCTCTTTAATCCCAGACACAGGAAGACCTGGGTATCTTTAAAGGCAGCGGTGGTTATCTGAGTTAGGGATGTTTGCTATTGACTCTACTCATTCATGGGAAATCAGCAGCGCCGTGTTACCACGTATTTCTATGAGAAAACAAAAGGCAATGTGTTATCAGCTCAAGAGCAAGGCAGCCACCAAGCACCCATCGGTTCAATGATCCTTTTTGCTCACAGACCAAGAAGCCAAGCAAAGACCACAACATTTGCTGTGCAGTTTCTGATGGCAGGTGATGCTGCACACAGGTATGTGACAGGCACCAAACAGCCTTGTTGTGGCTGTGCTCAGCATCCCCACATGGTCTCTGTTGAATGTGCTTTGCATCAGGCTCCTTTGATAGGAGTCAGAGCAGCAGCTTGTCCCCCAGTTCACTGAGATGGCCAAAATAGCTCAGGCACCGGGGTCAGAGTTATTCTGGGAGGAGGATGCACGACCAAGAGGTTGTCTTTAGAGAACCAGGCTGAAAATCCTGGGAGTTGCCAGCCAGGTACCCTTCCTGCTGGGAGTCCCCACATTATGAAGCAGAACAATAAAGCTGACCCTCTGGTGGGAGCTCTCCTGCCCAGCTCCTCTGTCATTGCACACCTTTGTGTGTATGGAAAACCCAACAGGGCAATCAAATCCATCCCTCAACACAGATAGGACCTGCCTTAGGTTGAGAAGATGCTCTATCCCCCACCCAACCAGCCTTCCCAACAAGTGCTGCCTTCCCACCACATCTCGAGCAAGCCCCCGTGTATTTACCATGGTTGCCTGCTGGTAGCTCGAGGTGGATTTGATGAGCTGAGAAGGACCATCAGGCCCATATAAAAGCCTGGGTTGTGTTAGATCTGGAATTGCTTTCAGAAGCAGAGCAGATGGAAACAGCTGCTGTGAAACAGAGCTGCTTCCCATCAGGTAGGCAAAGCTAAGGGTCTCTTCCAAGTTTGCCAGGAGTTTGTTTCATCTGCGAGTTCACCTCTTTCCAGGGCAGGCAGAATAGCTCTTAATAGGATTTCAGGACCGGTTTATCTCTCGAGGACAAAATCCCACAATGAGACAATACCACGGAGGGATTATCCCATGTTCCCTGAAGGAGAGATCCCAAGATTATCCCGAAACAAGGCTTGTTTATGTGGAGGTCATGACAGATAATTGGTAACTCCCTTTGCATAGCTGGGTGACCCAGCTTGGAAAGTAGAAAAGCAGCAGCATTTCCAAAGGGAAGGAATCCAAGGTATGACATGGACTCGATGTGAAAGGAAAACTTCTGGAAAGGATCAGGGCAAAGCCATGAATTTATGAAGTAGTTGTTCAGCTGACTCTAATTTTTAAAGCATTATTATCCTTTTAGCAGGGCTGTCAGGTAGATGGAAGCCAGAGCTGGCGTGATGGAGAGCAGCTGAAGAGTGATTTGCAGCCATTCCTGCCTTCCACCCTGTTTGCTGCAGAGCAGCGAGCCAAATTGCTTGTAAACAGCTTACTGGAGGCCAAAGAGCTGCAAAAAGGCTTCCTAGGCTTGTGGTGTGAGGAATGAAGAGGGAGAATGAAAAAGGAAGAGAAACACCAATGGCAAGTCCCGAGATCCACTGGCGTTCGAAAGCCCAAAGCCAGGCAGAAGGTGATGGGAACATTTGCTTTAGTTCCTCAGGCATTCCTTCTAGACTGACCCAAACAGGACAAACCAAAGAGCCTTTTCTGCAGGTTTAAATGCACTCGCTGTGCCCTTACAGCCTCACTCACAACTGTCTCATCTGCATTTCTCCTGCGCTGTGTACGCGCAAAAGCAGCCCAGTCTCCAAGCTTCCAGGTGCTCCCATGCCACCTTCCAAGTAATGCGATCAAAACAATCCAGCTAAAAGCATTTCATCTGGCCTAGACTGACATGAATTGTTTGTAATAAAACTAAAGCTCTGTGGGACAACTAATGGGTGCTTATTAGTACAGGCAATGGACTATTCAATCAACCATATAGGAAACTAATGGGGATTGATGGCCAAAATACAAGATGAGGACCTACCTCTTTAAATAAATAGCTGATGGGCCGGTGATCGGATTAGTCTTGGGTTTCCATGGGAAAGTTTATACCTAGCCAATAAAGAGAAAAACAAAACATGTGGAAAACAGCATCACTGGGGCCCTGGAGGTTATAATGCTGTTGCCTCTGCAGCAGCCTTTCCAGAGATGCCCATCTTTCCAAAGAGCACTGGGTTGGGAGAGGGTTTGCAGGTGGTGCAACCAGACAATGCAAGAAAGCAACTGGAAAACCTCTCCTTGCTGTTCCGGGTCTCTGACTGTTCTTTCCATCTTCCTGGGAGTCATTACAGCAACCTTTGTGCAGGAATCAGGAGCAGGAGGCTCTGGAGATGCGCTGGCACACTGCGTGCTGGGGAAGGAAAGCTTTAACCTTGCTTCATTTCGGAAGCGTGCAGCCTGGGAGGGACAATACCCCCTGTATGGACCTTAGCTCTTGAGCCATTCCCTTCAATCAGACATCTCACATCTAACCTGGGAAGTCCCTGAGCACAATGGAGGCTGCAGACACACTAGGAACACCCCACAAGCCCCTCTACTGCTTTATCCTCCTCAGAGCATCATCAGCCTCTGGGGAGAGGGTTCAGGTCTGGATGAACTCATCACGGCCCTTTATTTTTTAACCACCTTCCAGACAATCCCACCTTTCCTTCCCTGCTTCATCTCCTTCCTTCATCAAAAGCTTCCCAAGGTTTTCCCAAACCCCAAGATTTTTCTACCTTTGTCCTCAATCTGATGGAGGAATGGAGTGATTTCCGGAGCTGAAGGAAGGGCATGTGCACCTCCAGGGCTTCCAAGCCACTTTTTTTCCTGCAGCAAACCATTCCTTGATCTCCACCCTCTCATTTCCTCCCCTTTGAAAGGCCTCCGACAGGATCACAGATGGCAATTCCGATGTGACAGATCCTAATGTCATTGATGACAGACCAGATGTCCAGGGATGCATATTGCTGCTTTTAATCCAAAATCCATCAAGAGTGCAGTTTGGGGTGAATGTAAAGGTACCTTCATGGGGGGGGGGGGGGGGGGAAGCACACTTTTCTTCCCCTCTTGCCTCATCTTTCCTTCTCCTTTGAGAAGGGGAGAACTTTGCACAGCGTGGCTGGAAGCAACTAAATCCAACACCAAAGGGGTCATGTTCTCAGTAGCAGCATCATTAAAATGCTCCAAAAGTCTCTTTTGAACTTTACAAGGACCTGGGAAGGGACATGTTCTACGTGACAGGGTGTGCATGAGCCTCGTGCCATTAGAGCATGCTGCCCCTACCCATTACTGCGTCTTAGGTACCTAATTCCTAGTCAAGAGAAAGAAATAATTCCCATTTTGGGTTACGGAACAATCCCGATTCCTATTGTACCAGTTTCTCTCCCAGCACTCGACAATACCTGACCGCTCTCAGCTGGATATAAATCAGATCTAAAAGTCACTTGCAGACACTGATTATGCCAGCACAAAACTGCTCAGAGAGAGACTCAACCTACCCAGTCACCCAGCATGGCTTTTTCTTCTCTAAATCACACAAATGGAGCTGTTATTGTGAAGGTGCAGACACTGACCTGGCTCATTTGGTCCCATCAGCTAAATACAGCATATTGTTCCTATAGATTAAGTGCAGCATAGCTCTGCTACATGAGATGGCAGCTGGATAAAAAGGAACCTACGTGGGATCAGGCACAAGTATAGGTGCGGTGTGGACCACAGCTAGTTAGCACCAGGTAAAAACCCACAGGTGACTTGTTTCCATCAATATTTTAAAGTGAGAACTCATGCTCATTATCTCTCTCGGATACAGGGAAAAAAATCCCAGCACCCTTTGTGGCAGTGAAGACAAAGCTTTGCTTGGTGGGAGATGTCCTGTGCGGTGTAATGTATGCCAGGAGCAATCCTCCTGTTTTATGGGCCTGGTTAGTGTGAAGTGCAAAACAGGCTGGGGGCTGAAGCTGCATTATTCATGGAGGAGCTTAAATATTTCAGTGTGAAGCTGAGGTAGGGAACAACATAACAATTGCACATAGTCCTCTTTCTTCCCCTAAAATCACTGTGTTGAAGGCAGCAAGCAGGACACATTCTTTTCCTTTCAGTGTAATGCCATGCACATCCCAGGGAAAAGCAGGATAACAGCAGGACAAAGCCCACAGCTCCTCTGAGGGCAAGGGAGTCATCCCATTGCCTCCTGGCTCCCGGGGAAGTATCAGCCCTGATTTAGGAAGAGGAACAGGATCGGTGCCTGGCGTTTCCTGTTCTGCTGTGCTTGAAGGGATAAATCAGCAGGTGGGCGCGCAGACATGGGAAGTTGATGGCAGTTCGTCCCCTCTGAAGCTGCGGACTTATTGCCACGCTGCTCTCAAGCAACTCTCCTATTTAGGACTGACTTGATCAGAGGCAAAGCCCGATTCGCAGTGGGAAGCTGTGTTACGACCCTAAGCTGCTTTATCTGGGGTAATGCACTCAGAGCAGGCAAGGGGAGAGCTGCTCTCACTGCCCCAGCCCTGCCCCGCTCCCGCAGCCGCCTGCTCCGTCCCTCTGTGCAGATGCACTGCTGCCATCAGCCGGCAAAGGGAAACCAGCGCAGGGCACCATCCCTTCCCTGCTATGGGGGCAGCTAAACAGGCGCAGCACACGCCAAACCCTCCCTTCGCTGTTTTGACGCATCCTTTGGTGCAAAGAAAAGAGCAACGCAGCAGATGGGATGCTCAGGCCGCACCTCTCCAAGCAAAACCTGCCTCTAAGTGACCCATTATCCTCTCCAATGCCACAAAGCCGGGAACTGCAGAAGCTTAAGGGTGGGGTGAGGGTGTGGAAGAGCCTCTCCGTATTTTGGAGCTCAGTAGAAGCGGGATTGCTGGCACAGCTCCCTGCATACTGTTCACACAGCCCACGCAGCGGTTCCTGACCTCCTGCTGGGCACATCTCACAGCTCATTGCCTGCCCTCACCTCTAAAGCAAAAGGCTTTGTAGCCTTCCCGCAATACACATTCCTGCCCCATCCCCGGCAGGGTACAAGGATGGGGCTTGGAGTAAGCTGTTCTCGTGGAAGGTGTCCCTGCCCATGGCAGGGGGCTGGAACTGGATGAGCTTTCAGGTCCCTTCCACCCCAAACCAGTCTGGGATTCTGTGATGTTTCTACAAAGTCCCTGCCATGTCCCCTTGGAGCAGGAGGAGCAGGGGATGGAGCCACATTTGTGGTTACCCCAGTGTTGGCCACAGTAGGCTGGAGGGGAAGTGAGGCAAGCTTCAAAGCAGCTTTGTGTCACTGTATACCACAAGCCATTTTATCAGACCACAGAATCTGGCCCATAGCAAACACTGTCACCCCATGCCATAGCATGGCATTAGGCTGAAGAGCGGTTTATGGAGCTGCCACCGAAGCAGTCAGAACAGCACTTTGCCAGGAGAAGCTGCTGCCTCCAGGCCAACTGTGGCACATCCCCAGCTCTCCTCCTACAGCACCAGCAGGGCTACCTTGAAGGCTTCCCTTCTGTTTAGATTACCTGGTAAGTAACAGGCCCAGCCCATGCAGCATATCTGAGAAGATGGAGGAGAAGAGAGGTTGCAGTGCAGGGCTGGGGATGACCCCCACACATCCCATGGCAGAGGGTGCAGCCTCCTCCAGCAAGAGCATTACGAGAGCTGAATCCCTGCACTCCCTGCGGTACAGGAGCAAACCATTTATCCCCTTGGAAAAGCTGCAAAGCTCTCATCTGGGAACGGGGACGACACAACAAGTCCCTACTTTGATGCAAGGGCTCGGGGGTGGGTGACAGCAGCCAGGCAGCCCTGCGGACCCCACTCTCCCTGTGCTCACCATGCAGATGCAGTGCAGACATCAGGGGTGCTGCCATCCCCAGCTCCCACCAAAGCTGACCCGGAGGCTTGATCCTGACCTGGCCTGGATTGGAGCCTGTGACCTAGAGGTGAACTGCTCTATATCCCATATCCAGTCTCCCACTGAGTTTATTTTGCAGTGTGGCAGATCAAAGAGTGAATCTATCAAAGCCTCAGCACCCTAAGATGGATCCAGTTCGCTTTTATGTTTACTTTTAACAAGCATTCTCTTTCCTATTGTTCAGCAATTGCTTTAAAATGGATAATTATCAGATTAGGGAAAAACCAAGCAAAGCTGTTCCCAAGTGACCATGTCTCTGCTGGTTTTCATTGCAGCAGCAGGTCCTCCCTGCTTCCCAGCAATGCCACCAGCCCTGCTCGTCCCACCACTTCTGCATAAGCACTGCAAAACTCCAGTGTCAGCCTCGCGCATCGCACGCTGCAGCGATTCACACGGGGAGAACCTGTGCATCCGAGACAACGAATTCCAGCTCATTGCTGTCTCTGCTTTGCCTTTCCATCCACTGAAAGCCCAGCTCTCTTCACACACTGGTTTTCAGTCAAAAATACAATCATTTTGGTGGAGCTGATCCTGAATTTCACTCAAGTGACTGAAAAGGGCTTCTCTGGCTGCCTGACCTTAGCCACAAGACACCAGAAACCCCTGGAAAATTGCCATCCAGTAGGAATTAACTGACAGCACTTTGTAACCTCTGACGTGTTTGGAAGAAGTGAACCCTTCCTTTGTTTCCCCTATACAGTGACCCACTCCAAGCTGAACTCAAGCAACCGGTGGACACGCCACCTTCTGAGCCCTGGTATCTTCCTCATTGCACAAACAGCTACAACGTAAGGAAACATGGACCAAAAGGTAAAGGTTGGTCGTGTGGCATTCAGGGAATTCTGCCCCTCTCCCCCAGAAGGGCTGGAATCATCCATAGCCCTGAGGACTGATCCGAGTTTTGCTACAGATAACGAGTGTCTTTGGGTAAACTGCTTAACCAACATCATTCCCCACGCCCTGTGTGAGCTGGGATTCTTGTGCCCCTTTTGCTGGGATGTCACAGGAATTATCTGGTATTTGGGAAGCTCTTAAACCCACGGAACTCACAGGTAACAGTTCAATGTGGTCCTGCTTTTAGATGAGAACTGTGATAATTCAGACCCGAGCACATTCTGGTTTGATTTTATGACTATACGAATTCACTGAAAGGAGTGACAGAGAAACATGATTCACCATATTCATATGACTATTTCCAAACCAGTTTGTTCTTTATCTGAGCAATGGGAAAGGACCCAACCGACTTCAGAAGATTGCTTTATGCCACGTTTCTGTTTCCAATAAATACCTCAGGACAAAAGCAGCCCCCGCAGCACAGAGAGGCAAAGGACAGAAAGGTATTAAATCCTAAAGGGGGGATGGAGGGGGAAGAGATAAAGAGTTTACTTCTATTATCTCTACCATATGTTCTAGTCCAACTGGATACACATAAACAGCATGCAACCTTCAAGCGCAGCTTTAGACCCTTTGAAGTGACCTGACCATGCTACTGATTTATTTCAAACTAACCTTTCTCTTTGAACCCTAGGTCAAGGTTAATTCTATAATAAAACATACCTTACACAGCTGGCTTTTCCAGCGGTGCGAGCAAGTAACGAAGCCCTCAGCCCTGAGCATTTGTTTTACTGAGTGCAGTATTGTATTTCTATTTTCCCTTCCCTGTATTAATTTCCTTCACAGAGCCTAGTTAAGGGGGGAAAAAAATCCCTTTTCCGGTCCATGAGATCAATTTGAAACACACTGGAATTAAATGAAGATATTTAAGCCCCATTTCTTGGCTGAAATGCATCCGCCAACACCAGAAACTATTTTTATTACAGTCTATGTTAAATAATCAGATCTTCAAGCCATACAGCTCCAAACTCCTCCACTGGTAATGACCCTTTCAGAACCTTGCATAAAAGCATCTCCGCACTGAATCGCAGCAAACCACCAAGAACAGCTTTTCTATCTAGGAATATCAAATTGGGAAAGGGAAATACATTTGAAGGGCACTTCTCAAGGAAAAAGAAAAGAAGCCCATGAAAGAGAGATCCTTGCAAGTGCCTGCAGCCAGCCTTGCCTGCCTGTGGGTATCAAAGGGTAGAAGCACTCCAAGCAGGGCTGCAGCAGTGCGCGATGAGCTTGCTGTGGGATGCTGTTTTTAGGCGATGCTGAAGCGCGCACACCACATTGTTCAAAGGCTGCTCATCCGGATGTTTTTGAGAGGACTGGGAAGATGCTTTGGAATCTCAGCCTCCAGCCCACGGCACATATTCACAGCGCTTAATTAAAGAGCAGCAACACACAGGCTAAGCCAGCAGCTTAAAACTGACTCCAAAGCCTTGCCAACACAGAGCCTGATAGGGCTGCAGGGAGAGGAATGAGATGAGATCTGGGTTTGAGGCTTCCATGGGGCTCAGCCTAGAAGACCTTATCTGCTGTAGCCAACACGGTGGGGGAATTGTGCTTCCCATCCAAACGAACAGTGACTTTATCCTGGCTGATCCTCACACATTTTGCAGGCCTGAGGCTACAGTGGGTTGATGTTCAGCATCATCAGCACACAGAGCTGCACCAGCACCAAAAGCTTTCAGCGCTTCATCTCTAACTGAGGAGCCACTTGTAAAACTGGGGTTTAGTCCAGGGTTGGATGATTTTGACCAGACAGCACTCTCGGTCCGCATCAATACAGCAAACTTGTTATCTCATCAATCTCTGTCATTGCCTAACACAGCTGAGCCTGCCGTAATGGGAGCACCATCCATTTGAAATCCCAAAGGTAGGCAGCCATTTGGGATCAATGCTCTCAGAATCTCCATTAACTATTGCAATGCCAGTCATGGTTTAGATCTACTTTGGGTTAATTCCTTTATGCCAGGATGAGTCGACAAAAGGTCTTCATTTTGAGAGACTCATTTAGAGATACACAAAGTGGCTGCACAGGGAGCCCAGTGTCTCCAGAACTAACGTGGTTCCAAGCAAACCCTTTTCCCTTTGGATCTCCCATCCCTTTTCACCACACTCCTTCCCTTTTAGCTTCTCCTCAGGAAGCAGCACACATTTTGCTATGTGAAGTGTCTTTGCCCATCCCAGGAGCAGTATTCTTCCCCTCTTCTCTACCACAATCAGTGCTATTTCAAATGAGGGCACTGGAATTACACCAGTTCAAGAGCTCAATGTAAAATTCCACTCAAGTGCATTGAAAGAGACATCTCTACCACATTCTAATATTGTTCTTTAACAGGTGCTGAAAATTATTACATCTAATGATTTACTAGTGACCGAAACCAGCCAATTAGACAGACAAGGACTGATTTTCAAAGGGGTTGCACAGAACAATTTAATCTAATGCAGGATAATAAACACGTCCGGAGCTGAATCACCGACTGATGTCGCTAACGGCCTGTCAGAGATACCAAATATTTACAGCAGAATAAGGCACCACATCAGATACAGTAAAACACATCCTCTCGAGGCTATAGAGACATGGAAAGGAATCTCTCCAGCTCTGTTTCAGGTCTGGGTGATTTCCATCATGCCGGAGAACACTCTTGGTGTGGTGTTGGACCTCTGCTCAGAAGTCACCCATCCATGCTGCTGCATGCGCGAGGCCCTCAAACCAAGCACGGTGCAGCTGCTGCTCAGTTTAAGAAAGCCACCAGCACCAAACACAGTGGGAATTGGAATTGTGCTGTGTGTGACACAGAGACAAACCTCTATCAGCGTGAGAAGTTCCACAAAGAGCAGGCAAAATGTGGATTTCAAGGTTTCACCCAAAACCCGCACAACAATAATCCGTTGCTAATATGTCAAGAAGGACAAAAATAGCATGGACCTCACAGGCTGGATCATGTTTTAGAGATAAAAACATGTAGAGATATGTAGTAAATTGAGCAACCCGAACCAAAGGTACCTTTAAAATCAGTTTGTCTACATGTTGCCATTAAATACGTCAGACCCAAGCAAGCGTTTGTGCTGCCCTAGAAGTGATGGCTTCATATTGCAGGCTTGTTCAAGCAGCTTATTGAAAGACACATTTTTATAAGATGCTGAAAAGCAGGAAAACAACCCTACAACTCAATTCATGCCCATCACTGTGAAATCACTTTCAAGTCATGTAACTGTACGCAGCCCATGATCTATCTGGTTTAATCCAGAATTACAACCTCCTTATACTCCCAAACCCTTCAAGTGTTTCAGTAGGAATATGAACTCTGCACTTGGGCATGCGGTTCACCTTTTGTTTGCTTTGACACCAGTTTGCCCATAGCGTTTAACACAGCTGATGATCCTGTTGGCTATGAGCAAGGCTGCAACCTGCACCTCCAGCAACCTCTGCAGATCCAGTTGTAAGACAAGAGCCCAGCAGCAGGTATCCACAAGTGACCTTAATGTTTTTCCAAGCATCTACAATAGTCTGCATGTTCAGTGCCTGTATCGCTCCATAGGTATGTGCCATATCGCTCATGAATGCAGAAACCAAGAAAGGTGTCAGAAGATACCTGTTATCACTTTACCTTTACAAAATAGGTCAGTTTAAGCAACTGGTGCTTATGAGACCAACCAAGTTTCGGATGAGGAGACCCTGCTGGTGGTGACTTCTGGTACATTTTGGAACTGGAATGATGCTTCAGAGTACTAACACTGTGACAGGATTTCGGAGAGGAACTGAATCCAAGACTGAGGCAACGCAGAGAATTCAGCCTGGTGATACTACTGGTAAGAGGCTCAATTCTTCAGTGCCAGCCTGTGGGAGAAGACCCAAACAAGCCTGGGTTCAGTTTTTGAGGCTAAAAGGTTGGATGACAAAGGGAACTGCTAAGGAGTAATGGCATCTACATGCTTTTGGTTTACTATCATCTAAATCTGTTAATGTTAGAGCTACATAAACCCAAGTTTTACACAAAAAGCTGCCTCCCTGGCTGACTGTCCTGGCTAATCAGCATTCCTGTTTCTCATGGATGCAGTGCCCAAACTGGCAGTTTGCATCTGCCACGTCCCAGCAGATGGGGACAAGGAGCTGCTGCTACGCAAAGGACAGAGCTGGGCTCCCCCTCCATGTCCTCCGTGCCCCATTTGCCATGGACGTGCACAGGTCTCCTTACGAAGGGATGGCACCATTCCCCCCCCGCCTGTATCCCCATCCCTGCCTGTAACTGAAAGCGCCGTTTCCCCTTGTACCACTCTTCCCGGAGGTGAGGCTGCCGTTCCCGCACCCCGTACCCCTCTCCCCGTCCCCACCTGGGGCCAGGCACCATTTGTCCCCCCCCGCCCAAGCTCTACACCACGGGGAAGGAAGGCTCCATCCTCCCATCCGCAGGCACCGCCGCGGCCCCAGCAGCCTGAACGCGGCGCAGAGCTCGCCGGGGCGGAGCGGAGCGGAGCGGGGCGGAGCAGAGCGGGGCCCGCGGCGATGCGGAAGGGGCGACACCGGCGGGCGGGAGCTGCCGCGGTACCGGAGCGGCCGCGGCTCCGCAGCCCCGCCGGGCATGGAAGCAGCCGGGCCCGGCCCCGGCCCCGCAGAGGCGGCCTCCCGCGTTAGGGAAGCGGCGGGCAGGGACCCGCTGTCCGCAGACCTGCGCTGCAGCCTCTTCACCGCCGCTCTGCAGAGCTACAAGCGCGACTCGGCGCTCAGGCCCTTCCCGGGTCGCTACGCGGATGGCGAGGACAAGGACTTCGAGGCGCTGGTGAGTGCCGGTGGCCGCGGGCGGGCTGCGCGTCCGAGCCGGGAGCGCGGTGGTGCCGCACCGCTGGAGCGAGCAAACCGCGTTGGGAAGCGGCTGCATGGAGCGGGGAGCGCAGGCCGGGCGTGCCCGGGCTGTTCTGCGGGGGGGGGGGAAGCAGGCGAGGCTGCCCGCAGGTGAGCATCAGGAGTACACGGAAAGCAGGACGAGTTCTTCATCCGGCAAGGAGCACAGGGCTTGAAGCGTACGTGGGATTCCAGGCAATAAACCCAACACTGGGAAAGTTCCAGCCCTATGCCGGGGGTATGAAGTGTTAGAAGAGCTTCCCTACGTGGAGTCAACACTGACTTCGCAAGGGTTTGTATTTTACACGGCCTGAGCGCTCCCTCCATCTATCCCGCTGCAGGTACTGCACTGTGACAGCTTGTTTCCTTCAGGAGTTTGATTATCCTTGGATGCACCTTACATACATTGTTTGTAAATACAAATATTTAATGACGTTTAGAACAAGTGACAAACTTTCCCACAAAGCAGGATACAAATGTTTGTATCTAAGAAGAGACTGGGGTTCAGTTTCCAGCCTAGTAGGGTGAAATATTGTTTTGTTTTCACTAGAGGTCTCTGTTTAATCATAATGAAAAGGAGCTTGTGCTAAATGCCTGTCTTCTTAGCTTGCAGATACCAAGGCTCTTCCGAGCCTGAAAGAGCTTCTGGAGTCTGTGCCAAACACAGAGAAAAGGACCTGGGATTTGTTCAGTTGGATTTTATCATCTAAGGTCTTCATGATACAAAGTACTAAGAAACAGGAGGTAAGTTCTGCACTCTGAGAGTCTTGGTGAGAGTTTGTCTTTTAAGGCAAGCGTGCACATCAGAGAGTATTTGCTCCTGCCTGAAGTCAGTGCTTAGTTCCTGTGAGAGCTTCAACATGAGTGCAGCTTTGTTCTGCATATAGAGAGGGCTCTTTGGTTTGGGGTTTAAATGAAGTCTTCAGGAACACTGGTTGGAAGAAGCACTTATCACTGTCCGTAGTTGATGATGGCCAGCAACTGTAGTCGGTTACTCCCATTAACATAGCATGTACATGCGTGTTCTAGACCAAGATACTTCAACTTGGGTGTCACAGAGCTAGGTCCTGCCTCTCAGTAAGAAAGACAACTCTGTACTTCTGCTTCCTGCCCCAGAAATGAGAGCCACTGAGGTACTTCTGTAACAGGGATCAACATAGTTGTAGAGATTAGCAAGATGAAGACAACTTCTGTTTTCACTTCTTTCCCCTCTTCCAAGATCAGCTCATGAATATATCATCTTAGTAGCCAAAGTAGAATTGTGATACTGTATGGAAAGAATTAGGATTTAGCTTTGATAGCAAGAAACTGTCAGAATTTTTACTGTCTGCTTACTCCTCAGTTGTGGCAGTGTTGAACTCTAACACAGAAAGCATAATCAAAATACATAAAGCCATAGGAAAGAGTAAGGGACAGTAAGCAGAATGCCCAGGGAGTAATCTAACCCCATAAACCAACACTTGTACTCCTTCCTCTTTTGAAGTACGAGAAGATCCAAGAACTCACAGGGATGTCTGGGGCTGCGGTTCCCGCTCCCGACTACCTCTTTGAGATCGTGTATTGTGATCAAACCAATACCAAGTTTACTGAGACCAAGGGAGAGCGGGACCTCATCTACGCCTTCCATGGGAGCCGCCTGGAGAACTTCCATTCCATCCTGCACAACGGCCTGCACTGCCACTTGAACAGGGTGAGGCTCCTCGTGCTGGCACCATCTGCTCTTGGTCACTTGCTGCTATTGACACTTAAAAATCGGCCCAGATTCCTTTTGGGGTATGAAATGTGCTGATGAAAGACTGGAAGTGGCACAAAACCGTTTTCTCCACAGCTGTCCTTTGGTTCTGTGGAAGGAACTGTAGTGCCAGTGAGATACTGGCCTACGTGACTGCCTGCAGCTGGAAGGTGCCTGTGCACAGAGAGGAGGGTGGTGGCCCAGGCAACATAAAGATTCTCTCTTTCTGCCTGGCTTCAAGTTTAAATCAACCAAGTTTTAGGTGCTGCTTGCGAGTGGAACCTTCTTTAAATGGCTTGGTTAGGGGAGACACCCCATAGGATTTGCACCTCTTCTGGTTTCAGTGGGAAGGTGGTTGGGACTCCTGGCTTTGTGTGTCATCTGTAAAGCAGCTTTGACACAGCAGCTGCTTAACCTTCCAGTCAACCTGGGCTATGCTTTTCTCCCATGTTCTTTATGAGTAATGGTTTATCAGGTACAGTGGACTTACTGGACTAATAGTTTTAGCTAGTGTGGCAAATCCTCTGATTCGCAGTTATTAAAACCGTTCTATTTGAAAGGAATTCACAATTGAAAAGTACTTCCCTCTTTCCTAGTAACGCATGGATTGAAATGCAAGTAAAGCCTTGCCTTGTTTGTGGGACCGGATTATCTGAGTGATGGCAGTCTCAATAAATCAATGCAATGCCTCTAACGGCGGTGCAGTCATGTTGATATAAAACACTTAGCTTGGCAAACTAAATCCGAATCCGGGAAAGCATGAATCCGTCCACACCAAGGGCTGTGCCAAGCAGCTAGGTTGAGGGATGGGAGAGGGCAGCTGCCCCACCCCAGGGAAACTGTGCCAGGACAACAGCAGTGCATGGACCAGGCCCAGCACAGGGCAGAAAAGCCTTTCTCAAATACCTTCAGAAACAGACCTGCCAGTCTGAAAGCCAAGAACACTCCTATGTTGCTCTGCAGGGTTTTATGATGCTGTTTCTGCTCCATTTCAGACATCCCTGTTCGGTGAAGGCACCTATCTCACCAGTGACCTGAGCCTGGCTCTGCTTTATAGCCCTCATGGCCTTGGTTGGCAGCGAAGTGCACTGGGCTCTGTCCTTAGCTGTGTGGCTGTTTGTGAGATCATTGACCACCCAGATGTAAAGTGTCAGGTGAAGAAGAAAGGTGAGTCTATTGCAGAAATAACCAGGTGTAGTTCATCTCATACTGGGCCCATCTATTTCAGCTTTGCCCATACAGGCTGCTGTATAAACTGTGCAGTATACGGAGCATGGACACCCTTCAGCAGCATCACAGAATGATTTGGGTTGGAAGGGACTTTAAAGATCGTTTGGATCCAACCTTGCTGCCACGGGCAGGGACACCTTTCACTAGACCAGATTGCTCCAAGCCCCATCCAACCTGGCCTGTCCAATCTTCCAACGGACCCCTCAACAAACATGCAACAGGCTCGGTACCTGTGGAGCTTCTCTTAAAATAGTGTATTTAAAGGGTAGGAAGTATTTTGGTGGCATCATTTGTTTTTCCTAGTTTCAGTAGAATGGCACTATAATGGTCCATAATGCCTAACTGCTGGTGGAACAGAAGCATCACAAATGTATCAGTAACGAGCTTTATTTGATATCTAAGAAGCCTCTGCTCAGATTGTCCTTCTTTGACCATTTTCTGCTTGCAGGGCTCAATCACTCCTTCCATGTTGTTTTTCTTCCCCTGTTAATATTAGCAGCTCCTCAAGCACCCTGTGGGTGGGAGTCCTGCCCCCTCACCACCCTGGTCTGCCCGTAATGCCATCCATACCAAGGATGACAAGGAGTGGTATAGCCTCAAACAAACTTCTCAGTCTATTCTTGGATGCTGAGGGATTCAGGGGAATTCCAAGAGTGGGTCTTTGGTTATCTCATTCCCATTCTTGGGGGGGTGAGGGGGAGTTGGTTGTGTATCTGTTTTTGCTTTTCTGTTTCCCCCAAAGACCTCTTCTTTTCCCTTTCAGATTCAGAAGAAATAGACAGAAAAAGAGCAAGAGTGAGAAACAGCGAAGGGGGTGATGTACCACAGAAGTACTTCGTTGTCACAAACAATGAGCTTTTACGAGTTAAATACTTGCTGGTCTATTCGCAGAAGCAGCACAGGAGGTAAGTGTTCGGCTGGCTGGAGCGATGAGCATGCTCTAACAGCCAGATAAACACATCTCAGTTTTGAAACACAACAGGAAACAAGCGAGGAAGATACACTGCACTGCCAGGATTTGTTTACAGCCTGTTCCCTGTGGAAATAGGGCTTACAGCATCACATTGCCTCTGTCTCACTCTTTGATGCTCTCAGGCTCAGTTAAATGTGCTTTTTCACCAGTGCTGTAAGCACTTGGTGTTTGTGAGAGCTCTGATACTGCTTGTGGCAGGATACCAAGAGTGAAACCCCGATGAGTGCAGCTCAGACGAGGGCAGATTTAACTCTGCCCTTATCTATGCTCAAGTGGCAGCATTCACCCAGCTAATCAACACGTGTGCACAGGCCAGGCAGTGACAGCTCCAAACCACAGAGAAGGGTGTCAACATGAGGAGAAAGACCAGGATTATGCATGGAGACGTGGGGAAAAGGGATGAGCAATCAGGCTTTGTCAGTTCCAGGGGCTGTGGAACAGCTTTCTGGTTTTATTGCACTAGCATCACCGTTTAAAATAGCAGAAGACCCTCTTTGCCAGGGTATTTGTGCATCTGTGACAGGATTCATACCCTTTTCCCTTTCCAGGCCTTCTAGTCAATCTTCCTGGTTTCACACCCACCGTTTTGCCGTCATGATGCTGCTGTACCTGCTGCTGCTCATAGTGATAGGGGCCAGCAACTCGCCAACCTTCGTCTACTACTGGCACAGAATGTTTCACTCGGAGAGATGAATTGCCCGGGGTGATAAACTGTTCTTTTCCCCATGTGCCTTAATAATAGCCAGTCTGCAATGCACTGCCTCTGTTCCAGAGCTCTGGAAATACAGGTGCCTGGAGCTTCCCAGTTCTGCAACCAGTATATTCTCCTCATGGCACCTATCCACTTACTACTGTGTTCCTGTGATTCATGAGGATGCCCAGGCTGGCTGAAAAGGATCACAGTGGTGCAGCTTAGCATGAACCAGTTATGAAGGGTCCATGGAAAGAAAGTGATTTAAAACTAATGAAAGCTAAGCATGGAAACACTCAGGTGGAACTGGTTTCTGTCAAACTGAGGGGTGTTTGCACATGTGTGGAAGGAGGATTTTCCTGTGTCAGGCAAAGCAACCTGTAGGGTCTGACCAGCTTGTTTTCAGAAGCTGCATGTAGTGATGTTTAGAGTGTATCAGTGCAGATGGAATCACTGTTAAACTTAACTAAACTCTGCCTTTGGCCAGGGTTTTTTATATCAGAGCAAAAGTGATTGTAACAAAGCAGAAGAAATAAAACAACCACCAAAGTGGAAGAAGTGCAGTGGTTTCTAGTGTGGCTTTTCCCTCCTCCCCGTAAAACATTGTTGTGGTTTAACACCAGCCAGCAGCTAAGCACGATCCAAAACTTAGCCCCATACAAGCTACTGTGAAGAAAATAAACTCTATCCCAGCCAAAACCAGCACAAGCCTTTGTGCTCTCTGCCATAATACATTGTGCTTGGTTACTGTGCAGATAAGACAAACTCAGGCTCTACCGCATCAGTACTGAATGAGGATTATTCCCATCAAACTGCCTTCCACTTGTGTTTTCTGCCCCAGGAAGA
Organism: Pezoporus wallicus; assembly: GCF_028554395.1. Classification (NCBI taxonomy): domain Eukaryota; kingdom Metazoa; phylum Chordata; class Aves; order Psittaciformes; family Psittacidae; genus Pezoporus; species Pezoporus wallicus. Next base: position 684,296 of record NW_026642624.1, read on the forward strand.
GGGAGGGTGAAGAGTTCCACTTATGCTGCCACCTGAGAAGCTTCTTGGGCTTGGGGCTGCCTGGGTTTTGGGATCTGGTTCAACATTTTTGCCTGTACTGAATCATTTTCAGTCTCCCTATATGAACAAAAGGACCAGTAACGTGCCAACTACTTCCCAAAACACTTGTCAGAAACGGGGTAAAATGGCAGCAGAACCGGTAGGATTGTATTTATGCCTGGGAACATTTGTAGCACAGTTAGCTTCATGCAGAAAAGCAGCCTACAACTACCTGAAACTGAAAAAGGAGCAAGGGAGTGTGCTCCATTAGGGACTGGGCATGGGATAAACCTGATGAAGGAACTAAAGATTCCAGGTAAAGAAAAACTAGATGTGTGCCACAGCCCAAGCTAATGGTCCTGCTTTTAGTAGCGGACTTGATATCACAGGATTTCATTGCCCAGTGAATCTCATCACATATTTGCAGCACATGAGTCCATGATTACCATCTCACCCATTAAATACTGCAAAGAAAATCTTTCTCTGATCCTCTGGTACCCAACTGCCAGAAATAATGACCTGGAAATCAGGCTTTCTAACTCAAGTTCATCTACAGCAACCCCTCTTCTAGGGGTGGATGTAGCTGGAAGCATTCATTCCAGTTCATTTTGCTGCCAGAACAAGGTATTTAGTCACCATACAGCTTGCAAAACAAGAACATTATAATCCCATTGCCTTTTAGAGTCGGTTAGTATTGCTCACTGTTAAAGCACATCCCACTGCCACAGCTCAAGAAGTGTACACGCTAATTATAGTGCTGATTTGCAATTAAAATCATATACATAAACTATTGCACAACAGATTCAACTGCTTTGCCCCTTGATATTTGAATGCAGGAGCTTGAGACATGCATGGGGTTATTGGGAATATTTGCCCATTTTTGGTCCACCTCAGCATGTTATATATAATTTATGCTATATATGTCTCATTTAGGGTAGGTAATGTGCTAGCTAGAAAACCTGGATGCTATCTAAAGGGTATTGTGTTGTTAAAAGCTTCGTATGTCTGCAAAGAAACATCTTTTGGAACAGATGGGCTATTGGGGGCTGTTTGGAAAGGGAGGACGTGATGCAGCAGTTGTGGGACGGCTGTTTGCACTGCAGGGAAAGGCACAGACCTGGGAATCTGTGAGTCAAGGAAAAGGAACAGATGGGGAGGAAGGCAGCCGGGTTTGGAGGCTCTTTTCCTTGGGTTTCTTTGCATAGGAAAGTTTCTCAAGAGTAAGCAAGAGGAATGAATGCATGGCAGCCCTTCAGCACTATCTCCTAATGTCTGCCTGGCTTTAAGCCATTGCACTGAGCCTTCTTCCCAAGTGGAGGCAGCTAATTCCCAGGCTGATCTTCTGCACCCGCTGCTCCAGGCTATATCCCCAGGAGAGAAAGGTATTGCCGGGGCTCTCCTGGCAGGCACACGAAGTGAAGCACTGCAATTAAATCAGCAGGTATCAAAGGGGAAAAGCAGCTTTTTCCTGCTTGGAGCAGTTTGAATAGACCCAGAAGAAAGAGGTGGCTGCAGGTAGGGGCTGAGTCCTGATGGACGTGTCTCGAGTGCCTCTCAGAGGGCTCGGAGCCCCATCCCTTACACTCCCAGGCCTGCAGGGATGCTGGGCACAGCCTCTCCCATCCTTCACCTCTGTGTCTGCGGAGCTGGGTAGCGCTGTCCTCAAAGGCAATGGGAAAACGAATACGTTTGGGGTGCTCAGATTCTACCATAGCAGGCTGGCAAAAGACCTAATACCCTGCTCCCAGGCTTGTTTTCTGTGCTCCCTGCTGGTTCCAGCATGTGCTTCCCAACGTGGCGAGACGCAGTGAGCCGAACTAATGCGAGCATTGTGCTGAGTAACCAACAACATTATGAATTAACCCAAGGCTCCCGTTAACCTTTTAAGCCACTTGTGTGGCTCTCTGAGCACGCACAGCGCTATCAAAATGCTAATGGGGAATTAATCAGATCTTCCTCCCAAACAAAGGACCGCTGTGGCTGAAGTGGGCAGCCCAGGGTGAGGTCGAGAAGTTGTAAACTATAGAGCTACCTGTGCTTATTAATATGTTCATGATGGTACTGCGGTGAGCGTTCAGGAACTGTTACCAAGTCAGACAAATGTGGTCCTGCTGGAACTGCAGGAAGTGTGATGACGGGTGTTTCCTGGGGAGGAATGGGCAGAATTGAGGTAAGTGAAAGAATTTTCCTCCCATAAGAGGAAATAGATAATATATATAAAAATATAAGTAATTGTGTGTGTATATCTATATATGCATGTGTGTATATATATGTATGGAGAGATCATAGAATGGTTTGGGTTGAAGGGACCTTAAAGCTCATCCAGCTCCAACCCCTGCCATGGGCAGGCACCCCTTCCACTAGAGCAGCTTGCTCCAAGCCCCTGTGTCCAACCTGCCCTTGAACACTGCCAGGGATGGGGCAGCCACAGCTTCTCTGGGCACCCTGTGCCAGCACCTCAGCCCCCTCACAGGGAAGAGCTTCTGCCTAAGAGCTCATCTCAGTCTCCCCTCCTAGGAGGCAGCTGAGGAGGGGAGGTGCTGTTGGAGACCAAGGGCTTGAGGCAGAGATGGATGCACTGCAGAATCAGGACCAGCCCCAGGGCAGGGGGGAGCGAGGCTCCAGGTTTCACTCTCCTCAAGTGATGCAAAAACCTTTTCCTCTCTTCAGTACGAGCAGATTTAAGAGATGCACAATCAGAAACACAGGGACATTCAAGCCAGGCCTGGGCTTTGGACCAGTGCTGACAGGACCGAGACCCAGGTCAGACCCCAGTGACCCGGGAAACATCAGCCCTGGCTTCCCTGGGGAGATGCTGCTCCCCTTTTATTGCAAATATCGAGCTCCTGTCTTGGCAGCGCTCTCTTCTGGTGGCATTTGCCTTCTCACCTGAAGGCTGTCACTGTGGGCACCCTGCCCACACCCTGGGCTTCCCAGAATGTCAGCCTTGAGCACCAGCAACGGAAGGGAAGGTATCGAGAGGTGGGCAGAAGGAGCAGCACTGAAGTGCCTGCAAGCATCCCAAGGGATGCGCTGTGCTTCCCCAAGGACCGAGGGGTGTATCCTTGCCAGCACCCTGATTTTCCTGCTCTTCATCCTAAAGCCAAACCTGCTTCTGCCCTCTCACTGTACCCATGGGGTGTAAAGCTTTCCCACAAGGAAAAAGAATGCTTCTTGCTCCTCAGAAAAGGTCTCTGAGCAATCCTGCGTCTGGGCAAGAGGAGACAAGCGGCCTCAAGTGTGTGAGCAATGCTGGAGCTGTTCCCTCCCACTCAACACAAAGCAGATGAAGAATGTTTTCAGGAGATTAAAGACGCTTTCGTGCTTATTCGAGGCTTGCCAGAAAACAAACACACCTTCAAGGCCTGCCTCCCATTAGCAACCACCACTAATACAAACAGAGAGACCAAGTGAGTGTCTGATGGATAGATTAGCTTCCCCTACCACAGGCCATTCCCATCACCTTACAGGAAACTCCTTCTTGCACCGGTCGAGCCAAGCTGGCATCAAGAGCCCCGTTGGTGTTGAGTAATTAACCTTGAGTGGAACGAGCCCAGGAAAGCCAAACGGCGATGACACATCTCCTCGGAGCTTGGATGCTTCCTAAAGGGCTCACACTGATCCCCACCAGCCAGCCTTGGCTCCTGCCGCCCTAACTGAGTTTTGCTCTCAATTTGGGCAGCATGTTTAGCATAAATCGTGGATTGCATGGGGAAAACCGAGTGCTTGACACCAGTGTAGAGCTCAGCATCACCCTGAGCGCTGTGGCTTTCCATATCCTCCTTGCCTCAGCCAACCTGCAGGGACTGCTTGCCACCCCTCCAATTGTAATCGGCTGGGGCACTGGGAGAGCAGTGCGGACCCTTTCTGACCGATGGGGATCCATCCCCTCTGGGAGGCAGGGTTGAGAAAGCCCCCCTGGGTGTCCAAAGGGGATTTGCTTCCTTGGGGAGACATCTCCCAGCCTCCCCACGTGTGCAACCCCAGAGAGTCAAGACTTGTTATTCTAAACCAAATCTCTTTCATCCTGATAAAGTCCAGATGCTCATTCATAGCTGCATTAGTCACAAAGACACCCAGAAATCCATCTCCTATAAGTGCCGGGCTCCTGAGCTGCCCAAAGCTTTCACAAACCCAAAGAAAATCAACAATCCCACGTGTCTCAAAAGTAAATTACTCTTCAAAACCACCCCCCCCCCATTTAATAACAACCAGCTGAGAGTGAACAAAGAAATAATCCATTATCCCTAATTGTATGGAAGGCAGCAACACAGCTGAACAAACCCATCTCTTCAACCCACACCCAGAGAAGAGGCCCCAACCTTCACAAGCAACTTCTGGCACAGGAATGAGAAACAAAAAGTCCATTTACTCACCACAGCCCCGCTGATCCCTGCAGCAACCTCCCTTGACCTCGTGGTGCAGGCAAAGACCATCAGCACCCACCATGGGTAGGGTGGTCCTTCCATGCCATCACCTGCCTCGTTCACACATCCCAGGCATCACCTGCAGGGGCTGGAGCTGGGAGAAGCTCTTAGGGCACAGCAAGAATGGGGACAGCACACACATGGTGGATGAGCTGCCATCTCATGCCCTGGGCAGTGTTGAGTCTGGTTCTTGCTCTCTGGTTACCCCATATCATCTGCTCAACCCTGTGTCCCAGAGAGCTGCTGTGTAAGGATGTGTTTGCACAACCCCCTGCATGCCAGAGCAAGGCAGTAGGGGCTGTTTTCCCCTCTGGCTGCCTCCAAAAGGGAGAAGAAACTCCATCCCATCCCATCTGATCCCACCATGGTTCTTCATACCCCTCTCACTCGAGTCCCTCCATCCCCACAGCACCTCCTCCCTTCCCACCATGTCCGGGAGGACCAATGCTCGGCACTAATCACTTCCCAAAGACTTAGATCCTTCCCAGGGCTTGGCACACAGCCACGGGAGAGCCAGGCAGGCTCTGAGCCAGGAGATCCGAGCTTTCCAGAGGGCTTTCCCTAGGGGTGGAGAAAATGGAGTAAAAGCCTGAGATTGCACCTCTGCAGCCCCTCAGGGTGACCCCTCTTAGTGCTGTGCTCCTCCCAGGGGTTGATGCTTGAAGTGCAGCAGATGCTTGATCCCAGAATCAGGGCCAGAGCATGCATAGGGTGCAAAAAGAAGATGGTTTCCTGGTTGGCACAGGGCTGCCAGAATATGGAAGGATGTCCATAAATACCCCCAAATATTTGTCACCCTTAGTACAGGTAGGAGGCACATTCCCAGCTTCTGGCCACAGGCCCTCACCCACCAAACCTGGGTGGCAAATTGCCATATGAGTCTTCAGAATGATCCTATGGGACAAAGTAGCCCCCAGAGCTGTGCATCCCATCTCCTTGTGGGTATGTCTCTTCAGCAGGCCGTGTTGACAGTTGTCCCGTTGGAGCATCCTGATGCCACCCCACCGTTTACTGCACCATCCTTGGTGTTCTTCTCTGAGACTGAGACAGGTTTGTGTCTCTCTTGCCTGGTAATGGCTGTTTCAATGCCCCTGAGACACATCTGCACATCCTCCCGAAAGGACGGGGTGTACAGCCCATAGATGACAGGGTCGGTGCAGGTGTGCAGCAAGCCAAAGAGGAAGAAGCTGTGGTTGACGTACTCCGGCATCTTCTGGATCATGGCTGGCTGGAACCAGTACCACAAGCCCAGGAGGTAATATGGGGTCCAGCAGATGATGAAGGTGGCAACAATCACTATGGTCATCTTGAGAGTCTTCATGCGTGCCTTGGAGATGTGGTCACTTTGATGTCTTATCAAACCTGCCAGGGAGAGCCAAAAGGATAGCGGGAGATGGGAGAAAACCAGGAGAACATAGCCATCCATGGCTGTGCTTCTGCCAGAGAGGGGACATTGGCTCCTGCTCTGGTCTGTGGCCCACAGGAGGCAGAAGACAGCAAGGAGAGGGGGTCAAGAAGTTCATGTAAAACCCTTTAGTTGGGGTTCAAAGGGTGGTGGGACAGACCCCACAACGCTCCAGGCTTGGGGTCATGGTGGACACTAAGGGGCTGGGACCTGCTTACCTTTATTGACCTTTAGCTGCTTGCTGACCTCCCAAATGATCCGGGTGTAGCAAACGATCATGACGCTCAGGGGGGTGATGTAGAGTGTGGTGAAGGTGAACATGTTGTACACGGTTTCCTCCCAGTGCGTTCGGAAGCTCCCGTGCGTGACACACTGGGTGAAGTTCCCTCCCGGGGCCGTCTGCAGGTGGAAGAGGAAAAGCTGAAATGGAGAAACAAATATTAACTCAGAGAGCCTTTGGAGCAGGGCACCACATCCTGCAGGTGCTCCTGGATGTGCATGGACAGCACCTCCCTGCTGCTGTTGGGCTGGGAAGGGTGCTCGGGGCACCTAACTCATGGCTATGGCCAGGATGGGTGGGATCTGGTGGCTCTGAAACCCCATTTTCTGGCCATAGCAAACGTTATTTAGGTGAGGATCTGCTCAGGTTTGTCTTGGTTTGCTCCGACATGCAATACCCTGATTTGCAATGGGTGCTCTAAGGAACCCAACGCAGTAAATTCACTCCAGAAAGCCAGTCTGGTGGTGGTGGAACCAATGGATTGGAGCAGACTTGCTGGGGCGGTCAGGGTGGGGAAGCCCTCCTCCAAACCCACCCAGCTTGGGCAAACCACATGGGGAGAGGACGGAGCCCTACCTGGGGTGAAGCCAGGAGCACGCTGCCAGCCCAGGCAGCGCGGAGCAGCAGCCCATTGCGGCGGCGGGCGCGGGAGAAGGGATGGAGGACGGCCGCGTGCCGGTCCAGGCTGATGACCACCAGCACCAGCGCGGCCGCGTACATGGCAAAGAGCTTGAGGAAGTTGAGGAGCTTGCAGGAGAGGTCCCCTCCGTACCACTGCACCGTCACGTTCCACACCGCGTCCAGGGGCATCACCGTCACCGTCACCAGCAGGTCGGCCAGCGCCAGGCTGAGGAGCAGCGGCCGCACGTGGGATTTCCTCCTCTTCCTCAGCAGGCTGCCCAGCACCGCCGCGTTGCTGCCCGCCGCCAGCAGGAAGAAGATGACCGTGATGATCACCCGCACCCTCGCCGCTTGCGTGAACCGGGGCTCGACCCAGCGCTCGGGGCAGATGGAGGATGAAGCGTTGGCATCCTCCTCTGTGATGGGGACACGGGGAGATGTGGGAAGCCGCTCGTCACTCATCCCCTGCAGGAACACAAGCAGCAACGTGATCCCTCTCTTAGGGGCTGCAGCTTCAATATAAGGGGAGATGGTGGGATCGGCACTGGAGGCACCAGCAGTGATGCCCCAGTCCTGGTCCATTCCCTCTGTGTTGCCTGTTTTGCCAAGCCACCACATCTCCCAGTCGTGGTGACACTGCCTGGCTGCCCTCCTTGGCTAACCCCTGCCGTAGCTATAGAGATTGCTCACACAGAAGTGTATTTTTAGCTCTTTGCGAGGCGGGTGAGCAGCTGGGAAGCAGGACCGGTGGCCAGAACTAAGGGATGAGCTGCTGCCCACCAGCACCCAGCCAGGAATGGGTCACACTAGAGCTGGCTGAGCCTGTGCTGGAGCAGCTGGTTCGAGGACTTGCTCTTCCAAAGGGGCTTTGCAAACAGGGATCAACTTTTTAGAGGCCCCACGACACTTTCCATTAGTACGTTAAACCTGAATGGTCCACCTCTATCTCCAGCATCGCATCAGGGGCCATGGGTGGGAGCAACTGGGGGTGGTCAGGAGGTGAGAAGGTCCCCACACTGTCTGGGGACTGACTGCCTCTCAGGAAAGGATTATGGTGGCATTTAAAAGCCTGGACCTTACCACAGCCCGAGCATCACCAGCTCAACGCCTCTTGAGGTCCCTTTGCCTTCGGGAAGTGAAGCAGAAAGGGGAGGTGAAGGTAAAAAAGCATCCACATGGGGGGTGTCTGGGGGTGACGAGCAGTGTGGTGGTCCCCCATGGCTTGATTTTGGTGCCCTTTTTGCCCAAGCACAACAACAGCATGAAGACAACTTATGTTTCAAGGGCAAATACTTCCAGCTCTCAGGGACACGAGCTGTTAACAGTCCCAGCCGCAGGCAAGGTATGGCTCTTACGGTTTTAAGCACTTCCTGCATTCCCTACCTTTGAGCAAATAACAAGAGCAGCAGAGATCAGATCTGTCTCCCCACCTCCGCAGGATGGAGATGCCAATACTTTACAGCAAGCTGCCCTCCTCCAGCCCCACAACCAGCACCCCAAGCCCCTTTGCTGCCCTCACCCCCCTCCCTCCCCACACACCGACCCAACAAGCAAGCAGCAAAAAGAAGCAGTTTAAAAGTGCCAAGCTGCCTGCAGGCTCTGTGCAAGAAACAAGGGGAAACCCGTGTCCAGGTCTGCATTAGTCCCAGCTGATGGGAACGTACCTGGCATACACATGCCCCGACGCTGAGAGAAGATGCTCCTTGTCCTTCCCCACGGGTCTCCCTCCACTGCGGTGCCGAGTCAGGATGCTCCAGCGCGTCTTTGCATCACAGCCCTGCAACAAACCCCTTAAAGCAGCAAAATCTCCCCTTGCGAGCCAGGAGCAACGCTGATTTTAGCACAGGCGAACGCAGGCATCTGGAGATGGCAACGCCGATGCAAACATCCCCTGGGCTGGCAAACCAGGAGGTGGGCACCCATGGGCAGCCCGGGGCAGGCAGATGGTGGTGTTTCACCCCTGCCCTTGCAGGCTTAAGGAGCTGCTTGGTTGCAGGCTTAATGAGCAGGCAGCAGTGTGATGACAAAGCTGCTGTATCGCAAGGAATGGCCAGAACTCAAAGATGCATTGGCCAAACGTGGCCCCGTGAGGGATGAGTGCCAACACTCCCTGCATCAGTTTTCTATAAATACAGGGAAATGAGTTAATTATCCCTGGAGTTAGTGATGAATACCCCGTTGCTCAGACAACCAGGAGACTCATAGCACACACAGGCACACACGTGGCACAGAGATGCTCCCGGACCACACAGATCCATAGGAGCATCACTGGTGAACACAGGAATGTGCTTGAACTGGAAACGCTGTAAGGAGGGAATTAATAAGAAGCAGCTTGGGTCATTTTTCCATTTTAATGAATATACATGTCTTTTCTGTGCTCTTTCTGATCCCACCTTGTTCTTTCTTTATTTCTTTCAGCATAATGCAGTGAGAGCTCAATGTGAAACCCCAGGAGGGACAAATCGCTCCCAGGAGCTAAATAAATATGATGTGCAATGCAAGGGCAGAGAGGGAAATTGAGGACATCCTGCTCCTCTGGCCAGCAAGAGTGAATGAGCTATGGGGATGACAGAGGACCAGCCCCAAGCCCTGCCGAGGCCAGCACCAGCGAACACTCTCCCATGAGCAGCACAGGGACTTTAATTACACGCAAATAGACCTTCACATCTCCTGGTCTATTACATTAAGAAGTACACAGTGTGCATGGGGACTGCAGGTCTCAGGCCGGAGGTGGTGGCTCTATGCTGTTCATTGAAAAGAGGAGGTTCCCTTTCTGGGCTAGGTTTTCCATTATTAAATCTATTCCCATTTATCCCTGGGAGGAGATGCCTGAGGTCTCACTGGGGTTGCACCATCTCTGCGGCTGCTCTGCTAGCGGGAGTGCTGCTGGACACAAGCAGAAAGGAGAACTTTCCCCCTTTGTGGGTTTAAGAGTCAAATTGTATGGCAGAGAGACCAGCTCTTGAGACCCAGGAGGGGCACCACCATCCATCAGAGTCCCCTGACCCCCCCATCACTTCCACACTGAACCAAAAGGGATCAAGCTGGAAACTCAGAGGGCAATCCATGTATTCAATGTGCAGGACCCAGTGAGCACCAGCCACCCCTGCCATGTGCAAGGGGACCGTCCCCATCACCTCCTTACCTGGTAGGGGCATCACCCCCCAGCACCGCAGGAAAGTCTGGTCCCTGGAGGGGAGAAAAGGCACAAAACCCATAAAGAAGCTGCATGGAAGCCTGTTTGTTCCAGCAGCCACCTCCTCCTGGCGTCAGGCCCCTGCTTAAAGATGAGATTAAATCGGCCCCACATGCTCATCCTTCTTTTCCCTTTCATTTAGCTCTTTGCACCTGCACGAAGGCAATTGAATAGTGAGTCAGGAATGTATTCCCTGTTTGTCCTCCTTCCTGGCTGGCTGCCTTTTTGTCTAGAAATGTCCTCTCCATCCCTGACTGTATGATGTAAGAGAGGGACAGGATTTTTCTGGGGGCCTGTAAGCCTCGCTCATGCCACAACAAAGCCTTTGGTCCCTCTTCAGAGAGGATGTTTTTAACATGCCATCACGCAGAAATGTCCTGGGCATGCGTTAGCAATAAGTCTTACTGGAGGGTGGGGTTCCTCATGAAAATGACTCTTTTCCTCCGGTGTTTGCACAGTAACCCCCTTGTGTTTTCCCTTGTTTCTTTTTTCCCCTCCTCTCCTCAAAGGTCAGCTTGAATGCTGTCTGCTCAGCAGCCTTCAGCTGAAGCTCTGAACACTGGTTTAATAATCAGAGGCTTTTGGTCCCTGGGATGAGGAAACAGCACTGGCAGGCAGGGCTTGTTTCCATACACCCCAGCTTGGCTCTTCCCAAAATCCCCTCCTTTTGGGATGCTGCCCCAGTACATCCCTGGAGCTGCAGCCCAGTGCTGGGTCACAGGGAGCCAGAGCATCTCCCGGCATCCCCAACTAGGATTTTTCTCCCCAAATCCATATGGATCATCCCGGGATGCTGGAGAAATCAGAAACTAGGAAGCCTCAACAGGTACTACAGCCCCTGTAGCAATTCTTGCATGAGCAGACCATAAAGAGAAAGGCAAGTGCTGTGTTTTCCCATCGGATATCCTGTAGAAACTGGGATCTCATGCAGGGAAAGTGGCACGGGATGTAATTTCCATTAGCCGAGTGCAAACACGTGGCAGGGAACCTGCTGCTGTTTGTGCTCCTAAATCACCACCAGGGTCTTGGCTTCACAAAAGAGAGAACAACTTGTATTTCACTTCTGAGAGGAACTCCTGCTGCTGAGTGTTATGGGGGGGGGGGGGGGGGGAAATGACTGCTCTTGTTCCAGCAGAACCATCCTATAGCAGCACCCATCACCTACACCCTCACCCCCGGCACCCTCGGGTGTTTGTGCTGGGCTGGCTGCCCAGCAGTTCCCCTTTGCTCAGAAAAACCTCATGATTTCAGGGCTTTTAATGCCAATTTTTATTCTCTTATTCCCCCTCCAATTCTTCTCCTCTTCCAAACCTTGAATTGTCCCAGGAGCAGCTCGTCCAAGGAAATTCTTGTCTCATACTGGACCCGAAACAGAAAGTCTAGTCAGGGACATCTGACATGCGATGTTTTTGTGAGTAAATACCAGCGTCCATGAAGTCATTTCCCGGGGTTAGAAATGAGCTCACCTCTGGAACGGCTTCTCTCCTTACCCAAAGTTCACAAGTCAAGCGGTTGGGAAGCTCCCAGTATTCATCCTCCTCTCGAGAAAACAGCATCGGGGCTGCGTGCGGCGCGATGCTGCCTCCGGTTGTGCACTCTGCACAGGTCCGTGGTGCGCCAACAGCCTCCATTCCCTGAAATCCTTCAGCCAAAGGCAGAGGAGCACAGCGCAGCGGTCACTGGGGATAAACCAGTGTCTCATTCTGCCTGCTCACCCAGCCCTGGCCGCTCTGCCGAGCCTGCCAAGAGGGACAATAATTGCTGTGCCTCATGGGAATAATGTGGGTCATCCTGTCCACCTCCTAAAAGCCCTTGTTTGAAGCAGAGGGAGGGATCTCTCCTGCCCACCGGGTTCTGTATCTTGGTAAACTGTGTCTGTGGAGCGTTTCTGGGTGAAATAACACACTCTTTCTGCTTCAGCTTCACATATGAAAGCCTTGCTGGAGACCTCGCTGGTAAGAGCCGTTTCTCCAGGGGTACCATGCCATTGGATGGTGGTGCTGGGAAAAACGTGCTCTCAATCCTCAAATCCACTGCAATTCCCATCTTTTTATATCCTGGCTGGTGCTCCTGGTTTTGCTGGACATCCAGGTCACACACCCAGCCAGGACGGTGCAAAGGACAAGGACCCCTGTGGCAGGGGAGCCCAGAGCATCATTCCCAGAGGTTCCCCAGATTTACCCCTTCCCAGGTGGAGCCGCAGCTCTCAGGATCTTTCCTCCATCTCTCACCAGGACATCTCGACCAGAGCAAACTTTCCCCATCTCTAAACTAGACAAGAGAGAAGAGTGAATCCATCACCCTAGACCAATCCCGGAGGTCAAGCTCCAGAAAACCTGGTGGGCTTTGGTGCTGAGCCCCATTCGATGATCACCAAGCGATAAACCCAGACACAAGTGTGCATCACCATTCAACTCACTGTTCACCTTTCCCACAGCAGCTTTTCCTTGCCCAGGCTGGAAGCCTCAGCTGGGGGGAATCAGTTTGGGAAATCTCATCCAGCACCTTGGTCCTGTGATGCTCCAGACCCCAGTAAACCAGGAAAATCACCCATAGGGCTGATGGAGGGGCCATGGGTCCCCTTTGGCTCCAGCACACTGACCCAGCCAGGGCTTTCACTGCCCTAACTGGGTATTTATCTTGAGCTGGAAGAAGTTATGAAATCCCGATGTTTTCACTGTGACTAACCCACGGAAGCGAACAATTTTGTCCTTATTTTTGGATGGGTTTTAGTTGCTCTCCTTGTCTTTGCCTTCCGTGCCCTCTTTTATCCTTCACTTCTTTCTACTCCCTTTGGGACCATGGCGATTCTCCAAACATCAAATAGCCTCCTCTCGCCATGTTCCCAGATTGGACTGTGTGTCCCAAAGGCCATATTTCAGGGCTCCCTTTGGATGGCCCTTCCCAAACACAGGCCAGATTCAAGGGCTGTTTTCCTCCATTTCACTGGGAGAGAGGTGAGACGTGGGGAAAGCTGAAAGCCCCATGGGACCTTTGAGGCATTACCCAGGAGTGAGAAGCAGGGAAAACCTCCCTGGCACCTCTTTCCCCTGTGTCTCATATCTCCAAGCAGTTTTCAAGGCTTAAACCCACCCTTTATGCAGGGACATCACTGATTTCAGGAGGGATCAGTGGCTCAGTGGGGAGAGAAGCCATTAATGCTGGGTTAAGCAAGCCAGAGGAGCATAGCTTCTGCTCCACCACCCTGTTCCTACCCTCCTGCAAGAAACCTGCTCCGAGCCAGGCTCTGGGACTGCCCGACCCTGGTGTTCCTTGGGATGAACATCAGTGCTGACATCTCCCCGTGGCCAGATTTGGCCTGGTTTTGGGAAGCAAAGCTCAAGCCAATGCCGGGAGCATTGCACTGAGTTTTTCTTGGGAAGGTCTTATCTCCCACGCTGCCTTTCCAGCCTGCTCCCGGCCGTTTCCATCTACCCCATTCCGAGGTGCTCACACCGGGATGCTGCCAGCCTTTCCCTTTGCAGTGCTTGCCCCTCACCAACACCACTGCCCGCTGCTGGCAAACTCACATTTACCCTCTGGGAAAGCTGATATGGCCACAACCGCTCCAAGGGGAATCCCGGCAATGCTGGAATTAGCTCGGCACAGGCTGGCTCTTCCGAGCATGTCCTCATGAGCTCATGAGCTAATTTACAGCTCCGGTCGCCCCCATGACCACAGGCATTCCGGGAAGGGGAGGCGCTTCCATGCCCTCTTTTGCCAGCATGGATGCTGACGAACTCCTTAGGAGCCAAAACTTGGATGGGGATCGGCCCCGATTGCCTCAGTGCAATAATTAACCTGAAATTAATTCATGTATGGTTCACATATGGTGCCCACCACCCACCCTGCTCCATCCCGGCTCTATCCCTGCTCCATCCCTCACATGCTTTCTGCCCATCCCAAGTAAAGGTCCATCCTCACATTCAAAAGCACCTTTGAACATGATGCTCCCTCTGCTTTCATTGCCATCACCATCGCCTCTGGTCCAGCTTACACAGCCTACACCTCTTCCATGTGCTGCAGTCCTTACAGAGTAGGACAGAGACAAATCATGGTGTGCTGGAAGATCCAAGTGCTCCCTTGCACGTCCATGGTTCAGGCAGGATTTTGCTGGTTTTTAGTGAAAACTGGCTGGTGCTTTGCTGGTGCAAGTCAGTGCAAATCTGCTTGCTTTGACCTGGTTTATAGCAAGAAAATCAAGGTGGAAAAGGCACAGATGAGCCCAGGGGCTGCCATCCCATGGGTAGGAGGCTGCTCTCTCTGCCAAGCATGGGTGCACAGGCTGGAGCGCCTCCAAACCCAAAGCTAATTCCCGTAAACCAGAGTAATAAATTAAGGATTTCTTCAGGAGCAATTAATTGCCCAAAGCAACATGTGCTTTGACACAGGATGGTCTTTGTCCACCAAACCGTGTCAAGAGCTAAAGCAAACAGCCAGTGGGCTGTGGGCTGGAGCTCTGTTCCTGCTCTTCCTCCATGGTTTAAATGTCCCCATTGAGGCACAGCCCTGCCTCGGACATGGCTACATTCCAATTGTGCCCATTCCCATCCTGCAACTGCATTTCCATCCCTGATTCAAGGTTGTGCAATAACCCAGACCCTGCTGCTAGCCCACATCTGCCGGTAGGATGTACCCAGCCAATATTAGTGTTGTACCAGCACGAGGCACCATGATGCTGCCCTCTGAGTATCCCTAAGGAGATAATGCTCCAGGCACCATGCAGGGAGAGGCTGGGATGCGCATTAGTCATAGAGAGCTTGAAAATAGCAGCCTTTCCCCTCTCACAGAGTTTCTAAATGAGCCAGAATACTTATCTCAATGTCCTCAGCAATGTAATTTAAAAGGGATTTGCTGTTGAGACACTTGTGGTGCTCTCATAACATCTCCCATCTCTTCCAAGCTGCGATGGGGAAGGAGACATGTCAGAAACAGACACAGCATCCAGGAGGGCAACCGCAGCAGGACCCTTCAGTGGTCCAGGATATCCCAATGACCAGCAAACCCCTCTCCAGGCAATGTGAGTCTGGATATGGAGCTGTACACATGCAGCAGGGATGCAGGTAACAGTCCCAGTGCACTCAGATAACAGCCAGGCACTGCAGAAGCACTAGAAAAAGCCCTTTGCCTTGATAGCTGGGGTCACAGAGCAGGGCATACCCCACATTTACATGCTGGGGGTGTCAGTTATGTGATGGTGCCAGCGGACACTTGGGGGCTCACCCCTGGGCCCTGCAGCTGCTTGCTCTCCCCCAGCTCCCTGACCTCCACAACTAAAACGAGTCATTCCCCAGCTCCTGCCTTCCATCATGTCCCCCTCCGTGGTGCTGTTTGCATTTGTTTCATAGATGGTGTACGTGGAGCTGAGCACTGCTGAGCCATGGTCAAGGCTGTAGCCTCGGAAAGTAGATCCTTCCTGGGGGGAAAGTCCGCTTGCTGCTTTTCTCCCAGCCACAGCCTGTAAATCCTCATCCACACAATAAAACCAAACTCCAGTAGTTCATTTCTCGGGCTCTTTTCCAAAGCTTTCAGGCAGTTGGAGTGTAATTCTGTGCTGATGAAGCAGTGGGAGAGGGCTTAAGTGGAACAATATTGTGGTGGAGCGAGGTTTGCCGGTGGTTCAGAGCTCAGAGTGAGCCCCAGGGACCCGCCATGTCCCCCAGTGCTCCTACAAGCCATGGAAATCGCCAGCCCAGCTCCTGGGATAGCAAAACAGGGCTGAACAAACAACATCAGCCACCCCTGGAGCATGGCTGGAGCAGCACCGGGAGCCAAGTGCTTCATCAAATCCCAGCTCCCAGCTTTCCCTCCGAAACCGCGCAAACTTCCCCAAAGTGTTTGGGATGGAACAAAGTCATCAATCACTTCTTTTAACTCCCATCTCCGTAAACAGAAGCGAGCCCAGAAACAGGCAGCAGGGGAAAATATCCGTCAGCTCCCTTTGGAGGAGTGGAGAGGGTGCAGGGAGGGAGGACGGGGCAAGCAGCTGGGAACTGAGCACAGCCTCAGCCCCAAAGGCCATCTCATGGACTCCACAGGGCACTTCATAGTCCCCATAGCCTGTAAACCCCATGTGCAGCCCTGAGAGCAGCCCCACCACCCAGACACCCTCCCTGCATGGTGCTGTCGGAGTCTGGCAACAGCCACTCTGCCAATGCCTTATTGGAAAGGGTGGGAGGCACAAATAGGCAGGATGAGCATCACTAGCCAGTTTTCCTCTGGATTTATTGGAGGGCCAACCATGAAGGAGCACAGAGAGGGAGATGCTGTTCCACTACCTGCTGTCACACTCCTCTTACCCTGCCCCGGCCTCAGCACTGGTGGGGGGAAGCATTAAGCATGGCAACATTCACATAAATACATTATGGATTTGTAATCACACATCAGTGATGAAACCAGGGAAAAATCCCATGAGAGCTGGGCAGGGTCCCCAGGGTTAATCCGGGAGAGGAATAAATCCAAGGGGCACCAACGCTTTGGCTAGGAAACACCAGTCTCAGCTGAACCCTGATGCGATGACCAGAACGATACGAGCCGCTTGGCCTGGGATGCATGTTTCCCTGCTGGCCATGGGCACAGGGCAGCATCCTGCTTGTCCCCCATCCCACAGGTCTGGGTGTTACCCACCTCGGGGGGACGGGAAGCGGCCGCGCATGTCCCGGAGCTGCGGTGCAGCCGGTGGTGCTCAGCGCTGGAAACATCTGGGGCTCTGCTCGTGCTGCTCCATCCAGCGTCAGCCACGTGCCAGAGGCGCAGCGAGGGATGGCCAGGCCAAGAGAGGTTGCACAACAAGACTCTTGTAGAGACTTGGGTTTTGCATGAACTCACGTGTCCCAGACCTGCTCCTGAAGCCACACACGTGTCTCCGGAGCTCGTCTTGCAGGAGCCATGCTGGAGAGGAGACATCTGTGCTAAGGAGGAGGCACCTATGCTAAGAAGGATGCAAAATCCCATGCAAAATGCCCGCAGCTGTGCTGCGCTGGAGCTATCACCTGGGTTCCATGACATACAGAACAACAGCTTTCCTTTGGCAGAACAGCACCTTTCCTTACCCCGCTCTGTGACCCATGGAAACTGATGCCAGCACCAGCAGGACCATAGCTGAGGCACTGGTGTTGTGCTAGGGATGGGCTGGCCATGGCAGGAGGTAGGTGCCATCCGGGAAAGGTGAATTCCTTACTCCCTGTCTCGGCACCTTTCCCACATCCCATCCTCATGGCAGGGGGGAAACGCAGTGAGCTCCATGTTGATCCCGCAGGTCCTGGGGGAACTCTGGCTCTCCGGGCACTCCTTGCCCACCGGATAAACAACCTGCCATCTCTTGGCACATCCCCACTGTGTTTTCCTTGTCCCTTGTAAACACCAACAGGAGCTGGTGCAGGCACCACCAATCATTTTTTATGTGACACCTCGATCTGTGTTCCTCTCGCACCGCTCCCTCTGGCAGCGGGGCCGGCAAGGATTACTAAGAGGCAGCCCAAGCCTCCACTGGCACATCCCATACACCACTGGCTGCCCCAAGGCCCGTCCCCAGCCTTCGGGAGCAGCTCCTACCATGTAAAGCTCAGGCTGCCACACCAGGCTCCTGCACAAACAGACAGCACGGCCCCATGGTGCCCAGGGCTGCGTGCATGGGTGGTACACACTCACACATGGCCATATGCTCTGTGCAGTACCCAGGAGCCCTGAGCAAGGACTATCTGCCATGAGTACATGGGAGAAATGCGGCTGCAGAGGGAGAAAGGACCTGGGGGGGAGCTGAAGCCAGCCTCAGGCAGGTGGGGAGCTCTCATTAGGGTTTGTTGATACATCTCCTTACGGCTCAGGTGGGATGCCGTCACATTTATGTGCAGGGATGGACCTGCCTCTGCCTCTCTGTGATACCCCATGTGTCCAGACCAATCCATCTGGCTTTGTCCCATAACCTTGCATGCCCCAGCATCCTCATTTGACCCCTGCCAGAGCCAGCACAGGGGCAAAGGCAAGCAGGCAGCACAAGCAGCACAGGGAATGGTGTCCTGCTGAGCCCTGTGAAATGTGGGAACACCATGGGGTGAGGGTTTTGGCCCAAACATTTGTCCCACACCAAGCAGGAGCCAAAAAAGCGTCCCCAAACCTCTTTGCACTACACACTGTACTCTGTATTTTCATCTTCAACAGTCAGCAGCATCTATTTTGGATCCAGCCTCAGGGTGAACCCCTAACAGCGATGCTCTTGTGCCGGGATGCGGTACCCACACCGCGACGCGGTACCCCCACCGCAGCACCCTGCCGCACCGTGGCATCACCGCCAGCCCCTGGAGGTGCAGTTTCACCCAGGGTTTGTGTTTACCATTACCTCGTTAAGGGATTATTCAGCCTGTGGTTTCCTCTCTCGGCCGATCTGTTTGTGCTCGGCGGCCGGTGGCTCGCTGCCATCCCCTAAGCTACACGCCGGGCTATATAAGCGCCTCGCTGCCTCGGCTGCGGGAGGCTCGCGCGCAGCCCGGCTCGGCGGCGGTGCATAGCAGGGCTTGGGTAAGCAGCAACTCTCTCTTCTCCTTCCCAACAGGCTGCGAATCCCTTATCCCACAGCGGTCAAACCCTTGCCTCGCTCCAGGGACCGCAGCTCAGTTTGTGGCTCTGTGGGGAGAGGATGAGACGCTCCTTAACAGGGGTTTTATGGGTTTTGTACTAAGAGCAAATAAACCCCAACTCTGCTCAGCTTTTCCTCTTCGTGGCAGCTGGTGGTTATGTAGTATTGCTGTGCTATTAAGGCTGTGTAATTAAGAGCAGCTGTGATTAAGGGTGAGGTGGGTATTAATTGATGGGCAGATGAAGGTGCAGAGGCTGCAGGCTGGGAAACCTTGATGGGGACGTGGTTTCCCATGTCCAGCTTCTCTCTTCCTCATCCAGCTAATGGGTTTGGGGCAGGGTTAATGGGGATGCCAGCATGGGATGTTGGGGGGGTACAACAGTGCTTTGCTCACAAGGGGCTGTTTGATCTCTTGTGGCTCTGTCCCACACCGGCTTCCCTGCCAGAAAGGGGATACAATGCTGAATGCTCCCTGACACCAGGATCCGGCTGCTGGAACCCCCCCTCTCCCAGCATCACATGTCCCCGGGCCAGAGGGATGTATCCCATCCCAAACCCAGCACTGAACAAGTCACAGCCAGCTCCCAAAATAGCTGCCGAGTGGGAAACAAGCTTTCAGCCTGGATTAATTTTTCCTGGTTATTGTCTGGCTGCGAGTTCACAACCCCACCGTAAGCCCACAGAACACGGCTCATGTGTTGCTTGTTATTTTTGCTTGACTGGGATTTGCTGAGCCATAATCAAAGTATTTCCTAGTCCCGCATTCCCTGGTGTCGCTGGGGAAGGTTAAAACTGCTTACTAATGACAGGGTGTTCTCGCTGCCGGCTGCTCTTTGTCAGCCTTGTTTTATGGGTAAACTGAGGCACTGAAAAGCCTGAGGCAACATTTCCCCGCACCAGGCTTATTAATTTGGGGTGCATAAAATAAAGCATCTGGATAACAGCAGCTCCGTGGGTACCTTCAGAAATTAAATACCCAAATGCTTGGTGTTGCAGGGCTAAGGGACTCGCTTATAGCAAAATATGAAGCGGCTGAGCTGGGGGAGAGCAACACAAAGCCTCAGTCCCTCATCTCTGTGTGCAGAAAAGCTCCTTGCTCACAGTTGCAGGGAAGACTTGGCTTTTGCATGGGATTTTTCCACTTTCAGAAGCACTTGGGAGCCTTCCCCCTCCCCACGCTCCTGGAACATACTGGGATACGATGCTGTCCTCACACTAAGCCCAGTATGCAGGCAGAGGGATGGAGGCATGATGTCTCTGCTCATGTGGGGGGCAGAGCAGGGGCCCACGGAGCCACATGGGCTGCAAAAGCATCCCTGCAGAAGTATTTAAGCTCTTAAAAGGCACTTTAAGGAGATGTCATTACAAAGCATCGCTCTGCAGAATAGATTTGGGCTCAGATGTGACAGTGAGAAGCAGAGGGGATGCCAGTGCAGATGTGGAGCCCCTGCTGCTCCCCTCTTGGGAAGCTGCTGTGGATGGGTTGGAGGGGGAATGAGCAGCTCCAGTTTTGGGCTGGTTCAGCCTTGGAGAAGCTCCCTGAAAGCAGCAAGACCCTGGGTGAGCCTCGACACAGCTGGGTTTGTCTCTGCAGGGCTGGGACGACTGAGGGTACTCCAAGGAGCCCCAGTCACCTCTGGAGACGATGGTCACTGTGAAGGAATGGATCCTCCTCCTCCTCCTGGGAGCCACATCCGTTCTAGGTGAAGGTTACTCGTTTCTATTCCCGTCTCTGCGCTGTCCCCTGCCCGCGGGCACACCAGTGTGAAGGCATGTCTGTCGGCGGCTGCTGAGCCAGCAGACACGGACCCGATATCAATGCCAGCTGCTGCTCTGGGTCACTGCAGTGCTTGCCTGGCCAAAGGACTTCCAGATGAGGGCTGGCACCCACCCAGCCAGCAGCACACGGGCACGGCCTGTCTGAGAGGCAGCAGCCTCTGGTTAAACATGGATAAGCCCCCGTGCTGGGACCATCCCTGGCTGAGTCTGCACCCCAGCTCCCCTGTGCTCTGAGCAGACCCACCCTGGCCAGTGCCTTATCCATCACCCGAGCATGAAACAAACCCAGCCTCCAAGCCGAGCCCTTGGGAAGCATCACCAAGGCTCTTCTCCAGGAGAAGATGCTCAGGAGCAGCAGACTCTGTCTGCTGGCTCTGCAGGGTTGCACATACCATAGCACTGAGTGATAAGCAACCTGCCACTCTGTGCCGGTGGTCTTGTGAGGAAACGTGTTTGTAGGCTCTTTGGGTTTGTTTTTCAGGGCTATAGAGGAATTTTGCCCTGAAGTGCTCTGGCCAGACACCTGGTTTAAAACAGGGAGAGTCAATTTGTAGCTGGGGAAGTGCCCAGAAGCCCTTGCTGAGCCCCCAGGAGTTCAGAGCCAATGCTGGTCAACTTCAGGCTTAGCTCCCCAGTTAAAGTGGGGAAGGTCCACCAGCCACAACCACCAGCTCCCCTTGGGCACACAGGCTGCCAGCAAGTGCAGAAACCAGCCTGTGTCCCATAGCAACAACCAGCCTCATTCACTTTGGGTTCATTTCTCCCCACGAGGGAGAGGCAGGATATATTTTAGATCTCCAAAAACAAGAAGATGATTTGATCTGAGCTGGTCCACCACAGAAAGCACAAAAAAGCTTTCCTTGGGTGCTAAGGGAAATGGCAAATTTGCATCATACCTGAGGTGCAGCAATGCTGTGGGACATCTCCATCACACCCTTCATTTGGCATCTCCTGCCCTGCATCCCACAGGAGCTCTAACCTGCAGCTCTTACCAGCCACAACCCAAAGGGAAAGCTGAAAAACTGATCCTAAGCATGCCCAATCCCTTGAGTCTAATTAATTCATTGTTAACCTAATTTAATCTCTTATTCATTAATCCTTAGGTCAAAGGCTTCTGAAACCAGCCCTCGGCAGGATCCAGATAGGACAGAAAACCTTCAGCCCGCTGGTAATGCTCAGCTTGGAGAGTAAGTTGATCCCAGCTCGAGTGGCTTTCCCTCACCAGGACAAGGGGTGTTTGCACGTGCCTTGGGTTTTTTCAGCCTCAGTTTACAACCAAACACTATTATTTGAGTAGGTGAGGACATTTAAGCAATGGAATAAATGTTAATCATCTGCAACCTCCTGTAGGGTTCTAGCTATCGCTGACACACGCTGTTGGCTCCTCTCCTGGAAAAGTGAAGGTCAAGTGCGTGACCACAGCCCTGGCTCCCGCGGGAAGCACGGGCGGGCTGGGAGGGCGAGGAGAGCCCAGGGATGGGCAAGAACATGCTCTGACTTGCCCTTCCCCTTCCCAGCCTGTCCCCACGCAGTTGGTGACCCCATATAGAATGAAAGCCTGTGGGGTATTAACTACCTGTAGAGCCCAGTCTGCTCCTTAACCCCAAGGAGACATTGCAACCTTTTAAGCTTTACTGCCCTGGGCTCAGGATTTAGATTCCAGCAGGCCCTGGAAGGGCTGGACACGCTGATGCCATAGCTGAGGGATTAAGGGACTTTCCCAGCTTTCTGTCCCATTCCCAGCAGCTCTCTTACCTGCTGGGGAGAATCAAAGCACAAAAACATGAACACTCAGAGGTTTTCTTCACTTGGTCTTTTGAAGAAAACTTCCAGGAAGATTGTTTTCCCCGCCAAGTGGATGGCACGAGGCAGTGATGCTGAGGCTTGCAGAGCAGGGGCTGACTCCTGCTTCTCTAGGGAGAAATAAAGCAAAATACTGAGATTCTGACCAACGCAATTGGAAATTAAAGCTCCTGCCCTTGGCAGCAGTGAGCTGTAAACTCAGGTTTTGCCTCCAGGAGAGGGGGTCCTGGTTGGGTTGAGCAGCCAGGCTCGGTGCAGGGACTGGTGCTCAGCCAGGGAATGGGCAAACCCTGCTTGAACCACCCCGTGCATCCTCTGCCCGCAGGTTCGAGGAGCAGCTCTCGCCGGGCAGACCCGATCTTCACCTACACCAGACGCAGTATGTGCTGCTGGCCAGTGCCACGGGTCCCTCCCCACATCCCCACTAGTGCTCGGTCCCTTGGCTTCTCCCCATCCTCTGCTTTCCACTTTTTCTGCTGCCGAGGTCCTACCCAAAGCCATGTGATGCTATTTTCCTCCTGCAAGACTCCCCTCCTTTCTCATCATCACCA
Source organism: Pezoporus wallicus (assembly GCF_028554395.1). Classification (NCBI taxonomy): domain Eukaryota; kingdom Metazoa; phylum Chordata; class Aves; order Psittaciformes; family Psittacidae; genus Pezoporus; species Pezoporus wallicus. The sequence goes on from NW_026642624.1 coordinate 706,972, forward strand.
GCCCTGCAGTGACCCCAAACAAGCTCAGGATCATACTGAGATCCCACTTTAATCTGTTGCATGTTAGATTTCTGCTTGGGGAAACACAGACAGACATTTATCCATGTGCTACCACATCCCCAAGCCTACCTCCTCTTGCATCCCTCAAACTGCTGAGTAAGGTCTATGGATGCACCACTCAGGATGCTGAACCGAAGATGCCAACAGATTAAAATCTTGCCCATCTAAGCCAAGAGCTCACTCCAACCCAGACATGACACTCCCTGGCTGCTCTCATTTAAATAGCCTTCCCCAGCCACCTGCTTTTGTAAGCCAGGGGTCATTTTTGGCCTTTCTAGGAAAGAACCCAACCTGGTTCATTACAAATGGGGTGGAACAGTAGGTATGGGAAATGACACAGCACTTATCTTCAAGAAACCTCGTTTTTAGAAACTTTAGTCATGAACAAATCCTTATAAACATTATTAGAACACTGTCATTTAAAAAGAAACCCAAACCACAGACTTGGAGTGGCTCTCATCCATTCAAAGTCACTTAATACCATCTATATCATACCATCTAAATTAATACCATCTACTGCCAGTGAAAGAAATTCCCTTTAAAATCTAACCCCATATTAAACCCTCAGTATGTTTTACAGACTCTTTCGTGTTTTACAGATCAGCTGTCCCCTACATGCTCAGCCTGCTCAGTAGCATCTTAGGCTTCTGTTTTGCACACAGTAAAAGTGCTCACAATAGGACACACACTTCCCCTATAGGGAACATATGTTGAAGTATGGTTAAAGACATTCAACATACAAGCAATTTTACTCTTCTTTTTTTTTGCTTTGGTTTGTTTTTATTTAACCACATTTGAAACGCAGGCGAGTGTGGCCCCTCAGACAGCATTTAAATGACAATGTGCGTTTGATTTCCTTTAAGCCAAAGTTATTCAACACTAAGCATGAGCTGCGTGCACTTTGCTCCCCTCCAGTTTATCTTAATCAGCCTGAATTCAGTCGCCTGCAGGGAATTAAGTCAGAAGCTTTCAGACACCTCCTCATGCTTTATTTCCCAGCTCCCTGAACATGCTTTAAGTTTGTTTAATCCATGTGCTGCATAATATCCAAATGCATAGTCTGAGCTATACTGAAGCTGCTAAGAAAACAGCTACTCATTTTCAGGCAGCTGTATGTCTAATGTGCGTCTCTAACACACCACTGATATCATTTAAGGTCCACTGGTGCCAGATTCAAAAAGGTTTCTGTCTCCATGGTCGAAATGGAGCGAGTGCTCAGCAAAGTGTGGCCAAACCGGTGTGCAGAAGCGTACCAGATCCTGCCTAGCTGAGCGCCGCTGGGGCGTGCACTGTAATGAAGCAACTGAGGAAGGGCGGCTCTGCATTGGACATGTTTGCTCAGGTGCTCCTATAACCTCACTTACAGGCAGGGGGTGATGTCCTGATCTCACCACCACGTAGGCGTTGTATTCCCTCCACTCTCATTTTACCGTCTTCCTTTCCCTTGAGAGAATTTTGCGATGCTGGTGCCTTCCCGAGCAGGGCTGGAGCAGAGCACAGGGAGTTTATAGCCAAATGGCAAGATAAGGGGGGGATACATATATGGAGAATCATCAGAGACCCATAAAGATCCCAGGGATGCAGGAAAAATCTCATTAACTTTGTTATAACAGCAGCTCTCAAAGTGGCAGCTGCATCCACATAATCTCCAGGAAGGGGAAGAGTTGGGAATATTGAATTGCCACAGCTCCTGCATAAGGGGCTTGTAATTCATTGTATTATTTTTATAATCCTCCTTTAAACAAATAATTCTTAAAATAGCCTATGAGAAAAGATAGATTATTATTTGGGATTAATTGCTATAGGTAACGAAAATGTTTTGGAATCACTGTCTGGGAGACCATTTATTAAACCCATTGGGTAATGCTCATTCGGCAATTTACCTGTGTTAGTCCTGCCCAAGCCAGGATAGCATTGAATAAGGGAAAATGGCCTTTAAGACAGACCAAAATCATGACTTTTGGGCACGAGTTGGTAACTGAAACCTGTAAAGTTTAAGATATTTGGATTTGTAATTTCACCAGGGTTAAGCTAAGAGCTCACATGCTGATCTGGATTCAGATTTTCCTGAAATCCAGCCCTTTGGGGTAGGTAAATAGAGTTCCTAGCTGTAATTATATCCACGTGTCTGCTTTCTACTAATTGTCAGGTTCAGAATCACATCGTCCCAGTGTTTCTAAGGCACAGCTGTTGATAATCAGTAAAAATATGTTTTGGATCCAATTTATTCCTTATGCAGTATCTGCCTTATTGCATCTAAATTAAAAGCAGACATGAGAACATGCCATGAGTGTTATGAGCACCTGGGGCCACTTTCTGACCTGCCTGCCTCTCCTCCAGCCTGCAACATCACCTGCCCCATGGGCCGTGTCAATGCTGACTGCGATGCCTGCATGTGCGAGGATGCGACCCTCCATGGGAAGGTCTCTCTTGAGGATGGGTCGCCTGCTGCCGATGCCCGGGTCTACCTGCAAGCCAAGAAACTTAAGTTGTTGACAACAGCTGATGATAGGGGCATGTTTAGGATCCCGGGGATCTGTCCTGATGGCAAAAACACCCTTAAAATAAAGAAAGCCAAATACGCAACAGCAATCGTCACCGTGCCTGAGAGCAACAGAAGAAACCTGGCGATCCAAGTGCAGCTGCAGCGATCAGGTAGCCGCAATGGGTCTTTACACAGCAGTAAGAGATAAACTCCAGTTTTAGGAGGGGAAGAGTAATGAGATGGCTTTTTCCTCCCTTGCAGGCAAACCCTATGTTTTCAGAAGCCCTGAGGACAAAGCCAGGAGAGTGGGACAGAGTGTGTCGCTCTGCTGTGATGCGCTTGGGAGCCCAGCCCCTGACCGCTACCTCTGGTAAGAAAGTCCAGTCTGATCAGGCAGAAGTCCTATTTGTCCCATGGATTCAATTTGTATCTCCTTACCATCCCCATAAAGGTGGGGTTCTAGCTACAAAACAGCTAAATACGATGGGAACAAATTGCTGCAAATGATGGTGTCCTCGAGGTGTGCAGAGCTGGTGGATCTCAGAGGCACTGTAATGTCATCTGCTGAGGGACTCAGTGCTAAAACACACAAATAAGAGTTGGAAAACCCTCAGCAGGCAGGACTGGCAGTTCTCCTGTCTGCCAACTGCCAGTAGCCACATCTCAGTACTGCCAGGGGAAGGGGAATAACTTTTAGGTGATGCCACCTCGCCAGATTACAAATGGGGAAACTGAGGCAAGAGGCCTGGCAAAATCCACGCAGCAGGATTAAGGCCGTGGCTCTGTCCCCTTAACTGTCTGTTCCTGGCAGGTACCACAACGGCTCCCTGCTGGATCCCTCTTTATACAAATACAAAAACAACCTGATTCTGAAGAACCTGAACAGGCACCATTCAGGAGAGTATTTCTGCAAGGCCAGCAGTGCCGGGGGGTCAGCGAAGTCCCAGCCTGCCAAGCTTGCTGTCATAGGTAAGATAAAATGGGCGTGATGCTCTCCAAGCAGCTGGGGAGGCAGAAACCAGGAACTGTGGTACATGTGGGAAAGAAAAATCTCAAGTAAAATATTTAGGGCCAAATTCAAGCATCCGTTAGCAGATAAGCTTGTGTGAGCTGGTTGGGAAGCAGATGCTCTCTACAAACTGGAGCTCTGCATTGCAGGTGACCTGCCAAGCTCAATCTGCTGGTTTCAGCAGATTTCTCACTGTATTTGCTGCCTGATGTGAATATTTGTTTGCTTAGGGGCTTTTTCCTAAACCTTGGGAAGCATTTAGTTTCTCCCTAGCCAAAAGGCCAGTCAGCTGCAGAACAGCAGAGGGTGGGCTGGATGGCAGTGGTGGGTAAGCAGGAGCTGGATGCAAACAGCACTGCTCTTAATCAGGTACCTAAAGTGAAAGCTGAGCACCTGCTTTACCAAAACCACCTAACCAAAATGCTGCAAAAACATCTGGTTTGTGGCTTCGAAACCCTCAATAACTCTGAGGGTTTCAGACCACAAAGCAATGACCACAATTCTTTCGTGCTGCTCATTAAGAAATCCTATTCAACAGGGAGACAAGAGGCAGCCTGCGACTCCCAGCCCCAAAGCCACCTCATCCGACTTCCTCACGACTGCTTCCAAAAAGCAACAAATACCTTCTACTATGATGTTGGCAAGTGCCCAGCAAAGACCTGTGCTGGGAAGCTGGACAAGGGGCTCCGGTGTAAGGACAACGTTGCCTATTGCTGCGGAGTGTCCAAGATGGAAACTAGAGACATCTCCTGTGATGGGTACACACTCCCCACTAAAGTTGTTGTAGAATGTGGCTGCAAAAAATGCACTGAGACCAAAATAACAGTTCGAGGCAGAGCCACAGCAGCAGATAACGGAGAGCCACTGAGGTTTGGCCACATCTACATGGGCAACAAGAGAGTGAGCATGACTGGCTACAAGGGAACCTTCTCGGTCCATGTCCCAGCAGACACGGAGAGACTGGTTCTAACTTTTGTTGACCGGCTGCAGAAGTTTGTGAACACAACAAAGGTTCTGCCCTTCAATGAAAACGGAGGTGCTGTGTTTCATGAGATCAAGCTGCTAAGAAAGAAGCCCCCTGTTACACTGGAATCCACTGAAACCAACGTGATCTCTTTGGGAGAAATGGAAGAAGATGATCCGATTGCCGAATTAGAAATTCCTCCCAATGCATTTTATAGGAAAAACGGAGAAGCCTACAGAGGCAAAGTGAAAGCCAGCGTGACATTTCTGGACCCAAGAAACATCTCAACAGCTCCTGTGACACAAAGCGACCTGAACTTTGTAGATGAGGAAGGAGATGTATTTCCACTCCGCACCTATGGCATGTTTTCCGTGGACTTCACTGATGAAAAGGGCACCGAGTCTCTTAATGCAGAGGAAGTGAAAGTTCATTTGGATGCTGCTCAGGTGAAGATGCCAGAGCACCTGCAAGAGATGAAGCTTTGGTCCCTGAACCCAGAGACAGGATTATGGGAAGAAGAAGGGGACTTCAACCTGGAGAAAAGCAGACGGCGCAAAAGGGAGGAGAGAACATTTTTGGTTGGGAACATGGAGATCAAAGAAAGGCGACTGTTTAACCTGGATGTCCCAGAGAGCAGACGGTGCTATGTCAAAGTCCGAGCCTACAGAAGTGAGAGGTTCCTGCAAAGTGAGCAGATCCAAGGCGTTGTGATTTCTATTATAAACACAGAGCCAGAACCAGGGTTCTCCTCCAACCCCAGAGCATGGGGCCGTTTCGACAGCGCGGTCACTGGTCCCAATGGCGCCTGCGTGCCTGCCTTCTGTGATGAGCAGAACCCCGAGGCCTATGCAGCTTATATCTTGGCGAGCATGGGGGGTGAAGAACTTGAAGCTGTCCCCTCTGCTCCCAAACTCAACCCTAATGCTGTTGGGGTCCCACAGCCATATCTCAACAAGCTCAACTACAGAAGAACAGACCATGAAGACTCCAACACTAAGAAAACAGCCTTCAGCATTAACATGGCCAAGCCAAGCCCTAATTCCCCAGAGGAGAACAACGGCCCTATTTATGCCTATGAAAACCTACGAGAATGTGAGGAAGCTCCACACAACGCTCCTCACTTCAGGTTTTACAGGATAGAGGGAGACAGGTATGACTACAACACTGTTCCTTTCAGTGAAGACGACCTTATGAGCTGGACCGATGACTACCTGGCATGGTGGCCCAAGCCTATGGAATTTAGGGCCTGCTACATTAAAGTAAAAATAAATGGACCCCAAGAGGTGAACATAAGATCTCGGAACATGGGTGGGACGCACCCACGTACCATTGGGAAGCTCTACGGCATCAGGGACGTCCGCAGCATTCGGAGCTCGGAGCAGCGGGATGTGTCGGCAGCGTGCCTGGAGTTCAAGTGCAGCGGCATGCTCTTCGACCAGGACCGTGTGGACCGCACGCTGGTCAAAGTGGTGCCTCAAGGCAGCTGCCGCAGGGAGAGCGTCAACAGCATGCTCCATGAGTACCTGGTGAACCACCTCCCCATGGCTACCAACAACGACACTAGCGAGTACACCATGCTGGCTCCACTCGACCCGCTGGGACACAACTACGGCATCTACACCGTCACCGACCAAGACCCGAGGATCGCCAAGGAAATCGCCTTGGGTAGGTGTTTCGATGGCTCATCTGATGGCACCTCCCGAACCATGAAAAGTGATGTTGGCGTGGGGTTGACTTTTACCTGTTCGGAGAGGAGCGCGGCAGAGCAAAGCATCTTCGAGTCTCAGAGGAACTCGGGCCAGCAGTCCATACTGGTTCTGCCAGGGGAGAGCCCCGCGTACCGAAGGCAACCGGCAAGCCGCCGAATCCCACAGAGCAGGATCCCGATGAGAGGTCAGCGTCCTTCTGGATACTAGAGCTGTAAAGGAGCCTCGGTAAAGCTGTTCACACTTGATGAAGTATAATTTGAAAGTAAAACCTACCTGCTAACAACAGAACCCAAAGCTGGTAGGTGTCATTATCTTTGAGACATAATGAAGGTGCACTTTTTTCCTCCACCAGAAAGACATAAGGCAAAAACTGGGGGCCAGTAGCTGTAGTGAGTTTGTGTCTTATTAAATGCATCCATAAAAATCTTCTTTCTGCCTGACATTAAACAGCTTCGTATGATAGCCTAAAGGGAAGACTAAACACATGATTCAATTAAGCCATGTACATAAAACACCCTTCTGTTCTGCATCTGCAGACTTTGCCAGCCCAAGTACCTGTACAGTAGTTGGTAACATGAAAAGGAATAAACTGATTTCCTCATACTGAATTCAACTGCGAGGTTTTGTACTTGAAATGTAAGTATTTTATTTATTTCTAGCTTATTTTAGAATGACTGTATTCCAGCTAAACTGCCGGCAGCTGCACTTCTAAGAACTCACATGCTCAACAGCACGGAGAAGCCATGAGGATTTGTAGGCTCAACATGGATAAAACCAGTTTTCTCTTGCTTCTTGCAGTATTTGACAAGAAAATTCATGCTTTAATGATAGGGTAGGTTAATAAAAAGAGTAATTTTATAACTTTGACAATGCTGTGTTGCTTTTGTGTTTGAAATGCCTGGCCACAACCAAAGAATAACCTGCAGAACATTTCTGTTCACGAACAGGTCATGGCTTTATCACTGAAAGGCTGACCCTGAGTACGGGTGAGGGGTTTGGTGGGTGGCTGGTGATCCCCCAGGTCCAGGGCTTGGCCATGGTGTGCTGCAGTCAAGGAATATGTGCCCAGCTTGAAATAAGGAGCCAGAAACAGTGCTGAGAAGTGGAGCAGCAGGCCTGGGCAAGGGATTAGGCAGCAGCAGGGCCCCCAGAGTGGGACAAGATGGGGAGAAAAGCGGGCCAGGACACCGCACTTTGAGGAGCGTAGGAAACCAGGCAATGTAAAGCAGGGCTGGGCAGTGCAGAGACAAGAACAGGATAGGCTTCCCTCCACATTCAGCAGCAGTGAGCACACACTGCTGGGCATGAAACTGCTCTTAGCGGAAGGTACAGATGGCCACAAAAGGGGTCAGGCAGACACTGATCCATCTCCAAGTGGCTGATTAAGTTGCCCTATCAACCTCCCACTACTTTTAGAGAAGAATCAAGCACCTCAACAGCACAGAATTCATTCTGTGTTTACATCCCAACACTGGCAATAAATTTTGGGGTGGAGGCAAGCCTCCAACACCAAAATTTCCACAGAGAGAGATCACAGACAGGTGGGCAGTGCTGCTGCATGAAAACTGGAGTTCAAGCACACACTCAAGCGTGGATTTCCCTTTCCTACCCAACGTCCTCCTATGGGTATGAAGCCAGTTCTCGGTCTATGCTGTCTTGCCTACAAGCCCATCGAGGGCATGGGGAATCTTTCAATTGTATTTAGCAAGCTTCAGAACAGGTTCTCAGGTCTGACATGGGGCATCCCAGGCATTAAAGGCAGAGCTGTTCAGGACTGAGCAGTTATGCAGCCAAAATCATGCATAAAAAGGTCAAAAAGCCCACCTTAATAATGCATGTTTTGATGCAAATTGACAGTTATCAAAAAGAAGCAGAAAAGGAAGAGCTGTGGAATACTCTGGCACATGCTCTTCATACCAATGAATTTAGACTCTGTGTTTTCTTTTGTGTCTAGTCTGCTGCAAGGGCTTGGCACGAGCTGGGGCCAAGGCAGCCAGTGGAGAGCATCAGCTTGGACCTTCCCACAGAGCTCCTGGCTTGCACTGCAGACTCTCAGAGAAATGTCTCTTCCCTCTGCTCCCCTCCTCCTCTGCAGCCAGCCAGCCAAATCCCAAACTTAGTTTCATCACTTTGAGGGTGAAGTAACACAAATGACTTTTACAGATCAACCCAGGAGATGGATGAAAGCAGGCTCAGGATGTGATCCCTGTGGTGCACGTGGGCTCGCCAGAGTCAAACACAGCAGACCATAGGGCTCTTCCTTTTGGGGAGAAATGTCTGTTTGACAGCAATGAAAGGGTCACAGCTCTACAGCCTGAAACAGCAAAAAGCTCTCCAAGTTTCCCCAAACTGTCCCCCACTGCAGCTTAATTCTGACTTGGAGGAACAAACTCGCTCTGCACTCCCCGAGTCCCTGAGCTCTCAAGAGTAGCCTGCTCGCAGAGCACACTGGATAAAGAGCAGGACAGAGAGCTTTCAAACACAGGTGCTTAAACACTATCAACAGAAAACAACCTTGGCCCAACAACAACCACTCAGTGCTAACACTTTATCATTACTGATGAGCCACCACATCAAACACACAAAGAAAGTTTAGATAGGAGAAAAGCTACAGCAGGTCCTGGCATCCACCACTTACACAAGTTTTATGCTATAGTTCAGTGTCAGTCCTGACTTCCCCAGCTTGTGTTTATGGTCAGTGGACAGCAATGTCCTTTCTGCAACCTGAAACCTAACCCACACCCCCACATACCAAAGGAGAGCATCAGCTGCAGGAATGCTTGAAGGCTTCCACTCACCTCCTCCCTCCGCTTTAGCCTTTGGACCACCAACCTTGAGAAACAGGCTGAAGGAGACCTGGCTCCTAAACGTCAGCAGGTTTGTGGCTAAGGCAAAGCATCGTCCATTAAGGTCTCTCAGTTTCCAAGCCTCAGATAAATCTGGTGACCTATCCCTCCTCCTGCTTTTAAGAAAGGGAAAAAATTGCTTCCCAGAAGCTATCAGGCTGTCAGGAGTTAGGATAAACAAAAGGACTAGACTCAACCTTCAAATTATCCAGGGATTTTGCAATCAACTATTTAAAAGCCTCCAGTACTCCTGTGATGAATCACTTACACTTTGGGTTTATTTGCAATTTATTCAGCAGATATCCGAAATAAAGAGGTTTCCTAGGAAGCAGGGGGAGCAGTGACATTTCAGATCATGAAACAGATGCACCTAACAGCGAGTCGCCAGCATCCTAAGAAATACCACTCCAACATTTATTTGAAATCCAAGATGAAGTCATCTCTATCCAACACCAGAACCCTTCTGGTGCCCAAATGTTTTGCAGTTCTACCAGTAATTTGGCTTCAGTGATCTTAAACTGAGCCATACTGGATGCTGGTCTATGAATACCTCCTCTACTTTGCCTCTCATGGCAAAAGGAGAACTGCTTTATTTTGGTATTATCACTTTCCAATTGCTAAGGCGGCTGTACTTGACCTCAGCAGTGGTACTGGGGATTGAATCACCATGTCTATGTTCTAGAGTCAGCCCTGACATGCTATTCCACACCTCATCAGTGAATGCCCCATTTTTGTTTTGTCTGTTCTGCAAAAATAATCAGATTTTCATTACTTACTGAGTTAAATCCCTACAGAGCTAGGTGAGAGCGAAGTTTCCAAAGAGACATTTTGGCTAAACAGCTGCCTGGGGAACTCCAATTCCCCTTAAAGCTTCTCTACCAGGCCAAAAATAGCATGCCAAAGATTTCCTCCATAAAAAAATAAATTCATCTTACCCTTTTTTCCTCCACAAAACAACCAGGGTGAAGTTGTGCATATTCAGAGCTAGGACATTAACTGCTAAGCAAGAACTGTTTAATCTCCTCTAACTTCTTGCATAGAAAGCAATTCTAAGAAGCCTTAAAGAAAACTGTACAGATCAAAAGATTAAGTTACAAGTATAGGTATCCTGGCTACAATATGGTTTAGACATTACTTGGCATTAAACAACTAACTGAAGACATTCTGTACCAGACTTTCTCAATGTTCTGTCCAGCTGACCTTGGTTTTCCCCTAAAAGAGATGCAGTGAGCACCATCTACAGGGTTTCTGAGCACTTCCACCTCAAACTCCACCAAAGACACAGGAAAACTCCCCTGTTGCTTTATGCTTTAGTTAGAACTGAAATAAGCAACTGCCAGCGATGACTAACAGCAACAGATCTCACATGAGGCACAATGTCAGCGAGAGCGTACAAATTGCCCTACAGGTTCTCTCCGATGCTAATACCTAACGCAGACATTGCTGGATGGAAGCTCATATTCCAACTAGGAGCATTAATAACAGCCAGCAGTAACGCTACTTTGCACCACGTTGTTTTGGAGGTGCAAAGGGTAGACACAAAGCTCTTTGCTATCACCTTTATGATAGTAGAGCAGGTTCAAATAAGCAAGGAGTTAAAGAACTGTCAAAGAATTTTCCTCGAGTCATTCTTAGGAACTAAAAGGTTAATTGAACAGTTTGGTCATCTAAAAACTTTTAACCTCAAATTGCCTGAATTTTCAATACTGAATTTTTTTCTGTGGGGTCACATCTCACTGATCATCTTACTCCGGCCATAACGAACTAGAATTCGTTTTCCAGTGCCTGGGGAGCTGGACATCAGAAAAGTTGGTCCACCCATGCTAACAGATAATTACAGTATTTCTCCTAAGTCCAAAATTCTTTATCATTTGTGCTTAAATTTTCTATATTATATATATATAAAAATATATATATATAAAAATTGTGGTGTGGGTTTTTTTGTATACTCATTTTTCTGCTAATTCAACTTCTGATACAACCTATGCCCAAGGACAGACCCCTACCATGCAGCTGATTAGTGTCAAAAACCTCACTGTCTATGGGGAAGAGAGTGTACAGAAAATGTTCTTACCCTCTGCAAACACTGAATATTTGAATCCCAGTGATGCCTACGAGTACTCTTTAAAAATAACTGGTGAAAAATTCCCAGAAGCTTCAGTGGCTAAAACACAAGGCAAGCAGCCATACAGCTGAGCCAGTGGTGTACAGAACCCAGAAAACCTCCAAACCCATCATACACACACAAAACCCACCCACCCACCATCCCTTCCATTGGCATAAGGTGATAACTAACCTTTCATCTGAACAGAGTAAAGACAAAATGACTTCACACCTTTTATATGCAAGCGGTAGCTGGGAGCAAACCACAAAAATACATCATTTGCTTGGAAACTAACTTGCTAGGTTTATAACTTCTGGATGCACAAGCTCCATCCTTGAGTGTGCAGAGACTAATGGAATTCTCCACAGGACCCCAACTTCCACCTTGCTGTTGTTTCCATGTTTTGACTCTGATTTATAAGCTTGGATTTCTTGGAGTACTGCGTGTTCTGGAAGACCTGTCAGAGGCAGATTAATTGTTGGACAAATGGCAATTAAAAAAAATACTGCAGCACCTGCTTTCACAGATGCTTCTTCAGAAACATTTTAATCCATGTAATAAAGCACATTTTTATGGAGCTTTTGCTTGCTTCCATCCAGTGAGTCACACTCCAGCACATCAAGTTCCCATGAATTCAACACCTGACTTGAGCTTTCAGTTCGACATGGCTAAGTTAAAGCCATTCCCCTTGTCCTGTCCCTACAGGCCCTTCTCAAAAGCCCCTCTCCAGGTTTCCTGTAGCACCTTTAGGCACTGGAGCTGCTCTAACGTCTCCCCTTAAGGAGCCTTTTCCTCTCCAGGCTGGACCAGCCCAGCTCTCTCAAGCCTGTCTCCAGAGCAGAGCTGCTCCAGCCCTCGCACCATCTCCATGGCCTCCGCTGGACTCACTCAGCTCCAGATCCTTCTTATGTCTGGGGTCCCAGAGCTGGATGCTCCCAAGTCTGAACAGCTGCAAAAAAAGCTTTTACTCTGGTAGTATTCAGAAAAAGCAAGAATAAGTGAGCAGACAACACTAAAGCAGCTCCCGGGACATGGCCAGTCTTTGTTCTGCTGTTATCCTCACAGTGCTACATTACTCCTAAGAGTCATCAGTTCAGGGATTCTCCACATGAAATGCTCCTTCTTATACATGCCATTAATCAAAGGCAGGTCGAGGAAAAGCTTGGATCAGATTAACAACTTCTCTTCAGGTAAACACCTCTCCTATCAAAGTATGACAGTAGAACATAAATTTTCATGGATGGATGCCACACAAATATTAACTGGGATGTACTTTCTAGGATATGAAAAAGAGGAGAAGAGATGGCAAATGATACAATTAAGTAGGAAACATATGTTATCAATCAGAAAAGCTAAATATACCAAAGAAAATGATCTACTGAGAAGGTGAATTATAAGTTTTTAGAAACAGAATGAAAAAGATTAAAACAAGAGAACTATCACGGACAGTAAAAAATTCTCTAGATGTTCCCAATTAAGGCTTAAGTTATTCACCTCAATGCAAGGATACCAAGGCAAAAAAAAATTAAACTAGATAATCTAAGAGTCTCGTTAAGCACTGAACTGAATTCCAGAGCAGCACAGGATTTCAGTATTGCCAGACTGAAGTAACTGTGCACAACTTGCACCTGAAGAAAGCCCTTAAAGAGAAACTGAAAACCTTGTATAAAAATAAATTTATTGCTCAACAGCGGAAACAGGGATTTATGTACTACCTTCAACACTCACAGAGATTCTCTTTCTTTATGGAGGAAACAGAAATAAGTATCTTCAGGAGCCCACAACGAAAAAATGCAGATGACAGCAAGATCAAACACTCTGGGAGGAAAACTTAAAGTTCAACTAAGCTGAACATTATAGGTAGGCACCGAAATATTTTATATTACTATTAACTTACAGACATCATCTCCCACATTTTAAAATACATCTATTGCTTAATATTCTGTGACAACATTTCCCTCTCTTTCAGAGTCTTTTTTGTCCTGCTAAGTTTGAGTGTTTGAAATCTGCATTCCTGATGAACTGCTCTTGACTTCTGCTGGAACCAAGAGTGCATATATCCATTGTAGAAGTCAACTGCTGTAAGCTTCTTCTTTAATACGACTGCTTTGATTCCAACCCAGCCTTCCTAAAAGTAAAAACAAACAAATGGCAGCAAGCTTCTTCCATGGTTTTAAATTCTCTTTAGCTCTCACTAGGCTGACTTGCAGCATACATTGTATTTAATGGCATCAAATTTATATTGCAAGTCAAATTCTTGCCTGTTAGTGGAAATTAGAAGTTCTTCAAGATACCAAATAAGATAACTCATGGTAATCTGAACTAGCTCAGTGAGTAATAACGGACAATTAAGGCAAAAATTGTGTAACACACAAATACTAAAAACTTTGTCCTTAGGGCAGTGAATATAAAACAAATGGGAAGAACCTACCTTGCAACGAGCTATCAGCGTTTCGGATGCTTTATGGTATAGGAGTGAACCAGGAACAGCTCCACAGTCATTTAATGTTTGATCTAAAAGCAAAGCAAGATTGACCTGCATTTTTTTAGCACCAAGTACAAAAAAGTTTGAAACACTTTTGTCTCTTTGAAGCACAATAACCATCTCGAGTCACTGCTTTGCTCAAAAATATTTTTGAGCAAATTATATCCAAATGAGCAGGGGAGAACCAGAACAGTCATTCTGACACTGCTCCCTATCTGATCCAGAAACAGTCCTTGTGAGAGATCCCCAGACAATGGTGTTAGAAGAGGCTCTCCTAACTAATTAGAGGATTAAAATCCTCCAAATCTCAGGATTCACAAGGCTATACCTGCTGCTTACTCAACATCACAAAGCAGGAATGTCCTTAAAATCCATTTTATGCTCATCTTTGGGCACAGAAACTTACTGCCCTCTGAGCTTACATAAGTCTGACTTTGCCCTACTGGAGTTTCAGAAAGCAGTACTCAAAGCTATTGTTTAGTACAACTGCATATGATCTCCAAGTCAATGTTCGAGAAGACAGGAAAACGTAACTTAAATTAACTTCAAACTAAATACCAGCAAAACCAGGGATGTCATCCACTTCCACAAAATCCAGAAGTTTAACTGTAGTTCCCTTCCACAGTGTCTGCAAAGGAAACTGGAAAGAGAAGCAGATGACACACTGAGAATGCTTTCATGACGTCCATGCAACTGTCTAGTCTTTTAATTACCTGTGACACTAGGGGAAAAATTTAGGTCTATGTCCAGATAAGAGACTTTCCTTATTATACCCAGTTCTCCTTGTTCTCCCTCATCTCAATGACAAGCAAATCATAAGCATATGCAGTAATTAGTAATGCAACTAGCTACTACAATTGTTTACGCAGGCTGTTTGCACTGTTTACTGTCATGCAAAGATGTCATGATAGCCTTCTGGAACCCTCTCAAATGCATCAGTAGAAATCTCAGAGCTAAGGAATCAATACAAAACTCTGGGCTGATTTCACACTTGGAATCAAGTCTATGAAAATTCTCCTCTACACTAATTCTACTTCTAATGCTAAACTATGCTGGGATTTTAGAACATATGATGGGTTTAAAAGGCTGAAATAACTGAACTTGAGCTTAGTCATTAGTTAAAATACCCACACCAAACTCACACATGCTAGATAACAGAAGAGGGTTAAAAAAATTCTACTGTCTTACCATACTTCCTATTGCACGATACAGTTGAATTACTTGTGCAGCCGTTTGCTCTTCCCATCTTACACAGCTCTTAGCTATAGATATTTTAGGAGCTAGAGAGAAAAAAATAATAGAAGACTTCATATTTTGTTTTGCATCTTTTTGCAAACAAATAGCTGTACCATTTTATCCTGTTTTAAACCCAACTTCACCCTGACCAATGGTAAATTTACCTCTAGCCATAGGTACCTTAAACAACAACTGGAGAAAAGATTCCCTAAAACTCTCCTTTTGATTATTTATACTTTATTCTCAGTTGTCCTCTTATTTATCCATTGTAATGCAAACTGGTAACATACATTTAGAAGCACAGCTGAACACTTTTGTCTGTGTTACAACCACCAAGAATAAACTCAGGTTTTGTAACATCACTCAGGATTCTGATATTGTAATGGACAACTGGAATAAAACATTAATGCAGGAAGTCTGAAGAAGAAATCTCAAGCTTTTTGCCCTCTGTACAATTTGTTTAAGCCAGAGAAGGCAATGGAGAGACAATATTGAGAAAGGTATCTGAACAAAATATAACCCAGCACCAGAGGAAGAAACTTAAGTCTTCCAGCTGATAAAAGACAAAGTGAACAAGTTGCATTAAATATGATTTGTACCTACCAAATGTTACACCTTCTTCTGGCTGTTCTTTTTTATTTTTCAAACTTTCAGGCAGGTTTCTCAGAACTGATATCAGCTGTAAAATCAGATTTTGTACAGAGCATTAGCAAAGTTGAGAACAGTATACTTATTAATAGTACCCACTTTTTCATCAGTGGAACTTTCATGTGAGCTTTCAGACAACTGGATCGGTTTATTCAGAAGGCTTGTATCATACACAGAAACACACTAAAGGCTTCCTTCCCACTGAATCACAATTAACCCCCCCGCCCCGAGCATTATTTTATGGCTGATCTCCTCTCCGATATTAAATCAGAAGAGGACAAAATCTGGGACTACTGAGACAAAAAAAGCAGATATTCACTTAAATGAAAGACAAAACTGCACCATTTCCATACAAAGTCATTGAGTTCTTCACAGAACAGAGGCATACCAGCAAGGCACAGGATGAACACTGACAGTGTATCACACACCATGCAGCTTTTCTCTCAGCAAGGCAAAGTGCTCACAAACACCAAGTTTCAGATCACTCTCCTCTTAACAGCTGCAGTCAACTCAGAGCAAGATTTAGAAGAATGACTTTTACACATGTTAAAAGCAAGGTGCTAATGAGAACCGACACTAGCTTGAGCTTGCATGACTTTACCATGTTTGCACCCATCTTTGATAATACCACTTCCAGCTCCTTTGCAGTACAGCGGGGAGGAACAGCAAACTCTTCTTGCTTAATAATTGGACCTACATCAAACCTGTAAGGCAAAAACCATACAAGCTTACTGGAGAAGAAGCTATAACTCCACCAGCAGTTCAAAACTCTACGTTCAATATGTTAACTCAGTTACTAAGTACCCTTTCTTTTCCCTCCCCTAAAACTTTGTTTGTCACACAATATCAAACAATGTTTAGTTCACAAAACAACCCAGGGAAAAAAGTATCAGATATATCTTGGCAAGCAAGATTCACCTCAGCAAGCTGAGCTTGATATGAACACATGATTTACAGTTCAGAAGCAGAACATCTCAGAAGAAACAACCTGAAGTATTCAGAAGAAACTAGTTTCAAGCTTTCCTGAGATCTATTATGAGACAAACATCTAAGAAAGAAAAGTTAACTGTGATAATGTGTTTTCACAAGCCTTTTAAGCCAGACTCTGTGCTGAAACTAAACCATGTAATTTCTCTCTCATCCCAAAACAGGGAACTGCTTGTCCTCTGTTTCACTTACAGGATGTTACAGGTGACTCTGAGCTCTGGAAACCAGATCTTTCCCATCACATCATACCAAGCCTATCCATCTGGCTGTGTGACTGACTGCTTTCACTCTGCTGCCTGTAACAATGCTAGAAATTAGAGAACAGGCCTAGAGTCTGGAGTGCAAATTACACACTCACTGAAATACTGTATCTACGTCAAGTCTCACATGGTCAGATGAAAGTTTAAGTGTTTCAACTTCTAATATTAAACACACACATAAGAAAAAAAGTGACTACAGAATGATTTAAATGGTGATTCAAGTGGTGATGATTTGAAGTCCTGAGAAACCACAGAAGCTTTTGGGAAGCACATCTAACCTACCTTTTTGGTCTTATTTCCATAATTGTCACCCCAGTCACTTTATCACCATGAAGCACTGTGTGGATTATGGGTGCAGGACCACGCCATCGAGGGAGGCAGCTGGGATGGACATTCAGCACGCCACTGAATTAAAATGTTTTCAGTTAGAATAGGAACAGTACCTGAAGCACATGTAAATGGGTGTGGGACATTTATTACACTGAAAATGCTTGAAGAATTATCTGCTCAGACCTTTTGAAGTGCTACTGGTTTAAACATACCTACATAACCTTCAGTTTCTTAGTGAATGCATAAAGAGAGATGAAAGGAATAAAAGTAAACATATTACACCAAACATTTGCATAGGCCTCCATCAACATGTTAAAGGACAGTGAACCTGACAACGACAGAAGCAGGGCTCAAGCTAAGCAGATGAACCCAGGTAAGAAGCTGACCTCATCTGCTACGAATCACAGGTGCCGAGTCAAAACCTAAGGAACGGAGCAGCAACAGCTGTCCTGTCAGCTCACGTACTATGGGAACTGCAGAATAAGCTCCTCGCTCAGAAGACGCCCAAATGATGCCACCACACCCACATCAAACTGCCCCGCAGGGCCGGTGTGGGGCCACTCATGCACAGGCAGCTGGAGCTCCCGGGCGCAGCTCCTCACAGGCAGGTCCCCGGGCAGGCGCGAGGGCAGGGTCACCACCTCCAGCCTGGACACGAGCGAGTCCTCGCTGGGCTCCCTGGGGAGGACAAGGCACTGAAGGGCTCATGCAGGCAGAGCAAGGCGGAGGCAAACGCTGGGTCGCCTCCACCCCTCGCTGTGGCCTCCCCAGGACCTCCTCCTACCCCCTTCACTGGCCCCATACCCCTCACCACCAGTGGTTTCCTCCTTTCAATCCAAACCCCAATCCACGTCCCCCTGCCCCCCTTGTGATCCCTCTCCATCAACCCACTCACGACGCCAACGCCCCTGTCCCAGCCTAAGGCCCCATCCTTTCCTCTCCCCTACCAACCGCTGCCCAAACCCCGATCCCTGCCTCACGCCGACCCCGGCTCATCCCGCGACAGCCCCTGAACCACCCCAGCACCCCTTACCTCCCAACCCTCGGTGCCCAGCCCCCCCTCACCATCCCCAGCCCTCAGTCCCCGGCCCCCCGCACAGTACCTGGCCTCCTGCAGGGCCCGCAGCGCGGTGACGGCGAAGCGGTCGGTGCCGAAGAACAGCACCCGCCATGGCGGCAGCGCCGCCTTCACCCCCTGCCGCCAGGCCCGCAGCAGCCGGCCCCGCATGGCGGCGCTTCCGGCGCACGGCGATGCCGCCAGCAGGAGCGCGGAGCCCGCCTCGGGGCGGGACGGAACCGCCTCCCCTCGGGCTGAGGCGGCGGCGCCATCTTGGTGCGGGGCGGTGCTAGGGAGGAGGCAGCGCTTAAACCGGTCTCACAGCCCGGATTGGGTTTCCAGCGCTGGCTTCTGCCTCTCCACAGCGTCCGCGCTGCCCGGGAGAGCGTTCCCCGCCGCGGTGGACCCGCAGCCTTGTCCCTGCTGACCGAGAATTGGCCGCTCCGCCTCAGTGCGGAGATAAGGGCAGGCGGGGGTGTTGACACCGCAGGCACTGAGCCTCCGCTGGCTCCCGCTCAAGCTCATTTGTGTGTCCGCCTCTGGACTGCTTTGTTTTAACAGTGATTGTAACTTCAAGAATGTTTTCTTGTAAACTCAGAATAACCACTTAAAAGAACTGCCTTCTCCCATAAGTATGGAAGTATTTTATCACTCTAAGAACATTCTTCCCACCCATGGGAAGATGGGTTGTGTCGCTCTCCATTTCGTGTAAATTCCATGCACGAATGCCCTGTGCATTTAAATCTCCCTGTAGCCTATGGCCTTTGACAGTGGGAATTTGTAAAACATGGAATGTGAGAAATCTGGGAACAGTTTCAGGGAAAACATGGAAATTACTTGGAAACTGGATGGCAGTTGAAGTCAGACTGATACAGGAGGGTAGATCTCAGGAAAGGGAGCTCTTGCCCTGTTCAGCAGCACTGTGCCATTCATTCCCTTTTGCATGGCAACATCATTAGGGATTTCTTCTCTCAGATACAGAAGGTGCCTCTGCTTCCAGTGGTAGAAAGAAAGGAGAAATGAGAAAGTGCTGTTACAGGTAACAAAAAATGAGTCAGGATATCCTAAATGAGGTGCCTGTTCTGCACCCTGAGAAGCAGAGGGTACGCTAGCAAAACCTGGGGTATTTCCTAACCCGGTATCAGGATGTAAAAATCAGTTGGTCCAGAAAACATCATTCTCTATTACATGCGGAACGCCATGGAAATCCTCACTTTCATCGTGTACAGGACACCGCTAAGTTCCAGACAGCACTTCTTGAGGTGCATAGATGAAAGGGTATAGTCAAATATAAACAAGTGGGTAGCAAGGATGAAGGAATGGCTGCTGCTTGAGAAGAGACTGAAGCAACCAGCACAGTTCATGTGCGGAAGCAGAGATGAGTGTCTTATCACACATACTACGGAGCTGGTAAACAAGGAATAATTAGTCATTGCACAATCACTGAGTGCTTACAGGCACTTACGGGCATCAGGCCCCGAAAGAGAAAGCAGCGTTGCACACAGTGTGTGATTTCATAGAACCATAGAATCGTTAGGGTTGGAAAGGACCTTAAGATCGTCCAGTTCCAACCCCCCTGCCATGGGCAGGGACACCTCACACTAAACCATATCAAACAAGGCTCTGTCCAACCTGGCGTCGAGCACTGCCAGGGATGGAGCATTCACAACCTCCCTGGGCAACCCATTCCAGTGCCTCACCGCCCTAACAGGAAAGAATTTCCTCCTTATATCCAACCTAAACTTCCCCTGTTTCAGTTTGAACCCATTACCCCTTGTCCTGTCACTACAGTCCCTAATGAAGAGTCCCTCCCCAGCATCCCTAGAGGCCCCCTTCACATACTGGAAGCTGCTATGAGGTCTCCATGCAGCCTTCTCTTCTCCAGGCTGAACAGCCCCAACTTCCTCAGCCTGTCTTCATACAGGAGGTGCTCCAGTCCTCTGATCATCCTCGTGGCCCTTCTCTGGACTTGTTCCAGCAGTTCCATGTCCTTTGGTGAGAACCTAGTATCTCATTGAGGTGAGATATCTCAGATGCTGCAAAATACCCGTGGTTTCCCAAAGCAGACAGCGCAGTTGCTGGTTGAGTTGGAAGGAGATGTCCTGTGTGGTGCTGGTGAATACCAGCTCGCTGAGGTCTTGGGTAAAACCAGCACATCAGAAAGGCCAGGGATGTATCATGCATGTTTGTATGGCCCAAATGCCATCCAAAAGCGGGGAATTTGAACCCGGCATCCAGCTGCTGCTCACTGGCAATTTCCAGGTATCAGATCCTGGCCTGGAAGGCATTGAATGTGTCAGTGGCACATGGGCACCAGGTGTGGAGCTTCTGCTGCTCACCAGGGGACTGAAGCCCTGGAGAAGGATTCCCAGTTCTGGCAGGATTAAAGCTCCTGGAAATACTGAAACTCTGTGCTGAGTTTTTGCCAAACTCACACATGAAATAATTAATGTTGCATTTATGAAGTGGACTTAAATTCACTCCAGTATATTTGCTCCCAAGTAATCAATGCTCTGATGTGACTGTTCAAACAGATGACAGCTATTATTTAGTATTGTGCCTTGGACACATGAATTTTTGCCTGAAGCTTTATTTCAGTGTAATTTTTTCAGCAGAATGAAAGCAACAATCTGATTCACAAAAGAAAAACATAAAGCTCACAAATCTTGCTTCCCTGCTGCGTTTGAACTCTGCTTTTGTACATGGAGACAAAAAAAATCCCCACAACCCTGCATGTTTAGTTATTCTGTAACCAGGCATTTCAGGTCAAAGACACAGAAGGGATCAAAAGAGATAAGCAAAACTAAAATGCCAAGGTCAGAGACGTGCTTCCTAAGTGTAGTGAAGGCAAATCCAAGGAGGAAGCGGAACACCAATCAACGTCCTATCTCCACTTTGCTTCCTAGCCAAAGACACTGAAAGCGTCTCCAAGAAGTAAAAAGATCTCTCCCATGAAAGAGTGCCAGCGTTGTCAGGGGAAATAACGAAATAAAACACTCACAGCCTTTACTGAAGAGATTGTCCTGAGTGTGTTTGTGCTCCTCTGGAGAAGGAAAGCATTACTGGGTGCAAGGCACAACTGTAGTCAGTGGGAAAGTGGGTTTATTTAGTGGTTTCCCACACGGACCCCTCTTCTGCAAACAGCCCAAAGGCAGGACAGGACCCAAAAAGCCACTGCGGAGCTGGAAGGTGCCTGATGTCCCAGGGGCTGCAAGCACTCTGTCACCTCTGGTTAGGTTTCTCCACTTGGTTTCAGAGGCTTCAGTTTAGGGCAGTGTGGGTTACATGAACTGTATGCAACCCATACAGTTACATACATGTCCAGCTTCCACACAGCAGCTGGAGAAACTTCCCATTTTTCTTTTTTAAATATAGATACATAAGTCAAACCATGTAGGAAATTGGGATTGAAAAGGGACCTCTGGGGGCTTTGCAGTCACCCTCCTCTTACAGCACCTCTTCACCAAGTGTAGCATCTCCATCCCTTTACTCAGAGACTGCACTACAGGGGCCAGGCATTTTCATTACACCCTTCTCAGAGGCAGTGAGCCAGAGGGTTTGGGTTTGTAGCCTGTGAGACCATCACTGTACCCCATCCCTGGCACTTAGTCACAAGGACACTTAGAGAAGCATTCCCTGAAGTGATGGCACTTTTTAAATCATCCAACTTGAGGAGGAGGGACAGCCCGAGTTACGGCATGGTGTGATGTCCTGCCTTGACCTGCCTCCCCCAGCAGAGAGGAGCTCTTGTTTCCTGAAGGATGCATTTCTGGGTGTTAGCTCCCATCCCATCGCTGCCAGGCTGACACTGAACAGTAAAACATCTCTCTCTGGGGAGTGTGTGTGTCTGCTGAGTGAAATTTCACAGGAGCAGCCAGAGGAAGCTCTGAATTAGATGTGAGATGAGATTCAAAGGATTAATCACCCTGGAACATGGCTTTGGTGCCAAAGATGCTTTATTTCAAGCTGTAAAATACCAAGAACTTGACAAACGTAAGGATACTGTGCCCATCTCTGATTAGCCTTAGCTAACCAGTGCTAGCTGTGTGCTCCGAGCCTGTCACTGAGAGATACCTAGCTTGCTCTGCAGTATGCAGCTCCAGCCATGGATCAGATAGTTCAGGGAGGAGGAATCCTCCTTCCCCAGTGTGGCTGGCTCAAAAAGCCTTGTGACACTGTAGAGCCTTTCAGCAGGCTGTTGACTTAGCCAGCTGTTTCCAGTACCTGCAAAACAGGGATGGCAGAATGTCCAGTGGGTGCTTTGCTTGCAAAGTCAGTCACTCTTGTGAGATGGCTCTGAGAGCCTTAGAATGACATTCACTAAAAGACAAAAAAGGGCTTTATCAGGACATGCTTCCTTTCCGCAACGAGGACAGAGCCAGGCAGAGTGAACGTTATCATTTATTTTAACCACAGGGTAACGTATTACTGAGTGTCATTCTACTCCGCATGCTCTCTTAATACTGATTAGGCCAATAGATTGAGCAAATAAGCTGGAAGTTCCTATGGTTCATTCTTTGGGAAAGGTCATTCACCTCATGTAAATGGACCCACTAAAGAGGTGTGTTTTTTTTTCCAGGGGCTGGAGTGAACCTCACCTGTTGGACTGGCCTTCAGACATGACTCAGGAGCAGAATGAATCACAGCTCGTAGTGTACCAAGAGTAGGAGGAAAGGCAACCTTGTCACCGTGGTGAGGCACTAAAGACTGCTTGGAGGAGACATCTTCAGACAGCAGGGCTTAAAAAAGAAATGTAGCTTCCTCTCTGCTGGAACAGCGTGTTTCTGGTGAGTTAGCAGAGATGAACGGACATTCCTGCTGCTGGGTTAATTTACAGCTATCTGTAAAGAAAGGCTTCTTTATTTCAGTTAGAAATCTGTGCACATTTTAAGCAAAGGCTGTATAACTTGTTTAAGGAGAGACTGAATGGCAAGTGAGAAGCAGCCTGGAAAGCAGTCAGATGAAAATATTTCCTATAACTCAGGTTTGCTCTTTAACTTTTGACTTTACAAAGGTTAAAAGTTAGTGCAGATTGCCTTCTTGCTCTGGTATTTTAAATATTAAACATTTCTCTTGTGTTCTTTAATTAAACTCAGTTCTGAATATGCCTTTATAAACCAACCCATCCATTTGTGTCTCCATGGTGTGCCATTGTATATCCTTTATGAATCCCAAAGGCAGGTCATCCCACTTTTATAATGACTTTGGAATAACTGATGCATTTTAACACAATCAGTATAAGATAGCCTCCAGAAAAAGAGTCTGGATGACAAGAGGAGACTACTTTACAAGGACTGGGGTGTTATAAGTGCATTGTCCCTTATTGCGTAGTGAGTATTGAGTAGGGAGTCCAGAGGCACATTGTCATCTTAACAGGAGACATTTTTCCTCCATCTTTACTCATATCAATATAATAAGTATCCCAAGACTTCTCATTTGTAGAGTGAGGACAACATCTGGCTTGGTAAGAACCATGAGTATTAGACCTGATAAAAACCAATATACAATGCACATGGTAGTTTCACAGCACCATGTAATGTGCTCTGGCTGGAAGGAATCCACGTGCAACTGGTGACGTGTGTTACGCCAGCCTTTAGAGCACGATTTAAGTGCTGGGATCGATATGTAGAGCAAAAAGCAGCCACTTGCTATTTTAATGTATTTTCTTGAGATTCTGTTGGATGCCACCAAAGTCCACAGATCCTGGTTTTGAACAGCTGGCGTTTGCAAGTGACTCTGTTCCTGAAGTACACACAGCACGCAGATTTTGTGGCTTTTGATGTGAAAATCCCATGTGCAAAAAGAAAGAAATTACAAAATTGCTCAGGTGTAAATGTAAACTCAACACAGGAAAAGTGTTTCTTTGAGAGGTGCTGGGTCTTAATTCTATCTGCTTCCTTCCATAAAGGCATACAATGTATGAGTTTTCTCTCATTTGTGCTTCCTATGATGTACCCAAGCTGGGAAGCAACCTCAGAAGGGTCTTAGGTGTCTTCAGAGGTCTAGAAGACCAAAGTCTGCAGCTTAGAGTTGTCAAAGAGCTGGATCTAGGTGCTCATCCCTATCCAACAGCAGCCAGAGTGACTGCTGAGATGTGTGGGCAGGGAAGCAATGGAGAAGACATCACCCACAGTCTCTCGGCTTGTTTGGTGGAGCAGTGGTCTCCTGCACCAGAATGTGGGCAGTGGGGAAGAGCCACTGTGTGGTGGAAGCTGGAGGGGATGGCCTTAAAAAACTCTATTTCAGGCTGAAAGATCTAAAATCTGTTGGGACTTGCTCTTTCCGTACTGGGGAACCTGGAGGTGCAGGCAGAATTCTGGATCCTGCTCAGGCTCTCCACTGGGGTAGATACATTGGCCTAAGAACGCTTTGCTTTATAGCTTTGATGAATGAAACTTCCAAACTAATTTGGTCATTTTTATGCAGATGTTTAAGATCTTTAAAATAACAGGGGGGGGGGTCCCTTAAAGTCTTTTACCTAAATTTCCTGTTAAGACACAACAAATATCCGTTCTGCTACTGTGTTGTACCTGAGAAGCTCCATTCTGTGGAGATCTGTCGGTCACTACTTTATGAAGTAGAGAAGTACCTCTAGCAGCTGTGTAGCATCCCTGCTGTGTGTGCCAGCTTTAGTGTGGACACCAGGAGGTGGCCCGCAAGTTATGAAACACCTTAGGAGAAAATCAGCAACATGCATGTCAAATATTCCTGTTGGAGCAAATGGTTAGACAGGAGCTTTGCACAGCAAGATTTAGCACATTCGAGTGGCACCTTCTTACTAGGGTGTAGTAGACTTGTAACTCGATTTCATTGGCACCATAACTTTATTTCCTCCTTTCTGAGGACTGAAAGGAGTGAATAAGCTAAAGGTTACTTGGACAGCAAGGTAATTGGCACAGGTAACTGCAGGGAGCAGCTTTACCTGTGTTTTTTGGAATACAAAGTGGACCATGTATTTGAGAGTCCTCGAATTGCTCACAGGTGGTTTTCTGGCAGCAGGGAGCAAGCCTGCATGCCTGTTTGGCTATAAAATGTGAACTTTGAATTGTGAAGACACTGGGGGGGGGGGAAATAGTAGCAATCATTAGGTCTATAACCGACAGGACAAACGCCTCCCTGAGGAGTCAGCAGCAGTGTTGTTGACACGCCTGGCACAGTGGAACATGCTTGGGAGTGATTTGCAAGGAAGAGTTTCAGACAGTGCCATGCTATGAAGGCAGGTAAAAGTTGAGAGTATCAGTTGTAAAAGTCTTAGTCTTCATATAGTAATTAATGGTCTGTGAGGCCAGCACGTCTGAGGGGGACACGTGTGTTGTAGTGTCATTCACCTGTGAGTGGGTGGTGGTTCAGGTGAGGCCAGTGAGCGGTGGTGGAGCACTGGGGAGAGTCAGCCAACCATCTCAGACTAACAGTGCACAGAGGGGAACCCTCTGCTCAGGTCAGGTCCCTCCAAAGGAAGCTGAAGTTGGGCAAGCTGCCATAAAAGCTAGATTGATGCCACTGACAAATGAGGGACTAAAGGTCAGGGAGGAGCTTTCTGCTTCTCTGAGGGATGTGAGATACCTTTGCCTCAATGGCATGCTGGCTTTTCCTCCTCTTGGAGCTGAGCCCACCAATTCCTCCTCTCCACACCCTTATTTTGCCGTCCCTGGATTGGCAGCAGGTAGTCACTGTCCATGAAGTGTATTCTCTAAGGATTGTGGCAGGGAAGCAAGGAGAGAAAAGGGAGGTTAGTTGGGGAGGGGCTGGCTTACAGCAGCTGAGCTCACATCTGCGCAGTGTCAGCTAGGCAAGGGGCCAAACCACAGGCAGCAGACCCACTCTGCTGTCACCTCAGGGGCTCCCAGGGTGTCTGCACCGTGTCCTGGCAGCTCAGACTCACATTCACAGGAGAAAGCAGATGCCACAGCTGCACGGGTACATCAGGTCTGAATACAGAGCTGGAGCAAAGAGGGGAATCAGCATGAGCACAGTCATTTAAAAGATCATCTCTACTTGTGATTTAGTCTCCTTTCATCTGTTGTAGACGTTAGAGGAGAAACATGCTGGCCTGCTGTCTCCAGTACCTCTGAGTAATAATCTGTGTAACTTTCAGGGCTCCCACTAATAAAAGCAGTGGCACTGTATGGTGGGAGCTAGCAGAGGTTACCTTACCCCTCACCTCTCATCCCTTTTTCTTTGCCAGAGATCTGCTCACTGAAGAAACACTGGTGAAGGCATGATCCACCCCAGCATACATACAAATATGAAGCTTTTCTGGATAATCCCATTTTTCCTGCTGCAAGGTAGAGTCTTACCTTGGTGGATAATGGTGTGGGTGAAGCAGGGCACACATGCTGAACTGTAATGCAGAACCTTCTCCACTTCTCAGTGCATGAGATAAGGTTGTGCCCTTCTGGCTGTGTCCTGCCTGCTTGAAGAGATGCACTGGGCAGCCCTGGGAGCCAAGGGAAGGCCATTTCTAGCCTGAAGTACTGCAGCATACAGCCATTGCATCTTTCTGCTCTTTTCCTCTACAGCCAGCGCAGAGCAGGACATGGATGTCCCCACAGCCCTTGCCAGCACAGGCGTGTATGATCACACAGCAGATGTAACCCTTGTGCTCGGTATAGGTCAAGAGGAGCTGGAGGAGCTGCTCTGGTTCTTCCGCACAGAAGACTGTAAGTCCCATTGACATTCCTGAGTTGAGAGTTGAAACAGAGACAGACAGTCCTTGGCTGTTAACCCTTCTCCTAATGGAGATGCCAAAGGGAATTACCTGAGGATATGATTTACCCCAGGTATATAAACCCTCAGTCTCACCTCCAGAAGAAGCATGGGTAAAGACAGGTATGAGGCTTTGCTGTCTCCTCCCAGAGTGAGGTTCAGCCTCTTTCCAGGTACAGCTTGCTAAGAGGGCAAAGGTCTGGGATGACCAGTGATTTTGGCAGGGTAGAGGGAGCAGGTTGATATGAGCAGGTCAGTGCCATGAGGATCAACTTCAAAGCCACAAAAATCAAGGGCAGGGCATCTGCTGCCATCAGGGCTGAACACCCCAGCCTATGTTCAAAGGCAAAATCTAGCCACCCAGGTGTGTAGCAGTGAGAAAACCTGCAGAGCAGAGGGGCCCTTCTAGCAGTGCTCTTGGTGGTCCACTGCAGCTTCCAGCCTAGCTCCCAGCCTGGGATATGGCTGAAGCCATGTGTGGCAGATGTGGCCAGCATGAGAGCTGCAGAGCTGGAGGTGGGGGCTGTGAGTGGCACAAAGCAGTTGTGTAAGCCCAGGGAGGGAGAGTTGCCTGAGGTTGTCCCCAACAACGTGACCCGGGTGCTCTGTTCTGGGTACTGAGTTTGACACAGGCTTCTCTGCCCTCATCCTGCAGCCAAACCATGGCCCTCTGAGCTTGGCTATCCTTGGAAAAGGCCTGGCTGGGCTCCGCAGGTCGCACTCCTCTGTGCATGCTAACGCTGCCTCTCTGCTTTTCCCCAGCATCAACATGGAATTACTCCGTCCTTGCACTTTCCTTTGTGGCCATGATTTTGGGCCTTGTCCTTCTGGCCCTTAATGTTACACGGAACAGGTGAGACAGGAAAATTTGGGTGTCTTTTGGTGTGTGGTGGAGTGCTGAACCCCCCCAGCAGACAGGGATTGGCAGAGCAGGGCAGGACAAACCCTGAGTGATGGGGAGAAGAGCAAAGACAAACTCCCTTTGAACAGAGCTTCGTTGTAAAACCTTGCCTGACTCCCCGTTCTCCTTGTGTGTTGCTTGGAATGAGCCCCTTCTCCAGGCCACGGATCCTCAGCAGTAAAGTGCCTGTGACAGCTCTGCCCAGCGCAGCCAGGCTGCTGGGAGGGAAGGAAGGAACATTAAATGCGTGGTGTGAGGTGCTCCCCATTTGAGGGGCTCTGGAGCAGGACTCCCCAGCCTTGCCATCTGCATTCCCATAATGTACCCCTGGGCTGTACTGCTGTGCAACAGTCCCGCAGCTGAGGAGCAACTCGCTGTTTTCTACAGCAAGAGAACTTACCTCTGAGTCAGCTTCCATTTCCAATGAGAGACAGAGAACTGATGTCCCAAGTCTGCCACGCTTGTTCAATGATGGTTTACTGGCTGTTGCTGCCTCACCGTGGTGTGCTGTGTGTTCTCCAAGTGTAAACCCGCAACTCAAACACCACAGACTTAACACAGTGCAGCTGGTTTTCCCACAAGCAGCTGCTGTGTTCCCAAAGCCAAGGTGTGAAGAGCTTGATGGAACCATCTCTGCAGGTAGATATTTACCCTAGATGTCTGCTGGGCTTGCTGCTTCACTCCATGGTTCCTTTCTCTCCCTTCCCTGCAGGAAAAGGAAGAGCCACATGTGCAGCACAGCAGGGCAGACAGCTCAGCAGGCGGAGCTGGAAGCCAAGCAAGCCCTGGTCCCTGTGGAGGAATGCAGCCCGACTGAGCTGCGGAAGGAGGATCCAGTGCCCCAGGATCAGAGATCAGGAGAAGTCGTGGTGCAGTGGAAGGATGGGACCGTCACGTCTCTGTACACAGAGAAGTCTGAAGACACTCTGTAACAGCAGCTTTAGTCCAACCATTCAGGCCCTAAGGAACGTATCAGAATGTCTTGATTCATAGTGATGGGAGTTTAAAACCACAGTTTAGCCTGCAAAAACAAACGAGAATAAAAAGCAGCAGCAGAGCTGCACCCCACAAGTGGCTCTGGACTTGCAAACCTGGGCCTCCCTGGTTCAGCTCCCGGCTGGCTGGTCTTTACCTGCTGCTCTCAGTGCCTCCAGCCTTCTCTACTGCACACTGCCTTCATCCCCTGTTGCACCCAGGCTGGAGCTGAGCCGGGACAAAGGGCCGGAGGTGTGGGAATACACCGTCAGCCAGGGAACACGCTGTCCTGTCCCATCAGGAAAACGCCACACGGACACGGAGGCACTTCTGTTCTTTTCAGAAATAATCTTTATTAAAATACTTTCCAAAGTGGTTGATTGAAATCCCATATTGAATGCCTATCAGTAAGGTCATATATATATACATATATGTACAAATATACATGTGATGTGTTACTCTGCAGAGTAACTGCAGCTCCAGGGAGAAGCCGACACAGCAAACGAAGCTGAGCACACAGCCCTTGGTCCTGGCTCGGGCACAGGCAGAGCGTGGTCTGGTTTGGGATTCACTTCGTGCCCTTCACTGGGCACACGTAGAAGCCATGAAATAATTTAAGACATACTTTAAACACATCAGTCTTTTAAACAAAGGCTTTTGGAGCGCGTCCTCCTCAGTGAAGCATCTCTCCTTGCAAAGCCTCGTAAAAGGAACGCTATGGTGTAAAGAGTGGATTAAAACCCAGCTATTTTGGTATGACTTTTTTGATGCATAGGAATTGGTTTTGGGACACCTGAGGCCTTTAGTTGGCTTAAACAGTATCTGCACCTTGGATTAAAATACCCCAAAATTCCTCTTATTGCTCGGTGAGGGCATCCATGAGAGGAGCAAGGTGGGTGCCCCTATGCTTCGTTAATGATTGATTCCCCCTTCCTGGGCTCCCATCGCTGTGCTCTGAGCTGGCTGGGGGTCCCTGGGGACAGCCCTCACCGTCCCAGTGGTGCCCATAGGTCTGGCTGCTCCGGGAACTGCCTGGATCCACCCGGAAAGCCAGGCTGGTCCCTGGTGCTGTTGGCAGGACAGGATGCACACACTGCGGCAGCGCCCAGCCTGGTCAGGAGCCAGGGCAGGGGCAGGCAGGGTGATGCCAAGACTGATTTCAGGCTCTCAGCACCCCGTCTGCTCACCAGATCACCACCACAGGCTTTGCCCTGCGCACCAGCAGCCCGTCAGTCCATCATGGATAGTCTTGGTCCATCCAGAGCCAGGAGAACAGAGTCTCTCCCCATCCCCTGTGCAGCAGGGACGCCTCCTAAAATATCTTGAACCCCTTCAGCAGGGTGAGCGTGGGAGCCTTCCTCTTGCTCTGCGCCCGCGACGACTTGACAGTGACCAGCTTGGCCTGTGCCACCGAGGGGATCTCCTTGTAGTTGACGGTGGAGAGGGTGTTGAAGGTGCAGCTGGCCAGGCCGTGCCGGGCGGGCAGCGCCACCGGCGTGGCCACGGGCAGGCACGGCCGCTCCTCGGTGATGAAGAGCGGCCGCACGGGCAGGTTCCACTGCGCCCGGCGCCGCACCTCACGCACGGCCTCGTGGAACACGCGCTGCACCCCCGCGAAGTCCTGGCACGCCGACACCTCGTAGTATAGGCACCCGAACCGGCGCGCCAGGGACAGCCCTTCGGCTGCCGGCACCTGCCTGGCGAGAGCGAGGGGATGGCTGCAGCATCCCCAGGGGATGCAACCAGCCGAAAGGGGAGTGAGGGGTGCAGGTGGGGAGCAATGGACCCTGCCTCCTGGTGAGCACCGGGCTCAGCTCCTGGGACAAGCAGGGAACATGAGTCCCACATTGTTTTCGCCACGAGGATGATCAGGGGACTGGAGCACCTCCTGTATGGAGACAGGCTGAGGAAGTTGGGGCTGTTCAGCCTGGAGAAGAGAAGGCTGCGTGGAGACCTCATAGCAGCCTTCCAGTATCTGAATGGGGCCTATAGGGATGCTGGGGAGGGACTCTTCATTAGGGACTGTAGTGACAGGACAATGGGTAATGGGTTAAAACTGAAACAGGGGAAGTTTAGATTGGATCTAAGGAGGAAATTCTTTCCTGTTAGGGCGGTGAGGCACTGGAATGGGTTGCCCAGGGAGGTTGTGAATGCTCCATCCCTGGCACTGTTCAAGACCAGGTTGGACAAGGCCTTGTTTGATATGGTTTAGTGTGAGGTGTCCCTGCCCATGGCAGGGGGGTTGGAACTTGATGATCTTAAGGTCCTTTCCAACCCTAACTATTCTATGGTTCTATGATTCTATGATTGTTTTGCCTTTCCCAAAGGTCCCTGGGGAATCATGCAACCTCCCACGCCAGGGATGCGTGCCAGGGATGCGATGGCACTGGGAAGCAGGGAGGAAACAGCCTGTGCTGTGGGGACAGGGAAGCCTCCATGCTGGGAGCACAGGGTGGGTCAGCAGCGTGCGTGACTCAAGGATCCGTGGGACCAGCATTAAGCACAGCCCCAGAACAGCACAAAAGGCCAGGAAAACACACTGGGGACGTGCAGTGCTGGCAGCGGGACGGGTGAGGAAGGGCTCCAGGGAAAGGGCACATCCAGAGGGGAGCGAGGAGCTGGAGCAGGCTCAAGCCCTGCCTGGGGACGGTGACTCTGCCCAACCACGGAGCCAAAAAACATCCCACTGAAAATACCAGCAGGCTCAAGATAAATACATCATCCCCCGGGCAGGAAGCTCAGAGGTGTGGGAGGATGGGCATGTACCAGTGGGGGTGGAAATACCCAATAGAAATCAGATTTGGAATATTGCATCCCAGCTGGAGGGATGGGGGGCGAATCTGTGAGCTCTTCCCACCAGGAAAAGACAGCCTTGCCCCATGCCCAGTACCTGTACTCCTCCATGTCCAGCTTGTTGCCCAGCAGGAGCACAGGACAGCGGCTCTGGCAGCCCTTCGCGTGCAGGGCCAGGACCTCCAGGTAGCGCTGGCAGCCCTCGAAGCTCTTCCTGTCATCGATGCTGTACACCACGAGGAAGGCGCTGGCCCAGCACAGGTAGCGCTCGCAATTCCCGGGGCCATCCTGGAGGCAGAGTCGTGTCTGAGCCATGGTCCAGCGGCATCCAGCCGGGTCACAGCAGGCATCTGGCACCAGCACTGCCCCGGGGTCTCACCTCGTCAGCCGTGTCCATCACCTTCAGCAGCACAGGCTGCTGGTCCACCAGCTCCTCCGAGGTGTAGGTGTCCTCTGCAAGGAGAAGGGTGGTTGTGAGGATGCACCGGGGGATCCGGTCTGCTCCAAAGCCAAGCAAAGCCCTGGATGCTTGGGACACCGGGGAAAAAATCTCAGCATCTGACACCTCCCACCTTACTCCTTCCTAAGACAACGTTACTTTGGGGGACTGGTGGTGATGCTGCTGGGAAGCCTGGCTAGGAACAGTTATTTCTCCCTGTATGCTGCAAGTGTGGGCTCCCATGGGATAAGGAGGGAGGGAAGGAGCCTGTCGCAGCCATCACTGCACCCAGGGCTCAGCCCTTATCTAAATGCCAGGACATGGCAAGATAAAGTGAGTCTGGAGCTCGACACTGGGGCTGTTTCCCAATAAATCAGGCAAAAGCAGCACCCCTTTCCTTTGGAAGGAGCACAGGCAGAGCCCCTGAGCCATTTTCCTGGGAGAAAGATGCCTTCTCCCGGCTGGTCCTAACGGATGCGTTTTGGAAAGGTTTTGACGTGGGAAGATGAAACCACATTCCTAAAACAGGTCCGAGGAGGAAAGGATTTGTCTTTCTTTCCTAAGAGTCACTGAGTTATGAGGAGCTGGAGTCGGTTCCTGGACAAGCTCCATATCTCCCTAATGTCCCTGATAAATCATTC
Organism: Pezoporus wallicus; assembly: GCF_028554395.1. Taxonomy (NCBI): domain Eukaryota; kingdom Metazoa; phylum Chordata; class Aves; order Psittaciformes; family Psittacidae; genus Pezoporus; species Pezoporus wallicus. The sequence goes on from NW_026642624.1 coordinate 739,607, forward strand.
CTGGTTCTTCCCCACGCCCTGGAGTCCGGCCTAGGAAAATAGGGATTAATTTCTGAAACGAGTGGAAAATAAAGCCCAGGGCTGCTCCTTGCAGAGCGCAGCCCCTGGGGCCACCCACTCTGCAGCCCCCTTGTCCCAGCCCTTCCCTGCCTGGCACCCCAGGAGTGAGCAGGAGGCTCCCCAGGGACTGCTGCCGGTCTTAGGGGTGATGGACATTGTTTGTACAGGTGGGTTTGGGTCACATCCAGCCCTTCTGTTGTTTTTCATGTAACTTTGGGTGCTGCTTTTTTTTTTCTCCTTCAATGCCACACTCGTGGGAAACACAGGGAATGGGAAGGATGCTCCATAGGAGCTCATGGAGGGGCAACACCCGCGGAGGAAGCATCTTACCCAGGTTCGGATCGTATTCGCTTATGAACCTCTTGGTTAGAAACTTCACGGTCAGAGCTGCAGGAGGTGAAAGAGGCGGGTGAGGCCGGCGTCGTCGTCCCCCACCCTATGGCACAGGCACGCCAGCACCACCCTGATGCCCGCCCATCCCCGTGGCCTCGGGGCGCCCGCCTCACCTGACTTGCCCGCCCCGCGGCACCCCAGGATGGCCACGTTGCACTCGCCGAGGGGGCTCTGGGGCGGCCGCTCGCCGCCGGCTCGGGGTTTGCCGAACACCGAGGACATCCTCAGTCCTATGGGAGAGACGTGGGCGGGGGGGGGACGTGGGGCACCCGCTGCCACCCCAGTGGGGACCGGGGAGGGGGGGATCCCCTCTCCTCCATGCGCATCCTGCAAGCGCAGCGGCCGGCAGCAGCACCCCACCTCCCCCCCCAGCAAAGCGAGGGACCCCGCAGCCCTCTGCCCGCCCTTCGCACCCCAGCGAGAGAACAGAAACGCGGGCTCCCACCTTAAAGCCCTGCTCCGGAGGAGCCGCGGGGCTCTGGGGGGGGCCTGGGGAGCAGCAGCCCCCGTGCGCCCGGAGCGGATGAATGAGGCGGGAGGAGGCGAGCGCGGCTCCCTCGGCTCGGGCTCCAGCCAAGCTCCTTGTAAGGAATGCTCCGCGCCGGCGCCCATGGACGCGCTGCTGCCCGGCACCCGAGGACGGGCCCCCGGGCTCCCGGCACGGACCCCGCTCCCATCGTGGCTCCAGCCAGTGCCCGCCTCACCGCCCGCACGGCCCCACCGCCCCCCTGTGCCCCTCCGCTTCACCGCGTCCCAGCACCTTCCATGTCCCCAGCGAGCCAAAGCCCGGTCCCACCTCCCCGGCTGAGCCCGGTGCACTCACGACACCTCCCGCAGGCAGAGCAGCACACAGGAGCGATGCTGCCCGTGCATCCACCCTGCCCACCGCACGCGTGGCTCCTTTGGGTGCACCTCCTGCTGCTGGCAGAGGCGGGGGGAAACCCTTTTTCCACCCAAAAGGTGCAATCCCGAGGGGAAAAGGGAGCACTCACCGCTGCCCGCGCCGAGCCATCAGCCAGCACCCAGTGGGCTCCGAGCCTGAGTAGGTGGTGGAGGCTGAAGTCAGCGTTGTCATGGTGATCACAGCCATTTGGGATGGGACTCAGCAGCCGGGATGCAGGATACGGCCCCCACGCCGGCCCCAAGAGGGGCTGTATCCATGGCCGGGGTGTAAAGGCGGCTCCGTGGCCATGCGGGGCTGCTGCTCCATTGGGATTATTGCCCGTTAATGCAGGCAGGATATTTTTAAACCCTCCCAAAATAGTCTGGGAGCATGGAAGTCCCTGCAAGGCCCGGGATGAGGACCATGGGGATCATTCCCCTGTGGGAAGCAGAGCCCCTCTGGGGAGCCCTAAACTCCCTTTGGACAGGTCAAGGATGCTTAAAGGCAAGCGGAGCTAAATGTGGTACTTTAAGCTGGGTACCATTAAGGATCAGTGATGGTAACACAAGTGCAAAGCTCTCACCTTCTCCCCTAAACTGAGGTATTTGGGGAACCTGCTGGAGCCAGACACGGGGCAAAGGCTTTGATACCACACAGTGCTCCAGGAGCTCCCGGCTGCTGGAATGAGGGGCTGAGCAGGGAGGAAAGAATAAACCTTCAGCAGGGCTGAAATGATGCACTGGCTAGAGGTGGTGATGGGGGGATTGGGGAGCAGCCCCCCGGGTGAGCCCTGCTGCTGGCTCTTCTCAGCATCCCATGGCAGGGGTGGAATTGGGGTTTCCAGCCAGGGAAAGCTGTGAATAGCACATAAATGAGTGATGAGCCACAAATAACACTTCTATTCACTGTCAAGGGCCGTGTGAGTTGCAGGGGTTGGCTCTGCCTGCAGCCGGACTGGGTTTGGTGAGGAGGATTTTGTGTGTTTCATTTTCCTCACCATAAACTCATAGACTCATGGAATGGTTTGGGTTGGAAGGGACCTTAAAGCTCATCCAGCCCCAACCCCTGCCATGGCAGGGACACCTTCCACTAGAGCAGCTTGCTCCAAGCCCCTGTGTCCAACCTGCCCTTGAACACTGCCAGGGATGGGGCAGCCACAGCTTCTCTGGGCACCCTGTGCCAGCGCCTCAGCACCCTCCCAGGGAAGAGCTTCTGCCTAAGAGCTCATCTCAGTGTCCCCTCTGGCAGGTTAAAGCCATTCCCCTTGGCCTGTCCCTGCAGGCCCTTGTCCCAAGCCCCTCTCCAGGTTTCCTGCAGCCCCTTTAGGCACTGGAGCTGCTCTAAGGTCCCCCCTTAAGGAGCCTTCTCTTCTCCACGCTGAACAACCCCTACCCATTCCAGATGCCCACATGAAGCACAGGCTGGTTTATGGCTCCTATTTAGAACACCACAAGGAGGATGCCCGAGAGCAGGGAGCTCAAAACCCGGCTCTGCCAGCACCGCTGGGCATCCTCCATGGGATGAGCCAGGATAGAGCCGGGCATCCCGGCCGTGTCCTGCGCTGTCCGGTGACACCAGAGCCCTGCTGTGCAGCTGAGAGCGGTGGATGCCAGTGCAAGGCCCCGGTCACGAGCTCAGCTATCTTTAGCTGAAGGTATTTATATTCCAGGGCAGCGGCGTGGCGGCCACCGGGCAGGCAGCAAAGGCATCAAAGGAGGCAGGAGGGGGCTGCGCCAGGCGAGCATCGGGTGTTGCCCCACCACGCCTGGGCGAGGATGACCCCAGAGGAGGAAGGCTCGGAGGCAGGGCCCCCGCAGCACGTGCTGATCCGGGTGGAGGAGCAGTCGTTCTGCGTGGAGAAGGCGCTGCTGGTGGAGAGCAGTGAGTACTTCCGTGCCCTGTTCCGCTCGGGCATGAGGGAGAGCACGCAGGAGGAGATCGGGCTGGGGGAGCTGAGCGCCGCCGGGTTCTTCACCATGCTGCGGGTGCTGGCGGGCGAGAGGCCCGTCCTCGGCAGCGAGGAGACCTTCCAGGCGGTCGAGTGCGCCGCTTTCCTGCAGGTGAAGCCCTTGGCCAAGTTCTTGATCAACTCCATCAACTCCGACAACTGCATCCTGCTCTTCCAAGCCGCTGCCATATTCGGCCTCCTGGACCTCTTCCGCTGCGCCGCGCTCTACATCAGGGACAGCTATGCCGAGCTGGAGGAGTACCTGGACTGCCTCCCTGCCGACCTGCTGGCCTATGTGGAATCCCTCCTGCCCAGCACCTTCGTGGCAGTGGGAGCCCATACACCCACCTTCGAGTTCTTAGAGGACCTCTCCAGGACCCTCTGCTACCTGGACGAGGAGACCAACACGTGGAGGACCCTCTCCTGCCTGCCGCTGAGCGCCAGCACGTTCCTAGCCGGCATGGCGACCATGGATAACAAGATCTACATCGTGGGTGGTGTGTACGGGGCCAGCAAGCAGGTGGTGGAGAGCAGCTTCTGCTATGATGCTGACACCAACACATGGAGCGAGTTCCCCAGTCCCCATCAGCTGCGCTACGATGCCAGGCTGGTGGCGCATGAGGGCTTCCTCTATGCCATCGGTGGGGAGTACGAGAAGATCTCACTGAAGTCCGTGGAGAGGTACGACCTGGCCTCCAGCACGTGGACGTTCGTCTCTGACCTGCCGCAGCCCAGCTCAGCAGCGCCCTGTGCCCAAGCCATGGGGCAGATCTTCGTTTGCTTGTGGAAGCCGCTGGACACCACCATCATCTACGAGTACCAGACCCAGCAAGACGTGTGGCTTCCCATCACGGAGCTCAAGCGGCAGCAGAGCTACGGGCACTGCATGGTGGCCCACCGTGACAACCTCTACGTGATGCGCAACGGTCCCTCGGATGACTTCTTGCGCTGCGTCATTGACTGCTTCAACCTGACGTCGCGGCAATGGACCGCGCTGCCCGGGCAGTTCATGAACAACAAAGGAGCCCTGTTCACCGCTGTCATCAAGGGTGACACCATCTACACCGTCAACAAGATGCTGACGCTCCTCTACTCCGTGGAAGAGGGGACCTGGAAGTTCAAGAAGGAGCGGGCAGGTTTCCCACGCAGCGGCTCCCTGCAGACCTTCCTCCTGCGGCTGCCGAGGCGTGACCACAAGATCGCGACGTAGGTGAGCCCCCATCCCACGTCGGGATGCTCTCCTTGCACGTGGCCCTGCCTCGGCTCCCACTGCTCCCCCCTCCCCAGGGCTCCTCTCCTCCTCTGGGGAGTCGTGCTCAGGTCCGGGGATGCTTCATGATGGACCTCAGAGGTGAAGCTAGACTCTATCAGAGGGAAAGGGGCTGCAGGCAGCTGCTGCCTGCCCTGCATGGGCTGTGTATGAAGTCCTACCGGACGTGGGCTCATGAGGCGACCACGTGCAGGGCTTCATGGCTTCTGCAGAGGATGGATACCACAGAGATGCAGACATGGGGTTTATTTATTCTGACCGCATCCTGAAGGTGAGCAGCATCCCATCTCCTCTGCTCCCGTGGGAAATCATCCATTCTACCCTGGAATTAAAAGGAAGGCTATTAAAAGACCCCTGTGCTTGCCGTTACTGCTGGGTTTGGGGTTTTTCTGCCCCCCTTTCTGAAGGAAACACCTCCTCACGGGACCCACGTCAGGGCCCGCTCCTGCCCACTGAGTGCTTTTTCAGCTGTTTCAGAGCCGTACGTGGGAGCGCGGTTCCCACACAGCCCCTGCTCCCTGGGGAGATCTCCACGGCTGCTCCCGGGCACAGCGGGGCCCTGGGAGGAGGAGGAGGAGAGGGGGGAAGGGAAGGAAAGGATTTCCTGGGCACCGGTGCTTAATGCACGGAGGGGTCTGGGGGGGACCCAAAGTCCATTACCCACCCCTCGGCTCTTCCAGGCGCCTCAGGAGCCCCAACACAGACACAACGGGGTGGCTGGGGCAAGTGCTGGTGTTTGTTTTGAACCCAGACACAGTCTTTTGAGGACACAGGAAACCCCGGAAATGCAGAGGATGCTGAAAGGGAAGGAGAGGAGAGAGCAACAGCATTGCATAGCGATGCCAGAGGTCCCATGAGGTACCACTGCCCAGTGCTGATGTCCTCAGCACCAGCTCTGGGGATGGCTGGAAGACACAGACCCCCTCCTTTTGCAACCACAGCACTGCTGAAAGACCCATGGGGACCATGGCTCAGCTGGTTTCTCATCCACAAGGCAGGCTTTGGGCTGCCTGTGCCATCCCGGCAGAGACGGAGCGGTTGGGAATAGCAGCTGGGATGCCTCAATGCCTCTGCTCTGACCCTTGCTGAGTTCTCAGCACTTTCAAAGCAGTTCCCTCAGTTGAGGACAAACCCCACAAAACACAACCACAAACCAAACCAAACAGGAAAACCTCAGCTCGTGCCCATGTCCAGGCTGAAACCCCTTGATGCACCTTGTCCCCGTTTGCCCTCTGCCACTGGGCCAGGCCAACACTGCTCCAGCAGTACTAAGTGATGAGATCAACCTCCCTCCTCCACGCTGTTTGTTGTGACAGGGCAGGGGTTTACAAAGGTATTTGCCAACAAAAGCCTGTAAGTGTAGACCTGCAGAAAGAGCAGGTCTTGGCAGGCACTGTTGAGTATGGCATGGATGCTCCCATGAGTTGTTGGATCCATCAATCCAAACCATGGCTTAGAAAGCAGCACAATGTAGTTCTAGGGAGCAGAAAGATACGGTCCTTATATCTGCAAGCAGGGGATAAAAAGGACGAGCCAGGACCAAGCAAATCCCTAACGAAAGCTGCTCAGGCACTGCACAGTGAGTGGGCACAACTGCAAACGTGCCTCATGTTGCTGGAATTTAGCCCTCAACATCACACATTACTGGCACCACCACGGCACCATTATCTTCCCCTTTCAGTCTGCATGGTGTTTACTCCACCAAAGATCTCAGTTTGAGGCAAAGTGATGTCTTTAATCACAGTTTAACCTTTTGCAAGCTCCTCTTTTAAGGTGACACCATCTTGGCAAGGATGAACAGAAGGAAAAGCTGCCTTAGAATGGACTTGCCTTATAAAGGCCATATCAAAAATAAAAGCTTGTATAACCCAGGGAAAGCTGGAGGAAAAACAGGGCTGGGAGCTCCAAGAAGAGGCTGGGAACTCCCCACGAGCATCTCCTTTGGTCATACAAGGTGCCACATTTTCCTTTTCAATGCCATGAAAGAAGAGCAGGTATAAAGCATCCCTGGGTATGGAGGGGGCTCGGTATGCATCCAGGCTCGGATGAAGGCAGCCCTGGAGGCCTGTGCCCTCCTGCTGGTGTTTGCACCTACCTTGGGACACAGGGAGAAGGAACACGGTGTTTCAGCTCGAGGGCTGGGAGGTTGCTTGGAAGGATACAATGGAAAAATGGCACTAATGCAACTACTTCAGGGTTTCCCCTGCTCGGCTGTGCCAGCTGGCATTTCCATAGGAGACACAAGAACCCCTCCAACCATCTTTACTCGAAGCAATTACATCTGTATCTAATTCACAGGAAAACAATATACCTTAATGTAAAAACACTGCCCACTGTTGCAGTGCCAAGCCAAGAGACACATTCCATGAGGTGACCTGAATCTCCCGTTTTCCATCCTTCAGCTGCATACAAGAATTCCCCTGGGCATCCAGATTTCCTGATCCTGACATTTGTGTTTAACTTCATTTGGAGCTGCTGTTTAGGCAAGCATCCCCTCAATCTTCCTGATTCCTGCAGAGCACGAGGGCAGCCGAGCCGTTCCCAGTCTCTCTGTTCCGACTTTATGGAATTCCCTGAGCACAAACCCTTGTCTAAGCCATTTCTCATCACACTGGATAAACTTCCTGTATTTCTAGAGCAAAGGCAGCCTGGTTTCTTTCTGTATACTCATTGAATTGTGTCTTTTTCTCAAGTTCTTGGTTTAAAAGAGAAGCTGATGTGATCAGACTGGGTATAAATTACAATATCAAACCACAGCTAAGTTGCATGAGACTCTTGCCAAGCCAGGACCAATAAATGCTTCTTCGGGAGCCCTGTTTTCATGAGAGCTGCATCTTCTATTGATTTATAGAACCTTTCAAGCATCCACACTGAACTGCAGTTGAAAACACGACACCCATCACCCCCGGTGGAGGAAGAAAACTGAGCTTTGGGTTTTGCAAAACCTAAGCCGAAGGCAGTTTGGATCTTATCGCATCTAATCTGAAGAGCTGAGATGATCAAGGGGGAAGATGTGTAGGTGAAGAGAGAAACACTCCTGTTAGAAAGCCTTTGCTTTGGTGCAGTGCCACACATGCTTATGGTGGACGTCCATAAACCGGGACTGGACACCAGCCAGTGCTCTGGAGGTTTGTGCCCATGAGCCATGGTGCTGGGGTGGGCGTGGAGCAGCAGAAGGGTAAAGGTGTGCTGACCCACCCGAGTCCTTATGTGGTCCAGACTGAGGGGGAGCTGTGGCTGGGATCCAGGGTGCAGGTCACTGGGCTTTCATCACGAGCTCTTCCAACGCCCTCTCCCTCTGATTGCCACAAAGCAGAAGAACTTCTTTGATTTCATTTTGCTGGAAACCCATATCATTGAACTGAGATAACAGGCGCAAGAATTCAGCTGCCTGGAGGAAGGAGGAAGAGAAAGGAGAGATGCTATCATGGGGTTTAAGGCTGGATTTACCACAGTTACAGCTGAAACAGGGCTGGGTGACGAGGCTGCAGCCATGCGACCTGGCTGGGTTGTATTACCAGTGAAGGGCACACTGAGAGCAGGCTGAGGGCACACATACCACTGCTAGCATTTAAAAATGTGCCTTTGCATCAGCTTTTGAAATCAGAAATAGTTACTGAAGTGAGGCTCTGGCTTCGCTTATTCCTTGCAAAGTTTAATAGAAATTCCATGCAAGTGTTTGTCTGTGCTATAGAGACTGGGTAAAGGCAGGGAGCACAACCTGGAATCCATTTATCCTGCTCCCCCCTTGCTCAAGCTGGGCCCCAGCACCACGACATCGCCCAGAGCTGTGTCCTCAATAAATAACCCCCTGCCTGACACCGAGCCCCAGGCGCCCTAGAGAGCAATGATTGCGATCCTACATGCATCAGCATCCTGTCAGTCACCACCAGCCCATGTTTCAAGCAGTTCTACCCCTCTTGGCCCTTCATTACCCGCAGGGGGAGACTGATGATGAAGACAACCCCTGGTGTGCTACCATGGTGGTTCTCTTTGGGGGGTGAATGCAAAAGGGGAGCAGGGAGGGAGCAAGCGTGGGTGCTGGTGGGCTCAGAGTGAGGGATTCTTTGCTTGGGGGTTGAGCGAGCATCATGCTTGCACAGTGGGGCGAGAGGAGGGATGGAAAAGAGCAATGAGGTGAGTGTCCTGTGTCCTTCCCTGGGGATTCCTTGTGGTGATGCTGCACTGGGGGTCTGCTGTGGGTGCAGGGCAATGGGTCTGACCTGCCCAGAGGCTGTGTGAGGGACAGTGGAGGTGGAGAGGAGCTTGCAGCCCGCTGGGAAAGCGAGCCCGGAGCACACAGCACAAAGGAATGGGCTGGGCTGCCCCACTCTGACCTTTTTTTCTGAGTACTGGAACATTTCCATGGCCTCCTCCACCTGCCCTTCCTCGTAGCCCTGCTTCAGCAGCCGGTCACAGGCGCTCAGGTAGCTCAGGAACTGCAGAAGAAGACAACCAGGGTTAATCCAACCTTGCGGACGCAGGGAGCGACTGCATTCAGGAGCCCACCTTGTAACCTCCCAGGGGCACACGCATGGGGAGGACCCAGGCCACCACCATCCTGCCTGTGTGGCCCTGTCAGCAGGACTCCCACTGGGAGAAGATGACATCTCAGTCCATCCCCTCTCCCAGGGTGGAACAGGAGGGAGGATGAGGAGCAAACCAAACACCTGACCCATCTGAGGTACGAAGCGATGGCCTCAGGCTGCAGGGTGAAGCAGAACCTGTCCCTGTGAGATGCCTACCCTCAGCCAACCCGGCATCCCTTTGATGCACCACAGTTCAGGCAGCCGAGGGGTTCACTCCAGGGTCCAAGCACAAAACGCACCCCAGGGGAGACCCATGTGTGTCATTACTGAAAGTAAACAGTTATTTTTGGCTTTCCTCGTTGTTCTTGGAGTGCTGACAGCACTATTCCCAGCAGTATCTTTTAAATACCACGAAAATCATTCACTGTCCAAAACCGTATGGAACAGACAATAATAAACGAGCTATATGATAGCAGGGGGAATAAAAACATCCCTCGGGTCTCCCTGAAGCCGTGCTGTCTTCAAGCAAGGAGAAGCTGATTCGTATCTCCCCAGATCCACCAGCACAGACCTCACCCTCCCCAGCACTGCATAGCCAAGGAGAAAGATTCAGTAGAAGATCATAGAACATATGAAAAAGCCAAAAAGTCCCTCAGATGCTGAGTGGATCTGGTTTGGCTGAACAGCAGAGCCAGGAGTTTAAGAAATGTCAGCCTTAAGGAGCAGCTTTTTAACTCAAAATCGAGGTCCTCCCTCCCTGTGGCATGCCTAACCTGGTTCTGCTTTCCTTGTTACCCTACTAACTACAAATCCAGACCACTGCTGCATTGTACTGCCCTACCGCAACAGGGACAGCCACTTCCCATGCTCATGGCAGGGCACAGACAGTGCTGGCAGCCTGTTCAAACCCAGCATGAAACTGGTGCTGTTGTCAACTCAATGACTTCTATCATTATATATCTCTATATATGTAGGTATCTCCTTGAGACTAAACAAGACCTGCTACTATGACCTGCTAATCCCTGGATCTGCAACCGGCCCCATCACTCACTGGGGAAGAGGAGGAAGCACCACTAACCTCTAGAAGCTCCTTCTCCCCTTGTAGCTCTCAAGGAGGCTCCTTAGAACACTCAGACATTCAGGCACCCCTGGAGAGCAAAGCCTTCAAATGCAATGATGCACTTTTGGTTTAGCTCTTGGCCACAACATCCCAGACCATGAACCTCTGGTGTGTTGGGGCAGCTCCTGGAGCCTTTTAGAGAGGTTCTTTCACCAAGACTGAGAAGGCATTGCCTCTTTTAGGCAGCAGACCTGCCTTCTTCACCAGGGTGGGCTCTGCCAGCTTGATACTGCAACAGAACTGAGCAGTTTTTGGCTACCATCTGGTACTACAATCAATCTTCAAGGCTGAAGCTGTCATCGTCACACACTGAAACCCTGCCTGACACCAACACGCAATGAAGAATGCCCACAGCTCTTGTTTTTGACTTGAGTTGAAACATTTCCCAGGAAGGTTTAGCCTAATTTGGTAGCTGTTACTTGTAAGAGACACATGAAGGGCTCGGCTTTATGCTTTATCTTGGCTCTATTGGGCATAAATGGGAAAGATGGGAACTGATGGTGAAGAAGATACAGGCTATAAGGCAGACCTCATATTTTGGTGCATTTATCTCTTCTCCAAGGGAATGGGAGTCCCGGTGTTTGTACAGAAGGGAGCAGACTGTGCCTATTTCCATCCTTACTAAGATGCACTGATTCTTGCTACTGAAGCCAGCAGTTGCTACAAGATCCCTTTGCATGGCTCTGCCCATCTCCCTCTGCCTGGATGAAACCTTCATGCACTGAAGAAATAAAGGTTGCCTTCCCACCTCAGCTTGCAGCAACCATCACCTAAAACACCAGTGAGGGCCTGGTCGAGCTGGGGCTGACTCAGGAAAGAGCCAGAAGCTGCAGAGTGACTCAAACACAGAGCAGCTTCATGCACGGACCAGATGGGTTAGAGCTGGCCCACACACAGCACAGGCAAATCCCTGGGGAATGGGAAGGAGATGGCACCTGACAGCACGAGATGGTTGCTCGGTGCTGTGCCTGCTCACACCTCTGCTCCTGCTCCCTGGCACGACAAGCAGGTGGACCTCCCTCTTGCTAAGCTCTGACCAAGCCCCTTCTCTCTCTGCAAGAGCTACTTGGATAATTTAGCCCTATTAAAAGCTCCACTGGGATGGGCAGGTCCAGCCCCAAACCTGCCAAGCCAGTGGCATCCCTCATGACATGGATGCTCCAAGCCCACCTGGACCACTGGACAAGCAGAGACCTCGGAATCGGGATGCTGCACAGTGATGTACTTGGATACCAGGGGTAGGAAGAGGTTGTATGTTAACTATTGTCAATAAATTCCAGGTTATTATAGAACACTCCTTAAGAAAAGAGCTCCAGGACCCAGCCTCGATGCCTGCATGGAGTCCCTGGTTTGCTCCAACGCAGGGAACTTGTGTTTTGGAGAGAGCCCAGACAAATCCCAGAGGTATTCCCACAATTCCACTGACAGGATGAGCCATGGCAATAATCACACGGAACTAACAGCCGGGAAAAAATTATGTGCAACAAGTTTCCATATACAGAGGCAAAAACTGCACTTCAAAAGGGCACGAGGCTCCATGCAGCAGACTGAGCAGATAACGCTGCCCGGCTGTTATGAGCCGCTGAAAGGCTGAGGGCAACTCATTTTATTACAGCACAAGTACAAATGTGTGATCTCATGGCAAACCCTGTCAGCTGAGGACAATCCCAAAGTGGGAAACCCAAGGCTGTCAGAGTCCAGCCCCAAGCGATACAGCCATCCCTTTCTCCATGAAAACCAGGGGTTTCCTTCCCAAAGCTGTCTGCTTCCTGCCACCTCCACCAACCTGACTTAAGCTTTGCCTTCCAGTCTTCTGGAGGGTGAGGATGGCTTTGTGGGTGGGGTAGCCCAAGGCTATCACGGGCTCAATGAGGTCTCGCTCCTCTTGGCTCAATGCTGAGAGCAGGTCAGCGGCCGGATCCGGCTGGGATCTGCAGGAGCTGAGGGGTCGTGCAGGCGCAGAGGAGGCAGGGGGGAGGCAGGCGTAGGGGCTGAGGGACTGCAAGAGAAAACACAGCACATGGTCTTCTTACTCCAGCTCATGGAGCTACATTAAGAAACCCAGGCTGAAGCAATGCTTCGGAATGCCAGCAGTTACCTTGTTCTCTCCACAAGAGGAAAATTCCCATACATGGAACAAACCCCCTTGGGCATCAAAGGAGACTGAATTTAATTAAATCCAGGCTCAGCTACAGATACAGATCACAGAAAACAGCACTTGGGAGGGTTCATGGGAGAAAGCAAGAAAAAGCAACTTCCTTTCCCTGGGAATCCTGCTCATCTCTCCAGCAAGAAAAGCCATGCTTGTCCTTGATGGACAAGGAAGAGGCAGTGCTGCCCACACATAAGCAATGCAGCAGCCCAGGCAGGAGGATGCTCCCAACACCCCATTTTGCCCTTGATGTTTATCAGATAGATTCAGTCTCTGTTACAAAGCCATCTACAGAAATGACCTTGCACACGCATGTGCTTGCTGGGGTTAAGGCTTTAGCACTCAGCATGATGCATGTGGAACCCTACTGAACTTTGTATTATTTAGTGCTCCACATGAAAATGAAATAAGACACCTTGCCTGTTGGGAAAACCAGGGACGTTTCGGTTAGGACAGAGCAAGTAAACATGCTCCCAGAAACCTTCCCTATAAACCCAGGGAAAAAAAAACCTTTCCTTCACTTCTTATGAAAACTTGTCAGCAATTTCTCATGGATTCAGTGTTCCCAAAGCCCCATTTCAGTTCCATGGTGATGCCCAAACCCCAGCAAATGGGACCAATTTGATGCCCTCCACCTCCCTCCTGTCTGAGCAACAAGCAGAGAGCACCAGAAGACAACCCCTCACCGGCACTGTGGGTTTATGCTGTTTGATGGGGGGGATCAGCATGGCTGGAGGCGATGGCACCAGGGTCCCCGGCCGGGACACGTCCAGGGCTGGCCTGAACCTAACGCCACGGCTGGTGTGGGGCTGCAGGGGCAGAGGCTGTGGCACTGGGACCCTGTTCTCCACAGGAGCTCTGTTCAAAGGGTGCACCAAAGCAGCCAGCTTCCTCCTGGCCGCTTCCAGCTCATTCTTCATGTTGTTAAAGATCACCATGGATCTCTTCTGCTTGCTCAGGACCGGGCTGGCTGTGCTGTGGACGCTGCTCTCTGGCGAGGGCTCCAGCAAGCCGGGTGATGTCTTTGGTCTGGTCTGGTGAAAGCCAGGACGCAGAGCCCCGCTTCTCCCAGCGTTTCTCCTCCTGGAATTCTTTTCATCCTTGTCGCTCTCTTCCCAGGAGGTCGAGGAGTACTCATCATCCTCCGAGTACCCATCCTCCTCCGAGCACCAGGTCTCACTCTCAGTGTCGGACAAGGCACCTCTGCCCTTGGCAGGCCCATGGCTGTTGTCAGCAGCGCTCAGGCTGATGCTGCGCCGCACGGGCCCGTCCCGTGCTCTCCCTCCATAGCGGTCAGCAGGGTCCACCAGCAGCAGCCAGCACGGGGGAGCCGTGGGGATGACTTCAGAGGTGACCCGATGGCGGGAGGTTTGCTGCTGAGAGGCCACCTCGACCCAGTAAAGCACTTTTCTTTCCAGCGAGAAGTCGTACTGTGGGAGAGCAAGAAGAGGGTGGTGAGGGCATCTGAAAGCAGACCAGGCAGACAGAGCAACCCATGCACTTCTCCAGGGAACCTTAAGGGCTGCCTCCTTCCCATACTGGCTCCTTGAGCACCAGGGCTGGCTGTGGGCACTGGGATTGTAGGTTTGGGCAGCACCAGCTTCATTGCTATAGGGAATCCCCAAATTTATACTTGAAAAGAGTCTGGCTACAAGGTTATTACTATTTTGAGCTGTACCTGGAAGTGATTTCATAAACCAAGGGGTTTATGCTTGGAGGTGGTTTTGTGTCATTCACTTACTGTGGAAGGGGAGACGGTGCAGACAGGAGATGTGAGAGCCCTGATTTCAGACAGCTGCAAGAGGCACCACATCCAGCCACAGGCTAAAGGGCTGTAGCAGAGCTCGTGTGTGTACCTCGCCCATGGCACCTGACAGAGCCACCTCAACCACAGGGGCTCAGGAGCCAACAGAGGGGGAGCTGCCACCTTGGGCAGAGGCAGGATAAGCCATGGGAGTCTCCGATGGCGCCAGGGGCTCGGCTGGTCCCCAGACAGAGCTGTCATTTCCACATAGTCCAGCTTAAAATATGTGTTTGAGACTGAAATCAGAGGGTTTTCCTGGGACAAACAAGCCTGGCCTCTCCCAGAGCTCTCCAAACAAGGTCTCCTCCAGAGGGGCAGGCAAGTACATTCACAGCCCAGGAATGCTGTTTTTACTGCTCCCTGCCACTTGTTAGCTGTGGATCCAAACCAGCCTCCCCAAGGAAAACACCACCACATGCTTCCAGAAGGATCAGCCCAGGCCACCAGTGTGATCACACCAGCACCAACCAGGCAAAAACCCAGGGCTGGAGGTTTCCCAGGGTAAGACGGAATGGTGGGTGGTCCACGGGGATGCAGATCATCACCTGCCTTTATGCAGGTGGCAAAAAGCATGTGCATTGAAATTCCCTTTGGAAAAATTGATTAAAATGAACAACATGGTGGTTCTTCATGTTAAACACATCCTGTGGATTTGGGATGTGTCATTTTGGGGGGAAGGACGAGCAAGACTGAGCTAGGGAAAAGCCAGATATGAGGTTTACCACTGGTTCACCCACCACCAGGGGTGAGCAGAGGCTGTTTGGGATCACCCAGATCACCTTCCCACGTGAAGTGCACTGACCCCATCTACGGGTGACACTACTTCAGGCTAAACACTCACAATATTGTTACAGCAGCAGGTGTAGATTCAAAAGCAGTTTAGGACTCAGCAATGTGGAGGATCACAAAGTGACACAGGATAGGTCTAGTGGAAGGTGTCCCTGCCTGTACGACGGGGCTGGAACTAGATAAGCATTCAGATCCCTACCAACCCAAGCCATTCTGTGATTCTATGCTGCAGCTCAGGTAGTGTTGCCTGCTTGTATCTGTCATATTTATTAATAAATATTCAATACATATTATTAATAAACGCGATCCTTCTGCTTGGATGTGATTAAGAAAAATCAACCCCAAACCAACCCCTTCCTCACTCCCACCCAGCACAAATGATCCTCACCTCCTCCCACTCCTGCTGCAAACCAGAAGATCAATTAGGAGGAGAGGATTCCCTCCTTTCACAAGGAAACCACCACTGACATCCCTTTGAGCATCCCTCCAGGAGCAGATCTGGGCACAGAGGCAAGCAGAGGCCACTCACCATGGTGCTCATGAGGATGTCGGTGCAGTCGGGGACCTCGATGGCCGGAGCAGTGATTAAAGTGATTTCTCCCCCTGAGTCCCCATCGAGGCTCCAGCCCTTGCGGAAGGGAACTTCATCCAGGTAGCTCATCACTGCCGCCTGACTACTGTCTGCTGGAGGAAGGGATGAAACACAACTGTAGAAGGTGCTGGTCGTGCCTTTTAAGTTGGGTGGAAGGAGAGAAGGATGAGCTGTGTCAAGTGACAATAATAAAAGGAAAACAGCCCTTAAAGATGCTGCCACCTGAGTAAAAACCATGGTGTGTAATGCCTTTAATTACTGATACTGGGAAGATTTGTCTGAACTAACCTTTGCTATTCTGAGCTTGAGCCAGCAGGACCTGACCAACTTTCAGCTTTCTTTGGAAGAGATCCTTAGTGTTTTTCACCCCTGCTTTCCATCCCTCCTCCCGCCTCTCCCTCTCCCTCCAGTGCCCATCTCATGGTCCCTTTCCCAAGCTGGGGACAGACCGAGCACTTTTCCCAGGTCCAGAAGCAGAAACCACAGCCAAGGAGGCCACAGGACACCCCGCAGGTTTTCTTTCTCTATGTGACCTGAGCACACCCTTGCTCCCAGAGCTCACACACATGGCCACGTGTTGCTAAGCTGTCACACAGATCAGCCCAGGGGGACGGTGTGAGGGCATCCCCACCAGTGCCACAACAGCTTACCCTGAGCCAGGCCAGGAGGCTGGGGCACAGGCAAGCTCTGGAGTCAGAAGGGTATCAAACAAGCCATTGTAAAAGCCCAATTAGCTTTTAAGAACCATCTGTTCATCAAGTGTGGTGAATTCTTTACGTCACTAAAAAGAAACATTTCTGATCAGCTGGAAGTGGTGGCATGGAAAATATTACTGCAGGAAGTCATTAGCTCTGTATAAATGTCTCAATTTAGTACAAAGCCATTAGTTGCTGCATGAAACTTCGAGTCCCCAGCTTCCCAGCAATGACAGCATGCAAAATGATTTCCTTTATGTACTGGCAAGAGCTGGTCAGCCTTCCACTGAGTCCTGGTACCTGCTGCCTGTGCCTGTTCACCCCAAGTCTCAGCAGTCATCCCCAAGACACACACTCAATACTTGGTGAGATGTCTCTAAGTGCTTTTACCAATTGTTTTCTCACCTCTGAAAAGAAATGGCTTCTATGACAAGGAGGATAGAAAAGAAAAGAAGAAGATGAATATATGAAAGGGAGGAAAAGCTGCCTGTTGACTGCAAAAACAGAGGTCTGCCATGGGAAATGGCACTCAGGGTAGTTTCTTATGCTAGCAAAGGACTAACAAACAGCTTCCAGACCACAAACACCAACATGCACAATTGCTCAGTGCAAGTCAGTTGCTCTTACCAGAGTTACAAGAGTTGGCATTCAGCTGCTTACACCAGGAGCCTTTAATACCCAGGGCTGTGTGCAGGCAGAGCCCCCCTTAACATGCTTTGTAGCTCCCACACATGAGCTGCTGCTCACATGCAACACAGGCAACGTGCTGGGAGCCTGCTCCGAGCCAGGCCATCTGCTCCCCAGCCTAAGAGGGCTCAGGGAAGTTACAATCCACGTCAGCACTGACAAAGACAATGATGAAAACCTCTGTAAGCAAAGCCACCGTCCCCCAGCTTGCTCCAGCTCCTCTGCATGGCTGTGCAGCCCCTGCCTGCAAGAGGAACAGACCCTCCTTGCAGTTCACACTGTGAATCAGCTCCTCCTAAAAGCTGTGTGGTACAAAAGTGTGAAGGAAAGGGAGTATCTCATTGTCCATCACCTAGAATGGCTTTACTTGGGTTTAAATGCCACTTTAAGGGATGGAGATGGGTAGTGAATGTGTCTGAAGCCATGATAGAGAGGTTACGGTACCGTATCTCCCTGCATAAATACCGTGCCATAGGAAAAGCTCCTACAAGTGTTAATTCCCAAAACCACTATATATCAAAACCAGAAGTACACTAAGGTGCAGAGCAATGACAATGAACACAGCACTAGACAAGAGTAAAAGAGTCAGTCACAAACACCAACTTACAGCAGAAAGCAGCTCCTGTGAAGGTTCTGACCACAGGCACTCCACGCCAGCCCTGCTCACCTTCACGTCAAAGATACGGGCTGGCAAACCAACATAAAGAGTCTCAGAAACTCAGAGCCAGCCCCTCTATTTTGCTGTGCTGTAATAGTTTTTACAACTTGAAAATAGTTAGAAAGATTAAACTGAACAAATCTGAATCATACGTCTGAATACACAAGGGGTTTTTAAGAATACCCTGTCTGCACGTGTTTTATGAGTTAAGATTTCCAACACTCCTCTTCCATCTGTGGTTTCAACATCTTCCTCACTAAAAATATGAAACATTTGAATGCAGACGTCATTAGGCAAGAGCAAATACGTCGAATAAACCACAGGAAGCTTGTGTTACATCTAAACACACACCATCCACTGGTGTTTCCAAGCCCTGTTTGTATTAGCAATAGGAAGTTATCTTACCTCCAGCTGAAGTCATGCAGCTCTCCTTGCAGGCAGGAGAACAGGGCTGCTCCTCTACTGCTGGCTTATCTGCTGCTCAGTTCCTTAAATCTTTCAGTGTCAGGCAGGCATCTGACTGTGGCAGTTTTAAGATTATCATAGCTTAAGTGGTTAGCCCCATCAGACATGCTGCTGGGATAAGGAGCCTAATTGTTTAAGCAGAGCATCATGCAGGCACTGAGCTTCCTGAACTGAAGGAGCTGTTTCTGCAACTGTTTTCACACTGCTTGAACTGCTGTTTTTCCATCAGGTGACACTGTCCAGGATCTGACCCAGCCATAGGTTTGGGATTAACAAGATTCTGGAGGTGATATTAGGGATTTGAGGATGGACAGGCAAATCAGAACCCCTACCACCTGAGGACTTATCAGCTGGATGTTGTGCTGTAGGTAGGTGATACATGAGAGCATGAACTGCAAACTTCTGCACACAGATTAATTTTAACTCTATCAAAACCAAATAGTTTGTGCGCTTGTATCAACAGAAACCAATGCCAAAAAAAACTATTTGCATCATATATAAGGCCCAAGTGTTGAATTCAGGCATGTTGCCTCCTCCATGAATTAGACAATGTTGTGATGTAAAGGGGTAAGGGAGAGATTAAATCCATGCCCACATATTAGACCTAAGCAAAAATAACAACTGCAGCTCTGGAAAGATGCCACAACAATTGGCATAGACCAGCAAAGCCTCAAACCCATAGAGCCTGCAAATTGCCCAGGACATGGAAGGCTTTGGAATCAGATGCCTCTGTCACCTTGTCGGAGGGAGAAGTTCCTTCACACAAACCATTTGCCAGCAATTCTCTCCACACTGGAGTCATACTTGATGCCAAGTACTAAATCAGCTCTCTCCCTCGGAGGAAAAACACTTCAAACAAGAAAACATAAATTCCATTTTCCTCTATTTATTCTGTACAAAACCCCAACTTACAAAATAGAGCTGCACTTTTAAATCAAGTATTAGACACATGAGCTGTCCCTATACAAAAATAGCTGTATAGGCAAAACCAATTACCGTGAGCTAGACTCCAGATTTCACTGTTTGTTTTCCAGGAGGCTTGTTCACTGAATTCATCTATATTCACATGGTTCTCTGACCTATTTCACCATGACCAGGAATTCTTTCCATGTTGTGGTACCAGTTTTAGTCCACAAAAGTAAAATGTCAACAACTGCTTTAATCAACCTTCAAAAGCCCTGTCTTGTTTGTACTTCACCATTTGTTTAAGCTTGTAATGGGTTGGTTTCTACACACAAAAATACAGGAACTGTTTTGACAGCGAAGCTTGACAGGCTTTATTTAAGAAGAAAAACATGTTTTCTAATGATTTCTTTTTTCCCCTGAAGTCTTTATTTCTGGAGATTTCATCATCTGGACTTAGGCTTGTAAAGATAAAAGCCACTAAAAATAGGATGTTAATACTGGCACAAATACTCCTGTCAGCAATGTTTCTTTATTAAGATTGAGATTTGTTAGCAAAACCTGGCAGCAGGATTGTAATTCCACACCATGAGAGGCCCAGCAGCTTTGGCCTTGCTCAGGTATCTCCCAGCAGAGTCAGGTGGCAAAACCAGTTCCTATTCTTCGAGACATTCCAGAACCCAGCTAGTGAACCAGAGGATGAGACACGTCCTCTTCAGACCCTCTCATCCCTGCACGCGCCATGACAATGAAACATTCCTCCAATATCATCTACTACTGAGTCATCGAACAGCGGTGGCCCAAGTGTCATTTGAGGGGAGACTCGGAAGAACCCATCCTGGAGGGATGCTGCTTCCTTCAGGGTGATCAGCTGGCACCAAGTACTGATCCCATTCATGCCTTTAACAGAGAGAGCACTGGATCAGAGGAGGGCTGGTAGGAGTTTGGTAATAAGATTTATCGTATACCCACACAGGTATCTTTCCATACGGATCAATACATGGAACACTGTAAACTGTTCCATGACAGAGAAGCCTGCCATGTGAGGAAAGGCTGAGAGCTGGGTTTGTTCAGCCTAGAGAAAAGAAGGTTCAGGGGAGACATTATCCCCATGTTCCAGTATTTAATGGGTGGCTACAAAGAGGATGGAGACTCCATTTTCACAAGGAGTCACATGGAAAAGACATGGGGTAAGGAGCACAAGTTACTCCTGGGGAGATTCCAACTGGACACAAGAACATTTTTCGCCACGAGAACAACCAGCCATTGGAATAATCTCCCCAGGGAAGTGGTGGACTCCCGTGTTGGACACTTGATATTCGGCTGGACACGCTGCTGGGACCTCTAGTCTAGGTCACGCTTTGCCTAGAAAGCTTGGACCAGATGATCCTCGAGTCCCTTCCAACCTGGAGGGATGGGACTGTAAATTTTACAATCTTAACAAACAATACTTGCCGCCCTTGATAATAAAATAGAGTTTGCTTGGTTTTACCTGATCTGGATTAGAGCTGCTACAGAATGCTCAGCTTGTAAGTAATAGTCTCGGAAGGGCTGCAGTAGATGGGCTAGAGGAAATTCATCTGTTAAAACACAAACAGAGAAATTGTTCAACAAACCAGAAAGACTGATTCTAGTAAGTCCTGGAAGCCCCAGATTTGTCAGCTCACTTGCTACTCCCCAGCTCCAACTTGAAATGAAATCCCTGTGTAATCTGTTAAGGACTAGTTACATGTTTTGCATGTCTCCTCATCAGAGCTGTCAGAGGCAAGTCAAGACCAGCAGTACTTTTCCTGTCTCCATCTTCTAAACAAGGGGAACATATGGCCACTGAATCGTTACAGATTACTCGAGTCGCACTTTACCAAATCACCAGACTGAAGCATCTGCTGGGTGCTGGAAGTCTTCAGTCTCTTGTGTTTAGTCTCACTTTAGCTTAATCTACAACCTCTTCTTGCAAAGCATTATGAAATTGTCTTGAAATACACCAGAGTCTACGCTGAGGAGCATCACGTGTGTTAATAGCACACTGTGTTTATCCCATCCTTTCCTCGGACCATATTTTATTCCAGTGGATGATTTCTTTCTTTCTTTCTTTCTTATCTTTGTGCCTGCATTTTAAAAACCCAGTGTCTATGGGGTGGGGGTGTGGTGTGAAAAAAACATGTCAAGTATAGGATGCAGAATTTACCTGGATCCCCAAACAGCTTGGAATCCATTTCGAGTTTCTGCTGAAGTAGTTTTTCTCTTTCTTTCTTCTGTTTCTTTTCCATCTCTCTCTTCCTTTCCTCCTCCTGTTCTCCCTCCAGCATAACTCTTAACGCTCTCTCCTCAGCTTCATACAGCTCTGTGCGATTCTGGAGCAACGTTTTGAGACTCTCCACCTGAGTTTCAAAGGCTTCATCTGCCGAGGGGGGAGGACAAACACCTGAACAGAAAGAGAATTCATTTTGAACTTTTGCATTCATAAGGGGCTCTGTTACCAGATTTGAGAGGAGCTGGAACATGAGCCCAGCCTTGTTAACAACCATCTTAGTGGCATAATTCTTCTACTAGGAAAGAGCTTGGAGACACAGGAACACAACCACTGAATTCACAGCATCACAGAATAGTTAGGGTTGGAACGGACCTTAAGATCATCCAGTTCCACACCTCCCACTAAATCAGGTCACCAAGGCTCTGTCCAACCTGGCCTTGAACACTGCCAGGGATGGAGCATTCAAAACCTCCCTGGGCAACCCATTCCAGTGCCTCCCCACGCTTACAGTAAAGAACTTCTTCCTTATATATAAACTTCCCCTGTTTAAGTTTCAGCAGCTTAACACTATTCTTGCATAACAACGTAACTAAAATCACTAATGAACAGCTTTTTCAAGCTGCACCTTGCCAACTGGCACAGGGCACTCACATCAGCTTATGTCCTGTGTGTGCAATTAGAAGTTTGGTAAAAACCTCATCATTAACCTTTCCTGGCAGCAGCCTCTTTCCTCAGTTTCCGAAGCTTCTCCAATGCGCGCAGGATGTCCACCATCCTCTTGGTGTCTGCTTGTTTCTTCCGTACTTCAGATAAGACACTGTCTGCAGCAGCCTTAAGTTCTCGTTCCTGTGAAAGAGAGAAAAACCCAGACCTGATGTGTGACATATCCCACAGACAAGAATGAAATGGTACTTTCAAACAGATCACTGGATATAACAGTAACTTCCCAGTGACTTTGCAGCCATAGCAAGTGAAACAAGTGAAATCACCCATCCAACCCTGCCTTTTGATTAAAAGGCTAAAACATGGTAGACTTTTAGAGACAACAAAAGAATACTGAGCAACTCCTAAATTCAAGCCAAACGGCTATTGAATTCACAAAGCCAGATAACCAGCCTTTCACCACACAAAGTCAGGAACAACATTAACCATACACATAAACCATCCTCATTCTACAGCTCGGCAACTGAACACCATTAATGTGCCACAGACCGAACACAAAACCCTTCCCGAGAGCTGCTCTGTGCCACCCCGGCAGCAGACCCAGCACCAGCAGAGGGGTAGCTCTTTAGCCACCAATCAACACAAAGGTGCCAACAGCACTTCCCAGCAAGCCTAATGCGAGGGGGTTTTAATCCTTTGGGGCCATTGTACTTCCTGGTAATAGTGAAACGCTTGCAAACAAGCTTTGCAGGACGAAGCCAGCAGGCAAAGGTTATGGTTACTGGGATGGCACTGACCACCATAAGCTGTGTGTGAGCAGTGAGGGCAGGCTTAGGACCAGAAAGACTTTCACATCCAGCCAAGAGTTCAGAATCCAGTTAAATTCTGACTGTGAAGGCCTACTACAAGAGTGTGGCAAAGCCCAAGGCTTTCAATGAAGAAACAGGGCTGCAAGCCTTGGAAACCGCACATCTCCAGCACGCTGGACCCATGCAGCAACCTAAATCCAGGTGCCGGCAGACACAGCCCTGCTGTGAGCCCATGACCAACAGGTCTCCCCCCAGCTCCACCACCTTGCCCGGAGCCCAGAGGGGCTCGCAGCAGTCCCCGTAAGGCCACAGTACAGCTGGGGTAGGAGGCTGAGCCCGCTCGGAGCCGTACCCGGTTCTTCTCCTCCACCTCCTGGATGCACTTGGCTCTCCACTGGTCGATCTTGGCCTCCCGCTCGGCGGCCCGGGCCTTCTCCTCCTCCTTGGCCGCCCTGGCCTCCTGCTTCCTCCGCTGCAGCCGCTGCCTCCTCTTCCTCGCCCTCTCAAGCTTCCTCCGCAGCGCCTCCCGGTAGCCGGGCTCCCTCAGGGGCCGCACGACCTCCCGCAGCTCCTGCCGCGCCGCCTCCGCCTCCTCCCGCACCCGGGCCCAGCCCGCCTCGTCGGCCTCGGCCTCCCGCTGCCGCAGGGCCCCGCAGAGCGCGGCCAGCCGCGCCACCCGGCCCAGCGCCGCCACCGCCAGCTCCCGGGCGCTGCTGGGGCTGGCGGCCGCGGGCGGCGGCGGCGGAGGGGGAGCGGCCTGGCGCCGGCTCAGGAACTGCGACAGCCACAGCTCGTCCTGCTGCCGCCGCGCCGCCTCCTCCTCACCCACCGGCCGCGGCGGGAACGGCGGGGCCGCCGGGAAGAACTGGCCGCCGGCAGGAGGGAAGCGCGGCCTCGCTTCGCCCTCGGGCCCGGCCGGCAGCGGTGGCAGCAGGAAGGGCGCAGGAGCGGCCCCCGCCGCGAAGGGCCCCGGCCGGGCGGCGGGGCCGGGGAAGGACGCGGCGGGCGGCGGGAAGGGCCCCACGGGCGGCGGGAAGGGCCGGAACGGCGGCGGGAAGCGCCCGCCGAACGGAGGAGGCTGCGCCATGCTGCCGCCCCGACCTCGACATGCTGCACCCGCCGCGCAGCGCCCCCTGGCGGCGCGGAGGACCCGTCCCTCCGCGTCCCCACCCTGCACAGCCTTTTTGTCACCTATTGATCACTTAAAAGCCTTAAAACCTCCAAATACCCTTAAACTTTAAACCTTCTGGGGCTGACGTCAGGGATGACAACGCTCCGGTGCTTGAGTATTCGCTCGGTTTTATTCAAACGGCAGAGGTGAAGTACAAACTGTAGTTACAGAGCGATTTGTTTCCTTAAAAACAGTTTGTGTTTTACATAATTCCAAACAACTTTCAAAACTAAGTTGTTGAACAGTTTCACCTAAAAGGCTGGGGTTTGGTTTTAATCCATTTAAAAAGGGAGCTGAATGAGAGGAGTCAGAATTAAAAGCGGTTATATGTACTTTTTCCACTCTAGAAGGAGGAAAGTGAGGATGCAGGTACAGATAGTTCACCCCAGCTTCCCATTGTGAGGGCTCTAAGCTCCTAGAAATACTCTCAACTCCCAATGCAGCTTTTTCTGAACCATTAGTGGGTCGTTTTACCTGAATAAAACCTGAAATCCTAAGGGAAGTATCTGCTGCACCTGGCTACAACTGCATGTCACACTGCTTCTAGGTCAGAACACAAGTATCACATTAAATTTACATAACAAAAATCAACAGAAATAGGGTCAATGCATCCACGGTAACCTCTCCTGCCCTAAAACATCCACTGGACTGAAAAGAAGGATGAGAGTTTCATTTAAATAGCGTGAATTTAAATGTTAGAAGAAAGGGGCAGTAAAACCTAAGCCCACGTATCATTGAAGAACAAAAAGTTGCAAGTAACGATTCTAATTCCCAAAACATACAGGTCCTTTAGTGTTTCCACAAAGATTCTCCTAAAGGATCGGATTCATTTTGGTACAGAACAGAAGAGGGAGGATCGCCCTGCTGCCAGACTAGAAATCAAAGACAAAACCACAAGAAGCACTACCAGCATTGGAGCAGATAACTTAAAAAGCGCCGTGTGAACGATCACTACAGGTTACATCAAAAATATGATACATTTACTTCTTTCATCTCTTAACATTATAAGATAGAGGTTGGGCAAAGTGCACCAAAAAACTGATGCATGATAGTTCCAATACGTTAAACAAAATGTACTATATTAGAACATTAATAGTTAAAAATTGATGTTGACTTCTCGTCCAAATTCAGATGGCTTACCGCGTCCTAGAAATCCTCTGGAAAAATGAATTACCAAGTTCTGACTTCACCTTCTTTCACGGTACTCCAGGTGATGAAAGCATACTCCTAATGGAGAGGTGAAGGATAATTATTTGCTATTGCATTTCAATTACTGTAACAAACTAGTGTCACATCTCAGCAAGATCTCCCAGCAGCGTCACAAAGCGTGTCCCAGTTTCCGCTGTAACAAGTCACTCCAGCACCCACCTGGCTCCAACCCAACACTGACCCCAATGCAACCCCCTGTGAGGAGCTAATGGTTTATTCACCCTCCACCAATTATTCATCTTGATTCCCATGTTTGTAGAGTAATATTGTAAAATCTAACTATTGCAGCACCGGCGTTGCTGGTTTAGTTTCTAGGAAGAGCGATGGATCCAAGTGCTGCTGGATTTGCTATACATTTTAATTGAACAAGTGTAATATACAATTCATATTTGAACATTATGCCATCCAAGTCCACACAATGTCCATCGGATAAATCAATGTGATGTTGCAAGAAAATACACAATCTGCTTGAGCTAATAAAGTTCCTCATCACGTATCCGAGATAGATCCAATGCCTTTTAGTATCAGACTGAAGCCAGAAATAACCAAGTGTGCTTTATGCAGGCGAGCATTCTGACAGTATTTAATGGTTTGCAGCATCTGCTTGTCGTGGCCAACCTTCTTCCTCCACACCAGAATCATATTCTTCCTCAGATGAATCTTTAGTGGGAGCCCTATAATTAAAATGAACTGATCAGATACTTCAGATACAGTTTCTGTAGCTTATGGTCAACATGTTACCCCAGTGAAAACTGCCCTGACAAGCATTCAGCTCCTGAATGACCTTCTGAGCTGAAAATGATGCTATGCAGATTACTACCAGTAGGCACTCTCATTACTGAGAGCAAACAAGCTGTTGAATTCAGTTAAGTCATTTGATTTAATCAATAAATTTTGTATTTCCAGCAAATATGAACGGTGGTGCTCTACAAAATCCCATAAAGCAGTCATCAGTGTAAGTAATCAGTATCTGTAAGGCAGGATACTTTCCACTCCAACTATCTCCTTTGAGACACAAGCTTCAGCACAGAGAGGAATACAAACCATGTACCTCAGTGGAGGAAGTTACCCCCAAAAACTTGTCAGGGATAAAAACCAAGCCAGAGTTCCTCAATTTCAGACCTATGTTTTTAACCTGATCCATTCCCTCTCAACTCCATCCTTTGTTCACTTAAAATCAAGACAGTTTTGTATTCCTAAATCCAGATTTTTCCCCATGCTTTCATCATTCCACCACAACCTTACCACAATATAACCTTTACAACATTAAATTGTTTTAAGAGCTCAGCAAATCAGTACATGTGCCTTTGTGGCTCTTCCTTCTTCTGCACTGCAAAAGCAATGGAGAAGAAAAACTGCAGCAGCCTGCACAAAAAATCAGCCTCAGTGACAGAAAGTAGTAGGTGAAAGTAAAAAGTTCCATTTCAGGAATTTCAGTAGAGTCACAATTAAACTTCAGCTTTTTACTGTTAACTTATGATGCTTATAATTCACTTCTATTTCTACAGGTATACACACATACACACACAAAAGCCTCAAGTAACTTCATATGCAAGTTTATTTTTAGATTTCTATTTAAACCCTAATGCAATACAACCCCAAATTATCCCAAAGCCCCTAGACAGAAGAGGCACTAGTTGGGCTGTGTGCAGCATACGGAGACTTGGATCCCTTTTAGGTTGTGTGTTTATAAGCTTGTTCCTACAGCAAACAGCAGAATACCTGTCTAGCTGTATCACTCGTCTGCTCTGAAACATCTGTTACGGTTTTACCTAATGTATCCTGGCTCTTTTTTGCCTTCTACAACATCTTTGTCAACTTCCACGCATACAATATCAGAATTGGGCACTTCAAACATGGGCTCCAGTAACAGCTTCTCCTACAAGAAAATAGAAGGGGCAAAACATTAGTGTATATCACGTCAAATATTTCTTCCACATAACAATATGGTCAGGAAGTGATTTTCAGAGCTAGAGAGTTTTCTTGGAAGAAAAGACTTATTGCATCCCATGTAAGACCCAGAACTAAGTGAAGCTGTGACTGAAAGCTGTCATGTTTAGGTCCATATACAAAAACGTAAGTAGCTTCATTTACTCAACGTGAAAATTTACTCACCATTATAGATCGAAGGCCTCTTGCACCAGTTTTTCTGTCCAGGGCCAGTCTGGCTATAGCCTTCAATGCATCTTCAGTTACATTTAATTCACACTACATATAGAAAAAAGGCAAATTTATTTGTTTCATTTATAACTCAAGAGTGGGTTGACTGCAACAATGCAAGTGTTACTGACAATAACAGCAGTGATTTACTTGTTACAGACCAAAACAATTAACCTTTAAGCTTCAGCTACTCTTTGGTTTCGACTAATGTTACCAGAATTTACTATGTCCCTTTATCTCTACACTAAATGAAGTGGCTGTTGAGGCCTACTAGGCAAAGTCACGGATGCCCATTTGAACATGAACATCAAGTGCAGCTCAACTACTTCCAGGTTACTCACCCCACAAGGACAGTTACCCACTGTAAGCCAGTCACGTTTTAACCAGTTTGCTTACTTTTTCTTCCACAGTGGGGAGGTGCACATGTGGGGGGGAAGAAGCGATTTCAGCTGCTATTTTAGATCACTTCAACACTGTATTTATAAACAAGAATACTGAAGAGTCCCCCAGATAAAAACTTCAAACCTTATCCATGCTGAACAGGGCCTGGTACTGAGGAACCACAGCATTTCGTGGCTCAGTAAGAATCCGTACAAGGGTTTTCTCATCCAGGCTGTGCAGAGGGACCACCACGGGCAAACGTCCCACAAACTCGGGAATCATGCCAAACTCAATGAGATCCCTGGCTTCCACGTGACGCAGCAAGCGATCTTTCTCTTCAATTTCTTCCTGGGGATCAGACTCCCCACTTATATTAGCAAGATCAGCAGCTGCTGCAGCCCTTCTGCCTTTGCCCATGTTAGCTGGCGTGCCAAATCCTAGATACTGCAACACAAACATGTTATCCTTATAGAATTATAATAGTTACAGTTTTTAATGTAACTAAATCACTTTCTATGTGCATTAAAAAAACCTGAAGTGATTTACTAGACTCAGGAAATTACTTACAGTAAAATTACACCCCTTGCACAATCAGTTTCTTACAACATTTAATTCTCTCAGTAAAGTATTAAGACACCAGCCTAACAGCAAGGTTATCAACGTATCCTCATCAGTTTACACATCCCGGTGGCGCTAAAAAGGGTTCTTCAGATGTTAAGCAAATGCATGCAAGAGTGCTTGCATGAAAAGCTACCTGAATTATCATAAAATGTGGATTTCAGTTACCTCTCTTGTTAGAAACAGGGTGCACATTTGGCAGAAAGCTGCAGCCACAAGAACTCTGTCCCCAGACATGAACACAGTGAACTGCATGACCAGGCATTTTAAGCTGATGTGAGCTTTTAGCACCATTTGCTCAAACTATGAGTATAAACGGTGGAAGTTTTTTTCTGGGGATATCAAAGGTTCTCTCAGTTTCCTACTCAGGACACTCCAACTGAAAGAAATCCTATTACAATTGCTACAACTGTTTCACATACTCTGTCTTTAAGAAACACTGGACACTGCAACAGCATTAGGTTTACCAAGTAAGCAGGGACAGCAAGTGGTCCCCCAACAGCCTTTAACCCTCCCTATTTGCATATGCTAAAAATCTCTCTCTGGAAGCAGAGATCACTGCAAGCTACTTAAGCCTACTAACAATAGGCTTGTTCTTTGAGCCTACCTTTCTTAGGCTTGACCTCAGGTACCCAGATAACAGACGGAAACCCCCTGCTCTATAAACATAGTGGGTTTATACATACAGCACCACCTTTAAGAGTCTCTACTGTGAACAGTAACTACCATAGTAATTTTTCAGTTCAAATACAGCCTGATGCACTCACTTTTTCATTCTTCCTCCTGCTGATAATTCTGTCCAGACCATTAAAAGCACCAGAAGCAACAAAGAGGATGTTTGTTGTGTCAACCTGCACCGTTTCTCCACGTAGTTTACGAGAATTCTTTTCTGGAACATTTACTATTGTGCCTTCGAGTAACTTTAACAAGCCCTGAGGAGGAAAGAAGACAAAGCAATAAAAAAATTCCATTGTGCAGCATCATATAAGGCAGCACACCAGCCTGTGCTGACTTTCATAGAGGTACTTGCATTCTTTAATCCCTTAAGCCTTTATAGTAACAGCAAGTGCCTAATGAAATCAGTTTTCTATATGATCCCTCTCAAGATAGACAAAAACCTTCCTTTAATGTGACTCCCATGCACATTCTGAGCTGTACTTAGCAGTAAGTTGCTTTAAGGGTTTTGTTGAAACAAAATGCTTTCTGTTCTTGCCTACATTATGCAACTTTGCCATCTGAATGCTGCAAAGATGTTTTTCAATTAAAATGTTTCTATGAAGCAGTCGTGAGTTTTATTTTGAATGAAGAGGAAAGATGAGGGTTTCAAAAGGTTAATAATCAGGGTACTATAGAACTGTGACTCTATACACCCCCATGCCATCGGACACACAACAGACTTGTTGGGCTGCTCCCTTACAAAGGAAAATCACTCCACGAAGTACTCACTTGTTGAACCCCTTCTCCTCCAACATCCCGTAACTGATGAATGCCAGGAACACTGCCAATCTTATCTACTTCATCCAGAAAAACAATTCCTGCAGTTACAGAAAATGGATTTAAGGAAGACTCCACTTTTTAAGAGAAGCAAGAACTTACACATAGGGAAGGGAGAACATGATTTAAGACAGCAGCAGTCTGTTCTACTTCTGCATTGTAGGTTACAAAATGTACACAACCTTGTCCAACTATGGACAAGAAGAAAAGCTACATGGTATGCGTAGAGGTCTCTTCAGGTTTGTTATTCCCGATTTAAAGTTCAGGTACATGCAACAGGCACACCAATAACAGAAGTACTGGTGGTCTCATTAGAGCATTTACGCGAGTTTAACACAGTCTATGAATGAACTTCAGAAAACATGCTGCAAAAGTTTACCTTGTTGAGCTTTCTCTACATTGTAGTTGGCATCTTGAAGGAGTTTTGCAATGACAGATTCAATGTCTTCACCCACATAGCCAGCTTGGGTCAAGGTAGTACAATCACAGATGGCAAAGGGTACATCTAGGCATTTAGCTAGAGTCTGAGCCAGCAAGGTTTTACCTGATAAATAAGACCTGTATGTTACAACCACTACTCATTTCTCTAGAGCACACAAACCCAAATATTTACCATAGAGTCATCATTACTGTTATTAGATACTCTAAATGATGCCAGCATGCTCATATATTCATATAAGAATACTTCCCAAAGCAGCTAGTTTTCACAAATAGTGTTTTTTTACACTGGCAAGCTGTATTTCTCAATTAAGCTAATAGTACATGTTTGAGGTAGCTTGAAATGCACACAGTATCACAAATAAATCATCACACAACAGTAGAAACCAGAACACATGTACTTGCATAGATTAAAGATTAAATAAATCAGTAGTCCTTTGCAGACACTCAGGGTACAGTGCAAAGTCCAACTGCTCCTGCTTTGAAGTTGGGGAGAAACAGAACTGAAGTATTATTTAGTGAATGTTCTCCCAAATAGCCTGAAGAATGCTGTCACCTCAGCACAAACACTCCCACTTCTTATGAACATTCAATTATCAGTTCTCTTTTAACCCCCCCCTGTAACTCATCTGTCCCAGAGGTGAAGCACAACACTTTCTAAGTGCAGCATCTCAGCTTGCCATCTAAACACAAACTTTAAAATGCATTTGAAATGCATGAAAGTTGCACTTTTTAACCAGGCAGTAAGGAAAACCACAGGAATAGAGCTCCTTCCTTTTCAAGGCCATTTAGCTCAGCTTCTTACCATGGCATGAAAGCACAAAAACCCCAGTTTGGAATCCATAGCTTAGCTTTTTTATACACCAAATTGGAATAATCACAGAAAGAGGAAAATCATTCAATAACAATCAACTGAAGGAAAAATCTGAGACCTATAAAACCACACAGCAGTAAAATACCTGATCCAGTTGGTCCAAGCAGCAAAATATTACTTTTTTCAAGTTTTATGTCATCATTGGGTGAATCTAGGACTTCTCCTCCCCGTTTTTCCTGAGGTATCTGCTGGTTCATTTGTTGCTGCATTGATGCTCCCAAAGCATTACCATGTGGACTGATTCCAGCAATCTGCAGAAGTTCTGAAGAGGACAATAAGAGAACTGTGTGAGCACCACCAGAAGCTTTAATGCAAAATAAAAGCTTGGTGGTTCTGTTCAGTTCTGCAAATCTCTAATTCTAGCTATAGAGAAGTTAAGAGATAGGACAGCAACAGAAAAATGGCACAATTATTACAAAAACGTGAGTTTCAACTATATTTCTGCACAAATATATTTGCATATATGAAAAGAATTATCTAAAAATATTCCTCTACAGTAAAAACAAGAGAAATTTTCAGTCCTTACAAACTACCTCATTTTAACTGTAGTTTTTAGTATGTTTTAGAACACATGAGAAGAAATGAACCCGAAATGTTGAACTCTATGATGAAAAAGTACAAGAACTGGTTTACTGTGATGAGTACAAAAGCAGGGCCCAAGTCTCAAGACTGAAAGAGTTGTCTTGCTTCAGCTACTAAGGTTTTGGCCCTACACATGCATATGGAGACTGAGCTGGGTTTTCTTCTTTCAGAGCACTAGTTTCAATTGGTTTGCAGGGCAGAATTTTAAAGATCAAGCAAACTGGTTTGAAGAGGTGTAACTGGGATTACAAACTGATCTACGCTAGGCTAAGGAGTTCAACAGCCAGTGAGAGTTCTGGTGGACTGAAAATAAACATAAGTGACATGACTCAGACAAAAAAAGAAGGCATTCTGAGGTTCAAGGTGACAGTGCCTTTTAAGAGTGCAAATACCCTGCAGTTGCATAACTTCCCTTATTATCTATCTTACATGATACTCTGTGTGGTATTACCTATATAATCACATCTCAGACAATTCAACTCAACTTTGCTCTACTGAGAATAATTCTAAGAACAGGTAATTATTTAACCAGCTTCAGAAAAGGCATTTTATACAATTTACCTGCTTTCCACCTAGAACTAGATAAGGAGTCAAATCCCAGTCAGCCCTTTTAAAGCTGCACTCAATGCCATCAATTAAATTTACTTGCAGAAGAAAAGCAAACAGGATTTCAGCCAACATTTCAAGCTAGCAGTCACTAAAGACCATTCTGCATTAACATGAAAACAGTAGATATTGCAGAGGAGGACATGAGGAGAGAGTTCACTTACTTGTAAATCTGTACTCATCCTCCCGTCTTCTGATTTCTAATTCTAAGAGAGAGGATGAAAACAGTAATAAATATAAGTTGATAAAAGCTTATAAATTCTCCACCTCTTGCCCTCTTCTGAATACATCTCATCACTATGTATGAATGCATTTCTAACACGAAATCCCCACATGAATTACTTTCTATTGCTGCCAAAATTAACCCAAACCCCAACCTGCTTTTAAAATGACAGCAAGTTTTCTGCTACTTAAACAAGTAACAATCTACTGCCTCTGATTAGATTTTAGTTTCAAAACCATACATAAGGGGGAAAAAATGCAGTAATATAATTTTGCTTAAAAAGGCTTCCCTAAACTCTCACATTCAGATCTGAGTGTTACAACATAACATCTCCCATATTTCAAAGTACCGTTACAAACATTTTCTGCCAGTCCCCCTGGTTATGCACCGCTTTATTTCCCTGTAGAGGGTTAGGAACTTCCCAGTGCCAAGTACACAACTACTCTCCTACCATTACCAGAACAGTGCTACTCATGTTCCCTCCTCAGTTAAAACACTTCTTTATATAAATTCAAAAGCAAAGCAGATTTCTGTTTGCTCAGCATACTGTTTTTTGTAAGAGAATATAAAACACCTTAAAAAAAAAATCAAGGTACACTTTGAATCAGAGACAGTAACTTAAGCCTACTTCTAAAAATAAATTAAGATCAACATAGCTACATTCTTACTCAGCAGCAAAAGTACTGCCAAGAGTAACTCCATCTACACCTACTAGATATGGAACAATACTATGGTGACCAACAGATGCTGCCAACAGCAGCCAAGTGAGGTTGGAAACCCAGCTATTCATCAAATTACCTATGCAAAATAGTATCGTCATGATCTGCATTGTGGCTTGCTGATTAAGCAGCAGATTTACTGTTAAGCAGTAAATGAGATTAGAAAGTAAAATTTAGGAAGCTTGCTTTATGAAGTTAAATACCTAATAATACATGTCAGTAAAAAAGCTAAACATTTAACACAGAAGGCAATACCCATGGCAGCACAGACCTTCTGGATTACTCTTTAAAGAAATCACATAAATTCACATAGAGTAAAAATTAAATCTAATAGAAACTCCTTTAGATCATGTCATTTTCAGAACATCTAACATCAAAGTAAAACCTTTCTCAGGTTTCTTAAGTGAGGGCCCTGAGATTGATTTGACCAGAAAAAACATCAAACATCATACAAACCCCTTGGTGTTAAAGAAGTCTGCTTTTCAACTTCTGCTTGCTGTCTCAGGTTAGCTGGGATATTATTGTAGATCCTCTTGTAATGATTGTACACAGCAACCGAAAGCACCTTCTTGGCAAAACACTGACCAACAACGTATTTGTCGAGGTAGTTGTAAATCTGAAAAATAACTCAATCTTAGTAACACTTTACATCACCTTGCAGCAGAAAAAACAGTATTACTGTGCCAAAGATGGACTCTGGCCTAAAGCCATCACTACAGAACTAAGAAACAGAAAGACAACAATTAAAATACAGAATATATTCCTGTTAAGTTTACTTAAAACCATGGAGCTTACACAATCACACTGTGTCTCTCAGTTCTCCCCTACTAATATTTAAACCCATTGTCATTTTCACCCAAATTTGTAAGAACAACAGAAAGGGCAGCCTACCCAGGAGCTATGCACAGCTTCAGCAACCACCGCAGTCCACTAGAACTGAGAAACACAATAAGCTCCCTCACTACTCGGGAGAGGGAAACCAAATGATTTAAGATGGGTCATGGCCAGAAGCTAACCAGTCACAGTTCTCACTCAGAAACAGGCCAGATCCAAGGTTCTGCAGCTAGAGAAGGAAGCTGCTAACATAAGGGTACAGAATATGCCAAGAGCAGGAAATAAAAGATACTGCAATTGGTGAGGGTTGAGGTTAGCCTCAGGGTCACAAGGAGAAAATGAAGGTACTGGACTTCAGTCACAAGATGAAGGCAGAGGAAAAACAAGCCCAACTGCTTCTATTGGATCTACTTGTTTCCTTTATCAGTGCTCTGCTGGGTCACATAGCTCCTAAAGGTTTAATCTTGAGCTAATCATCTTTATTGTTTGTTGCTCCAACCATTACACACCTGATGCAGATTAAGAAGCAAAACATTCCACCATGCTGCAATGCAAGGAAACGCTGGAGTGACATTAAGAACCAAACCTTTTTCGGTGGAGGCGGCGGCTTCTGCTGGAATGCCAATTTCACAGCTTCTGCTGCTGACTCGGGCTCTTTAATGATGCTCTTCTTTGTGTCCGCCTCTGACAGTACAACGAAAAAATGGTGACACTTTTCACACTTCACAAAGCGGGTGGAAGCTGCAGGAAAAGTAAACCAAAGCAGTAAGAGGAATCGTTTAGACAGCATGCATTAAACTGCCCGAGTTGGGCACACATGGGACAAGCACCTGTAAGACAGCACAGCCACCTCTGTGTTTACACACTTCCCCTTCATTCACCTTCAGAGCTTTAAAAGCAATCACTGGACTATGAAATCTGACACAAAGGGAATACAGTTTGCTCAAAAAGTCACAATGCAGGGCAGCAACCAAACAAGGGAGGAAAAAACAAACATCTGTTTCATACTTATTCAGTAACACTACATGTAGAAGAGGAAACTCTGCACCTCAGAGCAGTGCAAAGTTAATGAGGAGCTGTTCCTAACTCTCAAACTAACAGGCAAAAAAACATGGTTAAGGGTAAACTACTCTAAAGTGTGGGGAAGCAATCTACAGTCTCAAAGAGATGTAGAGAAAGGAGATACGTAGCAGCTCCTTGACTCTGCATCCCACTGGCTGTGGAACACAACACAGCACGCTCGAGTCACCTAAACCCAGTACACAGAGTGCAGCAGGATCACCCGAAGGGTTCATCCCAAGCAGAGGCAGCTGTGGTATGCAACAGATGAGCAGGACTTTGATGTTTTGCAAGATCTTTTGCTTATTTATTTGTACTGTCAAGAAGAGAACAAACTTCTTTTGAATCCCAAAAGCCAAACCCCCCCCACCACTAACTTTGTGAACTCTGTCTCAAGAAAACGTGTTACCTGCAGAGACTGGTTTCAAGAGCCTGCAATTTAGAACTTGTGCTACTTGTGTTATCCTTGGGAAAAGCAAAGTTGAAATAGTGGAAAATAAGCAGTAGAGAAGAATAAATCCGTCATTCAAAATAGAACTTTTCTGACCATATTACCATGCTATTAAATGCAAATCACATGCAACAGGACTGACTTAAAGTAAATGTAGCAAAACACGAAAAACTTGCTTCAACACTTCTGGAACCATAAAAACTTCTTAGCAAATGCCCTGACCAGTGTAGTAGCAGCTGATTTTAATAACAGCCACTAGCAATAAATAAGCTGCTTATTTTTAACTTGTTGTTGCCTCCCATAGAGCTGGCATCAGCAAAGAGAGGTTTCTTTTAACCCCTCACACCTTATAACAGGGTAAATAAGACCAGCACGTTCTTTTAAGAACGTAGCACGTAATACTATGACCATCACAGCTTTATTAACTCTACTCCAAAGAAAACCTGTCTAAAGGATGGAAAGTTCTTCTGGCATCCTTCCAAATTGCTGTCATCTGCCTGATGGGAACAGGGTAGAGAACCACCTGCCTGCACCCACCCTGCTCACATAACTGTTATTTAGCAACAATACTGTAGGGGAAAAAAAGCCCAGACTCTCCCTGAATGGTCACTCAAGACACCTCTGATACTCTTAGTGACCACAGTGCCACGAGGCTGTTATCCTTCCTTATGCAGTGCTAAAAGTCAGCTTTATTAGTCAGCTGACAGTATTGCAGTCATCTGACAGCCACAAGAAATTTGCCCCTTAAAGATCCACAAGGATGGTTAACTAAATACAAAATAAAGAACAGGCTGTAAGAATACTATTGTACATCTTTTACACAGTATTTTTTCAATGAATGATGTTTTAAGTACACTTTTATCAATTACCCCAAACAACACAAATGAAGCATATTAGAGATCTTCTAATTTTCAGCAAGACCAATAGAATCCCAGATTGGTTTGGACTGTAAAGGACCTTAAAGCTCATCCAGTTCCAGCCCCCTGCCACGAGCAGGGACACCTTCCACTAGAGCAGCTTGCTCCAAGCCCCTGTGTCCAACCTGCCCTTGAACACTGCCAGGGATGGGGCAGCCACAGCTTCTCTGGGCACCCTGTGCCAGCGCCTCAGCACCCTCACAGGGAAGAGCTTCTGCCTAAGAGCTCATCTCAGTGTCCCCTCTGGCAGGTTAAAGCCATTCCCCTTGTTCTGTCCCTACCGGTCCTTGTC
This sequence comes from Pezoporus wallicus, assembly GCF_028554395.1. Taxonomy (NCBI): domain Eukaryota; kingdom Metazoa; phylum Chordata; class Aves; order Psittaciformes; family Psittacidae; genus Pezoporus; species Pezoporus wallicus. The sequence goes on from NW_026642624.1 coordinate 776,309, forward strand.
CAAAGCCCCACTCCAGGTTTCCTGCAGCCCCTTTAAGCACTGGAATCTGCTCTAAGGTCTCCCCTTAAGGAGCCTTCTCTTCTCCATGCTGAACCAGCCCAGCTCTCTCAGCCTGGCTCCAGAGCAGAGCTGCTCCAGCCCTCAGAGCGTCCAGATGGCCTCCTCTGGACTTTCCAGGTCCACAGCATCCATGGTTACACAGAAACATTGATGTATGCAGAGCCTGGGGAAGAAGGCCTGGTTGTCAAAATACAGTCATGTAACTGGCCAGTTTCTGTCATCTACACAGCAATGTGGAGATATGCATCAATGAGTTTTAACAGGGGAAAAGAAAAAAAATAGGAAGTTTGCTCTAAGTGTAAGGAAACCAAGTTTAAGTACTGCTCCTTCCCTAAAACCAAGCATTCAAAACTTCAAACAACTCTACTATTCTTAAATACTGGCATGTTCTTTTAGCAAACATAAAAGCACAGCAAAGAGCCTCCATGTCAAGTTACCTCACTGTTATAAAGTCCTCTGTAAATATTTACCATGTGCTAAAATGCAAGTCAAGAGTTATTTTTGCTTCGGGCAACATTAACACAGAGGCTGCATTTGCAGAGAGATTTGTGAAGTCGGCAGGAGCTGACCCTGCCAAAGAGAAAGGCTGAGTTTTTACAATACATACAGGAAGCCAAAACAATTGGGGGATTAATCTTAAAAACACTTGTTGAGATAATGGGCTGCTATTAAACTTCTATAATAAACATCAGGAAAAAGAGAGTAAGGAAATCCAGCTGTGGAGGATGGGAGCTGACTTGGTGGTGTCGGGTGGAGGCAGTAAAATCAGTGCTTAGACAAGGCTTTTTATGTTGATCAGTTTTACGGCTATTGGATCTCACTCCACATCTGAGGCTCACATCTTATTTCAGTGATCACAAAATTCTTCTTACAGAGCCTCACAACACAAAGCAACACAGGAACTGCTGAGAAAGCATGTCCAAGCAAAATTCCTTTTGGTCTGCATCATACTGCTCCTTAGCTGTTAATTACTGGAAAACCATTACCAAGCAAATCCTCCTGCAAGATTTGTGAATACAAAGGGAAGCCCCATTGAAAACGAACTCCACTGACCAGCCTGTCCCACTGCCACTCAATGGCAATTAATTCAGTAATAAATGTGGCTTTTAGTCAGTATTTTGTTCCCCTGCTTCTCAATAAATGTCTGAAAAACCCTATTTAGAAACAAATATTTCCCTTTGGCTTTAGACGTTTACTTAAGGTTCTGCAGTTCAGTCATTCAAACCAGATCTGAAAGAATTCATCATTTTTCCTAACTAAGCAGAGGCTTGTCTGAAAAACCAAATTACAGCATGTTTAATACAAGCTGCAACCCATTCATTTTGGGCAGAATGGGACAGAGATCGCTCTTATTAGTTTTTGCTTTCTTCTTTTTAATTGCTTTTAAGATAATTAGAACTTTACTCTTCTGTTCTCAAGTGCTTTAATATTCTACAGTTCTGCTGGGAAGCAGTGTGCTCAAATGAAGAGACTAAACTGGAAGACAGACCCACGACTCCCATGGATTTCTGAGAAAACAGAGCAATCACAATCTTTGGTTTAATTTAAGTTACCAAGTAACAGAGAACTGAGGACTGCTCTTACGATGACCAGAACTCTGCTCTGCTCCATTACCTGGTGACACTGGGCTTAGTTTGAACTAGTTAATAACAGATTCATTTAAAGGCTGTAAAATCTTTAAGCCTCAGAGTAGAACATGCAAGAAGAGGAGACAAATTCAGCTATTCAAAGGGAGCTTCCCCATATTTTGACTTTCAAGCTCCTGACAGATCTGACCAGCTGCAACACTTTTTACAAGTGTAAAGCAGGTTTCCAGTCCCAAGTTCTTAGAGGTTTTGCAGTGAATTTGAGACTGCATATAGAGGCCATTTTCTCCCATAATGTTAGTACGGATGAATCCTCTTCCCAAGGAATCTGTCTTAATGACACTGACAACATACTAAATCACATCTCTGCTTTCCAGTGATAGACTGTGACTGTTCAATGGTATTTCCAGATAAAAGCACAAACCCTGGTAACAAGGGGAGCAAACACATCAGTGAAGTGAGAGAGTTTCAAAATGTCTCTGCCTACTCACAAAGCATCTGATAAGAAGGTAAACAAGGTTAGAAATCCTTCCACTGATTTCAACCACACCTAGTCCAGGGAGAGGCCAACATACTGAACGCCACGCAGGATTCTATTTCTGGCTCCATCAATTCGTGCCAGGTTTTTCAGAACCTCACTGCCTATAGTTTCAAACAAACAGAAAAAAGCTTATTGTTTCTGGGTAAAAAAGAAAATTAGTGGCTGAGGACTGATACCTGTACCTAACATAAATATACTGTTATTATAGAATTGTCTCGTGATTCAGGATGTTTGATCCGTTTTCTTAAATAGCATTTTATACAAGTAACAGCAAAAAATAGCACATCCGCTCATTATTTTCACCCACTGCCACATTAACTGGCGGTGAACAAGTTTCTGCTGACCCTGTCTTAAGCTTCTTAGTGCACAAGTCCGATCATGACTTGCTGCTTCCTCCTTGAGCCCCATCAACTAACTGGTATTTGCTTTTTGACAACTATTTTCTAAGCTGGTCTCATTAGCACTGAAATAAGGGAAAATGTCTTCAAGTCTGATTAAACCTAAAGCATAACTGGCATTAATTTGGACTGTACTTCAGAAAAAGTAGCTACTGCTGCTGGACACCAGGTATCTGACACAGCTTGGGTTTTCTATTTGAACTTTCTAGCTTCCCATTTGGAATGTATTATGGATCTGATTTTGCTATGGAAGATCATTCTAGGAGGCCATCTGTCATACACTAATTCCTCTGCTGGATAAAGTACATGCAGGATTAAAGTTTTATTATTTAGTAAACTGAAGACATATTATAAATGTGTCTGTGTGTGTGTGTGAAATAAATATCAGTAGTTAAAGCAGTATTGTTTATGTGAGCATCTCTTCCACGGAATAAAACTTAATGAACTACTTTAAAACTGCCTATTCAGTTGCAGTCCGAATTCCACTACCACATTCTGCTCCACCATACACCATAGGAAATCACACAGATGTACCCACAGAGACAATACACACGCCAATGTGGCAAAAGTATAAGGGAAGTTTTGACATTGTACAATTAGGTAGGTTAACAGTTAGCTATCAGAGTATGTTAGATCACAAATACACTCATATCTGTGTCTATTTAATAAAGTATTGATTAAAACTTACACACAAAGGTCTCCACGTGTGTGCACAAGTCGCCACACTTCGGGCAGCGCAGCTGGTTCCCTCCTTTCCCAGAGTTTCCAGAGCTGGACTTTTTACCACTGCCCTCACTGACAGACTTCTGAAACAGATTTCCAGACAATTAGGCCCCCTGACAGTGGAGCTGTTACATGAGGCAGCTACCAGCATGTTACAGAATCCAGTAATATGGATACTGCAATAGCTGGATGACAAAATAACTACTGCCAGCATTTGGTACTGTCTTTGAAAACCAAGAACACAATACAAACATTTTGAGTGTTCACACATCTGCATTTCCCAGGTACGCCAATTTTGGATCCCCATGGAAGAGGCATCCCATACCTTGACTGGTACTAGAATAGTAGCAAGCTCAACTGTGTCAAGAATGTTTTAATAGTATATTTCAATGCAATTTATTCTAACCCCAGAGAAGAAAATAAATCATACTTAAGAGCAATTTCATTATCACAACTGTGTTGACTCTAAGGGTTTCTGAAGCCACAACTCCTCTCGTGTCCTTGACAGCTGTAGCTACCCTGGCAGATATAGAACAAGCCTCTCAAATTGCTTGGAAATATTTTATTTTTCACTTCTAAAGCAGAGTTTCCTGCCAGAGCCCTACTTGTCTTTCTCTGTGTTACCCTACATAATGGTGTTGAAGGTTAACATTGTTTAAATCTATATCCATTGAATGCCTTCATAATTTGATAAATAATAAAAGCTATTGTATTTTAAGAAACTGTAAACGTCTCTCTTCCCTCTTCTAAGGCAGTTCCCCATTTTCTTAAGCCTTGCTTGCCTACTCATTTCTCCTTGTAACTCTTCCCCCCCAAAAAAAGACTATTAAACTTTATCTTCCTCCTTCATCGGTTACAGTACTTTAATCTGAAGCTTCAGGACACACCTGTGTCATCTGGACAGCTCCTGAGATGTCACAACATGCCACACTAAGGCAAAGTTATCTCCTGTGAACTTCCAAAATCTTCTTTGCTGACTAAAGAGCAGTTTTATTCTCAGGTAATCATTTATCTGAAGAAGCTGTTCATTAACTAATTATAAAGAAAGACTAGAATAAAGCTAGAATAAAACTTGTCTTGCTTTGTATAACTACCAAATCAGTGCTGAAAACGACATCTTCCAATGTACTCACTTTGAAAAGCCTACTTGGGAATAGCAGGCTTTTGAAGGAAAATAATTCTGATCTCTTTCCTGATATCCTGAAACCTGTTGTGGATTTCTAACATTCTACAAAGCTTTCAAGTGTCACTTTACACTAGGCAAAGAGATTTATAAAACTGGGAAAACCTTTAAGGGATGTTTATAAGGTTTGTCTGCTAAAAAATTCACTATCATTTATTTTCTCTTCACTGTCACTTGTAGCAATTTGAAGGATCAGAAATGTCAGGACTTAGGAAAAATTTCAAGAAGATTCTAATTGGAAGTAGGGAAAAAACCTACTCATTTTACATAAGCTACTGACCTACTCATTTTATATAAGCTACTGAAAAACCTAATGAGCGGGGACTACCTTGTTTCCATCTCCAGAACCATCCTTGCTTGCACCATCTTTTGAAGCAAAGTACGCTGGTGTTTCTGAAAAGTTCCTAAGAGGGATTCGTCTCAGGGAACAAGTTTCAAAAGTCCCAAGTTTTCCTAAAACAGGGATGCGTGAACGGCCACAAGTGATACCTGAAATAAAAGGAAAACATGAAAATTAAACATGAAAAATCCCCCAGTTCTAATCCCAATACCACCAAACCTCAGAATTTATTGACATTAAATGGAACACAAAGGTTTCAGCAACAGCACTGAACTCTCAACATCCAAATTTCAGTTACTCAGTACAAACTCTCTTCACCACCTTTAGAAGCTGTTCATCTGATGTTTGGCCTGGATTGCCCCAAAATGACTCAAAATTAATTCCATTTTCTCTGTCAGACAATTGACAGCCCCATTGTCTCATGAAATAGGGAACATCCCAGTTATGAAACTGATCCTCAGAGTGATAAACACAACCAACGACCAGCAATTAATGTGAAATAATTCAACCACTGAAATACAGAGACCCCTTTGAAGTGTCTCCTTATTACACAAAAGTTACCAGTGAAGTATCTCAGCCTCATGGACTGCACATCTGGATTTGGCTTTCACTTGTGAACTCTACTAAAAACCAGTTTCCAAGAGTCTGAGGTACCACTTGACAACACAAAGCTGTCCTGAGGAAAACTGAAAGGCAGCATCGTATTTGGCACACGCTGACAGACCGGCACAAGTAAATTCAGCATAATCTTGACTTTGTTGGGACAGCTTCTTGCCAACATGAACAACAAACTCTTTGAGCAACTAAACAGCCTCTTCCTCCTCTTGCAACAGCGGGTAGGATTACATTTCATGACTAGGTATGATGTGAATCAACATATGTCATGCTCCAGATTTCAACATCTCTCACGATCCTGATAAACAAGAGCCTGGAACCCACCTCTCCTATTTAAAGTGGCAAATTTCACCCTTGCTCTCTAGTTTTGACAAGAGCTTTGTGACTTGCTGACTGAAGAGCTGTACAGTAACAACGAAAATTGTAAACCTGCTGATAATACATGAATTTTCTGTTAGAGAGATGAGAGAGTCCTACAGAAAACTCCAAAACCTCTTCTAAAGCAAGAATAAAACCACTAAGAATGGCAAGAGTAGTGCAGTTCATTTGCTTTGGAAGAGGTTAACAATGAAAACTAAGAGCTGGAATTTCAGTTGAAAGAGGACATTTAAGAACATTCACATGGCTACTGTAACAGGAAAAGTAAAGAAGAAAAGCATTACGGATGAGCGTAAATTTGCAAGGAAAACTCACACAGGCTTCTGCAAAGTCACAACCAAGAGGACCGTGTCAAATGAGATTTGGTGTTGGTTTTATTAACTTACACGCAGCTTAAGATTCCTCGAAGATGATTTGCATTTATTTTAAACACAACTAAAAAAGGAATCTTTGGAAAATCTGTACTAGCATTGCTTTTGTCTGTAAACATGAGGGAGGAATAACAATCATTGTGCTTTCCAATCCTGCATTCCTCTGCTCAGTGCCACTGCAGCACAGCAAAGCACTTTAGATTTCGTAGGATAAGCTATGAAAATAACATAGTAAACTTAAAAATATTGGCTTCCTTTCACACACAGTTGTGTTCTTTCAACTGAATCCGCAGACTGCGTGTGCCAAGCGCACTTGTCAGTTGAGAATAAGCTGTGGTGTATGTTTACAATGCGATAGCTGTTCCGCATAAATTGCTTCTCTTGGGGCCTCATAGATGGTTCCTTTATTGAGATTTGGTTTACCACTTCTAAAGGGAACTGAGAAAAGACCCCTTAAATAGAAAAACCAAAATACTTCACCTCCCCTGAACAAAACCCCATGTCATACGGCTTTGCTGCAATACAGGGAGATTCAGGCTGAAAGGATGAAGCACTAACACAGAAACTCAAACATTTTACCACTAAGCACTGCACGTGGACTAACAATCACTGACTTTAATTCAGAGAGCACCGCTGATACAGAAAATGCACTGAAAAACTGTACTGGATGGACTGCAAAACTGCAGTGAGTTGTGAGTGCCACCTTACTGCCTGCGCCCCTCTATTGATCAGAAACACCTCAGCTGTGGGACTTCACCTCCAGCCTTTGACAGGACGCTGGCAGCAAACCCAGGCCACGCAGCAGCGTTATACCCACACTGCAAGGCTCTTGTTGCCGCTAAATTCACTTCACTCCCACAGTTTAGCTTTCTGGGAACATTAAACTCACTCTTCTTTGGGTGCTGAACTCTAAAGGCTGGAGATAGGCTAAACAAGGGAAAAAGAAATCATGTTATTGCTACATCAGCTTATGGCTAAACACGAAAACCCCATCCCTGTGCTTATCACAAGGTCTGAGTGGTATTTTCTTGACAAAATCTCATTGTACAATTAAAAAATGAAGCACTAAGGAAGTTATCACAGCGACTTTCCGGCATAAATAAGCTCAGAGGCAGACTTCTCAGAGGAAATTAACATTCCAGCCCAACACCTGGCAACTTCCACTGAATGATCCAGACACTGATAAACGTTCAGCTATGCCACAGCTGACACTAGCACAGCAGTATGTGCTCACACACACCACAGGCAGTCTCAGGTGGTTGCCTGAAACAGTAAACTTAAAGGACATTTAAATGTTGTTGTAGCAGTGGCACCTATCCAGGGTGTTCGGATTAGTGTGTTAAGAAATGGGAGGCTCCTTTGCACCTTATTAACCTTTAACTGATACTGAGGAAATAAATACTGACTTTTAGGCCAAGCTTCAAGTACCTTAGAAGAATCTATTGCCCAAGGAAGTGACAGGAAGTCTGTGACAAAGCTTTCTCTGTCCCACAAGCCACTTCATCAACCTGACTGATCCATGCACTCTGAATACTCTCAAGCTTGTACCAACCAGCAACAGCAAAGGACCTAGCAGAACACATAATGTTACAACAAAAATGCACCAAAGTAAGAATATTTTTTTAAAGACTTTCATGGAAAGCTGATGCATAAATAATCTTATTCCTCTGTATCTGTTTTAGTTTCCTTTGTTCTTTCACATCACTTTTAAATCTTAAGTTTTAGCAAGAAAAAAAAACAAACTTAAAGCATATACAGTTCTGAAGTGAATTCAGAATGTTACTTGCTTTGAATTTTATTATTTCAATGGGTTTACGTGAGGCCAGGCAGCCTGGAGGTGAACTGACTGGTTCAAACCTTTCTGTACAGGTGATGTCACACATGTAAATGTGAACTCAACTGCACTGAGTTAACTCACCTCTTGAAGGCAATAAATCATCTCTGACTTGTCAGGCTACTGCTGAGGGTACAATTAGAATCTTGTGGCAACAGCAGAGACCTTCAGCACAATTCTGGGGTGGTCTGCCTTTCCCCAAGCAGCACAGGGCACGTCAACCCTCACTACCCACAAGAACACCATAAAAAGCACAAAAGCAGTAGAAAAGGAACAACCTTCTCCTGCTTCAGCTTCCAGTAAGTGTTTTGCTGAGTTTCACCCTTCCACCGAGTTGGAAATAACTATTTGCTATGTGAGCCCAAATCTTTGTAAGAAACATTTCAAGTTTAGGCTGCAAAAGACAGGCTTTTACTCAGTCAGCTAAGCACACTACTGGCACTGCAGAGTAACACACACTGTGCGACTGCTGCTGACAAGCACTTCTGTCGAAATAAGCTCTATTATTGCATTACATTTCCCAGAAGGTGTTTCAACGGGGGGTTGTTTTCCAGAACTTCACACTGTGGAACGCTGCCCTTCATCCTGACGCGCCACCGGCCGTCCCCTCGCACCACCCGGGTGACAACAGCGAAAGATTAACAGGAAAAGGAAAGAAACAAACACCAAACAGGCCGGGGCAGGCTCCACTGAAGCCTTTATCGCCGCGCTGCAGCACGGAGCTCCCCCGCCGGCCGCCGCCGGGCTCATCCCCCAGCAGCGCCTCCGGAGCGCGGCGCTCCCCGCTGCCCCCGCTCCGGTAGCGACTCTGCGGGCTCCGCTGCCCCCGGCAGCAGCGGTGTGAGGGGCGCGGAGCGCTGCCAGCCGGCGGGAACGGGGCTGCCCCTCAGGGGAGCGGAAGCCCCCCCCTCCCCGCCCACCTCCGTGAGGCCCCGGGACGGAGGGCCCAGCCCCGCCAGCTGTAACGCCAGGCCGGGCCGCGGCGGGGGAGGACGGCGGTTACCTCTCCGCGCGGAAGGCAGCGTAGAGCCCAGCAGGCGGGCGGCGGCGGCGCAGCTGTGGCAGGCGGACATGGTGCGGCCGCGGGCCGCCTAGGTGAGACTAAATGTATTCATTAATAGTGTAATGGCTATAATTTATCAGTGTCATAATTATTAAGTATATTATCTATTGCATGTACTTTATGTATCTCCATATTAGTTAATTAAGCCTATCTTTTAGCAGTATCTCATGGAGAACGTACCTACAACTGACAGGTATCTACAGATCTGTTTCTCACTTTCAGCTCCTAATTGTCACGTCCCACTTAATCGATCCCACCTGGTCTTTACAGGAATGACTCAAGAGACCAGAACAGATCTCCTGCTGCTCTCCTTAATTAACCGGAGCCGCCCTACAGCAAACACCATCAGGTCGTGCTGACAGCAGATAACACTACTGCTCGGCTGCACCCAGCGGGAAGATTAAATGTCATTTTTAAGGTATCTCTGCATAGAGGCATCAAGGGAGCTGAATTAACGCCTGTTAAAGAGTGAGAGCCCACCTTGAACACACGCCAGCTCATTGCAATCACTCGCATTTCTCATATATACATAACAAACCGGCGCTCTCTCCCGCTGGATGGCAGCGGCGCCTGCACTAAGCAGAGGGGCGGCACAGAGCAGAATAAAGCACCGCCGGAGCGCTCCGCACCTTTATTTCTATATTAAAACAACGCCGTGAGAAACGGCCCCACAGACGCTCCGACCCGCCAGGCGCTAATGGCGGCCGCGGCCCTCCCCGCCCACCGACCAATCACCGCAACGCCGTGGGGGCACGTGACTCCTGCCTCGGTAGCGATGGCGCCGCAGCCGCTTACTTCCGCCTCGGTAGCAATGGCGCCTGCCGGCGCTCCTCCCTGCCGTCACGTGTCCGGCGCGGGAGCAGCACCCGGAAGTGGCCACCGGCGGCGTGAGCCCCCGCTTAGGCGCGGCGGGGAGCGGGAGGAGAGCGGCGGCCCCGGGCCCTGCCGAGCCGGTGAGGGCCGAGCGGCAAGAGGGGAAGGGGTGTCGCTGTGGGGGTAGGCCTGTCCTTCTTGCTTGGGCCTCGGACCAGAGAGGGGGGGGCTGGGGGGCACTGGGGGGCTATCGGGCTCTGAGCAGATTGAGGTGGGGAGCCTCTAAGGCTCCGGTACAACATTAGTCCTGCACAAGCCTGGGCCCCAGGGGCCGGGGGACTCTGAGGAGGTCTCAGGTAGGGGAGAAGGGGGATACCACAACCCCTGGGTTTGGAGCGGGGGCAGGACTCTGGACTCTTCCCAGCAAGATACTCAAAGCTCTGCACTGCAGGTTCTTGTCATTGGGGGGCTCTAAAGGGAAGGGGCCGCCTCAGCCTGTGCCTGGGCTGGGAGTACCGAGTGGGGTTTGCCCCCTTTCTACCTGCAAAGATGGGTGAGCCCGCTGTGTCTGGGTACGAGACTGGGGTTGGTGGGCACCCTGGGGCTGGGTTAGCGGTGACAGCACTGAGGGAGTGGGGAAGGTGCTACTGCCATGTCCCAGTTATCCCTAGCTCTTCTTCCCCGTTGCCTGCGTTTGGTATTCATAGAGCGCCCGTAGCCCTGGTGTTTCCCCTGCTTGTCCTGGTGCTTGCCTGCAGCTCCTGCCGGCTCTCAGTGCTGCTGTTGCTGATTCAGGTCTCTTGGCCCAAAGGAGTGGGTGCTGTGTGGCCAGTGGAGTGCAAGGGCAGCTGCGCAGTGGCCCTGGCGCACACAGACACAGCACGGGGAGAGGAGCGAGTGCCCGCTCATGTAGTCCACCCTGGCAGGGGGTTAGTCTCTAGTGGCACAATCAAAGTCTAAGTCAATAACAAATGGAACGTGTCACAGTGTAGTGGGGATAACTCACAAGGAGAATGTTATGAAGTGCTGTCAATGCATCCATCAGTGATTCTTCCTTTAGAGGAATTCTTTTTAAGAGGTTAGAGTTCTTCAAATTGCTTGGTTTTATTGCACATGAAACTTGGGTCTTTAGAGGCTGCATTATGAACAGCATCAGGGTATTTCTGATTTGAGTTGCCTTCAGTGGCTGATTCCCTGTTTTGAGTTCATGGTTCAGCTTTTCTGTGACTGGAAAAGCTCATGGCTGTTGTTGGCATGAATATTTATTTTGTGGCAAGCTTAATGCTGTGTTTCTGTGCCAAGGGAAAATAGAATTGGTAACAGGACATCAACTTCAGCAAAAGTTCTATATAATCAATGAAAAAACTGTTTACTCTTGCTATAAAAGAGGGGCAGTCCTCCAGAGTGGTGATCACAGATGTACCTGGACAAGAATCAGCCAATGGTTTGCTTCCATGAGCAGTAAGAGGCGAGATGGGAAGCTCAGAATCTATGTTGCAGGTGGCCTCTTGCTGTGGTGTGAGCATAGCCTGAGAGGATGAAGTCCATCTGCATCATGCTTTTCCTTACCTAGTCTGGTGATAGGCAGCTTCCAACTCATTCCAATTGAAATGCCAGCCCACAAGGATTAGCTTAACAGTGCTGAAAGACTGAGGTGGTGGAAAAAGAGAGGCAGTTGCAGCAGGAAGTTTGCCAACCCTTTATGGCAAACAGAATCACTAGCAGAAGGCCTCCCTTTCCTGTGCCTCTATATCCATGCAGTGCCTGGCAGAGTGAGGCCCTGCCTGTGACTTGTGTTTCTTGGCCCTGTTGCAATATAATGGTCAAAGAGAACATGTTGTCTTAAGGCATTTGCTGATAATTTATTTCTGCCCTAATTTTGTCTGAGCAGCTTTTTGAGAGCTACTTGAGGTGTAGTTATGGAAAGGAATTGGTCTGGACTGCACTTCCCTTTCTGTAATAACCGGCTGTCCCCCTTAGTCCGTAACACGTGTTTGTGCCTTCTCTGCAGGTTGTTGGAATAGGTATTTTTTACCTCTGCTGTAATTTTACCTGCAGCCAGATTGGCAAAGAACAAAACAGTTGATAGAAGCACCAAAGCAAAGCTACACAAAAGTGAAACAAGGGTACCTCAAACCCTTGTGGGACATGAGAGGTGTTATCACTTGCTCTGTATGTGTTGCCTTGACATTTAGAAAGTGCTTTCACTTTAAAGTTCATGTTTTCTGTGCCTGGCAAAGGGCAAATGAAGGCTGAAGGATGAGGAAATAGTAAGTAACTGTTAACCCAATCAGCTGGTTGAGCCTGTGCACCAACAGCTTTTCTGCGGGGAGCAATGGAGTGATTCGCAGAACATACCAAGGTCTTATTTTATGAAGAATTTGGAAACAAAACCTATTAATTTATACTTGGCAACTGTTAAGTAACAAGAGCAAAAGTTTCTTTGTTTTATTATGCCCAGTGCTGTGTGTGAAAGCATGAAAATAATCTCCTGAGGCAGTTGGCTTTCAGGGTAAAGCCATTGAGTCTGCAGGCTTGGGAACTGTTTGATACAGTCTCTTTTATAAATGGAAGCTAATGGCCCCTCACTGCCTTAAAAGAAGTTAAATCTAGAAGTGTTTATTACTAATTTATAGAGTATCATAAGACACTCATTAGGTCTGCTAGGACATTCTGACTTCAGAGAGTGAGTTAGTGGCATTCCTGTGTGGACCCATGTCTGAATCTATTTGTTCTGTATTAATTGGTGTGCTTCAAAGTTATCTTTCCTGGTAACTCCTGACCAGAGTCGGCTTCTGTGTGGTTAGAATTAAAGCTTCAGGGCTTGCTTGTAAGTTAAGCCTCAGATCAGATGGGACCCCCTTTGGTCAGTTACATTGAGATGGAAGAACATGGTCTGAATGCTTAGGCAGTGGGTTCATGAAATAACTTAATTCTGTTGTGTGAACTGCTGAGTTAGCTGTATAAATATTTATTAGACATAAATTTGGAGTGCTTCATAAATTAAAGCCAAGTCAAAAACATGTTTTAGGTTTTTAAGCCGCTTATATCCTGCAACACAGTTGTCCTCTACAGCTGTTACAAAAGCATCATCGCAATCAGGCTGGTACATTAAGGCAATCAGGTGGCTGCCTCTTGGGAGAATTACATGGTTTGGGATGAACACTGAAGATAAGTAAACTTGGTGTGGGTTAGAGGCAGTACAATCAGCTGATCAGAGCAAACTCACCCTGCACATGCTTTATGTACGTGGCACAGCTTTTGAGTGCTGCCTCTGTTAAAGCTGTTGGATCAATTTATTGATTTCTAACTTTGTCTCTCTCTTTCAGGCTGACCTAATCTGAGCATTTCCTAAACATCATGGGAGAGATTAAGGTCTCTCCCGACTACAACTGGTTCAGAAGCACAGTTCCTCTTAAAAAGGTGTGTACAGCTGCCATGGTCTTGTGGTGAAATGTCTCCTCTTGCTGTGGTGGGTGAGACTGGTTAATGCAGAACAGCTGGGGCTGTGCTGGTGACCTGGTTTATCTCCTGAAGTGTTGTCCCACGTGTCATGTAAGTGCATGAAAGCATGCCCTACACTTCCACGTGCTTCTGGGAGGTCGCTTCTGCATGTGGTGGTGGGGAGCAGAGGCTCACAATTGTGAGCCACAGCAGTACCCAGCATCCTGATTCCAGCTATGCCTAAGGAGGAGACTCTGAGGAACTGGGGTGTGCTGGGGATGACATGCAGGGCCTCTCATGGAGCACCAGGGCAGGGCAGCTGACCCAGCCACCACAGCCAGGCTGCCAGAGCCACCTCTGCTCTTCCTGCACATCGTTCCTGGGAGTGGGGATGCGCCTGAGCCATGGTGGAAAATACCATGTGGTTTCTTCCGTTGCGTGTCCTTTAGATGTATTCTGCTTAATCACACTTTCCAACCACTTTCTCCTCTCACTTGGATTTCTTCACTCCCTTTCACTTAACCACAGGAGAGTGTTTGAGGTGAGCAGTGCTCCACCTTCTGCTCTCTATGTGCTGAATGGCAGAGGGCATGGAGTGCAGCGCTAATATGTAGCTCCTACCCTGGACTAACTCTTGCACGTACCTGTTGCAGATAAGGCTTCTGGGAGCTGCCGTTACAGACTAAGGAGCCCAGAATCCTGCCACACTGAAGGACAGTCTTACCTTTACACACCAGCCTGCTGATCCTGCCAGCACAGTCATTGAGAGTCAGTGACCTGTGTAGCTTGGGGGTGTTCTATACTTTGTTTTTGGGCTAAGACAACCTCCAGCTGGTTCAGTTTCCTAATCTGGATGGCTGTGTGGGCTGTGAGAACATGAGGATGGTGCTGGCAGCAGCGGCAAGAGCAGCACTGCCTGTTTCAACAGCAGGTTGGTTGCAGTTGGGCCACACAAAAGGGACTGTGTCCCAAACCTAAGGAACAATCCTTATGTGTGCTCAGCATTATTTCCACTGAGTGGTTGTGTAGCTTTCTCTAAGAAACTACCCGTATGGAAGGGCTGTAGGATCTTCTCTTGAGGGTTTCTCATTCATTGTTGCCAGTTTGTGTTTTCTGTAAGTGAGAAAGATGCATTGCTGTGATTGTGCATGCTCTCTAGGCTCTGGCTGTCCAGCTTCTTTCCGTTTCTGCCCAGTTCCAGATGTCCTGTGTCTCTTTGTGCCATGCTGTCCCCTTCAGGCAATGGGTCAGCAAACCCAGGGGACAGTATTCCATTGGAAAGGCATGTGGTTGCTCTGAGGCACTGCTTTCTGGGGTGCTCTCTGATAAATGAAAGGTGCTGGAGGTTGTGGTTACAGCAGAACATGCTCCTGCTGCCATGGGGACTGTGACACCGCAGCTCACTGCCAGGGGCTGCTGCCTTCAGCTGCTGCTAGGGTTTCATAAATGGGGACATGAGTAAACTGAAGCTGCTGCTGACCTTCAGATGGGAATACCCTATCCTCCCTAGTGGTTCAGTCTAATGATGGCACAGTGATGCATGCGGGGTATGAAGAAGATGGAAATAATCAAAGTAGTCCTGGTTTTTGGAGAGAGAAGGGGAAGCAAAGCACAACTTGAAGATGTAATTGATCTCTAAAGCAGTCTTTAGGAATATTTATTCCCCCTCCTGCCCTGAAATACAGGCAAAGCATGTACAGAGCAGAGGAAGGGATGACTATCATTATTGCTGATAAGCTCATGTTACTGCTGTCAGATGAACTTAAGGAAGCAAAGCTGGAGCAGATTGTTTGAGAACAGGCTGAGATGTTCCTCCTGACAGGAGCAGGAAATGCACAGCTCCATCACCCTTCCGGCTTTTCTCAGATACAGGAAGTGCAGCACAGAAAATAACAGTTTTTAGCTTTGCCTTTGAGCCACTATTTGCATACACTGCTCCTGTCTTAGATAAGCCCTTCACCAAGGGACACTGGCCCTGCTAAGCTCAAGCAGGAAGTTCTGCCCCTTGTTTTGATGCAGAGCAGATTTTACCCTTTATGTAAACTGTAGGTGATGCTGGTTTATCAACCAAAACCAGAAAGCTGTAACCTCCCAGCTCAGCAGTTACCCATGCTGCTGTCTGCCTGCATAGTGCTTGGCCTGGCTTGGGATCTGGAGTGAAACCACACGGTATGTGGCCAGAAATCAAATCAAACCGTTGTTGAAACCCATTGATTCATTGTCTGGATTTGAGGAAAGAAACATCTCTGAGCCTCAGCTCTCTGGACATGAACTAACTTTGGGTTTGTGATTCCAAGGAGTATTCCTAAAGGTAAATGTTGCAGTAGCCACCAACAGCTGCCCAGATCCAACATTACTGGTGGATTGACAGCTGGAGCTCTGGACTTGTGTGCAAAGGGCTGTTTTGGGGGTGGAAGGGATTTGTACAGTGTTTGTTTTTGAATGGTCTGGAAGCTGTGCTGTGCAATCCTGCTTTTTTCCATAGAGACTTTACAAAACAGTATCATGTGATGTCTCACATGCTCCCAGAGCCTGAAATACCGGCTTCAGTACAAGCAGATTGTTAGTCAAGCAAATCAGCTTTGTGATATGCTGCTCCCTGATTCCCTGAGAAGCTTAACTGCTGGGATGGAAAAGCAAATTGTGCTTGTGTGTTACTGTTCAAAAAGCTGTAAAATCTTGATGCAGAGGAGGTGAATTCCCACTGTGTGACACAGGCTTTCCCCAGAGGTTTGTGCTTGGTGGTCTGGTTTGAGCTGCACACTTTGGCTGGGTTCTGGGATGTTGAAAGAGCATCCTAAGTAAACAAAACAGTTTGCTGATGGAACAGGCCCTGTAAAAACAAGTCAGGCTCCAGCACTGCTGGAAAAGGAGACTTTTACCTCATTCTGGTACTTGTAAGGATACTAATTGTGCCTGAGATGGGCACTGTGTGAGGAGCTATCCGTTAAGCTTGCATGTGAATACTCTGCCTCAGCCAGCCATGTGTCCTGAGCACTCCAGATGCTCCCAAGGTACTGCCAGATGATGGAAGCATTTTTCTTCCCAGGTCAGCTTTGCAGTGCTGCTTTGGGAGTTGTGTGCATCTTGGTATCTGGCAGCCAGCTGTAACTGCTTCAGATCAATAACTTGTGGTGTTACTGCTTAATTCAGTAGGCTTGGGTATCCAGACCTGTAATGTCCAGTGAATGCAAACATCAATGTTTGCCTAAAAAGCTGCCCCCAAGGCAGTGCTGGCTCTGCCATGACTGTTGCTCTCCTGGGCTGTGGCACAGTGGCTCCTTTCCCGTTCCTTTCCCAAGGCACCGTGTTCATTATCCAGCTGATGTCAAGACACACATTTAGTCTGGCAGTGCATGGCCACAGTTCTGCTCCAGCTGTATCTGCACAAACCTTATTGTGCCAGTTAGTAAAAAGCCTTGGAGAAGAAAGCTGGAAGAACAAAAGATGGTCTTGTTCAAAGGGGTCTTGAGGCTTACAACATTTACTGGATGGCACAGATTTTGCAGAAGCAATTCTGGAAGCTGGCTGAAGAGCCTCATGTCTCTGGTGTGTTTCTTCTCCCCTCCACATACCTCTCTCTTTCCAGATAATAGTAGACGATGATGACAGCAAAGTCTGGTCGCTGTATGATGCAGGGCCTCGGAGCATTCGCTGCCCGCTCATATTCCTCCCTCCTGTAAGTGGAACTGCAGATGTGTTTTTCCAGCAGATTTTGGCACTGACTGGATGGGGCTACAGAGTTATCGCTGTGAGTATTCCCAGTGCTGTGTCAAAGTGAATGTACTTGTGCTGAGAGGCTGGATAATGAAGGCAAACTTAGTTTTGATTAAGGGAATCTACAAAGAACACGATGCTGAGTTGCACTCCAGAGTGTGCAGCAGATCCAGGCTGAAATCTTCTGATGTCCACATCAGCGTTTACCCAAAGCCTTGTGCATACATGTTATTAACTTCAGTGTGTTTTTCCCTTGTGTGCCCTGGACACCAGTCATCTTTGCCTCCAGCTGGATCTTTGTTAGCCAGGAGGCAAAGACGTGGGTTAGTTCAGGGTTTCCATGTTTTCCTTGGGGATGGTGGTTCTTGGCCAGCTTGCTAAGTCACTCCTTAAAATCCCAACAGCTCTTTGTGGCTTGTCAGCTCTTGAGCAGGACTGAGATGATTGATTTGAACAACAGTATTTCTGCTAAACAGCTTCAGGAGCACTCTAACAGCAGTTCACAGTTTCTGTGCCTGCCGACTTCCCATGCCACAAAAGCACTGAAGAATCATTCCAGCGTCTCCTCACTGATTACAGAATGAAGCAATGCTGCACTTCCCCCAACAAAGTTGCCCTGTGGTACCTTGTCATGTATTGTAGTGCAAGCAGAGGGGAGGTGTTCACATCCTTGGGCTGGAGGGACCTTGCTGAAAAGCTTGAGCCTCATGCTACAGGCAAGGCAGGTTGCTATCATGAAACCCTTAATGTGAGATGTGGGGTGGCTTTCAAAGAGACAGCTGACAGGTACTGATCCGAGATGGCTTTTTCTAACTGTGTTATTTCAGTTGCAGTATCCAGTGTACTGGGATCACTTGGAGTTCTGTGATGGGTTCAGAAAACTGCTAGACCACCTTCAGCTGGATAAAGTGAGTGCTCAGGGATAGGGAAATGGATGTGGTGTTGCAATAAAAAACTAACGTTTGAGAGTCTCATTTAAGAGCAGGCGTATAACACGTGACACAAAAACGTAGCCTAGAAATAAAGAGGCTGTGCTGGAATTTTACATTTGGAACTAGTTTATTTTTGAAGGTGAGTACCCTTGAAAATTGTTGTACTTGGCCTAAATTCAGCTGCTGTTCTAGGCCTGTTAAGTTGAATTGGGTAACTTTAGGTTTCCATGTGATCCTGTGGAAGTTACCCTTCCAAGCTCATGTGGTGCAGGATACCACAACAAAGTGTCTTGGATTGGGGAACAGCTATTGAAGCTCAAGTGAAATGTGCCTTTTTGTTTTTTATTAAGCTTGATGAGCACACAGACATTGGGCCTGTGGTCTGGAAACATTTCCTTCTTTCAATCTTGATCACATTTATGTCATGCATAGACCCAGAAGTTGAATAGAAGAGGGATTCTTTAACAAAATGGTTCATGAGGACTGGGTAAAACTACAGTGGCTTATTTTTTGCAATGAAACCTTGTGCTTAGCAGTCACGTATTTTCACGAGTGATCTGTTTGATTTTGGTTCTTTTCCTTGCACCAGGTTCACCTTTTTGGAGCATCTCTGGGAGGCTTTTTGGCTCAAAAGTTTGCTGAATACACACACAAATCTCCCAGAGTTCAGTCTCTGATCCTGTGTAATTCCTTTAGCGACACTTCTATCTTCAATCAGACCTGGACAGCAAACAGGTAAGCAAGGCTGAGACAAGCAATCAGATTCATGGCATTAACCTGTCTGTTGATGAAGTGTCCTGCTGCTCTGACTGGACATATGTCTAACCTGTCTCCAGCCTGGTGAGGGAGGTGTGGGATGGAGTACTTGTGAGTTTTGAAGTCACAGCATAAGGAGAATGGAAATGTTCACAACTGGGAGTGTGGAATCTGACAGACCAGTCATTTGGTGATCCTCTGTGGATGTGTGGTCAGATTTAACAACTGCCTCTTTTCTAGCAAAACCACTTAGAGTGAGGAAAGTGTTATTCACCATGTTTAAAATACACTTTTGTGATGGAAGACCAACAGCTTCCCAGAGCAGTTCAAGCACCTCACTGCCAGGTTTTCCCTCTCCATGTTCTTGAAGCTTCTTCAGGATTTCATTTGAAGTTAAAGCACAAAGTCTATGCCAGGAAAGGGAGGACTGACAACAAAACATGTCACCGTTGGGGTCCTCAGTGCTTGAAGGCTGTTACATCCTGTTTCTGTTTCAGCTTTTGGCTAATGCCTGCTTTTATGCTGAAAAAAATTGTCCTTGGGAATTTTGCATCTGGTCCTCTGGATCCTGAGATGGCCGATGGGATCGACTTCATGGTGGACAGGGTAGGTACCTGTGTACTGTCATGCTGTGATGTCCATCTCAGTAGAAGATTTGCTTAGCAGGAGGTTGTGGATATTTCTGCTGCTTCCTTCATTTACTTACCCAGGAGGGAGGAGGAAGGGATGGATTTTGGTCAGGTGATGACTGTCACAGCCCCAGCACTTCACCTGATGCTGCAACCATCTGCCTTTATGGTTCTGTTTATGGAGATCAAAAGAGAGGAAGTTAAACTGAGGTGGCAGAGGAGGAGGTGCTGGGCTATGTCTATAGGCCGTGCTCTGGAGGCAGGAGCAACTAATGGAACACACTTTAAGCATGTCCCGTCCAGAGTAACACTAAGTTGGAGCTATGATATTTAACTGTTTCCCTGTAAAACTAACTTCTCTTTGGCTCTGTTGTTAATACTGCATTAACTTCCTGTAGTGAAATACGGTGTTAATCAGTGTTTCTCTCTACTGCAAGCTGGAGAGCCTAGGCCAGAGCGAGCTCGCCTCAAGACTTACCCTCAACTGCCAGAACTCCTATGTAGAACCTCATAAAATTCGGGACATCCCTGTAACCATCATGGACGTAAGTTAATCTCAGTGTCATCCTTTTGTGTGTTTTTCTTAAACACTGTTTCCTGCCCTCCAGGTGGGGTCTGGACATTCTCTTAGCAACTTAGTAAGTACTGGCAGCACATACCTTCATATTTAGTCAAGTGTTTTACTGACTGGGCAACACCAGGACTACTCTTTGTCAACTTATGAACTGTTCTGTGCCATAACACAACTGTATGTTCATATATCACAGCATTTGCTTTCTGATGTGTTCCCTTTGTTTTCTGTTTCATTAATGCTGTTCCAGAGAGAAGCTGAGAATTGCTTCCAGGAGCAGCATATATCCAGTCTGACTTGATAATCAAACTGGGATTCAGACCTAACTGCTGTGACTTGTTGTGCAGGTGTTTGACCAAAGCGCGCTTTCGACTGAAGCGAAAGAGGAAATGTATAAACTTTATCCTAATGCCAGAAGAGCTCATCTCAAAACAGGAGGCAACTTCCCCTATCTCTGCAGGAGTGCTGAGGTCAACCTGTATATTCAAGTGAGTGTCTGCATTCAAACCAGATCTGCTGCTGTGCACAGCAATAGGAAATGTCTTTTCTGTCCTGGTTTTTCCCCCTTGGCTTGCCTGAGCTCTGCTCCCAGATTGCTGACATAGAATGCAAGGATGGAAGTAGTCACATTCATGGGGGACTGACTTTGGGGGTTCACCTCTTGCACTGAAAAGCCTTCATCCTCACAATAATTACTCAGGAGAAATGTTTCTTTTTTTACCAAAACCTTGTGCTTCCACACTTGTTTCAGCATTACTTTGTGTTCAACAGATCCATTTGCTGCAGTTCCACGGTACCCGATACGCAGCCATCGATCCCTCCATGGTCAGCGCAGAAGAGCTGGAAGTCCAGAAGATCAGCCTTCACTCCAGCAATGAACAAGAGCAATAGGTCTTGGAGCACTGGTGAAAATGAGGAAATGGTTCCGTGGTCTTCCTGTGTATGAGCAACTGTTCCTACTCTGCCCTTTCCCTTGCGTTAGCCGATTATCACTGTGTGACTCCAGCAGGATCAGTCAGTGATCTGCCTGTGGACAGTAACCTCCAGCAGTACAATAGGATAAAGCTGTTTAACTTTTAGTCTTTGAATTGAAGGAAGCATCTTTGAAGACTACAGTTTTAAAAATAAAAGACACTTTTTGCTACCAAAGTCCTCACTATCATGTTCTTCAGCAGAACAGCATTTCTTTTTATACTCTTCACTCAGCTGTATATATTGCCACATGCAAATTGTGTACTTAGAAGCCACCATATATTTTTGCTGAATATTTGGTTTAAGTGACAAGGTTGCCATCACTTAGTTGCATCATATGTTGTGTTGTAAGTTAGTTTGTTTCTATTGGAAATAAAGCACTTGAATTTTTAACTTTCTTGCTGTTTAAAAGATGGTTTTCAATAAAACTTCACTTTCAGTAAGGGTCTCTTGTTGTGACTACAAGAGAAAAGCTCTGTAAATTACCCTGGTCCTGGTTTGCCTCTACAGCCAGCTCTAGGGATGAAGAACACCAGCACATTAAAGCTTGAGTCTACCTCAAGCTTTAATGATAAGGTTGTGCTGGTTTAGCTCTAAGTAAAAATTATGTAGTGTTGTTTTAATAATGAATAACTAGGATGTAACTTGCAAATATAAGGGTAAAACTTGGATTTATTGAAATACAGACATTATTTTACCCTTGAAACACTGTAAAAAATAAATGCAAAGTATTATGTGATAAGTAAGTATTTAAGAAAACTATGTCCTTGTCAGAGGCTGTGTAGATAACCAATGATCATTCTTCTCTTACAGCTTGAAAAGTGTAACCTATGGATTAAGGAAGTTACCTGGTTGATTCATGAACAGTATGTATAGGTTAATGTACATCTATAAACAGTGTATGTTAATGATATCTGAAATTTTCTGTTACAGATCACAGCCGTCGTGGTTCCAGAAGGACCAAGTGGGAGCCTTGACTCTTCTAAATTCCTGCCCTAAGAAGGACATTCTGAACATACTAGGACACAAGGGACAGACACTTCCCAAAACAAGGTAAGTAAAGAACAGTCCTGAAAGCAAGGGCTTTGCCCTCAATAACTTACAAACAGACACTTAAAAATTACATACAAAAATGAGATGTAAACCAGTTATAGTAAAACAGTAGTTCCTGGTGCTCACAGTATGAGAAATGAGGCTGGCTCACTGAGCTCCTGCTACAGCACCCAGACCATGTGCAGCAGCTGACAAAACTCTCCTTCCTCTGTAAAGAGGCATTTCAAGCCATTGGCTTTGCTGATGCCTTCCCTATTCCAGAGAGGGAAGCAACAGTGGTGCCAGCTGTTGATGACAAGAAGCCCTTAAGTTGCAGCTGCCTCCTGATCAGCAGCACAGCAAGTGTTTCTCCTCTAACTTGAGGACAAGTGGAAGGAGTCGCTGGTGCCCTCCTGGTGCTACATTGCTACACACTTCCGTGGAGAGGCAGAGTCGGCGTTTGCTTTTTTCCGAATGCTTTCTGTAAAAGAGAGAAAGTTCTGCTACACAGAAACCTGGAGAGGGGTTTTTGTAAGGGCTTGTAGGGACAGGCCAAGGGGGAATGGCTTTAACCTGCCAGAGGGGAGATTTACAGTACATATTAGGAAGCTCCTCCCTGTGAGGGTGCTGAGGCGCTGGCACAGGGTGCCCAAAGAAGCTGTGGCTGCCCCATTCCTGGCAGTGTTCAAGGGCAGGTTGGACACAGGGGCTTGAAGCAAGCTGCTCTAGTGGAAGGTGTCCCTGCCTGTGGCAGGGGCTGGGACTGGATGAGATTTAAGGTCCCTTCAACCCAAACCATTCTATGAAAATATAAAGCTGTGGCAGGATGCATTAATTAATAATAGGTAGCAAGGGGCAGGGTGGCTTTCACCTTGTGTGAAGTTGTGTTAGTTTTTCCTCCGCATACGCTGTGTCACCACAGTGTTCAAGTAGTGCTCAGTGTGCATTATTTGAAGGAAGACAAAAGCATTATATAGCACCTGCTAAATCTCTTCTTCCAATCCCTGCAAGGCCTTCGTATAATCCCTTCACTGGATTTTCTCCTGCTGTGATCACACCATGGAGCCAGATGAGCAACATTCTGTGGCCGTGCTCCCTGTAGCTTTTAGTGCCTGGCAAGATGAAACCAGAAGTGAAATCCTGTGCTTGCAGTGCATGGCCCTGACCAGAGTGGATTTCTGAACCGGTGAGTTTGGACACCTCTCATCCCGCTCTCCTCTCTGGAGCCTACTAGAAGGCTCTAAAGTACAGTTTAGCTTAATTCCTGCTTGTGGTGTGATTGCTAATTCATGTGAAACTCATGGAGTGGCCATGCATGAGCTTGGGCCTGTCGGGC
The DNA here is from genome assembly GCF_028554395.1 of Pezoporus wallicus. Classification (NCBI taxonomy): domain Eukaryota; kingdom Metazoa; phylum Chordata; class Aves; order Psittaciformes; family Psittacidae; genus Pezoporus; species Pezoporus wallicus. The sequence goes on from NW_026642624.1 coordinate 799,603, forward strand.
AACCTCTTATGGCACTACAGACTTTCTGCCCCAGAGTGTAGCTTAGCCCCATCCTTGCATCGTGCAAACTACAGTAACCAAACCAGCTGTGATCTGTTTGTGAAGCAAAGAACCTGTTTCTACTAACATATCTCTTAAATCCTATGGGACTTCACTGCCTGTTTGGTTCAGCTCCTTAAAAGACAAAAAATAAAACTACCAAATTTCTTCTGTCCTATAGAACAGGAATTGTAGCAAGAACTCGCAGGTCTGGCAAGTGCCTCGGGAGGGAGCAATGAACTGGTAACCCCTGTGTTTGTGTGCTTTACTCCTAGACAAATTCATGCTTTGCTGTTATTGCAGACTTCTCTCCTAGAATCACAGACCAAGTGAAGGAAGGCAAATATCGGGGTGGTGTTTTATACCTGTCCATTGGTGCTCGATGGCCCTAATGTGGGCATCAGTGAATTTCCAGTAATGTGCCAGCTTCTTCCATTCACCAGGTCTGAGGTACTTGGTAGCCAATCTCCACATTACTGAGCGGATGTGCTGTGTTTCCAGCCTGTGATCTTGCTTAAAGGTCAAGTTCTTTGCTACCCAGGAGTCAGAGTCACTGTTCAGATTGTCCTGCAAAGCCAGAAGAGAGGGTTTGGCTAGGATACTGCAGATGTACCTCTTATTCCCCAGCCTCCCAGTTTCTCCTCCTGGGCAAAAGGAGCTAATGGTATCCCAGTCCCTTCTGCAGGGCTTTGGGAACAGCTGCCAAAGAATCTTTGAAAACCCCCATTCCCTTCAGCACAGCCTGGGTTTTTTAGCAACAGGGGCTGTTTAAATAAGGAAAGCCTTAAGCAGATGTTGTGGGCATGTTAAGGACTTCTGTTTTTCTTAAGTAAGGAGATGAAAGCAGAGGTCATGCTGTCCCAGCATGTCCTGTATTTCTTTTCCTTTTGACAGGTGGTACCATGGAGAGGACAAAGCCACAGCTGCCCTGGGAAGCACAGGGGATGGTGTGTATGCTGCTCACCTTTTCCCATTTGTAAAACCGATCGGCTTTGATAATCATGTCTGCCAGGTTGATGTGATTGCCCCGAGCAGCAACGTCCAGAGATGTCTTCCCTTGCTGAAATGAGAAGGGGAAAAATGAGCTGGACAACACCTTGCTTGCTTAGGAGGTACCATCTCCATGCCCACCCCACAGTCTGTAGTAGCAGGCAGCATGGCCTGTTGAGCAATGAGGATGAACAACCCCTATTCACCTGTACACACCTTGAATGTGAGCTAGCTTGGAGCTACTGCCTTAAGGGCAAGAGGAGTCCTTTTCCAGGCTCTGCAGCATCTTGCTGTTGGTCGGGAAAGCATCCTGCATCCCTCAGTGGAAGGCAGGGTGCTCTTAGGCCCCCAGCAACATGGGTGCAGCCAGCCAAGGACCAGCTCAGCACTACAGTCTGAGGTGTTTTATAGTCTTTTGCACAGCAGGTTTGCTGGCACATGAAACTCCAGTGATTTATACAACCTCATTAATTTTATAGGCTCCACATACACATGATTAGAAACAGTCTCCTAGGAGAAGCACAGGTTGATGGGACTATGAAACTGTAATTACACTCCTTAACATGAATATAATTTGGGATTGCACAGGGATGATTTGTGTCTGTATCTAAAAGCTTATAGCAGAAAGGAACAAGATTTGAATGCTGCACAAAGGAAAGCGAGCCAGCCCAGCCCTCAGGCATGCCAGGGAGAGCAGTTCTAGTCTCAGATGTGAGCAGAAACCAAATTTCACACAGCAAAGTGGGAACATGTTCCCTGTGCTGAGTCCCACTGTGGTTCCACAGGCTGCCCAACCCTGCTTCAGCATTTTCTGTATGCGTACCACACTTTCAGGCTGCACGCAACTTACCCGATTCCTCTAGAATTCCTTTTGCTATAATATATATCTGCTTTTCACACAATGCTTTTGTTGAATTAACTAGAATGCAAAATAACCTGCTCAGCAGCGTTTCAAGGCCTTCTCCCTGGAAATACCCAGATTTTAATATTATTACTAACCTCCCTTGAAAATAATGACAACAGTGGCAAAGACCATCCATATTGACCCCATGGAATCTGTCTGACCCATGGAGACATTTACCTTGTCTGTTAGCTTCAGATTAACTCCTGCAATGAGAATCATCTCTGCCATGTCCTGCCTGCCGTGCTCTGCAGCGATGTGCAGAGGGGTCTGCTGCCTCTGCAGGAGGAGGAAAAGGTCTATGTTTTAGAGGAAGACAAGTATGAGGCTGGAAGGACAGAACAGAACAATACCAGGAGCAAGTGCTGTAAGAACCCTGTCAGCTCTGCCCTCCCTTCCCCTCTATCCCTTTTTAAACTGAGGGCTAAACACCCTCCTGCCTCAAACTGGAGTTAAGTTCCTCAAGCTGAGCAGAACTGGTTTGCCCCAGCACCAGCACTAGAAACCCTCCCTGATGCTATTTGAGACTAAGGAGTGACTGTGCAATAAGCTGTGCAGAGGTCCTAGGGACCTAGCACAGCCCAGGTGTTGAATGTCATCAACTGGTTACCTCACTGCAATACTCAATCATTTCACAGCTCTCATGTTTCCTAAGTTATGCTTCCAGGTTTTCCCCATTTTAAAGCACTCTTCTCTAATCCTATCCCCAAGGTGATCAAATCCCCCATGGAACTGGTTCACGTTTCAAAGAACAGGAGCTGCAGTCTTACATTATCTGCAATGTCAAGGTCACACTCTGCATCGATGAAGAGCTTCACCATGGCTGGGAAGTTCTGCAGCACCGCAATGTGTGTCGCTGATGTGTTTTGCTGTGGAAAGAAGAGCCTGTGCTTAGGAAGAGCTTAGCTCAGGCACTGAAAGGATCATGCTGTGCCCAGCATGTCTTATTCCAAGACAGATTCCAGCCTGGATTGGAGGTAGACTGGGGGCACTGCTCCGTAAGCACAGACACCACAGCAGCACTAGTCCTTGTGAAGTTGCTTTGTGCTCTTGAATAGCTCCACAACTTGGCTTTACCTTTTTGTAAGTGATAAGAGCATTAATCAGACTTACGTGATTAACAGCATCCATGTGGATTCCTGCATCCAGAAGGATCCTGCCTGTCTCCTCGTAGCCATGCAGTGCAGCATAATGAAGGCAGTTCATCTTCTTCTGGGAGGCACATCAAAAGAGATGGGTGTGAGTCAGGGCTTCTCAGGGCTGCAGTTGTTACAGGCTATCCACAGAGGTCTCCCTGCTTCTCTCCTGCAAGAGCCCCAAGCTCCCATACCAAGAAATTCACAGACACTGTCTCCACAGCCAGAGCATCACCCGCCTCTTTGTATAAAGCCATCTGCACTGTTTGTGAAGTGCTGGGCTCCACGTGGCCTCATTCAATAATAGGTGCCCTACTTGGAAGGCCACAGATTTGGGCAAAAATCCACACAGTCGTGTTTGGAAATGGAACCACCTCTGTGGAGCTAACCTGTGTTTGAGCATTGACATCAGCACCAGCTTCCAAGAGCAGCTTCACACAGTCACTGTGACCCCCCTCAGCAGCCATGTGCAGAGCTGTAAGTCCTTCCTGGACAAGGCAAAAAAGGAGACAAGCAGCGTTTCTGTAGACAAGGAGCAGACAGAGCAGCAGAATGAGGTCTCTACCCTGTCTTCTGAACCTGTTACATGTTAAAATACCAATTCTGAGGGCCGTGGATCTCCAGTGTATTGTTAGGAAGATAAAGGGCACAGTTACCTGCCACTGATATGCCCAAGTACTGCTCTGTCCTTATGCCACTGGAGACAGCTGGCCCATGGGCCACAAGGCAAACATCGTGTTCCTATTTTTTTCTCTCTTTCAGCCCATTAGCAAACAAAAGAGCATTTCACATGGACAATGAAGACAAGCCATTTTCTTGGAATAGCCCAGAGACAGCCACAGGAGGACCTGAAAACTCATGGCCCCCAACCACTCGTTCTCCCTTCTGAGGTCCAGAGCTCATTTCTTTACATGAAAACAGAAGCAAGCAGAAGGTTTAATCTGCTTTGATTATTGCTCTTTGCACAAAGGGCAGCTCATCTGGGGGAAAACAAATGCCACCAGAGTTACCACAGAAGGTGGTGTCCCTTTTCTTTCAGATCTTAATCACAATCAAATATACTTTTCAAAGACAGTAACTAAATAAGACTAAAAAAACTGCCGATAAGCTCAATTGGGAGCATGCCCTGGAATAAATAACAACATTACTAAGCCAATATTTGCTATCAAGTCATTAACCATGTTCCACCCACATAATTTTCCAAAGCAGGTCTGTTAAAAAGAGATCTCAAACAGAAGGTCCATATGTTCAGTGACTAAGTCAATACTATAAAGTGTAGTTTAAAGCACACTCGATAACTACTTAGGTGCTTGAATGTACAAGGGTCAGGGAAAAAAATGGAGATCAAATTGAGTGATAAGGTGAGCATATACAGAAGTAAAAGGCAACACTTTAGAACTGGATATTGGTCCAAGGAAGATGCTGCTTTTCACTGGTGCTATGCAACTGTGACCTGCATTTGAACACATACACTTTAGGTAAAAGCTATCCTCTAGACCTCTCCTGTCAATACTGAGTGCTCAGCCTGATTGTGGCAGGAGAGTATGTCTAGGGAGGGAAAGGGTAAAACTGCTGTGGGGTTTATTTCATCTAAATACACTTACCATGTTCTTTTCATCAAGGTCGACTCCGGCATCTATAATCTTCTGAAGCACAGAGAGGTGTCCATTTTTAGCAGCTAAATGCAATGCTGTATTTTCTTCCTGAAAGTATAACCACTTCATACATGTATGTATCACAGGACTGAGTGTTCATATGCCACAACCTTGCACAGAGTATATCCAGCACGACTGAAAAGGAGGTTGTAACCAGTATCACAAGCCTGAAGCAGTCTTCTATTAGGGGCAGCAGTGAGGCAAGGAGCCCAGCTACCTTAACTGGAGCATGGACCACCAGGCTCACTGTGTATCCCATCTGAAAAGCACTGGAGAGAAATCCAACACGGACTAAGGTGCAAATGGCGTGCAAGTGGATAGGGAAGAAGAGCCCTGACATACCACAACCACAGTTACAACTGCTGACAGTTTGCCTGCATGAGCCTCATTTGGTGTCCTGCTCCCTGACTTTTACATCCTCTAATCCTTGGAATTTACCTCCCTTGTGTGTGTTTTATGCCCGTACCTTGTCTTTGGCACCGCGAGAACAACCCAGTCGAATTAGGAACTCCACCACCTCCAGGTGCCCATTCTCTGCAGCCAGGTGGAACGCTGTCCTGTCCAACTTTGGAAACAAGGAAACAAAGAAATACAGTCCAAGAAAGGCTCAGAAAGCACAAGATTAGAGCATCTGCTGTAAGCAACACAATAATTCCTTGGACAATAATCCAGTCCACAGTGGGAAAAAGTGCTGCACTTAAAAAATTATTCTTCTGTTAAGTTTTATTCTGGTTTACATTTGTGTGAAAAGCCTTCCTACCTTGTCTGTCTTATCCACACACACATCCTCCAGGTCCTCCATGATGAACTCCATTACCTGGATGTGTCCCTTCTGAGCAGCACAGTGGAGCAGGTTTCTGCCATTCTGGAGAGGAGAACAGGAATAAATGACCATTCATTTAACAAGTCCAGAACTGAGGTACAGTCTCTTCTTAACAAGCTGTTTCCATTAGCAATGACCAATTCCATGCCTCCCTCCACCTCTAGGGCTAAACTAGCTTGTGCTGCAGACAGCAGGTTATGACTCAAGTATTAATGCTCCTTTTCCTGACTGAGGTCTGTTTAAAAATACAAAGACTGCTGATACACTAAACCTGTTTCCCATTTCTATAACACCTTCCACATCACTACTGCACACGTGAGGTGAACAAGCAATGTATACCCATAAAGCTACAAATACTACTCCTGGTTTAGGAATAAGGCAGAAGTGGAGATGGCAGTCACCATAGCAGATGCTGTCACATATGATCACCTTAGCTCACAGAAAAGCCTCTCCCCCATCCATCACTCTCTAGAGCTGTGTGAAGGACCCACACAGCGAGACTCTCTTACCCTATTGACACAGTTAATCTTGGCCCCAGCATTGACGAGGATCTGCAGGACACGGAGGTGGCCAAACCAGGCAGACAGCAGAAGTGCATTCATTCCAAACTGGGCAAAAGAAAAGAGACGCAGCTATCTGCAGCCACCACCATCCCCATCATTCTCACTGATTCTGCCAGCCTACTTCCTGGTCACTGTGCATGCAAGCAGAAGGCCAAAAAGAGCAGAAAACAAGGCTTGCTCCAGAAAGGCATTGCACCTGCCACAGCTTCCCAAGCACTGCAATGCCTTGTGCCACCCACCCAGGGCTAAGGTGATGTCTGTAACTTTCAGCCCAGCACCAGCCCCGGTGCTCCCCCAGCACAGAACACATCTGCAGGACATATAAGGGAGCCTTTGTACATTGTCTTCGTCATCCACCGGGACATTGTGGTCCAGGAGCAGTCGCACAGCATCCACGTTCCCTGCTCCTGCAGCCCAGTGCAGGGCAGCCCGGTCTGCCTGTAAGGGAAGGAAGAAGAGAGGGGAGGCTGATGTATGCAGAGTGTGTGTTTATCCACCAGCCTTCCTGAAGGCCAAAATCTCCTTTGCCATCTATGCAGCCAGAACTTCTCACACTGTGCAAGGCCTTCTTTGGACACAGCCCTCTCTCTCTTTCCTCTCTTGTCAGGCAGACAAGTGTTAGTCATCTTCTACCCAGAAACTACAGTTCTGGACTGTAACAACAGTACAGGCATAAAGACCATTGCTGACCACTGATTGAAACAGTAGGGATGGGTACAATCCTGTATTTCCAAGTGCCTACTGGTCAATGAGAGACCTGCACCAGGAACTGTTAGTCCCAGAGCCTCAGTGAACAGAGATGGCAAAATCAAAACCTTTCACTGCAGCTGTGTGTATCTGGCACACAGGTTCCCAGGGGAACCATAAATTATTACCCTCCCTCAGTGCTTGCAACTTTCCAGTCTGGCCAAGATGACAATGCTGTGTGAAACTGCGCAGTTGCCACAGGCCCTATTGAGCACTGGGTGGTGTACTTTACAGCTCTGACCAACTGAGTGGCTAACCAGAAGAGCAGTTCTGAAACACACCTTCCCCACTTCCTGCAGCCCAGAGGTGGAAAACCCAAGGACTTACATTGTTTTTGGCTTTGATGTCAACCCCTCTCCTGATGAGCTGCTCCATCCTGGCCGTGTCATTACGCTTCGCTGCATCGTGGAACTCCTTCTCTGAATGAAGCACTGCAGCAGAGACAGAAGAGTGGGCATTAAAACAGTGCTGGCAAGGAGCACAGGGCAGCATGTCCCAACAAACCTCCCCTTCATCTCAAGTGGCCTTCAAGTGCAGAAAGATTCTTCCAGCAAGAATCCCAGCCCTATGGACATTGCCGTGTTTGCTGGATTTGTCCTCTCCAACTGTCTCCTGAGTACCCTGTGCCACATCAGTGCTCTTCCAGTCCTACAGGCTTCAATTCTAATTCAATGTCTTTCTCTGCTCCAGCTCAAAAACCTTCTGACCCATTAGGCCATGTCCCCTGGGCATGCGCCAAGGCCCAGAGCTGGTGCAAAGGCCTGGGCTGGGGCAGAAGACACAGACCCCTTCCTCCATCCTTCCCCTTACATCCCACTGCTCTACAAGGAGGTCTTTACACATGGTCCTGCTGTTCCCCTTCAGGCAACCTGCACCAGCCAAGCAGCACAAAACCACTAGCCTGGCCTGTGATTAGTGTTGCATCTCTTAATAGACCGTGGCAGTTCTGCACCTAATTTAGCTGACTGGCAGCATTTGTCCTGCACAGTTAGGCACAATTTAAGTGTTAGCTCTCCACGCTGGGCCTTGCCCCAGCAATCTTCTCCTTGATTGAGCAAACGTTCCTGCCAAGAAACAAGAGCAAGGCTGCGACTCTGGGCCTGCTGCAGCCTGATGGAGGATTTTGGCAAGGCTGGTGTCAGTCTTTGTTGGACTCAGTTTCTGCCCCAGCACTATTGGGGAATCCATTCAAGAAGGGCTTGAGTTAGACCCTGAGCCAGTCACATCCCACTGGAGAGCTGGCTTTGCTCTTTTCTGCATATCTCAGGCTGCAGTTTGAGGGTAGCAGGGGCTCAGTGCAACTGCAGCTTGTATCAACATATTGGCTAGACATTAACCATATGCCATACAAGAGGCATCAAAGCATCCTAGTGTTGCCATCCCACCACACTGAGGAGATAAACACGCTTGCTGTTCAAATAGCACTACCCCATTTCTCTCTGGGGAGCACAGTACAAAGGCACCCCTATTACAGGCTCATAAGGCAGCAGAGGTATAACTTCACCCTCAAATTTCTTTTCCTCTTGCCTTCAAACAAAAACCTTTAGCTCATGAAAAACACAACAGAGATCTTAATAGGGATCATTCAAGAGTGCTGGACCTGCTGTTAAAACAGTAGGACTTGGACACTGATTTCTACAGGAATCGGATTTTCTGTGCTGTATATTGAGACGTTGTTCTCTCTGGTCAGGTGTGTTAATGGGACTGCATTTCCACACTGCACGGACCCTTCGTTTGAGAGGAGAACGTGGCAAAAGTGTGTAGAGTTTATGCCAATTATCAACACCAACGGATAACAATGACATCCTTGCAAAAGCTTATCTCTGTTCAGTGGAGTAAATCCTGTGTTTCAGTTAAGCCAATGATGCTGTCCCTGCTCCCCAGGTGACCAAAATGTGTTCTTACATTTTACAATCACCATTGCCAAGAGATGCCAAACATCCCTTTGATTTCATATTCTTTCCTCATTTTGATGGTCTGCGTTTCCCATTTAGTGTCCACACTGGTGAAGCCAGCCCTGTAGATGTAAATGCACTCCTCATCATACCATGCACCCATCCAACAGTCAGTGTTTCAGTAGGTATTTAGCAGTTTTCCTTCTATTCCCAGCTCACATTCCAGGGTATTTCACACCTCATAGCACTGAATATGAATTCAGTTATCCCAAACAGCATGGAAAACAATTTAAACCATTCACCGTGAGTGCAATGCACCAACTCACAGGCAGCTTATTACGCAAGAGGTTTAAAACAGTATCAAAGGAGAGGAAAGGTGTGCAAAGAAACACGCTAGAACTGCCTGCTGAGGCTGCAGGACACAAAGACAGCCCCGGACAGCCAGCCACCGGCCGATAAAGAGGGGCCAGAACGTTGAAGTGAGCGTTACCGGCGTTCCATGCAGCATCTTAGGGGTACAGGACGGGATACAGGATGCTCTAGGGCTAAATCACCCCTTTTCCCGCAGTAGGCTATAAACCGGCTTTGTTTCTCAGTGGGGTTTTAGACGCCTTTAAAGCACCTCGGCCCTGCCCCACAGCCCCCCACGGAGGCCGGCGCTGGGTCCGCCCTCTGCCACCGCACAAACCCCGCTCCCGGCGCGGCCCCCCGAGGCCCCACTCACGGGTGTCGTCCCCCGCCGCCAGCTCGTCCCCCATAGCGCGGCCCCGCCGCCTCAGGGCGGGCTGATGGCACCGGCCCCGCCGCCTCAGGGCGGGCCTAGCGCGGCTGCACAGCGCCCCTTTAGCTGTTATTTAAAGCGAAATAACCCAAAACACAGCCTTTTCCTCACGAACACGGCGTTTTCCTCACGAACACAGCCTTTTCCTCACGAACACGGCGTTTTCCTCACGAACACGGCGTTTTCGGGCTGGTTTGAGGGGAGTTGAGGGGGGAAACGCAGGCACCGCCATTTCGGGCCGGGAGGCTGCACGCCGGTGCCGCTCGTTACCTCAGCGCGGCTCGCCGAGGTGCTGCTACTCGGAGGCTGCGGGTGGTTTAATTCTCTTTCCAAACGGATGTAGAAGGAGAGGGAATTCCGTTATGTGGGAAATATGGGCCGGGCTGTTGGTTTTTTCGCCCTGAAAACAAGGTTCAGATCTGGGTGCTTCCAGGGGATGAGATGCTCCCATGTACCACATAGCCCAGGCACATCAGCGGTGCAGGAGAGGGTTAAAAGCACCCTACGCTCAATTTTAGTTAAATCTCCTGTTTCAGCATCTGGGTCTGGTTTTGTCTTTTATTTTCTTTACCGTTTTGATAGCCTGAGGAGGAAGGAACCAGCAGCTAAGCTGAGGTTGGGGGGAGAACCTGCTCTGGTACCTGCCTCTCCTGGGGTATGAGTTAGGTAGCAAAAAGTAGGAAAATAAAGGTCCAAAACAGCCAAAAAAAAACCTAAAACCCAAACCCGGGTGTTGGTCCTGTGAGTGCCATCCGTGTTGGGGCTGGAGAGATGCTGCTGTCTTATCAGGAAGGGCCAGGTAGGGGCTGTCCTGGCAGCAAATCAGTCCTGGAGCTATGCAAAGGCCATGTTTTCTGCCACAGCCATTTCGGTTCAGCCGCTGCAAGGTCTCTGGTGTGGGTCTGGGCCCTCTCCCCGTATCTGGTTTGCCAGGGTAAGTGTGGCACGCAAGTGTTCTCCTTCCATTTTCTCTCCTGTGTTTGCTTGCGCTCAGTCTTGGAGCGAGGCATCGGGCAACAGCTTGGGTTGATGCAGTGAACACTGCTCTTTGGCCCTCAAACGTGTTGGAAGGTGGTGTGAGGAGAAAGGAATGACCTGCTCTGCACGATACGCGGGTAGACTCCACAACTGGTTAAACTTGTAAAGCAGGTATGCTTTATTCAGCGCTGAGGCGCATGGGGGATCGTTCCCCGAAAGGCATGCGCACTGCAACCTCATCTCTCCCCTAAATCATTCTCTTAAATCATACATATTTATTAGGTTATACAACACACCTATACATATTCATGTCCTATCCCTGCTTTGTATTGTAATGAGTGAAAAGGTCCTTTGCACCTGTGCAGTAACTCCTGGTGGTCGTGGGTGAGGGTCTCAAGATGAAGTAAATGACTCTTCCTCTGCTTAAACTTTTTACCTTAATAGTTGCGCATGCTCCCTGGTGACTTGGTCATTGTCCAAACCACAAGGCTGGTTTTAGCCTGTTTCAGGGCCCAGAAAGTTCCTTCCTCTTATCAGTAGCCTTGTCCTCCCATCCTGTTCTAACATGGCATAATGAACATGATAAATGTTTGTTATGGGCAAGCAATAACATTGTCAAGCAAGCCGCTTAACCCTAACACCCCCCAAAAAAAGAGTTAACATTGGTTAACTCTTTGCATCACTCAAAGCCAGGATGGTGAGCACCAGGAGCCATGAGCTTCCATCAGGACTTTGGTTTCTCCAGCAGTCAGATGCTGCCAGTCTCCGGGTAGGAGAGGGGACATCCGATCTGTATTCCCTCCCTGCGCCATGCTGTCCTAGAGGCGTTGTCCTTGTCATGGCCCCCTCTCTCCTTCTCAGCAGGTTCCTGGCCGAGTCTCGCAGCCTCCATGCTCGGTGTTTGAGTGCGAGCACACGCCGGTCCCGGCGGCCACATGAGGGTGCCAGCGCTGTTCATCTGCCACCGTTTGCTGCAGCGAGCGATGAACCCCAAGGTACAGATGGGGCTGTTCCCCGCGCTCAGGTCAGTTTTGGGGACACCCCTGTCCCGGGCACCCCGATTCGGGTCTATGCAGCTGTGATGTGATAGAAACTTCTCTCTGTGGGCACTGCTGCACCAGAGCTCTGAGGGCAGGGAGCAGCATGGCTGAGCTGTGGGGTTCCACCTCATTCAAGCCCTCTATTGAGGGTCTCCATAGCCAAGCACTGCACTGATGCAGCTGACCCAGTGCAAGGACTTGGCTGTGAAATGGGGAGGTAGACCCCAAGCTCTTGAGCCTGCACAGATTGTGCGTGGGTCTGTGGGTAGCTGCTGGTTTCAGAGCTTTAGATTTGATGTTTTGTTTTCCTTTTATTCAAATTGAGTTAAAAAAAAAGACATGCGCTCCCGATAGGAAAAGCAAACATAAGCTCTGTCTGGATAAAGGCGAAGCCCTTCTTTTTGCACAATAGCTCAGCGGGTAGAGCATCCTCCCCGAGGGAAGGGGAAAGCTAGGTTTCATCCTTGATTCTGCCGGAGGGGAGATGCATTCCCTGGTCTCCACAAGACCCCAGAGAGTACCGTAAATAGCAGGCTGGGAGCATGTCTGGTGGGGAGAGTTTTTCTTGCTCTTTCCTGTTATTTTAAATAATTAATGATTTGATGGAGCAGGGAGTGGAGAAGGCAGGTGTCCCCTCTCCCTGGAGAGCAGCTTGTGCACCCGGCCAGACAGAGCCCTGCTCTCGCAATGAATATTTAAGTGCCTTTAGACAAATTGGAGTGGCTCCAGCAGGAATGACTGAGAAGGGATGAGCCCTTCTCACGGGGTACCGCAGAGCTTGGGGGCTGGGGAAATAGCACTGAATAGGGCAGAGAATAATCCCTGCTTGTATGGATGGAACATCCATCCCAGCCTTTGGTGGGACCTCGGGCTCTTGGTAGGCTTTTGTTACACTGCAAGAGATCCTTGGATGGAAAGCTGTCTGGATTTAACCTGCCGCTGTTAATGTCATTGTCTGCACCTCCTCCAGAGCTTGAATCAGCCAGGACTGATCACTTACAGCTCTTCTGGTGCTTAATGCTGACCTCAGGAGAGAAGGAGCACAGATGCACTGAACATTTGCATCTGCTCGTGCGCTTGAGTGTTTCCAACAGGCAGGAAAAAAGCAATGTAGTCAGTTCCTTCTGTCCTTACTAAATAGGTATGTGTTCAGGGATGGAAGGAATGAGAACTTTCTGCTGATACTAAGTACAGGGTGCTGCAAGGATTTGTTAGCGATGCTGAGCACTTGTCTAGCTAACAGACCTAAGAGAGCTTTTGGATTTTTCCACTAACGCTGTAGCATAACAAATGACAGGGGGAGGCGGTAATTTGAGCTCTTTCTGTAATATATTCCAGATATTGACCCCATCTTTCAGAAAATGTTAAAGTCTTCGACTATTTCACTTGAAGAATAATTTTAGCTAAGGCAGTTATGTGCTCTTTCTCACTTGGAAGTGAAGCTCTCTGAGGTAGCATATGTGCTAGCATACCTTGCAAGCACGATTTTTACATGTTAGTTTAGGTTAATCACTGTTTTCAATCTCTATTGAAAAATCATGAGCCAGGTTCTTTTAATCCATGCCACCTTAAAACGTGCTTCTGTTTGCTTTCTGGTTCAGTTGTGTACACTGTGATGTTAAAGTCAGTCAGATTTGCAGCTAGCCGTGTAACACAGCCCACAAACTAGTATATGTTTATGCAGAAACAGTTGCTTACCTAAAGGTTTAACAAATTGGACTTTAATTTCTAATCTTCCTTTGGAAGCAAATCTGGAAGGTGATTCCTCCTGCCTGCAGCTGCCTGTAGTCCAGGATGCCAAGCCTCTGCTTCACTGGAGCTGCCTACAGTGGAGGAGCCAAGCTCAGGGAACTCCAGCCCTGGAGGATTGGCTTCCATATGCTTCCAATGAATATTGCCACTTGAATACTGCATGGGAAAGGGGATGCCCACGTTCCTCTTTCAGTGCCTATGAACTGTTTTTGCATGACTGGGTATCAAACAGCACCATGTTCTGAGATAGCCACCATGGGCTCTGCGCCTAAACCAGGTCCTTCAGGCACTGTGGCACAGAGCTGCCATTGATGCCATGAGGAACTGTATGTTTGAGGGGCTTTATGTCCCCGCTGTGGGTATGAAAGGGACTAATGGTGTGTCCTGGTTTGCAAACCACGCTTCCAGGTATGTCCCGTTAGAATGGAGTACACGTTACAGCTCTGGCTGCATGGCTTCATGTGTGGCTCCATCTTATTTATTTTTTGTCTGGGTTAGGCTTTTAGTTGTTCTGTAGACTAAGTTATTTTTGGGACTTTCTTTGATATCTTTTTTGCTGTGACATGCTGCGAAGCCAAAACTCCTCTGGGAACACCCCAGCAATGCACACAAACATCAGCCCTGTAGCTCCTAACAGTCAATACGTGAAGCTTTCAGAAACTCTGGACACCTGACAGGACTCCACAAACCCACTCGGGAAGCCTGAGAAGGGATCCAGCACTTTCCTCAAAGGCTGCATTCATCTCCTCGCAAGGCTTCCACAGAGGAACAGCTTGTCAGAGGGACCCGTGGAGCTTGGAAGCTTTGCCAATAACAATTCAGGCCCAATTCTGAAGTCAAATATTTGGTTAAACAGAGACTGTCTGATGACTGGATTAAACACAGACGCAGCAGAGGGAGCTCAACACTTCAGGGGTTTGTTAGTGTCCGTTTCACCAGCCTGTAATTCCATTTTTCCTGTCTTCCCAGATTCTGCTCATCCTGTATAGTGTTTCAGACAATGCAGGAGGAGGTATTCCAGCAGAGCCGTTGCTCCTAGCTCAGGAAGCAGCCTGTATCACAGAGTGATGCTCTCTGGTTTAGGAGTAATCCAGCATTATGGCATTGGGAGGAAATCACATGTTAGAGAAATTCAGGGGTTTGTTTGTTTGCTTGTTTGTAAGGAGAAGTCTCAAGGAAGCCAGGAAATGACAGAAAGGGTCAGTGAGTGAGTCTTGCCTGACAAGATGCTGCTGCATGGGCTTGTTCCATCCATGTTAACAGCAACTGGAAGTTTCAGCTGGTGAGTTTGAATTCTCTCTCCTGTCACTCTCACATCCCAAAGCCGATAGGCCTTTAAATCCCTTGGAAAGATAAATGGGCTTAAGCTTCTATGTGGCTTTGAAAGCGAATCTTACACACAATTAGCACTGTGGCCAGGTCTGTTCCTGATGATCAGGTCACTCCTGTTGATCCCTGGCCTCTGCATAGAGCTTATTGACACGAGTTCACCACATCTCCCAACCCAGTGTATTCTCCTTCCAGGTGTGGAGAAGGAGAACTGGGCTCACATCTCTCCTGCAGGAAGATGTGAGAAGCAAAAAAAAGGTCCAGTATCATTTGTACCTGATTGATAACTTAGAAGGCACTGGGGGGGTACGACACACATTTGTTGTTTCTGTGGTGCTTTGCTGAAGGAGGTCTGTAGGAGCCCATCACGGTCAAACTCTCTTAATGCAGGAGTCCTAGGTCTGACCAGGAGCTGATGTGACAGCCTCTGTCTCACAGTGGTCAGGCTGGCCTTGCTTTGAATTGTATTCCTTACTGGAAGAGTGGAGGCTGGTGTTTCAAAACCAGGACTGTAAGACTAGTGTGCTCTTAAAACACTGTGTGAACAAAAGCAAGTGTAGCAGGGAAGGATCTGAAGGGCAGAAAAGTCTTCTTTCTTGAATTTGAGAGGAGAAATGGAGTGATGGAGCTGGGATCCCAGCCCTCCCTGCCTTGAATGCTGAGCAAGTGTTTGCTTATGGGCAGTGGCAACGGCTGCATTGTATAAACCAAGCAAGAATCGGACAGTAAATCCTAATCCCCTTGCTGACATGCCTGCAGGCAATGCTTTTATTCTCACTTTTCTGCATGTGTAAAAAGAGGGAGGATCTTCTGCTTCTTGAGCCTCTGAGGGCTGTCTGCCTCCTAAAGACAATCCCTTCTCTGCTTTTTCAGGACAAAAGTGCAGCTGAAATGTAGGATCTTACAACCACAAACCTGAAAAGCTGAAACCTACAGCCAAAGGCACAGCCCTGTGCTGCTCTTACACCATGCTGGAGGACCCAGTGCAAAATTCAGACCAAAAAACCTTGTGTTTGAGCATTTAGTAACAGCAAAGTGGAAGCAAAGAGTCACCAGGCTGTGATGCCATCACTCCCTTCTCTGATCCCATGGGAAACCATGGAGTGCAATAGGAGTAAGAAAGCGCACTGTTAGGAGGCAGCAGCACAGCTTTGGAAGTGTTTCATTTCTCTCTCTCAGCAATTCTCTTCCAGAGCCCAAAACATCTGTCTCTGCCTCCAGCCACATGGAAGTGCACTGAAAGAGTTTTGTTCCAAACCTAATGAGTAATTTCATGGTCTTGGAACTAGAGGCAGGAGAAGGGGGCTGGGACAGCAGCCACAGTCGTGTGCTCTACGAGGAGCTCTGCTATGTCAAATAGCTTTGTGGCCTTTGTTTTATTGCAGCCCACCAGGCTTCCTTTAAAGTCTGCTGCTGGTGATCAGTGCAGGAACAGCTCCCACAATGGGCTGCTGCTTTCCAGGGGCTTCCTCGCTTCTGGGCACAAGCAGCAACATGGAAAATCATGACATCAGTGGAGAGGAGGTGAGGAGCACAGCTGCATGTCAGCGCTGCTCTGTCTGTGCAGAGGGCACATATAAATGCAGAAAGTGCTTTGCCTGCCTGCTTCTGGCTCCAGTGCAATGTGCTGGTAGAAGGAGGGATGAGGGAACAACCAACCCCAGGCAGATGTGTCATCACATCACTTGAGCATGTAGCAGATGATGCTGAGATGTGGTGATTGCACGTGGTCTGAGCACAGACACAGAATGAGCTGATTCAAACTGTAGCTGGTCTCAGAAGCATTTGAAAAGCA
Source organism: Pezoporus wallicus (assembly GCF_028554395.1). NCBI lineage: Eukaryota > Metazoa > Chordata > Aves > Psittaciformes > Psittacidae > Pezoporus > Pezoporus wallicus. The sequence continues at coordinate 816,027 of NW_026642624.1, forward strand.
CAACCCGTGCTTTCTCTTTAAGGACAGGGTTATCTGTAGAGAGAGACACTCTGTACAGAGCACAGGAAACAGAAGGCAGATGTTATATATATGTATCTCATATGTTTCCACCAGAGGGTCTTCCTTTTGGGACAGGCTTGCAGATCCCAGGCCCTGCAGCAGGACTTGCACAGCTCCATGGATGCACCATGCAGTGTTTATCTAGGGCAGAATACACAGAGCTCTTCCTCCACCTGCCCAGGTTCTCCTGGTCTGAAGAGGAAGTTTATATTCACTTGCTGTGACTCAGTTATGGAGCCTGACTCATTTTCATGCTGTTGCTCATAGAAAGGGAGAGCCAAATGGCAACCAGTCTGTGCCTGTAGACACCTGTAATTCTCCAGCTTTCTGCTGTTAATCTCTGGATGAGTTTCTGTTTATCGGCACTAACACAGTTACCCTGCTGCAGTTTTTAATACATCTCTCTGCATAGGAAGACTGATTAGAAAATAAAGTTTTCTACCCCTAAAGCAAAGGGGAAGTGTGCTGAGTCTCCATGGCTGCTTGCAGAGCTCCCAAAATGGGACTGTTTCAAGCGGATGCTTCACAGGCATAGGAACGGCCTGGAACCAGATGGAGCAACACCCGGGGAAAGCTGGGAACGGCTGAAGAGTTACTGCAACTCCTGAGATCTAGGAGGGAGTTGCTGGTGGTCTTAAAGGTGTTCATTGCTCAGTGCTAGGAGATCCTGCTTCCACCGATGATGGCTTGTTGGTGACCAGAAATCTGCCCCACCACCTCTCTGGGCTTCCATCCCACTGTAATACAAGGACTAGAGCTGCTTGGGGCTCTGCAGGCTGCCAGTCCTCAGAGGAAGGGATGGTGTGTTATTTGTGTAAGCCTTTGTTGCACTGCCAGCTCAGGAGTCTCTTGAGAGCTGGCTGTTGCTCACTGGTGCATATTTTGTCTGCTCCTCAGGGTGCAGGGAAACACCGAGTCCTGGTTCCTTCTTTTGCAGCACATTGAGTGGGTTATTCTGTGTTAGAGACCGCATGAGCATGAGTCAGATTTGAAAACCTCACCCAGGATCTGCACAGGGAGGCTTTAGCTGCGAGGTGCAAACCAGTGCCTGGCACTATAGCTGGGCCAAACCCAGTCTTTCCCACTGCAGCCTTAGTCCATGTGAAAACTACAGTGCAGCCCTTCCAGCACTGCACAGAAGAGCACAGTGCAAGGTTCCAGGTGGGTGGGCTGGCCAGCGGAGAAGGAGGTATCCACACCTGGAGCTGTGTTAGAATTAAGGCAGTTTCCTCTGGGTTATGGGAAGCTGAGGTTCAAGTCACTGCTCTTAAGTCTTCCAGAGGGAAACTTGCCCTCAAACCTGTCTCTCCCCAGCAGCCTGCTGCTGGGCGAGAGGCCACCCTAGGGTTCTGCTCTGTCATCATTCTCCTTGATCCAGTCTAAAGATCAGAGATCTAAAGATCAGAATTGCTCCATGGACTCAAATGAAGAACTGGGGGTTTGGTTATTTTATGGTGAAGAAATACTTAATTGGAAAAAAATCCTACGTGGCCTTGGCATGCTTTCAGCTGGCATCCTGCCTGCCCCTCTGAAAACACTGCTCATTTTCAGTGCAAGCTCACCATGTGAGGCTGGTTCCTCTGGTTGCAATCCCTCACTTGTTAGGTTTCCTTTTACCTTGAGCAGATGGTAGGAGCTGGCCTCTTGTTACACGGCACTGAAGTGACCCTCTGGGGCTGCCTGCACGTCCTGCTGCCCTTCACAGAACACGGCTCAGAGAGGCCAGCGCTCCTGTAGGATTTAAGGAGCAGTCACTGCTCCTGGCTGTCTGCTGTTAATACTCGCCACCGCCTCCAGCTCTGGCAGCCGTGTCTGCAGAAAGCTCTGCGGGCAGTGGAAGCAAGCTGGTTTCATCATGACAATGGAGTTATCCTTTTAAGGCAAAATTCCCTCTGGGAGCCAACCCTCAATTACCTCCTGCTCCAGTGCCTTCTTGCTGGGGATGGCTCCTAACACAGCGAGTTACAGCCACAGCAACTCCAGCGAGGGCCGAGTTGCTCTGCAAAAGAAATATGCATTAAACTGTCGGTTTCTCTTGTTTGTAAATGTAGAAATTGGGGCCAACCCCCAAACGACCAGCTCCCCTCATCAGTGCATTTGTGCATATCCAGTCTATGGACATTGCATCTTCAAACCCAGTTGCTGTTCCCATGGTATTAATGGTGTTGTATGCCCATCCTGTGTTCTTCCCTACAGAAGGTTGTTGCAATATTCGGGAGCTTTGGGTAGAACACGACTGGTGATAATCAGCTGATGCAAGTGCTTGCTAAACGCCAGGGAACTGGGGTAGGCAGTGCCTGCATTTCAATTTGCTGTTATTCACTGTGGTGAATGGGAGGGGTCCTCCAAGGGTCCTGATTCAGAAGCCAAAAAATTCCTTCTGTTCTTCTGACATGGCTCATAGTCCACAGGGGTGATGTCTAACCAGAACAGAGATGCTGCAGAGGTTGCCCTCTGCCTCTGTCACAGTGAGCAGAGCTGTAGGGAACAGCCTGTGCTCTTTCTGTTCTATAGAATGGTGCCTTTGGCTGCAAGCCCCTGAATTTACATCTTGTGTGTTTAGTGCTGAAAATACTCTTCATTCTAAACGAGCTGCTTACCAGAACATGACACTTTTGAATCCAAACTTGTCACAGGAATGAGACCAGACTCCTTAAAGAAGTTCTAGGGACTGCTTTTGATAACTGAGAGTTTACTGTGATTGTCAGAGAAAATGTCATTTTCTCTTGGGGCAATGACAGACTCATTTAAAACCCAGCTCTGTACCTGTGCAGCTACTGTTGTGTGAGCCAAAACAAATGGACCACAAACTGGATCATCTGAGAACGAAACAAAGCTCCTTGGAGGAGCAGAGGAGCCAGGCTGAACCCCTGCGCCCTGTTTTGAAACACACAGGAATCCTACTCTGTCTGCCTAGGTGAGACCGAAAGAGGTTTGAATTCCCCCAAGGGTTTGATTTCTCTTCCTTTAGCAAGAGCAAGGGAAAAAAAAGAGTAATTCCCACTTCTGTAAGCAGAGAGGAAGCAATCACATGAGCTCCATCAGAATATGTAATTTCATGCTTTAAAAACTCTTTGGGTAACTAAAAATGTTGTAAACGAACTGAAGTGCTGAAATCGTGTTTTCACATTGCGGAGCAAAACTGTCCCCTTTTGAGATGTCAAACTTCTCAAAGCTTTTTATGTACGTTTGTTTAAACCAGGACACTTCCCTGCCTCTGGAGCCTCTGTTATCAGTGTGGAGTTGCTGGTTAGCCCTGAAAACATTGTGCCCGGAATTTCTCAGCAGCAATTCCCAAAGGTCCTGATTCCACGCTTGGAGGTGGGTGGGTTTGAACCGCCTGGATTGAGTGTGGTGGCTAAGCTGAGAGCCATCCTGTCATTCGAATACATAACTATTGTATGAACTGATGACCTTTCAGATGTTCATTAGTTCTTGGCAGTCAAAACCAAGTGGAATTCATTTGCCTGGCTTGGGAAACTCAACCCGTGCTGTTGAAAACACAGCATTGCTCCAGAGAAAGGGCTGGTCACCAGCTCTGTTGTTGGACAGGACAATCATCCACATGCTGGGAGCTGTCACCAGAGAGCGTCGGTTCAAATCTCTATCTCCTGTGATCTCCCGTATGACATCTGGCCATGGTTTTTAATTTGAGCTTCATTTCCCCTTCACCACGGTCGTACAATGCGTGAAGAACTGGGCAGAGCTTTGCTGTCATGGTGATGTGCTCCAAACAAACCCTGAGCCTTCTGCCAGTATTGACTTCTTGTTGCGAATGAAATAGCAGAGGAACTTGCTGTTTTGTTAGCACAGGTCCTCGCCCAGTTACTCATGCTGGCTTGCATCTCTGTTGGGCTTTTGGAGATACTCTAGCATACTATTGATTTCAGTGATAAATATCCCAGTAACTAGCTTTCAAATATCCCACTTTCTGGATATGACTCTGCTGTGTAGTTCTGAGGGGAAGCAGAGTTTGGATCTGTTTGTGTTGCATATGTGTCACATCCTTGCCCATGCATGGGAGCTAGTACTTAGCATTGCTTCCCGATGTCTTGCCTTCTTCCTGCTTCTGACCCCTTCTTCTCCACTAAACCCCTTTATATTCTCTGCTGCAGCTGGCTTTGCTTTCCCCTCAGAGCATCTCCAAAATACTTCAGGTTCTTACTTTTTACTTTAAACGAACAATGTGGTAGATTTAATCTGTAGGATTTGCACAATATGTCTCACCCATTTATGGGCTAGGAATAACAGTTCTTTCACTGCCATATCACCCAAAGAAAGCAGGATTTGGACTTCCATTCCCATCCCTGCTAGCAGACAAGTCATCAAAGGGCAGATTCTCAGTATTGGCTGGTTTTTTTTCTGCTTTACTGTTTTTAGGAGCTCTTCCCTCAGTCACTGATGATCAGGTCATCTTATGTTTGCTGCTAAATGTCACTACTGCACCAACTGAATGTATCTGCTGCAGGAGGATAGGTTTGGAGCCCAGCTCTTCAATGCTCTGTCTATGCCTTCATTATGCAGGGTGAGAAGCTCCACTGTCTTTCCTGGCTGTGCTACAAGGCAGAATTCATCCATAGCCACAAAACACTTTCAGGTCTTCATACTGAAAGATGCTATAAAGAAGAACCAATAGTGGTTTTAGTCAAAAACCTGAGGTTGTTCTAAGCCCAGCTTGGGTTTCCAGCATTTTCATTCCATTGATTCATTTATTTTGAGCAAATACTTTTAAAATTCGTTTCCTGACTTTGAAAAATGCCCACATTCTGCAGCATAAACTCATCCCCCACGGGGATGTGGAAACCGGCTTGTGAATCCGACGGGGGCGATGAGGAAGGAGGTTTTCTTGGCAGCAGCACAACTAAAACTTATGGACAGCTTCTATCAACACAGAGCCAAGCTTTCCAGGAGTCAGTTGTTCTGGCAGAGGAGGGGCATGGGATGGGAAAGTGGGGAGAGATGAGAAGTGAAATCTGGAGCAGAAAGCTGGGGAGAGCAGGTCAGGCTGAGGAGGTGTGAGCAGGGTCTGCAGGGGATTTCTAGGGTACTGTGTTTGTCATCTCCTAGCTCCACAGTTAGAGGAAAAACAGGGTTACAGACCTAAAGACCCTGTGGGCTTTATTATTACATTTATATTATTTATTTGCAGGCTGAGGGAGCTGGGCTGGTTCAGCCTGGAGAACAGCAGGATCCCCGGAGACCTTAGAGCACCTCCAGTGCCTAAAGGGGCTACAAGAAATCTGGAGAGGGGCTTGGAGCAAGCTGCTCTAGTGGAAGGTGTCCCTGCCTGTGGCAGGGGGTTGGAACTGGATGAGCTTTAAGGCCCCTTCCAACACAAACCAGTCTGGGGTTCTATAATTAGCCCCTGAGTCTTGTTGCTGAGGCTTCTGCCAGTGCCCTGTGGAAGTGATATAGTCAAGAAGGATCTCACACAACAGTTTCATCTACCTCTCTATATGAAGGAAAATACACCCACCTTCCCCGTGTATCTACTATTAAGAAATCCCAGTGCTGGAGGTCCCTCTGTAGATCCCGTTCTAGAATACATCCCCCTGGGCCTGGAAGACTTTCCTAAATAGAAGTTTTTAATCCTTTTTTGCTGCAAATCAAGCCAACTTTGGTTTTTCCCTTTCCCCAGTCCATGTGTTAAACTGCTGACAGCCACCCCTCCTGTAACAACTTCTCAAAAATAGCATTTTGCAATATTTAAGTTTTCTTCTTTTTTTTTCCCTGTAGGTGTGAATACATGTGCTTTATATCTCATCTTTAGTAAAGCTGCACTAAGGTAGGATTCCTTTGCTCTTTCCTCATCTGTTTTATTCTACAACCTCTGAACTGCCAAGCTGGGCTGGCTCAGGCAGAGGGGACTAACACTGCACAGCAGATGCAAGAGCTAAAGCCTCCTGCTGCTCTCTGAAGTGAAACTGGTGGGACTGGGCCTGTGACACCCAGGAGGGGATGGAAAACACGTGGCTGAAAGTACCTCACATTGATCTCAGACAGCAGGATTGCTGCTGAGAATGAAATTGTTAATGCCTTGTAGCATCACATTGGCGGTTGTCACAGGAATATTGTGGGTTGCTTAGCTGTGAGGTAAGGTGCTAGAAGGACATGGTGATGGAGTTTCCTGGAATAAATTAAGCACTGGCTTTCTGAAGTATGTGAACTTGCACAGCATAACAAAACAGGGATCTCCATCCCCTAAACACAGTGGGTATCTTCTGTCCCTGCAAGTTTGCTAACTCTTCAGCTGGAAAGAGGAAATCTTGGAGAGCTTCACTGATGGTGACTCATATTTAAGATAAACCACACATTTTTTAATAGCAAGAACACTTAGTCATCAGAGTAGAGCAGCCAATGCTGTTGTAAATCTTCTGGCACCCTGGGACAGGAAGAGCTCTTTCTGCTCTTTTTCAGTTGCAGACTGAGTTCTGTGGGATCACTGGATGGAACCTAGGCTCTGCATTTTCTATTTCAGATTACATATAATACAATCCAGTAACCCATGACTAGCCATTGAACTGAAAGCAGTCAGGCAAATAGGAAATCCTATGTACGTTTTCTTTTGCCTTTCTTTCAATCATGTTGCACATAGTGTAGACACTTCCTTACCAACATCAGTCTCAGGCCAGGATGTGATGTGTGATTTGCTTTCTTACTGTGAGTGGAAGAAAGTGCCTTTCTCTAGAGCATATTTTTAGAAGTTAAACCTGTGTCTTGGAGCTTGCTTTGAGGAACAGCCTGCTTCCCAGCAAGGGAATAGAGGGTTTGCTAAGCACATTTTTTTACCCAGCTGAAGCCAGGCTTGTGCAATAGGATGGCATGTATACTTGTGCTCTTTCCCCTGCTTCCTTGTAACTTTTGAACCTACTGACCAGTTTCTACCCAGTTTTCACAGAAGGGAAGCAGTCATGATGGTACCAGCTTATCTTCCCGTAGCTTACTGGCATCTGGCCAGAGGAACGAGGCTCTCGTGCTGCTGACCACCAAGGGGATGACTGCAGAGTGAGCTGTCATGAAGGTGTTAAAGGCAGCCCAGACAGCACTGCTGGCAGTGGCACTTGGTGAGGATGCTTCCCACTGCTTTCCAAGAGGAGCAGGAGCAGATCCTGGCCTTGGTTGTACTTTCTGGCCAGGGCAGCCAAGCTGGCAGGCAGGGATGACTCAGGAGCTGCACTGTGTGCAGCAGCAGCAGCTCCAGCTCTGTGTCTGCTGCAGCCCCCAGCACTTCTCCTTTCTCCAGGCTTGTGGTTAGCACAGCATCTAGGTCATCACAGCCTGTCCACAGCCTGTGCAATGTGCCCTACTCCAGAGCAAAGCTTCAATGTGCTGCTCCATGTAGCTCTTCTTTACTCCTGTTTAGGATAAATGGCTCTTAAACAGTTGATATTTAAAAGGGGGGTTTATTGCCAAATCTCAAAGCTCTTTACAAGCAGAAGACAAAGTGCTGCCTTTCCACGGGCTGCAGCAGCAGCTTTTCACATGGACATCCACACTTGCTTGCTTGCAAACTCACTTCCTTCCTGTCACAGACACATAACCTGGTGGCACAGCACACAGCACAGACTCACACCCCAGTGCTCCATGCCCAGAGGGGTTTCAGGCACAGAACCCCAACCTTAGTGCAGCCAGAATTAGATGGAAGTTGAAATGGAAGATTAAAGGAAGATTTAAAAGAAAAGTGCATGGTGGCAGGGTGTACACTGAAGATGGGAGTTGCTGTGTAAGGTCAGAGGTGCCCAGCACTGCCATTTTCAGAGCAGCATGTAAAAACAGAGGGCAATTGCAGAGAATCCACTCTCCAGCCCTAGGCAGGGCCTGCCTCATGATCAGAATATGAAGAACAAGTGGGAAAAGTGCAGAAGGAACATGATGTTTTTTTTTCCTGCAAAATCCAGGTGAATCTGGCTTACATCTGGGCTAGACATCTTAGGATGAAACTTCTAACCCTATTAGAAAAAATAGTTAAAAGCAAAGAGTCTCTAATATAGCATTTTTAGCAGTAGAGTTACTGGGTGCTACAGAGATTTCACTTAAGTTATACCTATTTACAAGACATAATACAAATCTAGTAAGTTCTGTTAGTACAGCAATTACAGTAACTAGCTGTAGCTTGTAAAGTGATTTAACTTGCCCATTTCCTAACAGATACAGGGGGTTTTATCTGTTAAGAGTCTTACTGATGAGTATTCATTAAAATGCCAGACATTTATTCATTGGAATATTTGGTATTAATATAAAAATATACAGTAAATATAAGCACATCCTGTAAGTTTGGCTGTAACAGATAGGGATATCTGGGTATTTTCATCAGCATTTTGCCAGATGAGTATCCACAGAACACACTGCCACAAGAAAACACCCATGAGAGCAAAAGCATTTGTATATAATTTAGGGGATTGAGCTATCCCATAACCTGTTTTCATTCTGGGTTTTCAGTTCCAGGCTTTGATTTACTCATCCTGGAGTTTAGGACTGGCTTCAGCATTGGGATATGAACCTGTACCCAGAGTTTGCCCTGGTTTGTGTATATTCCTGTTAGTGTGAACTGGTTTGTTCCCCATCGAATTTCTCTCTTGTTATAGCAATGCATCTTGCCGAGCCTGCCTGCTCTCTGAAGCTGATGCCCTTTGACTTCCAGTGCACACCAGGTTCTGACAGCTCACATTCATACCACACAGTGATTGGTAAACAAAAGTGCACATGCAGAAAAATACATTTAGATAGCAGATAGGCACTGAATGTTGTCTGTGTTGTTAGCCCTTGTCCTGACTATGTCTGGAAAGGTGAAGAAGATCCATGGTTCACATTGAATCTACAGCAGCAAATGACACAGATCCGGAGTTCGCTCCAAGCTGTGAGCCTGGAAGTGGGCTTAGGATGTAGGAAACTTTTTGTCTCAAAGCAAAGCTTTTTGGCACCTGAGCCCTGCGTGTTTGGCTGTGTAGAACTTTCCACGTGACAGAGTAACAAATGAATTCCCATGCACTATCTATGGCTGACTTGGGAGGGGGAAAGACCACTGAAACCAAAGCTAGTTTAAGAGGCAGAAGCATCACTTCTAGTCACTGCCTGTGTGCCTGGCTCTGGGTGATAAAACCAGGATATTTGGAAGCCCAAAGGCAACATTTCTGTGCTCAGGCCTGAAGTGCCCACTGCCTACCCTAGGAAAAGGCTCGGGTGAAGCTTTACTGGGCTGCTGCTATAGGGGGGTGTTTGCAGCCCACTGCAGCCTTGTGCAACCTGGGATATTATATAAGACAGAAGAAAAAGAGATGGGTGAGCTAAGAGGGCAGTGCTGGCAAATGAGAGAAGAGCTTAGGTGATGTGTGTCATTCCTTAAAACCACACTGGGAAGATCACCTTTTTCCATGCTTCCAGAGTCTGACTCAAGCAAGGGAAAAGCCCTTTGGGCTGTCATATGATTCTCCTCAAAGCAACTATAAAGAACAGGGGAGGGGACTCAGCTCAGGTACAGTGTACAGCAGTGCTGCAAAGACATGATTTTATCACAGCTGTAATCACTAAAGACCAGGGGCACTGTGGTTGCTTTCAGCAGTTGGGCAGGAAGCTGTGGGAATTCTGCAATGCCTTCCTCAGACCCTTCTGTAGCAATGCATTGCTATTTTTAAACCACTGGGACCAGCCCCAAAGTTGTGCGTGCAAAATGCCTTTCCCCCCATGTATTCCAATTCTGTGCCAAGCCATGGCTCTCAGGCTAGCCAGGACACAGCAGGTAGAGGCATGTTAAATAGGAAGAGGGATCTCATCCAGACCCGCTGCCTGATGTGCATGCTCCTGTCAGTTAACATCCCAAGACACCATAGAAAGCAAGCCTACAGCTAAGGGAACACATATCCCTAAAGCTTCTTAATGGCAGCTCTCTTAGGAAGCTCCTGGGAATCTCCTGGACACAAGCTCTCCAAATGCCTAGCTCATTGTTCCCAATAATGATGAGGGGATTCAGAGTTATCAGATAGGAATGGTCTTCAATAATAAATGTGTGGTGCTGCTACAAGACCCTCCTTCAAAGGCCAACTGTAATCTCTTTGCCTCAAGTTCCCTATTAATGAAACAGGAACAATTAATACATGCCTGGCAATGATGCATTGGGACTTGCATTCACTCACAGTGCTTAGCTCACCTAGAGGTCTGCAGAGCCAGGCTCAGAAGAGCCTTCACACAGCTGCTCCAGATCTGAGGATGCTACTCATAGTCAGGAATTGGCCAGTGCTGTTTGCCTCTGTGTGAGGTCACTTTTTAACTGTGGATGTGGTTTTAGAAGTATCTTTGGAGAAGATTAAACCATTTATCTTTACATTCCTGGATGTCACGGGGCCAGGTGGGCTGGGAAACCTCACCAGCAAGTGAACAAACACTGACTACATCTATCCTTGAATTATTTAACTGGGAAAACCAGATGGGTGCCAGTGTAACCTGGTAAATACAGACAGACAGGGGCTTTTGCTGGAATGGCCATTCTGCTCCTTTCAAACACCTGGCTTTGATTACCAGGAATTTTTAAGGCCCAAGCCATTGAAAGGACTTTGGACAGAGTCCTTAAAGAGCATTCACATTTCTGAAACTGTTCAATGTCCTGTAACCTTCTGCTGTGCTAACACGATTAGATCCACGCTGGTATGTACAACATGAAGAAAGAGAGAAAGAGGCTGTAACTGAAAGCTCAGTCCTGTCCCATACACATGGTGTGTGCACAGCAAAACATCACCTTTTAAACACTGGCCTAGCAACGGTACAAATCGTAAATGGCAAATGTTTAGCTTTGTTTTGGAGAAAGAAATCTCTTTGAAGAGTATGTCAGGGTGCACTTCTCCTATACAGAGTCACTAGATCCTTTTGCTTTTCTTTCTGTTTCTGTGTTGCTTCTTTTTTCAGTTCTCCAAGACCTTTAATTTCTTGCAAAACTTGTGTAGCTTGCCGAAGCTGTTCTACTGCCTCGTTGAGCAATGTCTCTGCCATCACTGGGGGTCCATTCCCCTCCTGGGCCTGTTCCAACCCTTCACGTAAAACCTTCTGCAGAAGTTTTTCTGCCTTTTCCCTTTCGTTAGCCACTTTCTCCTCCATTTTAGCTAAGCATTGATGGGAATCCTTCGGGAAAGCTGGGCCTGGATGTGCTCTCTGTGTAGTTTTGGAATCAGACAGCAAGTCTCCCAGAGAAGAACTGCGAAGTTTGACACACAAAGTGCTTTCTACAGACTCTTTCTTCTCAACAGCTGCTTTTATACTCTCCTGGTGTGCTTCTGTAGCTAAGGAAGTCTCTGTCTCTTCTGCTGAAGTTTGCTGTTCCTTCTCAGCAGAGGTTCTCCCATTTCCTTCTTCAGTTTCAACTGCTGGGGATGTGAGCTCTGCTACATCACTGTCTGCAATCCCATTTACTGGGGGCTTGGAGCTGCCAGACTCCTGGTCTTCCCAGCCCCCGGATTCCAGGTCTCCATGGCTGGAGTTCATTGTGGCTAGCATTTTTTCTGACAGAACCTTAGGAGGGACAGGAGGCTTTGCAACATCTCCAGCAGCAATCTCAGCAAGGCTGTCTTCACTGCTGTCTCCTGATGATTGCAAACCTTCTGTGGTTTTAGGCTCAGAGACTGGTTGGTCCCAAGCTACTTTTAGCTTGTCTGGTATGCTCTTAGGAAGAGGAATCGGAGCTTTTGCTATGCCCCTGTTGCTGAGCTCAATGAGGTTCTCTCTGTTCTCCTCACTTGTTGCTTGGGATCCTTCCACATTCTCCTCTGGGCTTACAGAGTCCTCTTGCTTGCCATCTACATTGTCCTTTGATATTATGCTTTCCTTAAGCTTCTTATCTGGAGGCAGTGGAGGAGTCAGAGGCTTTTTATGCTCCTGGTCAGGAACACTGTTCTCTGCATCTTGGTTTTCCTTTGTGCCAGTGGGTTTTGTAGGTGGCATAGGTGGTTTTGGAGTCTCTTTCTGAGGTGGCTCATTGTTGTCTTCAGTGACAGTGGAAGCAAAGTTTGGTGGTCCATTGTCTACTATATCCAGATCTAATCGCAGGATGCCATCTGATGTAGACTTGGCAGCCTGAAATACAAGAGAGAACTTTCTCAGTATCTGCCCCATCACCAATCCTGTGCTCCATCCTTTAACTTAAAAGTGCCAGAACCCCACAGCCAGCAAGGCAAGCAAGGGGTTGCTGCTTCACACAGCCATCCTGTTTAATCTGTTGACACTGCAAGAAGAATCTGACTGATAACAGAAATGTTTACTACCTCCTTTGAGAAGAATGTCTCAAAGCCTGTTGCACACTATTTCTGGGTTCTTCTGTTGGTGCTGACTCCCTCTACCCCCATCATTTACAACATACCTACCCGAAGCACACCTGCTTTCTGCTTTAGGGACTGTCATATTTTAACTTGAACATACAAACCAAGCTGATCTTTAGATCATTTGGCCAGGGATACTGTTGTAATACCATTGTCTTCTGCTTGCTTCTTCCAACCTGATGTCATCCCTGTTTTAATAGGGCCAAGCCTCAGCTGGCTAAACCTCCTTCAAACCACAGGCTGTGTGCAAATCACTCTAGCAAGGGGAGGTCCTAAAAAGGATGGACTTAGTAAAGATGTTGCAGTGTGTAAGCTCCCCAAGAGGGAAAAATACGGTGACTTCCTGTGTGAGGGAGCCCAAAACCACACCGAGGCGTAGCTGCAGCCAGGGCCAGACTCCTGCAGTGCACAGAGTTTAGTTACAGTCTCTCTTTGCCTTTCCAGCCCATTAGAGGGATGGAGACAAGCTGCATCCTGGCAGCTTGGCCCTGCCCCATCCTCACCTGCCCTGCTTTGATGCTGAAAAGCATCGTTCATCCCATTTCCTTCACGATACTGCAGCCAGCAGCTGTGATACACATCTTTCTGCAGGCTCTATCCTCTCCCTTTCCCCTCATTCCTCCTTCTGAATTCGTAAAGCCAGTTTTCCCTGAATTTGGCTGAAGGTGAGAGGTCTTACAGGTATTAACCTTGGAGGAATCTTGTGAAAACAGTGAGCTGAGCACTGAGAGATCTTTTTGATGCTTAGGGAAGGACTTCCTACCTTACCCAACCCATATTAGGCAACAGAGAATCCGCACTTCATCACTGCTGTGACTTTTGTCATGTTTTTTTCTGCGGTTTTCTGGAGGAGTGGATGGGAATCTATGATTCATTCCCATGCGTGTCTCCAGAAGAGACATTCTCCCTCCATTTCTATGCAAAGCGAAAAGTCTCAGGGCATCTCATTTTCTGCACGAGGGTCCTGCGTGCTGTACAGACATATAAGTCAGAGCCTTGGAAGTCTGAAGAAACTTGGTTGAGATTAATGCTCTGCTACAATATCTATCTGTCTGTAGCAACTTCGCCATAAATCACAGGAATCAAACACTAGTAAGAACTTCTCCCATGGAAAGGAACTGTAAGTTTATTTTGTGGTGGTTTTGCTTCCTTTTCTAAGTGACAGCTCCACAGCTCCAGAACATCAGTTACAAGTAGACAGGTGAGGCCATAAAACTGCCTGGGAGAATAATGTATTCTGTTCCACACCTAACAAAATGTATTCTGTTCCACACCTAACAAAAGGGCTTGTAAGCTTGAAAGCTTGTCTGCTTTTTCCAGTTAGCTTAATAGAAAATACAGCTTCTCCCCACAGAGCGTGCAGTTCTTCTGCCTTTACACCACCGTGGCTACAAAACCATCGCTTCCTAGAAAATAAATCTAGAAGCTTCATTTCCTTCTGATTGCACTGACTCTATAATGGCTCCCCCCAGATGGTGAAGCAGCTCGTGAGTTATGGAAAGCTAAATATATCATAACATGTTGCAGCAGCTACAATCTATGGGAACCTGAGGCTTCCTCAGAGAGGTCCTGGTGCAGGCTTTCCTTGGAGGAAGCTGTTTCCCTGTCAGCTTCTTCCAGGCTGTCTGTGCCAAAGGGGTTTTCCCTGGGGTTCTGTAGCTATGTGGAAGGAGCAGCTCTTGGTGATCCCAGCTGGGGAGATGGGTCACGCCATGGGGATGCACTTACCTCCTTTAGGTGGCTTCTCGTGGGTGGCCTGCGTCCTTGGGTCATTTTCACTCTGTCCCGAGTTACATGGTCCAAGGAAAGACTCTCGTCTACTTTCACCTTTAGAAGGGGGAAGAGGAGGGAAAGAAAGAAAGAAGAGCGTCATCAATTTCTCAAGATATGTCTATGAAGGTCTCGCTGTCACACATGAAGGGATGCAGCATTGGGATGACTTTCACCACTACAGTCTTTCCCTCAGACCTTACACAGCCTGCCTGCAAAGCCCTGCACATACATGATGGATATTTAAGGTGTCTGTTCTGTATAGAGCTGTGTTTATCTAACAGACACTCCAAAGCAAAGCACCCAACCTTCAGAGGTTTGCCATGGATAACCTCCCCTCTACCTTAGGGGCAGGGCAGGAAGGACACAAGGCAGCTTTGTTGTCCTCACTGCAGCCCAGGCTTGGCCCAGCTCCTGCCTGTGGCAGAGCCCAGCACTGAAATTGCTGTTGCCATCTTAGAGGTGAAAGCTCATTAATAATCGTGACCTGACTGTGAACTGCACCAGCAATGCTTCTTTATAGACCTTCCCTTCTACAGCTCTAATGACGGCAGGATGCTGAAGAGAAGGTGTGAGCAGTGACCTGGATTAATTGCAACTCTAGCTGAATTAACAAATCTATTTCCTGGAATCAGATGAGGAATCCACTGCCTCACACATGTGGGGAGGGAGGTCTCAGCCCCTGGCAGGTATTTCTCTGTGCTGGTTCTGTGACCACCCAGCCACCCTGTGATGGGGGAAAGCTGGAGTCTCCTCCATACAGAAGTGCAGCACCAGTGAGTGGGGATGGCGAAACATCAGTGTGTCCTTGGTTTGCTGGTCTTTGTACAATCAGAAAGATAGCCAGGGTGAAATAAAGATTTAAAAGGAAAAATGGGTCCCAATCCCTGGCTGATATGGCAGAGTGGGTTTATTGGTCTTTCAGAGGAGAACAGCTAATCCAAGCCAGCTGAGAGCTTGACCCATTAGCTTGTGCTTTAAATCTGGGGTTTGATCCTTACTGGAATGAATGAGAATTAGAGGCTGGCTCCCTCTAAGAACCCAGGTCCCCATAAGGAGGATAACCCCAGGCTGTGGCAGGGAGGTGACCTGAGATTCCACCTTGCCGTGGTGCTGAGGGAGTGTGCAGAGCTTGCTGCCCACTGGAGAGCCATGAGCTGGGCCTCTCCAGGTGCTTCATTACAGCACATCACGTCTTCCATCCACTGAAACATGGGAGCAGACCTGGCTGTTGAGCTCTCTGCTGCTGGGTTTTGTCTGCTCAGGCTGCTGCTGGTCCCTTTAATTCCACATGATGTTTCCCACTTGGTCCAAGGAAGCACTACATCCCACCACCAGCTGAGTGCCATTTGCCTAGGCTAAAAAGAAGCCTCTCCTCCTGTTTTTGCCCTGTGCTGAATGAAAGCAGAACCCAGGCTCTCAGAGTTCACATCTCTAGCACCATATCTGCAGTGCTTTGCCCTTTCTCAAAGCTCTTACTCACTCTTTGGTTTCCTTTGCTAAACAGATCTTGCTAATTGCTTTCTTCCCTCGTTATGCTGCCTGCTCCTTCTTGTGCCATTCCCATGATGGTTTTGTGCACTTCCTTTCAGTACTGAACCAACTGCGGAATAGATGCTGCTCCTCCGCTTTAGTTGAGGGCTGATTTACACGCTAACTGGGAGCAGGGCAAGGCTGCTCAGTGCAATTTTCATCCCTCCCTCTGTGCAGCAGGATGGGAAGAGGATTTGGGAGCACAGGTATGCTGGGGCCAGCTGAGAGGCAGGCAGGTTTGGCCAGGGCCATGGAGTAAGTTTCCAGCAGGCTTCTCTCCAGGCTGAATAGCTGGTGGACTGAGTCACTTCAGAGTTTTCCAGTATTCAAGACTGGGCTATGTCCTAATCAAATACCTCCATTTCCAGACTGCTTGGTGCTGTGGATCATGGCAGCGTGGGGAAGATGAGTCTCTCCAGGCTGCAGCCCCAGCTTTACACAGCTCAGCACTGCAGCTGCTTCCTGCACCAGCCACTTCCATTGGAAGAGAACTTCCATGCACTCGCCGATCCCAAATCCACTGAAGCCCCCAGACCATCTCCCACTGACTTTGGTGAGTTCTTGTGTCCCATTGGCCTCTTGAGAGATGTTAGCTCTTAGCAGCACAGACCATCCCTGTAGCACGCCATCTACTCAGCTGCCCCTGCCTCCCTGCACCTAACCCTGGCCAGGACAGAGATAAGGGCAGCAAGATGTAGGAGGGTGCAAATGGCTCTGTACAAGTCCTGCCTTCTTGAGCTGGGAACTGAAGAGGCTAAGAGCTCCCTAGCCTGTGGGGAAGCAACCTGGTCTTCCTTGCACACCATCTTTCTCCTTTCTTTGACCATGGCTGGAAGGACAGGGAGCATGGGGCTTGGGCAAGTTCTGCTTTTGGCTAAAACAGTGGATAAGAACTGACACAGAAATAGAGGAGTTGTTTGAAAACCATTTCTCTTACCTCATCAAATACTTTGTTTTTGCCTCTATTGATCCCTTCATTAAGAGCTTTTATCCACGATTCCTTTTCTTCCAGAGTTGGAGCTTGAAATTTGATATCATGAACCTGCAAGAGCAGAGAGACAATTGTTGTCTGTCACGACCAGAGAGGCAGCTCTCTGTTCTCACTTCAGCTTCTCTATAACAGCCAGCTCCAGCCTATGTTTAAACTACAGATTCCTTTGTGCTTTGGCAAGTTCTTCACTTCATAGTTCCCATGAACAGGACTTTGTTATGCTCAACAGCTTGTTGCTGTAGTTTTATTTCTGCAACTAGTAACTAAAGTAGTAAGAAAAGAGTTTCTTCCTCTGCAAAACACTCAGAATAGCTCTTAGAACAGCAAGTTGTATGGTCACACTGTGTATAGAGTTAGATTGAAAGTCCAAGGCATTTTGTGTTGGTTCAGATGCAATAAAGTACTTTATCTCCAACTCCCCCACAGGCTGCAAGCAATGGGAAGGCTGCATGCAGAGGGCTCTGCCTGCTTCCCTGTTTCTGCAGTTCTGCAGAACAGAACTGATAATGGAATCTGGGGCTCTGACCTTGGCTGCAGGAACCCCAATTCAGCTGAGCACGAACATGATGAGACGTAAGGGCAATGTAAGTGAAAAAATTCACTATATCTTTTTCTCTTTGCAAAGAAATTCAGCAGTAAATGCTACAGGCATACACACTCTGGGGTTTGAACAGTTGTCCTAAGAGGAAGGGAAGAGTTGGCCATACTAGAGGGAGCTGGCAAGTAGCATGGGACACAAGTGAGGAGGGAGCGATGGGTGATGGTGTGGCCTGTCCTCCAGCCAGCTCTCCCCTTCCCCCAGGGCAGTCCTATGGCTTTGCTCAGTGTTTGGGATCAATTCTTGACCACAGCAGGAACAATAGTAGGGTGTTATTTATTTCACTGCTGTGTTCTCCAAGCACCTCACCCATTATGTAGCTTTGCCCCAGCATACACTTCAGGTGAGAGAAACATCATCGTCACATTACAGGTGGCTCTACAGCTAGCTTGGATCCAAATAGCTCCATGTGGTGCCCTAATCCACGCCACGCAAGAGCATGGAAATACTCTTTGGTAAAGAACATCATCAAAGTTGCAATATCAAGCACTTACAAATGAGATAATCCCAGCACTGCTGGACAGTCCTAATTCAGCCTGCAGTGCATGTTCCTCCTAGCACTATCCTTAATGACGGGCAGCACGTCTTACTGAGCTATCCCATTGTGTGTTCTGTCTTCATGGGTCAATATGTCTTATTGATCATGCTCTGCCCTGAAAACAGAATTACTGATTCCCCTGACAGTCTTTTCTTTGCTGTTTATCACTACAGTATCTGGGGGCTTCACACATTAACTTTTCAGAGCAACTGAAATTAGCTGCCTCTTGCAGGTGGGGAAGTGAGTTACAGAGAGGGTCATTCAAAACCTATACTAGCGGGGTCTCGTTTGGAATAGTTTTTTTGGGTGTTTAACATCCTATAGGTATTCTGCACTTTCCCTGTTGCCTTCCAAAGCAGCTGTAGTCCCAGCCTTCTTGTAAATGAGGCCCCACATCCTGAAATCACAGCAGTGTCTCTGTAAACCAGGGGCTATCTAAAATGAGGGGGACAAAGCTAATAGTGACTGACAGTCGAATGCTTTTAGCAGCTCCTTGTTTTGCTATGGCACAACAAAGCGGCAACTGTTTTGGGTCTCAGCAACTTCTGAAGGTGCCATCAGAAATTCTGCAGAACTAAAGCCTGGTCTCCTTACAGCACTCCTGCTGTTCAGCTAGAAACCCACTGCCCTTCCCTTCTGCATCTATTCCTCGCTTCATTGCCATAGTTTTACATTTACACATCACAGCAACAAAGTGCCAGACCCTCACACCCAGCACGGCAAGCAGGGAGTTAAGAAGCAATTTGGGGAAAGATTATTTACTCAATTAGTTTGCACAGAAGGTGACGGGACCACATGTCTTCCTGAGAGCTCAGAGGAGAGGTTAGGGCCTGAACCAGAGCCCTCTGGAGAAAGGGCCCTTTGTCTGGAGTGCAGAAGGGCCACACTAACCAGGGAACCTAAGGGAAGGCAAGGCTCCAAAACAGAGCGACAGCCAGGTTTTGTTTTAGTCCAAGCAGGCCTGTTTTGATGTGTGCTTAAAAACTCTTTTTGTTTGGAAACAGTTTTGCCCCAAAGCTTTCTGATTATAAAAGCTTATTAGAAAGCCCTACTTGTGAGCAGCTGAGCTGCTGCACTGCCTGGCAAAGACCTGGCAGCCTGCACCAGCGTTTAGAAATCTCTGTACATGTTGTTCGAGGGAAGGATTCCTGCCTCACTTCAAGCTTCCTCTTCCAATGCCACTTTCTGTGCTTCATTCTCCCGAATAAAGCTTCTGAGAGTGTGACTAAGTGCTGGTGTCAGCAGCCCTGCGGCCAGACAGAGCGAAGCCTCGGGGGATGGTTCATCTTTAATGAGAAGCTGAGATGTCCCTTTGGCATGCAAGCCTCTGCCCCACAGCACAACACAGACCTACTGCTGCGGCCACCAAACACAACAGATAGTGAGGCAAAGGGACTCATGGGGAGATGCTCCCAAGGCAGCAGCAGGAAGATGCAGGAAGTTTCCCAAAGGACTCGGTGAGGGAGGACAGGCAGCACCCTGTGTGGGACCCTGCTCTCTGCAGTGGGGCAGTGAAGACAGTGCCACCACTGCACTCTCTGCTTGCACAAGTCCCTGGGGGTGTGACACAAAGGGGAAGCAGCCTCAAGGCTCACAGCAGCTTCCTCCCAGTATGCTGAGCTATCTGTGCTTGAAAACTTTTCTCTCCTTTTTAGAACAATACCAACAGATAGCAAGGAACAGTCAGGCTGCTGGGGCTCTGAGGCTGGTGCTCGGGATGCTGCCAGCCACAGTCTCTTTGTTACCTTGCAGGCCCTTGTCTGTCTGCATTCATCTGTGACTCACATTTTCAGCCATGGCACTGGGAAGAGGAGACTAACCAGGAGCAGAGTGGAAGCTCTCTATACAGCAGACAGCTGCAGAGCAGAGGCAGGAGGAGCTGGAGGCGTTCTCAGTCCTGCCTGCCGCTGGGTACACTAATCTGAGATCCCCAGATCCTCCACAAACAAGGAATAAATGAATTTTTGTCTGTATTTTTACTCACTTGGGTATTCGCAGATAGCAGAGGATGCACCTGAAGGTGGATACTCCCCACAAAACAGTAAGCAGGGTCTGTTCTCCAGCAGCAATTTAAAGTAGAGAGTCAGTGACACCACTATAAGAGGGCGGAAGGCAGGGTAACACATTTCCTTGCCTTCTTGCTAAGCCAGCTGAGACTGAGTCATGCCTTAAACAACAGCTTGGTGTGCCAGGAAAAGCTGTCATGGCTAAAGCTAATGTGATAGTGACCATTGTAAGCCATGAATACAGACTACCCAATTTACTGTCAGTTAACCCAGAGCACAGCACGGCCAGTCAGCTCCTGCTGAATCACTGGCTTAATGTCATGCAACAAGAGGCTCACACACGGGTCAGTGTCTGTGACAGCAGCAAGCACAGTCTCCCCGGCTGCTCCATGCTTTCTTGAAGACATCAGTCTCCTCAAGCAGTGGCAGTCTTATGGCTATGCTGACCCTGCCTTCCAGGAAAGAGAACTGTTACTGTGGGCGTTCTGTTGTGCCATGATTTAACAGACAAGCTCTGGAGAACTGAGTAGCTGCAGTTCAAAACCTTTACCAACACTAGCTCTTCGCTGAGTAATTCTGTTAGATGGTGCTGATCTGTGGTCGTGGTGGGGGACAGAATCCTGTGCTTGCTCCTCAGCTGATTTAGTGCAAAGCCGGCTTCAATTCAGTGGGGCTGGAGTGTGAACTGCTTGTGAGCTGCTGGTTTAGGTGTGGGAAGTTCCCTTCTGCTGGCTTTTGGTACAGGATGGTCACCTCCAGCAGGAGCCAGAGCAGAGCTGGGTTGGTAACACCTTAAACTACCCAAGAGTGTACCAGAGTCTGCCAGATGTGAGGTCATCTCCTGCCTTCTTTTACATGACTTCAGGTTAGATCCTGGAGGGAAAAGTGGAAGCCAAGGGACTGTCAGTTAAGGGATTCTTGTGGTTTTCTGCAGCTGACCCAAGAGCTCCATCATCCCTGCAACTAACACAGCATCTCTGCCAAACTGTCAGATCCCAGGAGCAGCCTCCTCCATGCACAGGGCAAGCATGCCTCAGTGTGATCTACTGCACCTTCCAGGCTGGACCCCTGCTGAAGGCAGCTGCAGGTACCTCCACAAGTTGACTAAGGGAAAAATAAGCACTAGAGGTTTCCACCTCTGGCTGCAGGTGTGGAGTTTGTGTCTGGTCACACTAGGGAGGGATGTGTGGGGAGCTGCAGCCCTTGCTCCTGGACTCTTTCCCTTACTACTACCCTCCTTCTTCCCACTCTTAAGACCTCCCTGTACATGAAGGCTTTCAGACCCACTGAATACCAGACTTGTGCTAATCTCTTTAGTCTCTAGGCAGTTTACACCAAGCACGATTTCCACTGCTTTCTGCATCATAGGTATGTTTTCAAGTCTTCAGGCCAAGGCTGCTGCTCTTTGTTACCGGTTCAGCTCTCTGCATCCAACAGCTTTCATTTAATTGCTGTGGGCAGAGTGAAGCATTTGAGATTTCTAAGCAGAACGAGTCTTTTGCACACTGCCAGCTTCCTTTGCTAGAGAATCAAAGCTCAGGGGGTAGTGCTTTCTTTCAGTTCCATACCAGTGCAGGCGTGTGACATGCTTATATTGTCACAGCTTCACAAAAGTGTCATCCTTGTGAACAGGGCAAGCAGAATCTGGGGTACATCCATCAAAGACTAGTGTTTAGCAAGGCAACTTATTTATTTGGGTGCTGGGGAGGGACTCTTCATTAGGGACTGTAGTGACAGGACAAGGGGTAACAGGTTAAAACTTCAACAGGGGAAGTTTAGCTTGGATACAAGGAGGAAATTCTTTCCTGTTAGGGTGGTGAGGCACTGGAATGGGTTGCCCAGGGAGGTTGTGAATGCTCCATCCCTGACAGTGTTCAAGACCAGGTTGGACGAGGCCTTGGGTGATACGGTTTAGAGTGAGGTGTCCCTGCCCATGGCAGGGGGGTTGGAACTAGATGATCTTAAGGTCCTTTCCAACCCTAACGATTCTATGATTCTATGAACTTTAGCTGCTGAGTAGTTTTAACTGAGCAATTCATCTCTGCTCTTCAAGAATATCCCATCCAATATTTAAACTGGGATTTCCTTACAGGTAAACTGGGCTCCCTGTATCCAAGAGGGAAACTTCTGTTTGCACAGTGAAATGGAAATGACCTTTCCTAGCTTGTTTGTAAGTCTCACAAATTCATTGGATTTCTGCATTTCTAAGCATTCTGCTCAGGAGAGGGGGCAAAAAAAGCCCTAGCAAGGTCTGGCAGGGCTTGGCCAGCCAGCTCACAGGGTGATTTTCAACTGAGGATGGCAGCAAGCCTCCCAAATGGAGAATGTTTAGCTGATATATATCGCCACAGCTGCAATTTCAAAACAGAAGAAGGACAGTTGTGTACATTGGCCTCCTAATTGAAGCCTGTTCTAACATCTGCCAAAGTATGTTGTGTGTCAACACCCTCACCAGCTTCCCAGCCAAAAGGAGGGTGGGAGGGGAGCTACAAACAGGGAACTTTTCATTTATAAAAGCCCTTCCTTTCACCAAAAGAGCCTTATAAAAAGTAGCCTCTATCTAGATCTCCATTTAATCAGTGGCATGCAGAACAGAGGAACTGTACACTTGCCAGCATGGCAAAAGGATGAAGTTACCCTTTCAAGGCACAGTTTGGGCTTATGTTTCTCCTAGCAAGAAATGAAAGGTTTAGGAACAGGTCTCATACGCTGTGCTGATTCATGTAGCAGTGCAGACATACACAGCTATTACACTCTTCTAAGTAACATACTTGCAGATAACAATAATTCCTACTGTGCCACCCATCTCTGAGCACTGAGCTTTTATTCCTGTCCCCAGGAACAGGGGTGCACTAGGAGTTACGGTGCCACCCCCTAGCAAACACACCAAGCCTGCCGGGGTTAGCCACTTCTGATGGAAAATGACATGATTTCTGATTAATGAAGTTACAAAACAAACACTAAACCTCAACTCAGACTGGGGAGACTCTGCCCCAGGACCGGGTAATGAGCAGGAGCTCACTAGTTCAGGGTGCGCTTTTCCATCACTGTGGTGCATGGCGCTTAATATTGGTTTTCTCCTTCATTGCAAAACAATCATTCACCTTTTCTCTCCACCCCACCCTGGTCCCTGTAGTGCTTTGGGGCAAGGCAGTCTTGTTTTGTTGTTCTGAGTGAAGTTTAGCACAATGAAGCTCTGAACTCAGCTGAGGTCTTACTATGGGAATAAACACTAAGTGACTGGAGTGAAAGAATAAGCAGCAATGACAACAAGGACTAAACAATCTCCATTTATTTAAACAAACTGGAGATGGGGGAATGCAGGCGTGGTGATATTTTTGCCTGTTCACTTTCTTATGGAAAGGAGTATATTTTGTCCCTCTCAACCTCTCAGATTTACACAGGAAGATTTGGGAAGATCTCTTAGGCCAATAAAATAACATTGCAATTAGAAGTAAGTCAAAGTGCGATGCTCAAAGCAACAACAGAAGCATCCTAGCCCATAAAGGTCCTGAAATGGATAGCGTGTAAACAGGAACTAAGGAGAACATCCAAAGATGTGTAGTGATGATGAACCTGCATAGGAAGTAAGGCAAGCATGCCCTTGCATGCAGTCAGGGCTCAGATGGATGTATAGCTTCTTTGCAACACCAACCTGGTTGTAAGGTTCTGGATCTAACCAGAGGCTGTGCAGGATGATAAAAGATGTAGAGTTTCATGAATTCTACAAAATAAATCTTTTCTCCTAGGAACTGTTTGGCTGCAAGTAGCTTTGCACTGAAGTTTCTCAGATCAATGGTTCCAACTCCAGGAGCAGTCTCCTTACATGGATCAAGATCATTGATTTCACTGGAACTTGGGCAAAGCTGCAGCATCTACAGCTGGGACATGGAAAGTTCCTTGTCCAGAACACATGGGGAAACATAAGGAATGGTCCTTCTGCAATGCTCAGGGGGTACTGGAGGAGTAAAATGATAGGGCAGGAGAAACATCAAGAGGAAAGAAAAGCCTACAAGACAGTAGCGTTCCTCCTTACACGCTGTACACCATTCACAGTCATCTCTCCCAGCTGCCAAAGAGCCAAATCTCAGTCTTTCATCTGCTCTGAGTGCAGCTGCCTGGGAACTCAGTTGGAGTGAGCAGACTGGAGGTGATGAGAAAGGCAGTCCTACCTTCTTACCCGGGGAGCGGATCAAAATGAAGCGGTTCTTCCTTTTGAGTAGCGCTCGCACCTCCTGGCACTTGTCATAACTCTCCAGTTCCACTGTTTCTATGCACTTCTGCTCATCCTGCAGAGAGGGAATGAAACATTATGAATAGAAGCCATTGAAATCAATCATATACCATCAAACTCTGCATGTCTTCCTTTTGCATCTGTTTAAAAGCTCTTCTGCCTTAAAAATAACCTGCGTGCAGACAGCAAGCCCCCATAAATCAGGCTGGCATCTCACTAAGGAAACACCCTAGTCTGTAAACTACAGGACAATTTGCAGCTAGAGGTCCACAGTGGCCAAGCAAATAACATGTTGTGGACAGTAACACTACCTCCTGCTATCTCTGTTGGGATCTGCAGCCAAAAGTGAAACTCCTTTCTTCCTACAATGAACACAGGAGATGTTATTCTGGTTTTTCACAGGGAAGATGACACAAGCATCATCATGGTCCAGGCAGCCCTCTAGGATGCCAGAGGCATAGTGGAGATAAGAGGGGAGCCCTGCTACCACAGAGCTAGAGCAGGCTGGTCCTCACACACCGAAAAGGTCAGCAGAAGCCACGTGCAACTGGGACACCCTCCTCTTGCAGCCACGTTTTGAGCTGCCCAAGTGCTTAGGACTGGAAATACAGTCCCATACAGCCAGCAAAACTGCGAGGGCCAGTGTCTCAGTGGGGTATATTTATCTCTGGTGTATCTCCACTGATGATTGCCGGCCACGTCTTGGCTCGCTTCTCCCAGTAACATAACTAAAATTCCACACATGGTGCGTGGCTCAGTTCAGCTGCACAGAACCATCCGTAATAGGAATCGCAGCGTAACACTGCGCACACTATGTTCTTCATGTCTCAGTAGCCCAGAAGAGACCAAAGCTCCCCTTTGCTAACCATTAGACGAATAAGCAGTGAGAATCACAGAGCAGTTCTTGCTCCAGTCAGCACACCTCATGAACCACCATTACCACCCTGAATTAACACCACTGGCCGTGACCATCCCCAGCCCAGGCTCTGCTCCCAAGGCAGCTTCTCATACCCGTCTGAGTTTGTATTTAGCAATTCCTGTAGCAGAGAAGGGGGTGTGGGATGAGGAAACGCATCGCAGCCAGGAAGCTGCTGCGTGGCTGGAGGCAGGGAATGGAGAGTTCAGAGGGAAGTGGGCTGCAGGGAATTTCCTCCCTTTACCGCCTGACATTTAAGTCGCTGTGCAGAGCTCAGGCTGTGTTTAGCTTGTTTTAACCCTCCTTCTATCTGGGGATGGGGGCCTGGCGGAGCTGATGTCGGAATGCGGAGCGAGTTCAGAGCCACTGAGGGATGTCTGGATCTAATTTAGGTTTATTGTTTTAATGACATTACTGTTTATTTCATTTAACACTGAGTAGGTGAACGTGACCAGAGAACCGGGAGAACACATACGAGGAGGAGCAGCTTAATCCTGCCCAAACCTAAAACCCAGCAGATAAAATCCTGCTGACGATACCGAGCCCTTTGAAGGCACAAGGCTCCTACTGCAATCCTGCTGTCGCAGTGTCACTGCAAAAGGACCGGGATGGAAATAACCCCTCAGCGACCAACAAATGACAGAGAAGGGTGAGGTCAGGAATACATGCCTCGGGGATGGGTGATCTCATCCTGGCCTTTGGTGCACGACCGCCCACATTACAGCAGTGCTGCATGGCCGGTGTGGTTACCAGCCCCGACGTGAAAGTTTGCTGAGCTCCTTCATCTCAGAGACCTGAACTTCTCAAGTTATCCTCTTTAGGGAGGGTGGGGAAGAAAGCAACCAGGGAAAGAAGAAAACTCCATGTCTGAGGCAAAGCAAAAGCATCTGAGTTCAGGGAGCACCAGAATGGGGCTTTTGTCTCTGTTTTACCCTTGGCAAGCAGCCATCCCCTCTATGTGACTCTACCTGGGTCACAAAGAGATCCTTTATGTTTGTCCTGCACCACTAAGATAAAGACTGAAAGACCCAACCCTGCTGCAGATCTCCAGGTGCCCTTCAACCTCCTGGGACCAGGAGGATACTCAGCATCACACAGAGACAAGGCTGCTTCCAGGGTCCTGTTCCAACACAGGCGTGTTAGACACATGTTCTGGACCAGCTCCTGCCCCATTTGGTCTCTAGTGTCCCAGAGAAGTTAAAGCAATCCTTTTATGCCATCCTGAGCCACAAATGTGTTCTTACTCAGTGGTCGCACCTCCCTGCAGCATACAGCTCACAGTTGTCCCTCACCTGATCAAGGCAGGGATTCCCTTCAGACTACCTTTCTCTTTACAGACTTTAGGGCTTGTTTTTTAAACTGCTTCTGTGCTTGCTGTAAGGGACAATCAATAAGACACTTAAAACCCTGCTACAGAAACCCCTACATTCATGATTTAATGCAGAAACCCAATTCCGTTAGCTATTCACGGAGCAGATGCTGCGACTTAACATGTATCTGTCTGTAGGCTTGGCCCTTAAGAAGAAAAATACCAAACACCTAAAAACATTAGAGCATCAACCAAAGAACCACACTAGGCAAACAGCTGCCTTAATGAGAAGCTGATAAAAAGGGGGGTAAAGACTCACTGAAACTTGTATTTCTGTGAAGTATAATTTCCAGCAAAGGCCTCTTCAGTGACCCACATTCATAGGCTGTGACCCTCCGTTCAGTGCGCAGTGTCTAGACTGCCTGAAATAATAATTCACTTCTCTACCCAAGGAACTCAAAGTGTTTTAACAGATCCCTTTTGGGTATGTATTGCTTTTACCAGGGGCAAAATACAGATGTTAACGGCATGACTGTTAAATGCAGAGTGGATCCTCTGGTCTCTAGAAGACTCTTTGTCTAGTGGGGTTTTAACCTGTCAAATGATGCACTTCAAAAAATCCCCAAAACGACAAAAAGCCCAACTCTAAAACCTAAATATAAACCACTGTTTAAGGGGGGAAACCCCCAAACCCACGAGTGATGCTCTCTGATCTATGGAGTGATGATACTGATCTGTGTAGTCTCTCTCCACAGGATTGCCTGCTCTTTCCCTGCTCGCTGGAGCTTTGCAGGGCCTGATTTTGATTCTGGCAAGAATATGCAGAAACAAGAAGAGAAAAAATAAACCCTTTAGAAAATAACCTGCTTGGTTCTGCGTGGGCCTGCTGCACGCATCCTGCCTTCCCAGGGACTCCTGAGCAGCTTCTGAAGATCCGAGCATGCCAGAGCTGTAAGTGTTCGCACTGATGGCTCTTTTCCTGCCATTTCCTGGGGTATGTAATATCATACAAACCTCTTGCTTAACTGAGCCTTCACTCATGTGAGGGTGCAGAAGTAGGGTGCTGCAGATGGAGGCACAGCAGATAAGAAATGTATCTCCCTTCATTTCACATCCACTGAAAGAAACCTGAAGCCAGGTGGGGTGACTTTCACCCCCCATCTGCTCCACGTAATACAATAGCCATTTGCAATTCTCCTTCATAAACCAAACCCAAAGCCTGACTAACAAATGTAATAGGGAAAACACTCTCCCAGGACAGGTCAGGAGCACATTCCAGGAGATTGCTGTTGATGAGGATAAATACAGTACTTGTGTTCTGCTCAGACTGTACTTTCTGGTAACACGGTACATTACTGCCTGAATCTTGTGTTGGCCATCCCCACTGCTCTTGTTTTGCACACACAAACCTCAGTTACAAGTTCAGCCAGCCTCATGCAATTGCATAGAGAAACGTGCCTGCATTAGAAACAACTGTTGAAGGCAACGTTAGCACCTCTTCATGAGGGGCCTCAACACATGAAGGGCTCCAAGATGAGGGACCCATAAAAGCACAATGCGTCCAAGTCATTATCTCAGTTCCTGGAAATCTGATGGGCTCAGACCAGCTGAAATACTCAGCCTCTGAACCCTCCCTCCCACATGGAAGCTGACCTCCCTCCCGTTTAACCCACCTAGGTCTAACTCTAGGACACACATGGGAAGATGCTTGTATTCCTGTTGCCTGAAGCTTTATCTCCTTTCTTTTTCTAGGGCTCCAATTCAGCAAGCACTGAGCAATGCCAGTTTAAAACATTTCAGCCTGAGGGTGGTCTGGGATGCTGTGTCTGTCTTCAGGGTCACACAAAGCCAGCTTTCAGGTTCCACAAAGGTATGTGGAAAAGGTCCACCAGGAAAAATGGCAGCTTGAGCTCCAGAAATAAAACCCATACTGCACCACAGCCTCTCCTTTGACACTGGCCCTTCTCATCTCAAAACCTTAGTTCCCCAGTTGTCAGATGGAGACAGCAACACTGCCCTAACTCATGTTAAAGGAAGATAAATACAGTCATAAAGGTGAACTGCCTCAATTCTGTAGCGATGGGACCCCTCCTGAGAGCAGAAAATTGCTATTTCCTTTAGTTCCCCTGTAGTAAGTCTGCACAATCACATGCTATCCTATTGTGCTACCAGATAATTTTGTAGCAATTTCCTCTCTTAGCCATTTGACTTCACTGTAAGCCAGTTTAATAGCCTATAGATATTAACATGATCCCTTATTTACAATAATGGGACCTTGTAGCTACTGTAGCTTACAGATGCAATTTATTACAGGATGTTACCACAATCCGCAGGCTACCAGAAAATGTTCTGTCTGGTTGTTACAAATGCCATTTTCCTTGTTTAGATAATAAAATAACCCTTTAAATGATTGAGATTTTTCCTTCTTCTGAACATCTGTGAAAATTAATCTTACTTTAAAAGCCTCCTTTTCCCTTGTGGTAACGAAAGCCTCCATATATCTTGTTTTTAAAGGCATGCCCTTTAAAAAACCCTACGTCATGATGATAGAATTTGAATCTCTGAGTTCCTGAAGCTTCAGCTGGAGTCAACAGGTATCTGGGACACTGGGAAGCAGTCTGCAGAGCATCAGTGGTTTGCAGGACCAGGCTGCAGCTCTCTGTGTAAGAGAAACCCTTTCCCTGCTTCCAAGCTGCTCATCACCTGACAGTGACTTCTCATTCCATTGTTCTTGCACTCTTCCTGCCATTTCACAACTAAGAACAAACGCCTCCAGAAAGCTCTGGGATTTGGGAAGAGCAGGAGGGTTCAGTGTAAGGGAGGAGGCAACACCCTTTAACCCAAACTGTGTTTAACAAATCTTTATTAGGCAATAGTGTGTTTTTTAGAAAAGAGAACCAAAGTCACTGTCAGTCCTGGTCCTGAAACCATCGCAGCAATGCAGCTGCTGAAACATTTCCCCATTCTTCTTCCCTTGACAAACTGCACACGAAGCTTCACATTACTCTGGTCTTCTATCATCTTGACACCCATGAGTGACCCAGATCCCCTTGTGTCAGACACCACACAGACACGCGGTCCTTGTGCCGACCACGCAGTGACAAATCCTCCTCCATCCTGATGCACACACAAACTGCCAGCCACCATATACCAGCAGGGCTTAGTCTGACCCACCCCTAATCTCAGATGGTTGTAGCTTGTGCTCTGCACTCTAATTTCTAACTCTGGGGCAAACTCTGCTCTTGCAGAAGCCCCTTCTAACCCAGGAGCCAAGGGAAGAGCTCCCTTTGCAGCCCAGCAGGACCAGCCCTGCATTTTTCATTCTTCTAGCATGAAGATGCAGGACATATTTGGCTTGGCTCTTATTTCTCATTTGATTGGAAACAGCTCTAAATGAGGCCATGAACTTAAGGCATGCAATTTATCTAGGGAAGTCCAGGACAAGTCTCCCAGGGGTCCTTCGCTCAGTACTGGCTCAAGTAAAAGGAAAAGATGAGCCAAATCCAGACCATGTCTCTGCTTAAGAAGGACAGCAAGCACTCACAATCTCACCCTGCATCCATCAGAGACTCTGATGAGCCTGGCTAGCAACAATTTGAGCTGCTTGAGGGGTGCCAAACAGCTGCAGAGTTGCCTGCCATTCCCTCAAGCAGCAGGTGGGAAGTCAGCCTGCTACAGTCCACTTTTATCCTTTAAACTCCAAAACCACACAGCGCATATCCTGCTTCCGCCCCAAGCTTCACTCCCTTTGCCTTCTCACAGGATGTCCTGCCCCCATTATTCTTCTTTGGCAATGGAACTGTCAAAATATTTACTGGCTAAAATATTTATACTATATAATATAACCTAAAATGCAGCTGCTGTCTCTTCTTTACAGCATTTACTCTTCCTGGAGATAACTGGAGAAGCCCTTTTGAAAGAAATGAGCTGGAGAGTAGAGTGAATAACACAGGAACGTGTCTCACCAGGGGCCTGGTCCTGCCCCTGCTCAAGACCTTCAGCTGTGACCGTACCTCGTCCTCATAGACCACGAGCTGTGTTTTCCGTAGCTGGATGTAACGATCCTTCCATAATCCCAGGAGCCCCCCGCTGCTTTTCTTAATCCAGCCGTATTTCTCTGCGGTCGGAGCAGGCTTTGGTTTCTCTGAGACTTCCTCCTTTGTGTCCTGCAAGGACAGAGAGGAGAAGGAATTACAGCAAAAGCACTTTCCATCCATTTAATCAGGGTCCTCAGAAAGCCTGCCCACAGAAGACCTCAGCGCTCACCGAATGTGGTCCCTCCCCACCACATCACTAGGGAAAACACTGGCATCTTCCAGAGGAAAACTCAACAAGATCCCATAGGATCAGGGAGTGAGGATGGACTCTGGCTACCCTGGGGGACACTGCTGAGATGGCAGCAAGACCACCTTGCTCCTCTGCTTCCCCAGTGGCTCTGCTCCACTCTCTGTGCAGGTACTCCCTGCTCAACCAAGTGCACCTTGAAAACTAGCACCTTCCTCTCCGCTTTGCTCCTCCAACTCTCTGATGAATCCCAGTGGGATGGATCCTGCTGGCATCAGTAGCAACACTCATATTTTAGCCCACAGCCACTTCTGTAAATGTCTCCTCTAGGTCTCTGTGTTTGGACAATGCCTTCAAACCAAATCCCATGGGCAAATCCATGGCATAGGATAGTTTGGGTTGGAAGGGACCTTAAATATCATGAGAGCCAAGACTTCATCAGAGCCACACTAAAACATTCCCAGAATGCTCCTGTGTGGTTTGCAGGCAGAGGAAAGGACCAGCAGAGAAGGGAACACCAAGAGAGGGGTGGTTTTAACTGCCCTGCCTTTAGGTCCTTGCTGTTTGTCCCAGCCTGCTCTCGCCTGTCTGCAGCAGCATGGGGAGCCCCAGCATCCTGTGCTGGGAGGCTGCTGCCTTTCCAGGCCTGGTAAAAAACAGAAGATGGATAACTTCCCTGCTTTGAAAAACATCAGAAATATCCAATATCAATATTCATGTCAAACAGAGACAGGAAACCTAAGCTGGGAGCAGGGGCTGATTAGCTGACTGCCTTCACCAGCAGACTTGGCTAAAGCTGAGTTTTCCTCCTCCCCAGTGCACTGGAAGAGCCTCTGCAAAGGCAAGATCCCCGTTTCCCCTCCCTTGGAGCACCCTGCTGCTCCCAACACCCCACAGACCCTCAATAAGCCTCTTTCCCTCGAGCAAGGCGAGGAGAATCCCTCGCTGAGCCAAATCCCCTCACACAAACACCTCGCCAACCTTGATACTTGTAAGGAGAGGCCAACCCCAAACCCTCCAGCCTCCTCTCAGGAAACCCACTGACTCTTCAGACTTGGTTTCCTCCATGTCCCCGTCTATAACAGCAGCAAATCCTGCTGCAGAAAGCCAGCACACCAACCATCCCCAAACAGCCCTCACTGGCTGCTGAATGAAACCTTTTCTTATAGGAAAAAAACCCCAAACAAAACAAACTGGACTGGCTGGAGCTCAGACATCATGTTTCATAACATGAGGAAATCCCACATGCATGGAAAGGAGTCAGCGCTGGATGCTCCCATGGCCAGGACAGAGTGAATGTATCAGATGAGCTCCAAAAACTGGGAGGAGAGCCTTGCTAACAAATCTCTTCCCATGCACTAGATTCCCAATGAACACACCCTTGGACAGCAGCTTTGCTGGCTCCAAAGAGGGAGCTCACGCCTGTAAAAGGAGGAAAAACACATTAAAGACCCCATGTATCCACGTTTATTCTGATCCCTGCTAAGAGGCTTGGCTTTGCAGGTAGGCTCAGGAGCAGACTGGGAGCAAGACACTGAAATCATGTATCACCTAAAAGAAAACCAGGCGGAAACCTGCAACATCCTTGGTGCCATTTCTAGCAGTTATTTGTGTTAGAAACAGCCACAATACAGGATGACAGAGCACCAAGGAGTTTTCCGGGAAGTGAGGGGGCCTGTGTGGGGGTTTCTTTAAACTTGACTTTTTAGGTTGCCAGGAAGTTGTATTCCGTTGTGATCTGCGACTTCAGCAACTGCTGCACAAATATAGACCTGCTGGTTTCCTGAGCGAGCACCCTTTTGATGTCATTTTTAGATGGGTGAGCATGGACTTTAACCTCCCTCGGAGCAGTTCTGCATGGATGTAGCTGTACTAAGAGTTTATTCAAGTGACTCCAGACCAAGAGCTGCCAAAATGTTCTTACTCCTTGAAGGTTCTTTTTTTTTGCTTGGCAAATGAATTCTCGCTGTTCTTTTTCCCCACCTGGCAGAAAGGCTTTCTGAAATCACATGGCAAATACATCTATCCCTGGCCTCTCCAGGTGCTCTGCAGAGTGAAAACTACTCTGTCTCCTCTGGGTTTAAACTAAAAGTACCCGCTGTGAAGACACAGCACTTAACAGCTACCTCTGCAAAACCAGCGTGTCCCAGTAACAGGTTTTGTTGGAGCTGCACTTCCACACAAGGCAGAGCAGCAAAGCTAGGGCAGAGCTTGTCTGGCAGCCTCTGAGGCTGCCTGCTCCCCATGGGCTCTCTGGCCTTCCGAGGACATCACCTCTCCTCTGTGACACTGCAGGGTGGCTCTGCAGCTCACCCTGTCCACAGGCCACCCGAGAGCCCCGGCTGGAGCATCCACATGGGGGATCCGTGACTCTGAGCCTCCGCCTGCCCCAGCTGAGCAGCCCAGGAGAGGGAAAGTGAGATGAGATGGAGAGTGCTGGGCTCAGCAGATGACAGCAGCCACAAGGAGAGGGCTCTGTCCCCCGCGCTGCACAGGAGTCACCTGAGCTGGAGCTGCCTCGTACCTGCTCACTACTAGTCCTCACTACAAGATAGATGTGACAGAGCCATCTGTGTAAAAGCCCAGATGATGCAACCTGTTTGTTCTCATGAAAGCAAGAAGAGTCTTGGAGATGGTGCCTGACACCTTTGCAGACTATTTTTATGCCATCACTGCCTGGAATTGGCACAGGAAGGTTGGCCAGGGAATTGCACCAAGAGCAGGGAATTGTGCCCACCATTCTCAAATGGTGCAGCCCAAACCAGAGCATGGCACAAAGAGATGAGTTGCTGTGGTTATACCTCCTCAAGCATAGCTGAGTTATTCAGCTATTCAGCTACTCAGCTATTCCTTCCACAAGAAACACCAAGATACCCTTCCCAGGATGCTCTTGGGCTGGATTCATTCCTGATGCTGGTGTAAATCCATGAGAAGAAACCCCTTACATCAGCTAAGTGAGCCAGTGTAAATGAAGGAAGGACTGAGTTATCCCAACACTGGCTCATGCCAAAGGAATCACTCCCCAAACCAATCTGCAGGAGCCACTTTTGCAGTTTATACCACGATGGCATTTGAAGTGAGACATGAGTTTCAGACTGATGATGAAGAGATGACAAATCAGGGGGACAGGATGGCTTTTTATGTGCGTTAGGCAGTTTTTTCTCCTCTCCCCCTGTACTTTAAGGGCCCACAAGCCCACATACTTTCCATGTTTTCCAACACAAAATCAACCCAACAGTTGGATCACGGTAATGCTTTTACATGTAGGGCACAGAAGCATCTCACCCAGTTACTTTGCTTAAAGTGAGCAACTCCTGTGTCACACACTCCTCTCTAGCAAGGCACTGATAGACACCTCCCAGGAGGACACAACCTCCCTCTCCAGACCTCCACTGTTTTCCTCCCTTTCCACGTCCCCTCCAAGCCCGGAACTGCTCAGATCCATGTGAAGCTTGGGGAATGGCATCAGACACACACACACACACCACCCAGCATGCAAGCACTGGAAGACTCATTTATCATTACTGAAGAGCGGATGGTGAGATGGTTGCTGGATATTGGGGTGGGTGAGAAGCCCCTCTGGCCACTGGCTGCCAGCTGGAAGCAGTTTCTCTGCTGTGGATTAATTTCATGGATGCCGGTGGATAACAGCTCTAGGTTGCTACCGGCTTGGGCTGCTTTGCCGTCTCCCTGTTGGTTTAGGAAAGCTCTCATTCTTGCCACAAAATGTTGGGAGCTGAACTAACGGGAAAGAGGGGTAACAAGCCACAGCTACCAGCATCACATGCACTAGAGGCTGAAGTCCCGCAGCAGACCGCCCTACAGGGAGCTTGCTTTGTGCGTGAGCCGTAAAACCTCATTTAAGGAAAGGAAGCAGGAATAATTATATGGCCAGACAAGGGGAGAAAACGACCTGTTCAACTCACTAACAAATCTGTGGTGTCCTGATCCACACAGGGATGGATTACCGGGGTGTGAGCCCATGGACGTGTAAATCTACATGTGTAGAAGCACTGCTGCCCTTCTCTGCGTTAAACCCGTCCCAGCCAGACACGGAGGAGGAGGACAGACTCGGGGAAGGCTGCTAGGTATGTGGCCATGGCCAAGCTTGCGGTCTGACCGAGGCCCAGCTCCAGTACGGAAGTACAACACCCCAGCAAGAGTCAGCAGAAGGTGGCCTGAGCAAGCGTGGCATTTGAACAAGCCCGACTCTGCCAGCACTCGTCCTCCCGCAGCGCCAGCGCTCGCCCGGCAGCCTCACCCGGCCGGCTGGAAAGTTTAAATCCCAAGAGCTCCCGGGATGCTCAGCCCCGGGCCAGGGCTGAAGGCAGCGGGGGGGCTGCTTGGGAAGAGGGACCCCCATCATCTCCGTCTCCATTTCTGCCCCCGCCGCCTCCCGCTGTCGGAACGGGATCGGGGATGTGGCCGGAGCGGTCCTCACGCCCCGTCCCGGCCGGCAGCGGCACCGAGGGGCTCCCGTCCCTTCCCGGGGGTCCCCAACAGCCCCGTCCCTCCTCAGGGGCTCCTCTGCACACCCCACCTCACCCCATCCCATCCCATCCCGTCCCGTCCCGTCCGGTCCGGTCCCGGTCGGACTCACTTGCTCCATGGCGGGCCGGGGCCGGTCGCTCCTCGCCGCCCGCTCAGGGGCTGCGCCGCCGCCCCGCTGCCCCGCTCGGCTCCGGGCGGGCGGGCATGCCGAGCCGAGCCGAGCCGAGCCGAGCCTGGACGGGACGGGACGGGACGGGACAAGCCGGGTGAAGCCGAGCTGAGCTGCACCGAGCCGGGCCCCGCGGCTCTCGCCTCCGCACCAACTTCTCGGGGAGCAGCAGCAGCAGCAGCAGCGCCGGGTTTCCGGCGGCTCCGGCGCTGCAAGCGAGGAGGCGGGGATGCCCCCGCCGCTGGCCCCGGCCCCGCCGCCGCCTGGCCCGGCCCCCCCCCGGCTTGGCCCGGCCCCGGCCGCCAGCGCACGGACGGACTGGGTCTCGGGGAAGGGAGGTGGGACTGAGCCTAAGGGAGAGGGGATGTGGGGGGAACAAGGTGCCTGAGGGCAGACGGTGGGTGCTGGATGCGACGTGGAGCGTGGAGCGGGACAGGGTCCTTCG
Source organism: Pezoporus wallicus (assembly GCF_028554395.1). Taxonomy (NCBI): domain Eukaryota; kingdom Metazoa; phylum Chordata; class Aves; order Psittaciformes; family Psittacidae; genus Pezoporus; species Pezoporus wallicus. The sequence continues at coordinate 851,670 of NW_026642624.1, forward strand.
GGTGGGACGAGGAGCTTGGGGTGGGAGAGGTCGCCAGGGTCAGGCAGGGTCCCCAGCATCAGATGGAGACCCTAGGGATCACATCAGGACACGTGGGATCAGATAGGGACCGCAAGGAGCAGGCCAGATCCCTGTGGCAGGATGATGCCTCTGAAATCGGAGGGTCCCCAGGATCAGATAAGGTCCCCAGGAACTGGATCAGGTCAGCAAGAACAAGGCCAGACCTCCCTGGCAGGGCAGTGTCCCTGAAATCAGAGGGTCCCCAGGGTCAAGCGGGGTCCCTGGGGTCAGGGTGGGACAGTGTCCCTGTGGCTGGGGTCAGGAAGATCCCCAGAAGCAGCAGGACAGGGTGCAGAGGGGTAAGGGATGTTCTCATGGCACTCTGGGCATCACGAAGCCCATGTGGAGCAATGCCCAGGGCTCAGGTCCATGTGGCCGCAGCGGTGGCTCCTGGCTGCAGGGTGATCTCAGGACAGCGGGTTTCAGCGGAGGTGTGATGTGGTTCATGAGCACAAGGGGAAACAGCTGGGGAATGGTCTTTGGTGGCAGAACTGGTTAACGCAACTAGTCACGCTCAGAGCTATTGTTCTCCACTGGTATTCAGCTCTGCAGACTTCTGCTGCTATTTCAGGCCTGCTGGAGGGCTCATGTACCCAACAGCCTGCCTGGTTTTTCTTCTAATTATTTCAGTCTAAAAAAAGATACTACCTCCCTCTGCAAACCTCGCCTCCATTGTTCTCAGCTGAGAAGATGAGAAGGAAAGGAGAAGAGTCGTCTTGACACCCGTTAACTCCAGGTTAAGTGATGTTCTGCATAGGTACGGCAAGTGTTGGGAGGAAAAGCAGGAGATAGCTTCTGCTAATCAGAGGTGGAAGAGATACCAGAGCATCCATCAGGGCTGGCTGCCCCCATCCTGGAGGGCCAGGGGTTAATGGAGGAGCCAGGAATCACCCGGGAATCACCAGGATTGGAAATGAGAAATCCTTGTGCTGTCACGGTGCATTGACAGGGAAATGATCGCCATGTCAGCAAAAAGACATCCCCACGGCGGGGGGAGGAAGGTGCTAATAGATGTGCTGGGGTTTTGACAAGAGCCTGAGGTGGAGTCACACTTGGATAAGCAAAGGGATGATGATAGGGTCTATCCTCCAGCACTGGTGTGAGCTGGGAAAGGACAGCACAGGCATTGCACTCACCACTCTTGCCCATAGGGTTTTGGGGCAGGACCCCCCTGTCTGTTCCTCTTGCATAAGGCTACAAGAGCAGCAGAGGGGCAGAGACAGGACTGGAGCTCCTCAGAGCAACAACACACAAACAGCTATTAGTGATAATGAGCAAAACCACACTGATGGCATCTCCTTCGTATCAGCTTAGCGCTGGGTTTGGCAACGGCTCCAGTCTCGCTGAGATGATCTCGTTGTGTAAACACCTTCTGTGGCCTTCCCTGCTCCTCCTCCATGGCTGAGAGCCAAACTGGGCAAAGAATGAGTGGCAATGAGTGCTGGCAATGGCATAAAGAGGCCTGGCCAGCAGCTGGGGGGATGTGAGAATCCTTCATCGGTCTCCTTGACCTGGCACAACAGCAGTGCTGAAAGGTTAGACCAGAAAATCGTGGCTGGCCGTGGTCGCTCAGAGCTGTCACCAAGCCAGGGTTAGCGCCCTGCTGCTGAGCACCGGGTGGGAGCTGCTTTAAAAGCACGGTGTCTGTTCAATTTGCTGAGCCATCAAAAAGGGGCTTCACCTGGGGAGTGCGAGCACCCCAGCTCCCCCACAGCCTCCCCCAGTGAGTGCTGGAGAGCAAGGCAGGCTGCAGCAGTGCCGAGCTCGGCTCCAGGCCGGTGCCAGCCATCCCAACATGAGCTGTTGAAAGAGGTGATATTTAATCCAGGCTTTTAAAGTGACCCAAAATCCCCCCAAAGTGCCAGGAATGCTGTTTGGTGTTCTCCGTTTTCCCGGCAGGGCTGGGGGAGGAGAGGGAAAACCTCTGGCTTTACAGATAGGGTGTGGGCTGTGGTTCCAGCCCTCCTGCAAAACTGAGGGGTGAAGAAGTGGAGAGTATTTTTAGCATGCTGCCAACAAGCCCGTGAGGATGTGTGTGTGCTGCAGGAGCACACGACACAGAGCCCGCATCCCTCTGAGTTAGCGGCTACCCTCACCCTCGCAGGCAGACCCAGAGAGAGCCTCTGTGACTCCACTGCGGTGGGGGGACTTGTCTGCAAGAGGATGCTCATTGCAAGAGACCATGGAGGATGGTCCAAAAATGATGTGGGTAAAGCCACCAGCCTGTGTGTGCAGCTGGGGTTGGGTTGCCCCTCCAGGGTGGGATGATACACTGTCAGACCATTGTCTTCGTCATTGATAGGTGGTGCAATGCTGCTCCAGCAAAGTGAAACTGAGTCATGAGTATATAGCAGTCTTCCAATACCTAAAGGACTATAAGAAATCTGGAGAGGGACTTGTAAGGGCATTTAGGGACAGGACAAGGGGAATGGCCTTAAGATGAAAAAGGGGAGACTGAGATGAGCTCTTAGGCAGAAGCTCTTCCCTGTGAGGGTGCTGAGGCGCTGGCACAGGGTGCCCAGAGCAGCTGTGGCTGCCCCATCCCTGGCAGTGTTCAAGGCCAGGTTGGACACAGGGGCTTGGAGCAAGCTGCTCTAGTGGAAGGTGGCCCTGTCTGTGGCAGGGGTTGGAGCTGGATGAGCTTTAAGGTCCCTTCCAACCCAAACCATTCCAGGGTTCTATGAGTGACACTGAGGAGGTTGGGTGGGTGAATCATTTGCAAGGGGACCCATGAGTCCTCCTGCTCTGCACCTCAATGGCCATGTTCGGGGTCTTGCAAAACTTGTGGGGCAGGATCAGAGGAGGACAGCAGTGCCGGAGGTCAGGAGGGATGGCCACAGAGACAGAGCTGCCTTGAAGCCACTGAGTTGGGACCAGCATGGGTGAGGAGTCCCCACTGCCCTCAACATGGGCAAACCTGTCTCTCCAGTGACAGGTACCACATGAGAGAGCTGTGGTTGCCCTCCTGTCTCCCTGCCATCCTTTCCCTGCTCCAGACAAGGAGCTCTGGCTCCTGCATCCAGCCCGAGGTACCTCGTGACGTGGGTCAGCCACTCCATCTGCTCCCAGCTTGCTTTCCCTCCACCTCAAATGGCAATAACCCATCTCCAGGGCACCGTGAAGCCAAATTCATCAGCGCCTGGCTTCATCGGATGCTCTGAGCAGGGCTGGGAGGGCAGAGGCCCATTATCACAATTGCCGTGTTATCTGCTGTGTTATCTGCTCAACAGCAGGGAGGAGGAGGTGGCCCTGTCAGCAAGGCTGGGGGCCAGAGCCAGGCTCCGGGTGGCCACAGGGCTCCTGCCCTCAGCCGGAGGAGAAAGTCTCAGCCCCTTCATGGCACAGCTTGTGGTGTCCTTAACTGAATCTCTTTGGTTGGGGCTGAAATGAAGATGCTCAAAGAAAGTGTTGGGTCTGAATGAATGCCCAAGGATAGGGCTGAATTCAGGCTCTTGATGCCAAGTAGAGCCCTTGGCACCTCCTCACAACTGCAGTGTGTTTGTGGGGATAAACCACTTCTCACATGAAGTGCAGTCCTCTAAAGTACCTGAGCTCGGCAGGAAGTGTGCAGGTGACCCCATCCTTAGCTCCTACATGGGCAATTAGCAGCAGCAAAGGGTGGAGGAGATGGGAGACCACAGATGTGGGGCTAGTATGGAAGAAGGGCTCTCCTCACTTCCCTGCCTGCTTCCTGGGCTTAAATCTTGTTTATGGATGAGCCGTGTGAAAGGATGGTGTTTCCATGCTGAGAGGCCGATGATGCAAAATTCCTGCATGGTGGTGGAAGCAAAATGCAGAAATAGAGGTGTTTGCATCGACACCACCCAGATACAGCTGTTGAAGCTGCTGCATGTCATGAAAAACCCCAAGGGAACTCTCTATGGCTAAAAGTGCTTTCACACAAGCCACTCAAAGCCTCAGTGGCCTTTGGCCACCAGCATCACCCATGCTGCCTTCAGCTCTGACATAGAAATACCAAAGGAGGTTGATGTTTCAATTTAGAAATGCACTTTGTGGTCACTGTAGGGTTTTTTCTCACTATGGCTATCAGTGATCCGAGCCGCAGCATCCCAGCTCTGGCTTCATTTTAGCTGGACCACTAAGCCAGTGTATTGGCTCTGAGGTGGGAGCAGGCCCCAAAGGCAGCAGCATATCAAGGATGATGCTCTGGCTTCTTGGAGGCAGCTCGAGGAAGGTCTGGCAGCTGCCCAGTTGATGGTGATGATGGTAGTGCAGGGATTTAGCTGGAAATCGATGCTGGCACATGAATTTGGCAGAGATGCCGTTGGTTATGGGTGGCAGGATTTGCAGGGAGCATTGTAGGAAGCTCATTTGGCTCAGGTTTTGTCTTGTAGCTGAGTGCAGGGAATGGTTTGGGGAGGCCACGAGCTGCAGGTGTAAAAAGGGATTTTCATTTTGGGATGGATCTGGAAAATACAAAGGGGGCAGAAGGGGGAAGATCAATTGAGATTAAACTGAAACTTCCTGATCTAAAGGAAAAAAATCCCCCAAACACTGTGGGTTTAGATCAGCCCGGAACAGTCAGTTTGACAAGAAAGGCAGAGTTTATCTTTGCAGCTCAATCAGCCCCTTCTAAAGCTTAAGGGGAAAAAAAATCCATTCCCAAATAAGTTAAATTCCACCATTCCTGAAAACCCTTCAGGAACTGAGGCTGGGTATTCCCGAGGGGCTTCTTCTTGGGAACCCCTCAAGAAGTGTTTTGACGTTTCCAAACCAGCTTCTTTGTCAGCTTCCAAATAGTTCCCAAATTCGCCTGAAATGAGTAAAGAGGATTGAAAACTCCCGGGAGCAGCAGGCTCAGGGGGGAGCCCGGCATCCCCATAGAGCATGGAGCAGCACCTGCATTTGTTATCCAGGGAAATGCGGGATGTGGGCTCCATCTGTCCTTCCCTGCCTTGTTGGAGTTGCCTCTGGGTTTCCCTGGGGGGTGCTGATGGCCAAAAGCATCCTCGGTCCATGCTGCCAGTGTTTGGATGGGAAAATCCCCTGGCTCCAGGCTTCAGGGCGATGCTGTCCCTGAAGGTTTCTCCTGCAGTGTCAGCAGGCATGAGCTGAGCCTTAATGTGAGCAGGGAGAGGGTGAGGTTTGTGGCCGTGCTCTGGTTTTGGTGGTGATTTGGGAGCAAGGATTGGCTCAAGTGAATTCCAGAGAGATTTACAAGTAAACCCTTTCACATGAAGGACTTACTGCATTGGTCTGTTGTGTCCGAGACAGGTTTTGGGGGCATTGCCCATGGCTGGGCAGCCAAGGCAAAGTGAGGAGTGTGAAACACTCTCCTGTGATGGGAATTTCCTCCTGCCACGCGTTCAGCCCTCCTTAACCCCATGGTGAGGCTGCACAAGGACCGTGAGCACTTTCCATCCCATTCCCTGTCACTGCTGCCACCTCCCAGCCTTCCCAGCGAGGCCAGGACCTTGGTGGCTGTGATAACCCATTGCAGACACAGGCTCAGGAGAGGGTCTGGCTGAGAGCACCCGTGGGAAGTGTTTCCTCTCTGAGACTGCAGAATGTAATTAATGCCCGTCATTAACGGGGAGCCTCGTTAGCGCTGCGGCCGGGCTGGGCTCCCCCTGGTGCATGTGGGCCAATGGGCTGGGACAAGCCCGTTCCCTGCCTTCATCCCTTGGCTGTGAGGAGGAGGAGGAGGGCGGTGTGGCTGGCAGGATCTCCTCAAACAGTCCCGATGCCGTCAAATACAAAGCGAATTCCCCTCCACCTCCTTCCGGGAAGCACCTTGGCCCCAGGGGATGCCAGTGGGGCAACACCAAAGGGCCCACATGTGCCCCAGTCAGTCCCAAAATACCCGCCAAACCCATGGTGCAGGAAGGTGAAGGGCAGGACTCACGGGCAGGATCAGGCCCATGGGAGCCATTGCCAGGGAAAAGGCTGTGATGCGCTCGTGTGTGACTCCTCCAGGCTGTGAACGCTGCAAATTGATTTCTGCTCTGTGTAGAATTGGGCTGTTTCCCTTTTTCAGGCGTTTATGGCCATTTTCATCCCTCCAAGGTACAGGCTTGGGGACATCAGCTTGGTAAGTCAAGTAACATTTGCCAGGGCCTTTCTGCAGCATCCCTGCCTTGCTGCTGCCTGCATCCCTGACAAGTGGGGTCTGTGCCTCCCGCATCCCTGCCATGCTGACTCGAGCACCGCTGTCACACCGTTGTCCACATCTCTGCCACTCTGTCTCCAGCATCCCTGCCATGCCGCTGCCCGCATCCCGCCCCTCATCCCTTCCCATCAGCCTTTCCCTTCAGCCCAGCCCCTCAGTCCCCTGCCCACCCGAGCCCCTCAGCTCCCCGGGCGGAGCCGCCGGCAGCACCCGCCCTGCCCGCAGCCCGTCCCTGCCTTCCTCCCGCCCTCCTCCTCCTCCTCTGCCCTCGCAGGCGGTGCTGCCGTGTGGTGCCACCCCCCCCTAGTGCCGGCCCGGCGCACCCGCACCCGGCTCCCCGCACTCGGGCTCTTTCCTGTCCTTTCCTATCTTTCCTCTGGCTCCAGCACCCCAGGCTGCTGCACGGGCGCTTCCCTCAGCCCCCTCGGGCGCTGCGGCTCCCCAGCCCCACGGGAAGGATGCAGGGTCCCATGGACCTTCCTCGTGGTTCAAGGGATGCTCGGCGGCAGGGATGCTCCGCTCACCCATGGGTTGCTGCGGCACTGCCCATTGCAATGACAAACCAGGCTGGGAGCAGGTTGGTGGCCCTGAGTCGTGTCCCACCAGGCTTGAAAATCTCCTTCCTGGCCACAGCAGAGAATTCAGAGCTTGATGGAGATGCCAAAACAATATGCCCCATTCCTGGCAGTGTTCAAGGCCAGGCTGGATGGGGCTTGGAGCAACCTGCTCTAGCGGAAGGTGTCCCTGCCCATGGTAGAGGGTTGGGACTGGATGAGCTTTAAGGTCCCTTCCAACCCAAACCAACCTGGGATCCTATGATATTATTCTATGAACAAAAGTGCAAGGACAGACCCTTTGCATCAATGTTTTGAGGGGTTTATTTGTGTTATTTAACTTCAGACACCAATTATGGCTGCGGAGGAAGTGTGTTTTGGATAGAAACTGCAAGTGCCCTCTGAATGGAACTAGAAAGCTGGAAACATGCTCAGAAATCCATGAAGACCACACAAAAGCATGGGAAACACAGACCATGGCATGGGAGAGGAGGCAGAAAGGAAGGCAGATTAAAGGGTGACGTGGCCTCCTTCGTGTTTCCCGGTGCAACACTGCCCCTATTTTGTCTTGGAAAACCCCTTGCAGCTCAGCCCTGAATGCGGGATTCAGCAGCTTGGAGTAACCCAAATGTTTCCTTTGCTGCCTTAGAGAAACTGTTGGAACAGAGCGGGCTTAAAGACTGCTGAAGAGGCCCATTTATCTGGGAACTGAAAGGGAATATTGGGATAATATTTGGAAAAGCCTGTGAATGGGCATGGCCCAGCACGAGCCGGGCAGCAGCGTCCTGCCAAGCTGTGGGGGGGAAGCCACCCTCTGCGTGTGCCTCATTTTCTCCTTTTCCCTCATTTCCTTTCCATTTCCTTCCTGGCTCCGAAAGGCTTTGCTGTGCCTGGGTGGGTCCTTGGGATGTGTTTCCCTCAGGAGAGTGGCAGTGCTGGAGGAGAAGGGGATGTTGCATGGACAGGGTGGCAAGAAACACCGGGTCTGAGCATCCTGAATGGGGGGGGGGAGGTTGTTTCTTTCCCCCGGTTAACAACCAAGGCTGCTCTGCAGGACCAGTTTAATCAGATATCACTTAAAGCAGATTGATTTCTGCCTAATTAGTCAGCAATAAGCATTTAATTGGCAAAGCTGCAACGAAGCTGCAGCCCCCCCCTCCCTCCCCTCCTCCTCCTTCCTGGAGCCATTGGCAATGTCTATTTTAACACTCGGAGCCTGGCTGGGATTCAGTAAGTGGGTTTGGGGTTGGTGTTTTGGCCATTTAAAAGCATTAGCGTGTGTTCAGAATGCAGTTGGGCATCTCATTTGGGGATGAAGTATAATTATGCTTGATGAGCACTAATAAGCAGCTTTCAAAATGAGACCAGGGTTGCGTCTCTCCCGCTGTCTCCTGCGGGGAAACTGATATTCCTCACCAGCGGCTGATGCTGATCTTTATGGGACTAATCCAGACACGTCTGAGGCTCCATAAAACCCACTTTGCCTTTCACTGCCTTTTTCCACCTGGGATGAGTTTTTATTGCGGGGGAGTTTTGTCCCTTGTGGGATTTCCCCCACTGTGGGTCTGGGGGTGCCTTTGCAGGATGCAAAGGGGGATTTGCCAAAACCAGGCTTTTTCCCCCCAATTTTCCAGCCTCAACGGGAAACACTGGGGAGGGGTTGACTGTGCAGAAGGGAAACTGAATTCTGAGCCCCAAACTGACCCCAGGACTTGGGACCTTGGTGCTGACTGCAGGCTAGAGCAGAGGCTGCTGGTGCCGTCCCCAGCACAGATACTGGTTGATAGTCGATGGTTGAACTGGTGTCGAGGTCGGCTCTGCTTTAGCACCAGCGCCTGCCTAGGTGGAGCTGCTTCTCTTTCAGCATCCCGTCCAGCCAGAAAGCGCTGGATCCGGTTTGATCACCCAAATCCCGCCTGCCTGCAGCGCCCGAGCAAAGCTCGGGGGGAAAGAAACCCACCCAGGCTGTGGGTTTGTGTTTGTTTTCCACGCTCCCCCTCTGAAATACCATGGCAAAGGTAAGCTCATGGAGATCAGGCTTCGGCAAGCCCTGTTACGCTGCCGAAACCTCCAGGAACGCCTTTGGTGAGCCCCAAGCACGCCCTGTGCTGGGATGGGGAGTGAGTCCTGGCCCCAGCTTGCAGGGGAATGTGGGGACACGTGTGACACTAACCCACAGGACACCACCTTCTCTTCCAAAAGCGGTCCCTTCCCAATGGGAGAGGCAGCAGAGCCCCTCCAAAACCCCATAGGGATAGGCATACCCATTGCCCTTGCAGCCATCTCTTTGGTAACCCCCAGAGCTGCTGCCCACTGGGCTCTGAACCCCGAAACTCCCAACTGGGTCAAAATACTCCCAAAAAGCCCAGGTGGCAAAGGAGGAAAACCCCCTCCTGGCCCTGTCCCGGCCCTGCCAGGCATGGCTCTGGGGTTGGCATGGGGGGATTTAATGGACACCAATTGGAGTCGGGGCGGGGGGGGGCAACACCTTTAACTGGGAATGCTTGGTGCTTGGGCAGCTCTCCTGAGGTTTTTCCCAAGGCATTTTGCAGCAATTAAGGAGATGCAGGTAAAGAGCCAAGCCCCAGAGCCTGGCGAAGGTGCCAACTGCTCTGCACGCAGCCCAGACCCAGCCGCTGACCATGTTCCAGCCCTAAATAGCTGCCTTTTGGGGGCAGGTGGCTCCCAGCAAACCTTACTTTTCTGGACACAGCAAGCGCATTGTGCAGGGAAGGCTTTCCAAGGATGCTCCCCACGCCCTTTTCAGGAAATACCACGCAGCTCCCTTCGTGCCATGCCAGGGTTTGTTATTTAATAGGCACAAATGACAGCCTCGGCACGGACACGCCGTGTTTGCCCTGGGCTCCTGGGTTCTGTCTGCAAATCGCTGCTGGTTTGATCTTTGCATCTCTCCACCTCCAGGCTCGTCTCTCTCCCTGCTCCCAGTGCTTGTTCCAGCGCAACCGGGTTTGTTAGGGAGTGAAAATCCTATCGGGGGTTCTGCTCACAGCCGGGCCCTTGAGGGCATCACTGGACCTGGGGATGAAGTAAACCGGTTGTATGTGATTTGATGAAGCACCACAGGGAGCCCGCAGCCGCCATCCCTGCCCAGTGCCCTTGTGAGAGCCCGGTTCCCAAGCCCAAGCTCAGCCCTGGAGCCACCATCCTCACATCAACGCTGTGATTCCTCCCAGGGGGATCCGAAACATCCTCCCCCCTGCGCGGCGATGACACAGCCCCGGAGCAGCGCCGGTGTAACCGGCTTTTCCAACAGCGCTGTTCCAGGGTGGGGTTGGGTTGGCCCAGGCTTTATTGCAGCTCCCGCTTGGCTCCGATGCTTTTCCCCAGCGCGGTGCTCTCGGATGGAGCGGGATGGCAGTGGGGAACGGGAGAGGAGGGAGGGTTCCTGCTCCATGGACAGGATGGGTGCCCCCAGAATGCACCCGTGGGGTCCCCAACACCCTGTCCTTAGGGATAAGCTCTTTTTGCACCCCAAAACAGAGCAGATGGGAGCCCAGACAGCCCCGGCACAGCTTCATAGGGATGCAGCAGGAGCTGAAGCATCTCCCAGTCCCACCACTCGGGCATTTCCTTCCTTGCCTTGATTTCCAAAGTAACAATAAGACGCAGAGCTGTTTGAGATGGGTGAAAAGGTCCCTTTTAATCCCAGGCCAAGCACAGAGCCACGTTTTCTTTTAACTTGTTGATCTCCCCCCCCTCTCTGAATGTCTGCGCTGGGCATGGCAGTCCCTGGAGCGCCCTTTCACGGCTGAGCTCCAATCGTTTCTAAACTCCCAGATCCACCTCCTGGATACTTTTACAGGCCTGAGCCCATCGTGAGCCCTTCCTTTCTGTTTTTCATTGCCAGCATTTGTACCAGCTGACGTTTTGACTGGGCTGGGAAATCTTCCTGCCCACTGCACTGGGTCTGACAGCCGAGATTTAATCTGAGAGGGAGAAAGCATCAGATAGGAAAAACCCATCCGGATCTCAGTGGAATGGCAGCAAAACGGCGCAGGAGGAGGCTGAGGGAAATCTCCAGCCCAGGCTGGGGCAGCACAAGGACTGCGCAAGCCCCGACCGTCACTGCACAGATGTTGGTGTAATTACAGCTAAAACCTCTGGTGCCGGGATGCTCCGATACCCTGAGTGTATCAGTGCAGTCAGGCAGCTTCTCTAATCTCCAGTTTAAATCCCTTTTGCTGCTGTCTTCAGTGTTTGGAAGAGATGCTGGATGGGATAAAAGCATTATCACATCCCTGCTTGGTCATCATCCCAGACTGGTTTGTGTTGGGAGGGATCTTAATGCTCATCCAGCTCCAACCCCTGTGTCCAACCCGACCTTGAACACTGCCAGGGATGGGGCAGCCACAGCTTCTCTGGGCACCCTGTGCCAGTGCCTCAGCACCCTCACAGGGAAGAGCTTCTGCCTAAGAGCTCATCTCAGTGGCAGGTTAAAGCCATTCCCCTTGACCTGTCCCTCCAGGCCCTCTCTGACTTTCTTGCACACTTCTCTAGGTACTGGAACAGTGTTCTGAGGTCCCCCAGGAGCCTTCATACCCTGTGGTCCTGCCAGGGATCAGAGCATCTGGGACATTTGGAATGAGCTTCCCTGTGCCTGGGTTGATGTGTCCAGGGCCACTAGTATGGAGCTGTTGCTCATCACCCACCTCCCTGCACCTTCCTTCGCTGCATCCCCACCTTCCTCTCCATCACATTTGACATCCCCTCTTTGGAAACAGCTTATTCCAGGTTTAGGAAGGAAAGGGAAAGGGCAGGGGTACTTTTTCCACTGATCATGGATCTCCTGGGAATTCACCCAGGGATTTACCAGCTTCGAAGCTGGTGGCTGCTAAACAGTGTCAGTGGCATTGCCAGAGCCTGTGTGCTGCTGTGACATATCACCCATGGGGATGCTGCTCCACAGCACCTCCAAACCTTATTTTCTGCTGGCAAGCTTCACTTGCGTGCAGGATTTTACCATTAATACAACCGAAACCAAACCATCTGGTCACTGGTGAGCCTGGTGTTACCCTACCTACAAGGACCAGCAGAGAAAAAGATTGAGAGGCATGAATTTAATGCAAAAACACTGATTTCCCCTTCAGATTTACAGGTCCCTGGATGGGAGCAGCAAGAGTGGCCAAGAGCCCCGGGTTTTGCCATCACCACCATGCGTGCTGGGAGGGAGCTGGGGTGGCTGCGGGAGGATGCTGGAGGCATCAGGTTTAAAGGCTGTTGTTAATGAACTGGTGCTAATGGGCTGGTGTTAATGGGCACCCTGACGGCGAGAGCCCCGGAGCTGGAGCTGTGCAGGGGCTGGAGCCAGAGCTGGATGGGAGCTTTCCACATGGGCTGTCACTGGCGAGTGAAGAGTCGAGCTGCAGAGTGAGTCCCCGGTGCAAACGGGATCATGAACCACAGCGCTTTAATTATGCCAGTGCAAATTTCACTCATTTGGTTAAGCCTGGGAGCTACAGAAAGAGCTATTTCCAGGTGTGCTGCTTTAATTACCGCGTGCCCTTTATTAACCACGGCACGCAGCGCGCCCGGGGCTTGCAGCCACCAGCATCGCCATGGCCCTGCTCACGTCCCTGGGACACCGCTTGGGTCACATAAATGGGTTTTGACCTGATTTTTGCTGTAATCCCTGCGCTGAGAGGCCCTCATCGTGCAAAGGATAAACCCTCAGCTCCCACAGCCAGGGCCTGCTGGGGTTTATGGGGCAGCTCCCGCCGGCCAATGTCCCCACCAAGCCAAGCAGCCACCCGGTTCCAGCACCCCAGGGGCTCCTCTGGGCTTTGTGTGTTTGCAAACTGCCTTTTGTTCGCTTCAATTCGTGCACTGCAGCAGGCAGAGGCACAGCTCCCACTGCCCCCTCTGCCTGCAGGCAGGGACAGGGCGGCAGTCACCCAGCGCCAGCCCTCCCATCCCACCGGGCAGAAATAGCAGCTTTCGGGTGCTTTATTTGCGCTTTCCTTTCCTGCCCTCGCCTTAGAAAGGCGCAGAAGGGTTCGGTTTTCAACCAAACACCATTTAAGCGATGCTCTGCCCTGCTCGTCCGTCTCCCGGCTGTAATCCCATCGCCGCACGGAGCGCGTGGTGCGTGGTGGGACTTGAACCGTAACTCATGGAGCGACATAAACCTGCCAGGATTGCTGTGCATCTTGTAGAGCACAGCTCGAGCGTTACTGGTTCAGCAGCGCCTCTTTCTGTGCTGCCTTTGCAGCAGCTCCTCTTCAACCTCTCGGCTCCCTTAAACCCATTGCATCGCCCGCGGCTCGCAGGAATTCTCCGGGTTTTCAAATAATCCCAGGAAAAGAGCTAAAAAAGGAGCCTCTGCCCTGGTGTGCGTCCAGTGCAAAGCACGTGAGGCCAAAGTCTGGTTTTCCTGACCCCCCCGGTAAATGCTATGGGCTCGGCTGGAAAGCTGCCCTCCAGGACACAAGGGGATACACTCTGAGTTTCAAAACCCAGCCACTGGGAGAGGAGGAATGTGCGGATGGGGGCATGGAAATGTGGGTCCCAGCGTGGCCGTTAGTGCTCAGGCAAGGCTCTAACCCCCCTCAATCTGCTATGCAAGGTGCTGTTGGGGTTTGGTGCCCATGGGGCTGTTGCAGTGGGATGCAGAGAGCGCCTAGGCATGGATTTGGTCTGGTCCTCCTGGGATTTGACCATTTTTCATCATCCAACACAGAGTTTTGCATCCTCCCTCCCCACAGGAAACCCTTTTTCCACCTTTGCCATCATAAAGCTTTTCCCACCACCAAACCCTAAACTTTCCCTGCCACCACCAGCTCCCATTCCCTCTTCTTTGCTCCACATGGAGATATTGCCTCCCTCCTTCACAGCCCCTAGTGACCGTGGGCATCCCCCATAGACCTTCCCCAGCACAGCAAGGTGGATGAGACCAAAGGGATGGGGTTGGTTTCATTTCCTCTGGCTCTGCCCCCCCCAGCTCTCTCGATGTGCATCACACACGTATCAGGCTCAACCCTCCAGCCCTGCTCATCCATCTACACACCAATGGGAAACACAAGGAAAAGCCCATGAACCAGATGGGAAGTAGGACTGGATTTGCAGTGCTCTTGTTCTAATGGAAACCATCCTTCACTGCTTAACCAGAATAAATGGCTATGCACAAACCCATCACTTCTACCTAGAGGGGGAGATGAGCCCTAATGTAAGCAAATGGTTCCAGTGTCCCCACATGCTGTGAGGGGTACCCACAGCGATACCCCCGGGGCTGACCCCTGGTGGGTTTGGCAAAGCTTTTGGGGCTTGGGAAGGTGCGAAGGTGTTTGCATTCAGATGGATGGGGCTGGGGCAGCCCCAAGGGACATGTGGAAGCATCTTGGTTGGCAGCAGGGGTTTGTGCTCAAAATACCCCTCAAATCTCTTCAGGGCTTGGGAGATAGACCCACTCTGGGAATCACAGCTGCCCCAAGGCCATCCCGGCTGGAGGAGCCTGTGGTTGTAGCTGTAGGGCCTGGCAGTGCTCATTACTGGGCATTGTGAGTCCTGGGGTCTGTGTTGGGGCAGATCTGAAGCTCCAATGTGATGGAGGTGAAGTTCTGATGTGATGAGAGTGGGGCTCGGATGTGATGTGCGTGAAACATCGCTTCATCTCTGGCAGCTGGCAGCTTTCTGCTGGCCTCTGCCCGCGCTGGCAGGGAGGGCTGTGGAACAGAGCATCATTGACCGGCTCCTGAGCCCGGCCTTTGTTTCCAGCACCACCTTCTCCCTAACAAAGACTATTTTCTAATACCCCACCAGCTTTCTGCTGTCCTCTGAATGGTGTCTGTGGGAGGCAAGGGCAGCGCTCCAGCCCTTCTGCCTGTGCCCATGGCTGCCCTTGTGCCCTCCATGGCCAGGCTTGCCCAGAGCTCTGCCTCCAAATTCCCCTATCAGCCTTGCCCCTGTGAGCCCATGAGGAGTCCCAGTTTGGGGGTGCAGGAGGGGTGCCAGGGCGATGGGTGCACTGCGGGGGGTGCAGGGGAGATGCCCAGGGGATATGGGCGGCAGTGGTGGGATGCAGGGGGAAGCACAGTGGGAGATGCCTGCGAGGATACAGGTGAATGGGAATTGAGAGGATGCAGAAAGGATACCCAGGGGGTCGGTGCCAGGGGCTTGCGAGGGGATGGGTTCAGGCTGGCTGCACAGAGGGGGGCAGACCTCGGAGAGGAGCCGTGGGATGACTGAGGGGATGCTGAGGGCATGCAGAGCGTCTGTCGGGGGGGGGGGGATGCAGGCTCACAAAGGATGATGAGGGGCATGCAGAGGAATGGATGGAGGGGATGCAGGGGGCTCTCAGAGGAGCAGCACCGGGGCACGCAGGGGGAATGCAGCGGGGTACATGGACATGCAGGAAGGGCTCCGGGGAGCAGCACCGGGGGATGCAGGAGGGTACAGGGGGGTTTGTCCGGAGGCGTTCATGGGGTTGACCAGGGGCATGCAAGGGACGTGCCAGGAGGTGTCCTTGGAGCTGCACCGAGGCGCAGAGGGGGTGCAGGGGGGGCCGGGGAGCAGCACCGGGCAGGCGGGGGGCTGCGGGGGGGGGATGCCAGCGACCCGCCCCGTCCGCCCGTTTCCCCGTCGCTGCCGCCGGGCCGGGCCCTCCCCGCCGCCTCCGCCTGCCCCCCCCCCCCCCCCACCCCGGAGCATCCCCCCGCCCCCCCGGGCTCCGGGGCCGCTTTAAAAGGCGCAGCTCCGCCGCTCCGCCCAGCCCGGCTCCGCGGAGCGCACCATGCCCGCCGCAGCCGGCCCCGGCCCGGGGAGCGCGGCCGCGCCGCCGCCCGCCCGCCTCTGCCTGCTGGCCCTGGCGCTGCCGCTGGCGCTGAGCGGGCGCGGGGCCGCGGCCGAGCCCTCCCGCACGGTCTATACCAACCACTGGGCCGTGCGGGTGCGGGGGGGCCCCGCCGAGGCCGCCCGCGTCGCCGCTGCCTACGGGTACATCAGCCTGGGGCAGGTAAGGGGCGGAGGAGGGCAGGTGCCGGGGTACCGGGAGCGGGGATGCATGGCGGGGGTGTGGGGGGGGAGAACCGGGGGTCCCGGGAGATGGGGCCCAGGAGCCGTCGCGGTGCCGCTGGAGCCCCGGTTTGCCCCGCGGGTGTCCGGGCAGCCTCGGCCCCCGCTCCCACCGCACCGCTCCCGGCCGAACCGGCGGCGGCTCCTCGGGGTGCCCGGGGGCCCCTCGGAACCCGCTCCCGCAGCGGCGGGGAATTGCACAAGTTCCTGCCATCCTGGGAAGTTCTATTTGTGGATTTAACAAACTTTGGACTCTCCGGCCCGGGTTTATCGGAGGGATTGGGAACACGGAGAACTTTTGCTTTCAAGCCCCCGCCGCACACGGGTGGTTTAAAGGCGACTTTGAGCGTTTCTGTTCCTCTCGGTTTCTTCATTCTCTGTTAAACCCGGCTGCGCGCTGGTGTCCTCGGAGCTTCCTCCCGAGTTACCACCCTGTGCTCAGCGCTTTTCTGGCTGGGTGGCACTTCAGGGTGTCTGCCTGCCCAAGGTGTCTCCTGCACTGTAAATTACAACCTTGCTTTACATCGCAACCCTCCCTTTAAGTGTAATTAAAGCCAGAGGCTGCTGCGTAAACACACTTTCGGTGGGGGGGTTAAAGGCTGAACTGGGGACTGCCTCCTGCACCGCTGTCTGTGACCTCCCGTGGGGATCACGCCTCGCATCCCCCCCTCCATCTCCAACCTGTTCTGCCTGACTGTTGTCCCACCAAGGGGAAAACCACGTCTATTATTCAATGCTTCTACAGCAGGGTTGCATGAATGTGGTTGTGCAACCCCAAGGGCTTTTTGGTGTTTATCCCTCTTCAGCCAGAGAGAATCTTGATCGAGCTTCCCAATCTCCCGGTTTGCATCAGCCCAACGTCAGCTCCCGGTCTGGGGTTTCTGCTGTGTCCCTTCCCTGCTGGAGCATCCTGCCTTTCCCAAGCTCTTCCCTGTGACGCCGGAATCCTTTGGCTCACGGGCACGATGTGGCCCCTCCGGAGCATCCATCCCACCCCGCTGAGCCCGTTCCCGGGGCAGCCCGACGCAGGCTGGAGACCAAGGGAAATATTTCTGCGGTTGCATCAGGGTGTTCCTGGCTCCTGCCTTTCCCGCGGATACCGGGAGCTCCGGCACCGCTGGGGCTTCCCCAGCTGCTCTCAACGCCCTTGCCGTCAGCGTTCCTGCTCCACGAACCCCTCCGGCTTTTCCCATGGGAGCTCGCCCAGGGCCAGACCCTGAGGAACCCCTTTCCCTGCGTGTGTGTGCGCTTATGGGTGATGTCTGCTGTGCTGTGCTCGGGGCTCATAGGGCTCTGAGTGTCCCCCGCTGGGTCCTCTGCTTGTGGAGCTGCTGGGGATAACGCTATTCCCGGTGGGATGGGCCTGATCCTGCTGGAAAACCCTGCCTGAGGGCATCTCACCCTGCCCTGGGGAGATGCTCGGGTGGAGGCAAGTGGTGGACTCCGGTGTGGCAAGGGAGGAGGAGAGGGGACAGTCAGGGTGACCCAGCCGCGTGCCAGGGAGCCCTGTGCTGGTGGCTGCTCCTGCCTGGGAAAGGCATCGCCGTGCTTCGCACACACAAGCGTCTGCCCCACGTCCGACCTGTCCCTGCATGTTCCCATGCCCAACCCATGCACCCAGACACCCTGAAACCCTTCCGGGTCGCAGCAGTGACATTTCCCTTGGGGAATCATTTACGTCAACTTCCACTGCAGTGATGCAAACAATCGGACAAAAGGAGAGGCTTTTACACCCCCCAACTCCTGCTCCTTCCTCCCCACGGGGCTGTGCCGGGCATGCAGGAACAGGCCCCGGCCGAGGGCTGTGCGGTGCCGGTGTCCCGAGCACTGCCTGCGCCGCAGAGCCTGTTCCTATCCCGGTTTTCCTTGAGCAGTGTCCAGTGCTGTGCACAGGGACATGGGTTAGGGGTGGATTTGGCAGTACTGGGGTAAAGGCTGGACTTGGTGGTCTTCAAGGGCTTTTCCTGCTTGTTTGATTCTGGGATTTCGGGAGGGTCTGCAGCAGTGCCAGCTGCAGTGCACGAGGTGGCCAGGATTCAGTTGGGCAGGATTCATTTGGGGCTGCAATTGGAGCTTTCTTGGATTCCTGTCATTTGGGGGATGCTGGAATGACGGTGCTGGGCCTGGTCCTTGGCCGAATCTGGCATGGCCATCTGAGAACAACATTCCGGAAGGCTCGGTGGCTGGAGCCCTTATCCCCAGTGGGAACGGATGGTGTCCCGAGGAGGGGAGCAGTCATGTCCTCCCCAGCTGGATCCAGCCTCCTGGAGGGCACCAGTGCCAACACTTGTGGGAATGGGACGGCTTGGGTGAGATCCTGGAGGATTTCCCTGAATGGGGAGGAAAGAAACGGGCTCAGCAATGCCCTGACTGCCCTCAGTGGTGTCCAGCTCTCCTGTCCGTCTCTCATTAGCCACAAGCAGTCTTGAACCTGCTGGAAATATTAATGTCTGTTAATGGGGCAGGGCAGGCGCTGGGCTCATCTCTGCCTGGCAGTGCATGGGTACAGCTGGGTGCTGCTGCAGGAGCATCTCCTGGGTGCTTCTCCCTGCCCTGGTGGCACCTGGATTTGAGGGAAAAGGGGGATGGAAAAGGAGATTGGGATGCGGCCAAACTCCTTGCAATCGTACCGCTTCTTAGTGCTGTGGAGACCTGGCCTTGTTCGGTGACCCCTATTGGCAAGGACCTATGGAGGTCTGAGGTCCGTCCTCCCCAGTTGACTTTGAGGTTAAATCAGGCTGCCCAGGGCCTCAGCTGGGTGAGATCTGAAGCTCTCCAAGGATGGAGATCCCAGCACCTCTCAGGGCCCGTGTGTTCACCTTCCTTTATATCCAAACAGAGTTTCTCCTCTTGCAACCCATTGCCTCATCCTTTTGCCGTACATCTCCACCTCTAACCACCTGTGTCCCACTGGGGCCATGAGTAGCTCCTTCAGCTTCAAACTCCTCCCCATTTGGCCAGACGACATTGGCAAGTGCTTGTGTTTTCGGAAGTGGAGCCATCAACACCCTTGGCATAGTGATGATGGCTTTGCAGGGTGCAAAACATGTTTGCATTGCTTTGGCTTGCTCCACGTGCAGCCCAGCTGAGCGGTGCTTCCTCTGCCTCTGATACAGGAGGGAAGTAAACCTCCTCCTGGTTGTTGAGGTACCAATTTAAATTGCCTTGGAAAAATCTCAAATGGCCCCTAAAACTTCAGCCCAAAACTGCAAATCGATTGGGGAAATGGGAATGGACCCTTGGGGAAATGTGGGTGTTCTTGTTGTAAGCCAGGAGTCTAAAAAACCAAGGTTCATGGTTGTAAATGCACCTGGGGAGGGAATGAGCGCATCTGGAGCTGCTTGGTGTGGTCTGGTGGGCTTTGTAACTGGAGCTGGGGGCAGCCTGGGCTATCTCCTGTGTGGTGGAGCTGGGATCTTTCACCATGAGCAGCTGTCTCCTGGCTGGTCCGGAGCCGATGGGCATGACCTGGGTGTCAGGAAGGACCATAGTGCTGCTATGTGCCTCTTGGGTGCTCCACTGGGTTTTCTAGCTTCCCCATCCCTCTGGCCATGGGGCTGCAGCCTCACTGGTGCCGTAAGCAGGGGAAAGCCCCCCTCCTGGGAGTCTCCAGTGCTCCCATCCCAGCGGTTGCATTGCGGAGCCCTCCTGACCTCAAGGAGAACAAATGATTTCCACTAAAAAAAGGGCATTTTAAAGGTTTTCTCCTTAGAATCCCTGATGTGGAAGGGGGCCTCTGGAGGGCACCAGGTCCAGCCTCCACTCAGAGCGGGTCCCCTTCTCCTTAGCCTCAACACGAGCTTTTCCTTACTTTTGCTTCCATGAATCCAGGCAGATGAAGAACCTCAAGCACTGGGTGCTTTTCCTGCTTCTCTGGCCACGTATCCCCAGAGCCCGCTATGGGATCATCACCTTCCCTGTCCTCCTGCTGGCCTGTCTTGCATGGTGCTTTTGCATTGATTCCAAAAGCCCTGTGCCTGCTCCGATTTCCCTAAAACATGGGGAGGTTGGAGCATCCTCCTTCCCTTTCCTAAGTACAAGTGGATTTGAGGAGTGGGTTTTAAAAGCCAAATGCAGACTGCAACGGGCAACGTGCAGATGTTGAAGTGCCCACCTAAGCTGTAATGCAAAGAAAAAGGTGGTGATGGGGGAGAGGAAGGGTTTAAATGAACTTTAATGGAGACAAATCACAGGAGCTCACACTAAGGGCAGTGAAATGACTTTCTGGCATGGAAGTTAAAGCAAAACTAAGATAGTTAATGCTCATAAGAGGCACATCTCAGGGTATCAAATGTGATACGATGTAAGTAGTTATCTGCTTCAGCATCTGGTCCAGACAATCCTGTTTGCTCTTCCCTGTCCCACTGCAGCCAGCCCTGATCTGGCCTTGGGGATGTCACCCTGGCTCCTGGGTAGGAGATGGGGCTCATAGCATGGCTGTCCCTGGTCCTTTGAGCCAGGCACAGGGGCTGCTGATGGCTCCTTGCGGCTCCTGGCCATGGGGCAGGGTTTTTGGGGGGAGGAGGAAAACCAACCTCAGCTAAAAGGGGTTTTACAGCAGAGACCCGATCCATACCGGCCTTGTGTGACCTGGGAGCCACATGCAGTGAGTGCAGCTCCTGGGTCCTTCCCATCCCCATGGCTGTGAATCCCTGCGGAATGCTTTTCATGTGGCTCCTGGCTGAGTTCCCCCGGCTCATTGTGCATCCCTGGACTCGATCTGTGCCTTTGGGATGGAAAAAGAGGAGTTGCAGCATCTCCGGCTGCTGGGATGAGAGGGCTAGAGGCAGCGCAGCCACCGGGGCTTGGCAGGGTGCTGTTTTCATGCAAATGTTGGACGTTTTGGCTCTGTGCAAGCAAAATGAGGGCAAAAACTTGTAACAGAGGAACGTGGGGCTTCCCTGAGCCAAAGGGAGCCAGTGGGGCTGCCCTTCCCTGCCTGCCTTCGCTCCTGGGCTGCACTTACTGATGGGAGGGACTCCAGGCTGGGGCATGCCTTGTGCCTCCCTTGGGAGGGATGGTTGGTTTGCTTGGAGATGATACTGTTTAGACTCCTGCTGCTGTCCCTGGCTCCAGGCTATGCACCCTGGCTTCCCAGGAGCATCCCAGTGTTCGCAGGGATCGCATCCACCTCTCCTTATGGGGATGTTCGTGCTGCTGGGGTGGGAAGAGGCAGGAGGATGAGGCACAGCTCCCGCAGCTCTGCTGCTACTGCTGAGCTCATCTGGAGCTCATTATTTCTGCTCGGGAGCTGATGGAAGGTGGTTTGCAAAGATGCTTTTAATGGGTGAGAACTCATAAAGATGGGTTTGGGGCTCTCTTGTGCCGGTGCGGTGCTGTTTACCGTGGTGGTGGTACCAGGTGCCAGCATCCTGCATCCCCTCCCCGAATCCCACTTCGTGAGCAGTGCAGCACGAAGGGATGTTGCCAGCACCAAAATGGGGGTAAACCACAAGAAACCTAAAGTTTTGTTAAAGAAAACCCTCTCTTTTTGCAGATTGGGAGCTTGGAGAACTATTACCACTTCCACCACAGCAAGACATTTAAGCGCTCGACGCTGAGCAGCCGGGGACCACACAACTTCCTCCGCATGGACCCCAAGGTATGGGGCCGGGCAGCCGCGGGTCCCTCAGCCTCTGTGGGATGGGGGTCCCTGCTTCCCATTGTCTTGGTGTGGGTCAAGGGTGAGCCCCAGCATCTTGTGATGTGTTCTGCTGGAGCTGCAGGCCTGTGCATGCCTGCGGTGACTCACTGGACACGGGGACATCCATCGGTGATGACACTTAGAGTGATTAAACACTAACATCTGCCTGAAAGCCAGGAGGAAGGAAAGGAGGAGAAAAGCCTTCCAGGACAGAAAGGCTGTTGCCTGCTTGGGGTGTTGATGCAGTTGCCACAACACTTGCTGCCTCAATGGTTGCTATGTGTGAAATCCTTGGCAATAGCTCTGCATTGCTTTTTCCTAGAGCAAGCATCCGAAGGGATTTTGGCACAGCTGAATTGACAAAAGTGATGGGGTGGGGGGGAGAAGGCAGGGAGGGACAGGCAGGACTGGGTGAGCTGTGTCTCTGTATTGGCTTTTCCCCTCCCACAGCTCCACCCAGGGCCTGACCCATGGGAGATGCTGCTTCTGTAGGGCAGGGGAAGGGTTCTTGTGTGGGGAGAGGGGGCCATCAATATAGATGAAGCCACTGCAGTGAAGGCGCTGGTGCTTGCACTGGTGCCCAGCTGCCCTTGGGGTGCTCCTGTTCACCTTTGGGATGCTGTTTCCCAAGGCATTTCCAACCTGCTCAGCACAACCGGTCCCATCTGCATCTCTCCACACCCACACCAGCCCTGCTGCCCAGCTGTGATGTATTTGGACAGGGCCTGTAGCACATCCTTGAGCAGCACACACGTGGCTGTGTCCCCATGGGGGAAACATCAGCAAGGGGATTCTGGGTGCCCTGGAATCCTGCTGGCCTCTCATTCAAGCTCTTTGCCCTTGGAGAGGTGCGCAGGCATCCCAGCAAAGGAGGAATTCAACTCAGCAATTGAGATGCCTCCATTTAAATGAGTCTACTTGTAATGCAAACCCAATCAATTGGCTTTTAGTCTTATTAACATTTACCTTGCCTTGCTCTATGGACTGCAAGCTGGAGCCATTAGCTCCTGTTCTCTTAATCCTTCTTTATCGCTTGGAGTTCAAGACCTTTTGGCATTTGTTGTGCATGAGAGAGGGGCAGGGACATTTGCAAATCCTTTTGGAGGTGTCTTGGTATTCGAATGGCACCGGCTTAGCATGTGCAATGCAGGAAAACATCACCTCAAGGCATGAGGAAACAGAACGGGAATAGTGAAACAAATCTTGCAGAAATCCCACAGAATCAGGAAATCCAATGATTCGCAGATGTTGGGTGGTGCGTGCCTTCCAGGGGCTATTGTTTCCAGCATGTTGGTTAGCAGCGTGCTCTGCCATGGGGGCTGGTGGCACAGGATCCAGTAGCAGGACCGTGGGCAAGCCCTGCATCCCAAGGATGCCGGTGACTGGGGAGAGGGAGACCAGTGAACACGGTCCCAGTGGGACCACTCTGCTGCTGAGCATCCTCTTGCTCCAAGAGACCCCTGTAGCCGGTGGCTGCTCTGTCTGGGGCTGATGTGAGCCAAGTGATGGAAAGGGAGGAGGGATGTGGCAAATGCAGCCATGTGGGGAGCACTGGGGTGCAGAGTGGGGTCATGCCCTCTTATGGGCTCCACATGCAGCTCTCATCCCTGTGAACTTTCCTGGCTCCATGGGATGCTCCTGTTGGTCCTTGGCTTGAGCCACAGCATCTCTGCTCCTGTTCTATGGAAGGATTTGGGTTGGAAGGGACCTTAAAGCTCATCCAGTTCCATCCCCTGCCACAGGCAGGGACACCTTCCACTGGAGCAGCTTGCTCCAAGCCCCTGTGTCCAACCTGGCCTTGAACACTGCCAGGGATGGGGCAGCCACAGCTTCTCTGGGCACCCTGTGCCAGCGCCTCAGCACCCTCACAGGGAAGAGCTTCTGCCTAAGAGCTCATCTCAGTCTCCCATCTTATTCCTACTCTTCATCCTCATTGAGGGGTGTCACAGCCTCAGCCCCTCTGCCTCTGGCCATGCACTGTAGCAAAATGAACCCCACCTATCATTTCTGCTGTGCTTTATGGCAACCCCATGGTGGAGCCGTCCTGTTTGTCCTGGATCTCTGCTTTTATTCTTGCACATCCCCTGGAATAAATGCAGCTGTTACTTTTGTGAGGCTGCAAAAGGAGTTGCATCCTCCCCTGTGCTGGCTTCCTGTTTGACGGAGCTATCCTGGAGCTACCTTACCCCAGAGCAAGGGGGGAACATTCAAAGCTGCCCCTCTGTTTCCAGCTCAGTGATGCCTGTGCCTCCCCACAGGGTCCTTCGGTGCCGCTCACTGCTGCCTCCTTATTGCTAATTGAGGTTGGAGCCGGGAGTTCTGAGCTTTTCCCCTCCCTGGAGGGGTGATGGAAGCCGATCCCAGTCTCCCAAGCTCCAGGAGCTGTTGCAGGGATGCCTCGGGCTCCTTCCCGCTCACCCTTTGTCTCCACACCCCAACCGCATGGATTTAGCAAATCCCCCTTGAAATCACTGCCATTGAAATGCTGATTTCTCTGTGTCCACACAAGAGTTCTCCATCGACTCCTGGGGTCGATCAGGAGCCTTTTGAAGATGAAGGTATCCCCATGAAGCAGCGCAGCTCCTGGCAAAGCCCTGTGCAATCCCGTAATCATCCCTGCATCCAGCAAAGCCACAGGGAAAGGCGATAGCTGCGGCTTTTGGCCAGCGAGACCCATGGTACCACTGCCAAGGAGTGCTGCTTTAAGGAGAGAAGCTGGGTATTTGGGCCATATCCTCTGTTTAACATTTGGGGGTATTTTTAACTAGACCATGAAGTTGTATTTTTGCTTCCAATGCTTGAATTCCTCCTTGTAAAGCGAAGCAGCGTGCTGCAGGCAGCCTGGAAACTCATTTTCCTAGGAAATAGAGATATTTCTTCCTTTCAACTTTTTTTTTTTTGCTTTAAAAATGTGTGTTTAAATCCCAGGCTCTAGGCTGGAAGCTGTCAGCTTCCTGATAGGCACAAGCTCCCCATCCACCTCCATCCAAGCAGCGAGCCGTAAACCATGCAAGAGGAACGCGGTTCAGCCGCTGCTTTTACATAAACGAGCCCAACAAAAACTTGCCTTTTGGTTTTTTATTCTTTTCCTTACAAACTCCTGCTCGCAGGAATAGAAAAGTCTCCACGAGCAGCTCTGCTGTTCCCAAAAGGGACTGAGATGCTGGGAAGAAAGCGTTTGGGGAGGCGGGATGTGCTGCAGAGCCATCCGGGCTCATTGCCCGCTGCTTCCTTCTCTCTCCACCATAAGGATGTGTAAGGATTTGGTCTATGAATTGGGTTTATAACCTGGGTTTGGGTTTCATCTCCATCCTGAAGGCAGGAGAGTGGGCAGTGGCGGGCCTGGGGAGGGAATGCTCACCAAGGACAGGATGTGGTTGCTCCTAAACCGGCACCATAGGCAGCTCCCAGCCAAACCAACCCTGGTGTTTCCCAATCCTGGCCTTTTCTGGCCCATTTCCCATTTGATGTCTTTGCATGTCATGCCCCGCTGCAATGCAAACACATGTCAGAGCGGCCAGCCCCAAGGCCACCTCGCCCTCAGCTGGTGCCAGAAATGCCTCTCTGGAGCTGGCCGCATCCCCTGGGAGCTGCCGTGGCCTGTGGTCAGCCCATGGATTTGGGAAGCACGGGTTGTGCTTGGATAACCCCCCCCAGTTACATTGCTCTATCAGGAGGAGCTTGAAGGATGAGCAGCCCTGGAGCTGGGTGGTGAAGTGTTGGGGCTGAGCTGCTCCTGGTGCCTCCTGGCCAGGGAAGGAAGGATCAGCCCCAAAATCAAGCCAAGCACCCAAGTGTTCCCCAGCACTTTGAGTAACCACTGAAGCATGTGGTTTGACTTCAGTGTGTGCTTCAGTGCTCTAAGCCAGGGTGGGGGTTCAGGCATGTGCTTGGAGGGGACATTGTTTATGCTCAAGGGTTTTGCTGCACTGGGAGAGGAATCTGGTCCCTGGCTCAGAGACCACAAAGAGCTGAGCTTGCCCTGTCCATCTCCCATCCATCCTTTCTGTCCCCAAAGGAGCTGCTGTCTCTGCAACCAACTCTAGCCAAGGAGACGGGGGTTTGCTGGAGCGTGGGGTGATGCTGGGATGGGTCCAGGCTGTGATGCGCGCTGCTCCTGCATCCCTCATCCCATTCAGTGGGTGATGCTGACCCACGTCTCTGCTTGCAGGTGGACTGGCTGCAGCAGCAGGAGGTGAAGCGGCGGGTGAAGAGGCAGGTCCGAGGCGAGCCGCCTGCCTTGCCCTTCAATGACCCGGTGTGGCCCAACATGTGGTACCTGGTGGGTATCAGTCTTTACTGAAACACCCTAATGTCAGCAAATGTGCTTGGCAGCAGGGTTTTCAAATGAGAAATTAATACACGGAGGAGTCCAGTTTGAAGGGCTTCACCATCATTGGCAGCCCCTTGCTATGATCTGCACAGCAGAGGCTTGGGAGCCCAAGAGCTGCAATCGTCTATTTGCAATATCATTTTTCTCCTGCCTGCTTCATCGATCTGTGTTTGACGGGGAAATTCATTGCAAATAAAGCACAGGAAGGAAAAGAGCACTTCAAAACCAAAGAGCCCACGGTCGGTGAAATGGAAGAGGAAAACAATAATAGGGGAGATAGCATTGCCTGGATTAACTGCTGCCGGATGGCTTTGATCAGTGGAGTAAAGTTGCAACAAATCTACAAGTTATATGGCAGGGGATGGGATGTAAATGTACTTTCTGGTTGATTAAATGGGCTCCCAGCCCGGCTGCTGGCTGGGATGGGCAGAAAGAGGGACGCAGCCCTCCTGCAGCTGTGCTTTCCCCCTGTAGCACTGCGGCGATAAAGGCGGCCGCTGCAGGTCGGAGATGAACGTCCTGGCAGCCTGGCAGAGGGGCTACACCGGCAAGAACGTGGTGGTCACCATCCTCGATGACGGCATAGAGAGGAACCACCCCGACCTCCTGCAGAACTATGTGAGCCGGGGCTGGGTGTGCTGGGGATGGATGGGCCGGGCATGCACTGAATTGATTTATGGAGCGCTGCTGCTGTGTATAAACACAGCTCAATTCCGTGCACTGGCAGGTCGGGAGAAAGGGGAATTTAGAACGTGCACAAGATGTTTTTAAGAAGGAAACGAGGGTTTTAGACAAGAAGGTTTGGGGAAACTCCCTTTGCAGCTGTCTGGGAAGCGGCCGCCTCCCTCCGGCTCGCCAAGGCAGAGCCAAAAACACGTGTGAATCCTCTCAGCCCCAGCTCAAATGGCTGTGAGGGGGATGTGGAGTGGTCTTGGACCCAGCAGGGGTTGGGGTTTGGAGGGGCTGTTCCTCAGGTAGTGGGATGTTTCCCTTGGGAAACACTTAGGGCTGCAGCCCAAAGTTATTTATCCTGAGTAGCTAAGGGGGAAATGGCACTTTCTGCCCTGCTCAGCTCTGTTGACCGCCACACTGGCTATGGGTGAAGCAGGGCTGTGCTGAGGCTGAGGCCACTTTATCCCATGCTGTGTTGGTAAGTCAAATCTAATGGTGACAACATGTTTTTAGGACCCTCTTGCAAGCTACGATGTCAATGGGAATGACCACGACCCGACTCCGCGCTACGATGCCAGCAATGAGAATAAGTAGGTGATGCTAATCGCCATGGAGCTGGTGTCTGCATGGCAGGGGTGTGCGGGGCTCCCCGGGGCTGGGGGTCCCCAATGGGGTGTCTTCCAGGTCCATGGCCTCGCCCCATCCCCAGCACTGCAGAGGATGCTGCGTTACGGGCTTTGCAGTCATTGCATTTAATGCGATTCCAGCCTGTGGCAACCGCACCAATTGCTAATGAACCCTTGAGCCACCAAATGACAGCACCAGGAGGGTTCCTTGCTGTGGTCAGGGATTAAACCATGTGAGTTGGGCTGGGTGGCAAATATCAAAGCTGGGATTCACTTCCTGGGCTTCAGTTAAAGCGGGATGGGCACCTGGTGGCGTGTGCGGAAGGGAAATGGGAATACAAAGAGCAAATCGCATTTAGGTGCAAAAAACAAACAGCAAATAGCTTCCTGCATTAGCTTCCTCCATCCTAACCCTTGGTTTTGGATGAGGGCTCTCAGCTCTCGGGGCACTTTCTTCCCTGGCATCTTTGGGGCTGGATGGGAGGTGTTTGGAGGGATCCCTTGCCATGGGACATCAGCTCATGAGGGTTTCTCATTGCAGACATGGCACTCGCTGTGCAGGGGAGGTGGCGGCAGCAGCGAACAACTCCTACTGCATCGTGGGCATCGCCTACAACGCGCGCATCGGAGGTGAGGCTGGCGCCTGCCCGCAGCTCCCCTGCCCTTCGCTGTTCCCCCGGTGGGACCACGGCCACCCTGGCTGTGGCAATGGGCTCCTGGGAGGGTGGTGGGATGCTGTTCCCCCAAGCATAGCCAGGAGAGAGTCTTCTTGGTGCCCTGGCTGCAGGGAGCTCCAGGGGGACTGGGGGAGGATGGGTGATACGGGATGCAGGAGACCGCAGCTTCGTGTGTTTTGGGGTGGAAACCTTCTGCTTGGGCTGCATCCTTGCCATTAAGCTGCACATGGATTGAGGATGTGGTGGTTTTACCCCACAAGTCCATGGCTGCTCTGGGGAGGGTTGTCTTTGGGGTAGCCTCATTTGCTATGGTCGGTGGTGCTGGTTTAGCTTCAGAGCTGAAATTGGTTGGTTGGGAGGTTAAATGTCTGCGGAGGAGCCGCTCAGATGCGGGGGTCTGGGGGGACCCCCAAAACACCTTTATGGGTAAAACACCAAGGAGGTGGGGGGCCAGAGCTTTGTGGAATAGGGGGACCTTTCATGGTCCCTCAAATAACATGACGTGCAGGAAGCAAATGAATGTTTATCACCAAACTGGATGGTAATTAGCACCATCAGAGCTCATTTGCATCAGCCCATCTGTTTTGGAGGCTGGTTTGAGCTGGTACAGCACCCATCAGGGAGATGGGGGTGTCAGGGGTTGGGAGTGCTGTGTCCCATCATATAGGGTACAAACGCCTGGAGCTGGGTCATCACTGGGGGCTTTAGCCCCATCCCAGGCATGGGTGGAATAGGAGAGGGGCAACCTCTGCCACCAGTGCTGGGAGAAGTCTCTGTTGGGAACATGGACCGAAGAGCACGTGGGAGGATTCAGAGCTCAATTCCTTCTCTTGGCTTTGTTAGGGTTGTGTCTGCACAGCAGCAATGTACAAAGGGAGTCCTGCTCCTGGCCAAGCACCGTCAATAGTTCCCTGTGCTGGGAAAATCCCCTGAGGGAAGAAATAACCCTGGGGGGGGATGATAGGGGAATGGTAGGGGCTATAAATGCTGTGGCACATCATCCCATCCCATCTCACCCCATGCCATCCCACCCCATCACATCCCATCCCAGCTCATCTCTATGTAGGATGGCTTCTTGCCTCTCAAAAACCATCTCCAAGCACGCACCAAGCAGCAGCAGAGCAAGGCAAAGCTCTCAGCAGCGTCTAAGGCAGATCTGCATCCTGCAGGATCAGACCATTGCCTTCGTGCTCCTTTTCAAGCCCATTTCTCTGCAGCAGCCCTGGAGATGAGCATCACTTGTTGGCTTTATAACGACTTATGGGTCTCGTTTTAATTCGCTTCCTCTACCGAGTGCTTGGGGGTGTGCTGGGGAGGTGCTGAGCGAGACAAGGCACATGGCCCAGGGCTGTGGGCTTCCCACAGCATGACCAGGCAAAGGGGAAGAATAACGTCTGTAGCCGCTCTCAAGCCCAGGATCGTGGAGGGAAATACGCTATAGCTGCAGTGAGAGTGATTTTAGATGGATCACGCAAATAAAGCAGCGATTAATGAGCACAACGTGTTGGGGAAGCCTATTTGTCACCCTCTGAGAGCTACCACCTCATTTCACCGGCTGCTCTTCAGCGCTCTTGCGTTGCTTTTCATTTGCTCCGGGCAAAATACATTGCTGCTCAGGAAGCAGAAAGGGCCATTCCTCCTCCTCCTCATTTCCCCTCTCCTTAAATGCATCCTTCAGAGGCTGCTCTTGCTCCCTGCGTGGCAAAGAGTTCAGTTGCTCTGCAGCATCCTTTCCTCCTCCCTCCTGCTTCCATTATCTAACAGGGGGGTTCCAATACCATGGGGGGTTGTCTATGGACTGGCTTTGGTTTGGCTTTGGGTTGATTTTGGGTTGCCTTTGGATTGACTTTGAGCTAGATTTGGGCTGGCTCTGGGCTGGCTTTGGGTTGGCTTTGGGCTACCTTTAGGTTGACTATGACTTGACTTTGAGCTGGCTTTGGTTTGGCTTTAGGCTGTTTGGGGCTGAGTTTGCGCTAAATTTGGGTTGACTCCGAGTTAACTTTGGGCTACCCTTGGGCTGACTTTAAACTGACTTTGGGCTTGCTGGTGAATTCAGCAAGCATGAAAGACTATCCCCGAGCTGGGTTTGCTTGCTGTGCCGCAGCCAAGTGTGGCTCTGACACCAGGCTCAGCTTCTCAGCCCTTCTCCTCATCCTTCCTTGTTAAAATGACAAAGGGAGGAAGTTTCTTGGGAGCTGCTCTGCTCCCTGGTTTTGTATTTCTGAGCTTGTTTTTGGCTGGTAGGGGACAGGGTCGGAAAGAGATATTTGAGTTGACTGGTGTCCAGAGCACAGCTGCAGCTGTAATGACATCTGCCTGCCTTTGTTTGCTTTAAGAGAAGTACATGTGGAAGTGGAAATGCATTTTGATGAACTGGACTCTCCCTGGCTGCAAAGGGCGATGCTGAAACTTCCAGCATCTCTTTTCTTTGAAGGGCTGGGTTTGGGCAGCCCTTTGGGGTACCTGGTACCTTCTGTCTGCTGCATGGAGGTGGAAATGCGGCAGGGAAAGGGTGATGGGGAGTGCAGGGGGTTGTAACCCCCCTATTGCAGCAGTTGGGGTGTGCAGGTGTGGTTATCCCAGGTGGCATCGTCGTCCTGCCATGGATTGGGGTCCTGGATGTGATTTTGGCTGTGTAAGCTTCAGTCTGGGGCTCCTGTAGCGCTTCTCCCCTTCCTGGGCACCGCTGGCATCATTTGGGCAGTGATGGGGTTCAGGGATGTTTACAGTCATGTTCACAGTCATTCCCACTCATGGGAAGCGCCTCCGTCCCGATGTGCCTGAAGCTGGGTGGCTCCGAGCATTAGGAAACACTGTTATCTTCCAGGTAGAGAAACGAGTTCGCTAATTTAAAGCAGAGGGGAAAGGGTTTTAGCGGGTGGATTTTGCCGCTGGGGAGCTCAGCACCGTTCCCACTGCCCGATCCCTGCTGACGGAGGGAAGCAGATTTGATCCCTCCCTCCCCATCCCTTGCCATGAAGCCAGCTACATGGA
Source organism: Pezoporus wallicus (assembly GCF_028554395.1). Classification (NCBI taxonomy): domain Eukaryota; kingdom Metazoa; phylum Chordata; class Aves; order Psittaciformes; family Psittacidae; genus Pezoporus; species Pezoporus wallicus. Next base: position 882,387 of record NW_026642624.1, read on the forward strand.
AAACTTTCCAGAATAGCTCCCCAGCATCCCGCTGCCGGGCTCATCAGCGCGGGGCCGGGGGTTGAAGCTATTCCAGGCGCGCCTGAGCCGTGCGGTTTCTGCCGCCGTTAACAAAGCCCTTTGATTGCAATCCTCGCACTTTCATCCAAGCCATTAAGCCCTAATGTCTGATGTTTTTGTGCTTTTAGGCATTCGTATGTTAGATGGCGATGTAACAGATGTTGTTGAAGCGAAGTCGCTTGGCATCAGACCCGATTACATTGACATTTACAGCGCGAGCTGGGGGCCAGATGATGATGGGAAGACAGTTGATGGACCTGGTCTATTGGCCAAACAGGCTTTTGAGCATGGCATTAAAAAGGTGTGGATCCTGCAGCGCACAGACGCGCTCGCCCTCCTCCTCCTGCCCCACGGGGAATAACACGTGCCTGGGCCACGGCTGGCCTGGGGTCTGGCGCGGGGCCCCCCGAGCCGATGCTAGGGCTGGGGTGGGGGGGGACTCAAATCATCTCTGATGTTCCCTTAGCTTTCCCTGGCTCCGGTGGATTGTGTGGATGAGGGTGGTGACGGCGGGAGGTGCCCGGCGATGGCGCGGCCCCGGGGGGACTCCTCAGTGCAGCCTCCAGGTTGAGTTGCGAAGCTCTGCCGCTGGGCTGAGGAACCCAAAGCGGGTCTTGGGGGGGTGGTTTTGCACCTCTAAATGTGCACCTGGGTGCTGGCATCTCCATCCCCCCTCCTTCACCCTCCCCAGGCTGCCTGTATCCGCTCCCAGGGGTCTCCATCACACCAAGCCTTTCCCTGTTTTCCCACCCAGAACGAGTGGCTGTGTCGTGACTGGGTGGACACGTGGGTCCCATCACAGGGACACAGGAGGAATCCAGGTTATTGCCCCTCAAGGCCTCCAGCGAGAGGCTTCAGCCGCTGTCACATGTGATGGAAGCTGTCGGTCCCCACTGGGGATGCTCCGGCCTTCTCACACCCCTTCTCTTTTTGGGTGCGTTAAAAAATGCTCAATATTGGCTAAAACCATCGGGAAAAGTCCTTTCTTGGCAGCCCAATGGGTGCCGTGGGTAAGCGTTGCAGCAGCTCAGGGCTCTGCAATGGGTGTCCCCAGTGATATTGGGGTTCAGGCTGTGCTTTGAGACCCCCCCTTTTCCCTCCCTGCCTCCCTCCTGCCCCTGCTGCCTCCTCTCGGGCCGGGCAATGCAGCCTGCGTGTTATCTATAAATAGGGTGGAGTGGTTTTCCCACTATTTACTTGATTTCCTGCCGGGGCGGTGAGGCCGAGGAGCCCCTTGAAGTGCCGGGAGTTCACGCCGTGTAAATACGGGGAAAAAAAAAGCTGCTTTTTAAACCTTATTTTTCCATGTGGGAGCAAATGAGCAGCAGCGGGGTCCTTGCCAGGCACAGCCCTGCTGCTCTGGGATGCTTGTTTCTGTCTCCCAAGGGATATCGCGCCCTGTCTCCCCATTGCCAGCCGTGCTTGTGGTACCCACTATTCCCCATGCACAGCTCCTAACTGCCAGCTTCTCCTTAAATGATGAGAAGAGCTGCAGGCAGATATTTAGCAGGCACCTTTAGCCCAAGCGAATGGCTTTAAGCAAGTTATAAATCCTTAAAATTGAGTTTTTAATGGAAACATTAAAATAACCTTTATCTATTAGCAATAGGCTTGCGCTGGGGTAATTTATCTTCTTGTTTCTCGCTCCTCCAGCCACACCTTATTAGTTCCTGAGCTAACGAGGGGATATTTATCCTGGGCTCCCATGGAATGCCGTTGGGCAAACAGCAAAGCCCCGGCAGTGCTGCAGAAGCAGGGAGATGCTGTGCATCCTGCATCCGACTGATGTGCTGCTGGGGTGAGCAGGATCATCCCCAGCTTTGGCCAGGGAGGGGTTCACTGATTTAAATGATGCCCAGATCCAGGTTTTATAGCGGCCAGAAGCCCTTCAATAGGAAGGTGGCAGATGGAGAAGTTGGATGTTTGGGATCTGCTTGTGGGAATCTTGATAGTTTGTTTGGGAGCAAAGGGGAAGGGTGGTTTTCTCCAGTCCAAGGGAGTTGTATGTAACGTGTGGTGAGTTCTGGCTCCACTGGGAAATGCTGTCAGGCGTTAGGTGTGCATTGCTGTAGTGTCATTTATGTGCCTGTCCGTGTCCTCGTGCAACAGTGCTGGCTCTGAACCCACTTTCTTCCAGTGCAGCCCTGCCCGGGCATCATGGGGACACAGGTTTGGAGCGGGATCAAGCAGCCTTGGCATCTGCGGCTGCGATGCTCTGGGTGTGGGAGGTCTGGGCTCCCTCTCTGATCCCAATTGAAATCGCTGCTATGCCTCTGCCCACCTTCAGCAACCGGTGCCTGGTTTTATTCCTCCAGTTAGTGAGTTAGGAAAGCCGGGTCGGATGCAGCGGGGGTCATCCTCGGAGATGGGTGAATTTTAGCAGTGGAGAGCCAGACAATCACTGCTGTGCCGAGCATGTGGGCTGGGATGCTGCCGCCTCCGAGACCCAGGAAACCCTGGAAAGCAGGCCTGGAGGTGCCAGCAGCAGGCTTGGTGGGCTGGCGAGCTGGGTCGAGCTCTCTGTGATGTGGGGCAGGGCAATGGTTCCTGTTGCCATTGCAGTTTTCCTTGCAGAGCTCAGACAGCTCTGTTGACCTCTGGGAGGGAAACACCCTCCCAGTTGGGCTGGGAGGCAGCCCAGATAATGAAAGCTTCCATAAAGTAAGGGAAGAGCCTGACTTAGCCCATGTGTCCAGAGGCAGGGTCAGTTCAGAGCCTCTGCCCCAGGAGGAGGGCGAGACAGGCAATAAACCATCCCCATCCCTCCGGCGCTTAACCCCCCCAGTAAATCCCAGTGGATTCCTGCTGCTCTTTTCCCTTTCTTTCCCCTTGTTTGTGTGGAGGAAGCCACCGCAGAGCAGTGGGAGGGAGATAAACTCCAGATCTGCCCAGGCTAGCGCTGAAATCCCTCCATGGCAGCAGTAGCCGTGGGGAGGATGAGGCTGCTCCACGACCGGTGCTTCCATCGCTTGCCAAGCCCGGCAGCACCATACCCTCCCCGGAGATCCCTGCCTTAAGGGGCACGGAAGCAAACCAGCCACTTCATTTCCTGCCCCAAACTCCTTTAGGTCACCAAAAATCCTTCCTTGGGACCATGAATCCCCATGGAGCTGGATTATTCCTGGGTGCCCCGGCAGTGGTTTGGATGGAGGGGTGAGCGGGGTTCACCCCACCGCTGTTGGTTTCACATGGGGCCCCTCATTGGCAGCATGGTTGGTGCTGCCAGGTGGGATTTTCCCTCTGCTCCGGGGAGGTCTGGGTGCCTCCCGCCCCCCCCAGTTCCCAGTGGGATGCTGCAGCTGTAGCCGGTGGGGACGGCTCCATCAGATGTTCCTGCCAAGTGATGGGGAGGGGAAAAAAGGCTGGGATTTAAAAAGAGGAAAACAAAAGGAACCTGAAAGTGAGACTGGGGGAAGGTTTCTGGTGGGTTAGGTGGGTTCATAAGGGGTTTGTGGGCTTGGGGCAAGGGAGATGTGGGGTTTGGGGGTATCCCTGCCAGTTCCTCTCACAGGGTTATCCCTGTACCCCAGAAAGCACCATGCTGTGTGTTACCATCGGGTCCAGGGGATGTTTTGCCCTGGGAAAACCTATAGAAGATGTCAAAATCCCCATTACCAGAGGCTCTCCCCTCCTCACAGGGCTGTCAAACTGGGGCTGGCTGAGCCGAGGGGCACATCTGTGGGACCCGCTCCAGGGGGCTGAGCACTGGGCAGGATGGGACCCATCCTTCCACCGTAACCAAACCCCATGTCCAGACCCCAAAATCAGGCTTACCAACAGCATCCCAGCGCTGGAGGGGGCTGCCCCCAATCCCCAATGCCACGATGGCCTCTCCTCCTACACAAACCCCTCCTCTCACCTCTTGTCTCTTCTCTCCTTGCAGGGCCGCAGGGGTTTGGGGTCCATTTTTGTCTGGGCATCTGGGAATGGTGGCAGAGAGGGCGATTACTGCTCCTGCGATGGTTACACCAACAGCATCTACACCATCTCCATCAGCAGCACCACTGAGAACGGCTACAAGCCCTGGTACCTGGAGGAGTGCGCGTCCACCCTCGCCACCACCTACAGCAGCGGGGCTTTCTATGAGCGGAAAATAGTAAGTTTCATCCCAATGTTGAGCATTCCCTGGATGTTTTCTGCCTGGCTGGGCTGGATGATGGCTCGCTGTAAGTGCCAGGCTTTGCTCTTAGACCTGCAGTGGGTTTTGCTTGTGGCTTTTCATGGTGGGTCCAATATTGCTGTGGTCCTTGGGAAGTGATTGGGGATGCGGTGTTGTCCCTGGGAAATGGGTGAAAGGACTGGAGGTTTGTGAAAATACCCATGCAAATATCTACCTGTTCCCCAAAGTACTTGGTCACTGCCCCTTGCTTTCAATACAGAAGGGAATTTTGAGGTTTTTTAGTCTGAGAAAGCAAAAAGAGGGAGGATGGAGGCGTTTTGGCAGGGATGTGGAAGCCCCAAACAGGGAGCAGAGAATGTTTGGAGCCCAGGAATTCCCTTGAAAGCATCTGCATGTGTGGATCAGTCTGTTTTCCCTGCTGCCCAGCCTATGTTTGCTCTATCCCAACACATGCTGTGGTCTCCTCACAGCAAGACCTTTCGCTACTGGCATTCCAGTGCATCATCTGTACCTCAGGCCATAAAACATCACCCACCAGCACAGCACCTCACCAAGCTTGGTGGAGTTTTCCACCCAAATAAGGTTTTTGGCAAAAAACATGTTTTTTTTTTTAACAGGTAAATTGTTTTTTGCTTTGTTTGTGCCCCTAAAAGATTAATTTTCAGCCAGAAAACCAAGGACCATTTTCATGGCACTCGGGAGCATTTGCGTGGCTGAGGCCAGCACCAGTCCAGTGCTGCTGGAGCATTGATGGGCGAAAAAGCACCTTCCAGGGGCACCTTGGGGAGAAGCTGGGAGCTTCTCCATCCTCCAGAAATCACCAGATTAACTCAAAACTCAGGAGGCTTTAGCAAATGTAACTGATGGAGCATCTCTTTGCCCACCTCCTCCCTCTGAGCTTTTGGTACCCGAGCATCACGCTCTGTCCTGAAATGAAAAAGTTGGAAATGGCTTTTTTTTCCCCTTTTGCTTCCCATGCAAATGGAAATCCTTGCAAAACACCGGGAGCTGGAGCTTTGGAGTAAAGTGGTAATAAAGTAATATTAAAGTAATATGGCCCAGCGCAACACGCACCCACAGGCACATACCCACAGCTGCTCTGCCCAATTCACTGTTTTATCCATGCCTTTTTCCCCAGCTGATCCACAGCAAAATTGACATTTTTTCCCCATTTTCCAAATAATTTTTGTACCTTTGAGCAAAGGGAAATGTATTCTCGTGTGCCAAATCTATCTGCAGCCCTTTTTAGGGGGGCTCTACCACCTTGATCCATGGGGGCCATGGCAGGGATTGGGTACCAGCTGGCAGCATCCCAAGCAAACCTGGGTGCTCAGTGGGGTATAATCCATGCTGGGAGCATCCCTGGAAGCATGAAGGCTGCAGCTCCTGTCTCCACAGGTCACCACGGACCTCCGGCACCGCTGCACGGATGGCCACACCGGCACCTCCGTATCCGCACCTATGGTCGCGGGCATCATCGCCTTGGCTTTGGAGGCAAAGTAAGTGTAACCTCACCACGGCCATGGAGGAAGTGTTCCCATGTTTAATACCTGGTGAGCAAAACCAGAAACAAAAGTTGGGGTTTTAACCTCTGGAGTGACTCAAAATGGGGCAGAGCTGTTCTGAATCGCTCCTTTTGGCAAGGTTTGATGCAGCATTGTTGGCTTGCATCTAATCTTCCTGCAGGTGCTTTATTGAGCTAATTCACTTGTTGTTGTGTGTTGAAAAGTTGAGGTTGGTGAGATTAAGTCAGGCTTTTCATCTGATGCGTTGAAACTGCTGACAGCCGGCTCCAGCAGGAGTTTTATAAACACTTCCTGGGAGAAAAATGTCAGAAAACATCAAGGAAATGGAAAATGTCAGTAGAAGTGATGGTTTTCAGCAAGTGTTTCATTTCTGGGGGAAAAAGGACTACTTTTGCATCGTGTCAAAAATCCACATGGTGTGACTGGCAGTGACGCGCTCCCCAGTTCAAACAAGCTGCTCTTTGCCTCTTGTCCCCATCCCGGTCCCATCCTGGTCTCATTGTGGTCCCCCTGCCCAGGAGCAGGCTCACCCCTTGAGCATCCTCATGTTGCTTCATGAAGCATCTTTATCTTCAATAATACAAGCTTATTATTATTACTTTTATGGGGTGGAACTAAAAATAAGGCTGGGAATAAGCCCCAGGGCAGAGCTGTGCTCATGTTTAGGGATTGTGATTGCGGCATGTTGGCTCCAGTCCCTCTCCTCCGGTTTAATCCCAGTGCCCAGCTCGGGTGAGCATCATTCCAGAGATGCCGTTTCCATTGCAAAGATATGATGAGCTTTTGATGTGACTTTTAGATTGTTTAGCTGAGGCATAAACCGCAATATTAAGTACCAGAGCTTGGTGCTCGGGCGCTCCATTATGACAAGAAGGAATAGATTGGATTTCTTCTCTTAAATGTTGCTCGAGATCAATATAAATCCCAGCTGGTGATGCTGGAGAACTGAGCATGAGGAAAGTGTGGAAAATTCTGCAGCAATATCCCTGGGATGGGGTCTTGGGAAGGGGAGACACAAAAGCACACACAGTGCTCAGTGTCCAGCACCCTGAACGCACAAACCTGACATGAACCCAATCTAGCAGGGGGGTTGGAAACACTTTGGGTTTTGTTTTCCTCTTAAATGAGCAAGCTAAGGTTTTTTTCCAAACAATTTTTGCTGTTATGCCTGTAATGGGAAAGTTTGCTCAGCCTTGTGTATCAGGGAGCTGCCGAGCCTGGTGCCATGGCTTGGGATGTGCTTCATTCCCAATCTCCTGCAAGAAAATGGGGAAAACCTTCCAGATTTGCTCCAGTTATACCTCAGAGCATGAGGCAGCCACAGCTATTTAGGGATGGTGGGCACTTGGCATCTGTGTAACATTATCTAGGTGTTCCTGCTCCGGCAGGGGGATTGGACTAGATGATCTTTCGAGGTCCCTTCCAATCTCTAGCATACTGTGATACTGTGTGATACTGTGATCCCTCCCTGCATCACCCCATGGTGCTGGAGCAGCCCAAGTGATGGCCAACCTCCAGGCAGGGCATCAACATCTAAATCATCAGTTCATGTTCTTTTGGGGCAAGAAAGAAGAGGGTTTGGGGGGCGGGGGTGTGTGTGTGTGTGTGTGTGTGTGTGTTAATGCAGTGGGGGTCCCTGCTGCCGCATGGGAGCCATCCCATGAGCTATGTGTCATTGCAGCCCCATGCTCACCTGGAGGGACGTCCAGCATCTACTGGTCAAAACCTCGCGGCCAGTGCACCTGCGAGCGGCCGACTGGAAGACGAATGGTGCAGGGCATAAAGGTGAGAGGCCCTGGTGGGGAGATGGAGTGGTGAGATGGGAAGATAAAGGTCCCCAGAGCTTCATTCATGGGAGTGTTCATCCTGGATGGTCTCTGTCAGCTGCTTCAGGTGCTCTTACCATGAAGGTGTTGAGCAGAGGGAGGAGAGGGCAGTAATTTGTTGGGCAAGGTGCTTGGAAGCCTTGTTTGGTGGATGGTTGGAAGCCTTGTTTGGTGGATGGTTGGGAGCCTTGTTTGGTGGATGGTTGGGAGCCTTGTTTGGTGGATGGTTGGGAGCCTTGTTTGGTGGATGGCTGGGAGCCTTGTTTGGTGGATGGTTGGGAGCCTTGTTTGGTGGATGGTTGGGAGCCTTGTTTGGTGGATGGTTGGAAGCCTTGTTTGGTGGATGGTTGGGAGCCTTGTTTGGTGGATGCTGTCCTGAGCTGCAGCCTTGCCTGCTCCTTTCAGTGGGCTGCTCCCAGAAATGGGATTTCCATGGTGCCAATGTGGATTTGGGGTGTAACCTGGGGAGGGTGATAAGCTCTGTGTATTTCGGAGTATCTCATACCTCAACAGGGTCAACTCTGCACTTCCCCAGTGGTTGGAGGATGCTCCACCAAGCACTGAAGAGCTCCTGACCCCTGTTTGGAAGGCAGTGGGTTTCTGAGTCTTCTCTCTTTCCAGTTAGCCATCTATATGGCTTCGGTCTGGTGGATGCAGATGCTATTGTGGTGGAAGCCAAGAAGTGGAAGGTGGTTCCTCCCCAGCATGTCTGTGTGGGAAGCCTGGACCGGGTGCCCAAGTGAGTGTGGTGGGGTGGGAGCTCTCCCAGGGCATGCAGCCACTGAGAAGGAGCTTTGGTGGGTCTGGCTCTTGCAGTGCAAAGGCTCAGCCACTGATTTCCATTTGGAAAGGGAAATCAGGAGTTGGGGTGGCCGGAACAAGTCCATGTGCAGGCGAGGTGATGTTCATGGGTTTTACAGTCAGAGTGACCTGCATTGTTGGTTATTGACCCAGAAGTGCCCATCTGGGGTCTGTGCCTATGGTGTGGTAAGGAGCAGGTCCCAATGGGGCCTCTCTGGGATCAGCTTTGATAGCGAGCGATTTATTTTTGCCCTTTTGCATGCTTTTGCTTCCCAGACTGGTGATTAACAGGGGATTTTTGAGGGCTGATGGTGAGAGACCAAAACCAACTTGCCCGCTGAGTTCTGCATGAGCAGTGATGTGTTGGTCCCTCCTCCCTCCTCCCCCAAAGATCTCATCTTGATGGAAGACATCAAAAACTGGTGCTTTGTGCAAGGCTTTTCAGATTTCCAGTGCCTGGAGGTCTCTTTGAGTTTGGCTTCAGGCTCAAACCAGCTTAGGTTTGTCCTTGCTAGGTTAAAGGGTGGGATCAGGGATATGACCACAGGGACCCTCCTTGTTTACCACTGCCTGGCTGTGGAGCAAGAGAGTTGCTCATCAGCAAAGCAGTTCCTCGCATATGCAAAGCAGGAAGGAATCTGGAGCCAAGTATGTTCATGAAACTATTTATCTGATACAGACACTAATTACAACCCAGAGAGGAGCGCTGTACTGATAATTACAATAAAGAAGCGCCCTTGCAGCCCATAAGGCATAGATCTTAGCAGCAGCTCAAACCCATCTCGTTACCATTGAGCAATTCAGCAGATTCCATGCTAGGACACTGCACTGCAATGGAGGATGAGATAATTCTTGCCATGAAGCAGTAGGAGACCGGGTTCAACTATAACTGGGTGTCCACGCTGCTGGGAGCACTGTGGACCCTACGATGCTCTGCATCCCTGGCAGGTACATCCGAGCGGACCACGTGCTGCGCGCCAGCACCCTCAGCAGCGCCTGTGCTGAGCACCGTGACCAGCACGTGCTCTACTTGGAGCACGTCGTGGTGCGGCTCAGCATCTCACACCCGCGCCGCGGAGACCTCCAGATCAGCCTCATCTCTCCTGCAGGGACCAGGTCGCAGCTCCTCGCCAGGAGGTAAGAGCAGATGGGAGGCAGCATGTGTCTGGGATGGGCAGCATCCTTGCTGCACTTTTCCTTGGGTATTTTGGGAAGGCAGGGGGCATGCTCTGGTTTCAGCGGCAGGAGGGCTTCAGGCAAGGGTGGGTGCACGCAAGGATGCCTAAAATCCTTCATCCCAATCTATGTTTTCCCATTAAATAAGACATTCAAAGTCACATTTCCTGATGCACGGCATTATCATTGCAGGGTGTTTGACCACTCCAACGAGGGGTTCAAGGGCTGGGAATTCATGACTGTCCACTGCTGGGGTGAGCAGGCAGCAGGGGAGTGGACCCTGGAGATCCATGACACGCCATCGCAAGTGCGCAACCCCACCGTGCAAGGTAAGGATCCCCCCTTAGCACCCATGTCCTGCAGCACCCACCAGTCCCCCTTGCCCCCAAAGCTCTTCGCAGGTTTCTTGGCTCGGCTGTAACTTCTGCTGCGAGTTTTATGGCTTTCAGCAAACCCATAGTGCCCAAACCCTTCACAAATGGGACCAAAAGCTCCATCCCCGAGCGCAGGAGGCTGCCGCTGTGCCTGAGCCGGGATTGGGTTCTCTCCCAGCAGCAACCCAAGCGCCAGGTTTCCAAAATTAAACCATAATGAGCCAAGAGGAGGAAACCCGAGCGCTGTAATTGTTGTTTGCTTGGTTTGCTGCACCGCTGGGACATGTGGCGTGTGGGCTGGTTGTGCGACGGCGCGAGGGGACGATGCCCCGCAGGCTGCGGATGGACAGACCCATGGACACCCTGCCCGGGCTGCCACTGTGCTGACCCAGTGTGTGCTGGGTGGCTTTTATCAGACAGAAATAGGCCTTTATTATGGAGCTTTTCAAGTTACTGGTTGTCTCCATGTGTTGGATGTGGTGATGCTGCAATCCATCAGATGAGTTATAGAATAAAAATAGCCTTATAGCTGCCTTAAAGGGCTGCAGTTGTGCTCAGGGGCTTGCGAGCATTTCTTGTTGGTTGAGTCTGCATTGACATGCCAATGGGGAAGCCCTGATGGTCCAGTCCATCCTCACCCTGCTTCTCTGAAAGCTGGGTCCCCAGCTGGGGGTGGTTGGGCTCAGCATGTCTCCAGTCCTGCTGTGTCCCCTTCTTGGCTTGGCCGCCTGCTCCCTGACCCCTTCCAGGCAGAGGAGCTGGGCTGGTGGGATTCCTTCCTGATGGGAAGGGGCAGCTGCCTCACCGGCTGATGGCAGCAGGGCATGAAGCATCTTGCCTGGGGCTGGTGTGTGCTGTGGAGGTGTTAGAATCCACACAGCCATTGCCAGGAAGCCGGGGGTACATTAAAACCTCTCCCACGCGACTCTGGCGGGAGGTGCAGGGGGGGGGTTCATGGCGCAGGGACTGTTTGTGTTTGCTGCCTTCACCCCAAGGCTTTTGAACTCGGAGAGCAGCAGCAAAGCGCCCACGGAGCTGCTTTTCCCCCTGTGTTTGCAGTCTGTGGTGGGTGTTTCAGAGCCCCTCGTGGGCATCGGGGCTTGGCTTCACCTGGCTTGGCAAAAGGAGATGGAAACGAGCGTGTTCAATCACCCCCCTCAAAGGGTCTGCGCCGGGTTTGAAGCAGAGAGGGCAGAAGGGAACATGAAGGAAGATGCTCCCAGCCTGCAGAAGAAATGGCTATTAAATGTTAATAGAATTGCTTAATTTAATACCAAATAAATACCATAGATGTCCTGTCGCTGGCCCTGCTGCATCCCCAGCATCAGCCCCATGCAGCGTGAGCTTTCCCTATGTGGGACATTCTGGATTTAAAGCCAACTACATTCTCTTGGTGGAGGCACATGTCTGAGCTCTTTCCTGGCTGATGCCACCTCAGCTCACCCCTTTGTGGGTTCCAAGCTGCTTGCAGCAAGTGGGTCCTTCTCAGCCCTTTGGGAGAGCCAAGGGTTTGATGTTGGGAATTTTAAGCCCTTCCTGGAAATGCAGAGATTAGGAGTGAAAGCCAAGCATGCCATGGGCATGAGGTGACTTGTATTGATGGGGAATTGAAAGAAAAACAGCGTTGGAAAGAAGCAACAGCCTCTTCTGACTCCCTCCCCAAAGCTGCATGGGTCAGGGAGGACCTTGGTGAGGGCATCCCCAGCTCCTGGGTGCAGTACAGGCTCTGGTGACCCCCGTGATGTTCCAAGGGACACAGAGCTCAGACCATTGTTGTCAGGCAAAGGAATGGCTGGAGCAACAGCAGGGAAATAATCCAGTGTGTGCTGGGTGGCTTTTATCAGACAGAAACAGACCTTTATTAAGGAGCTTTTCAAGTTACTGGTTCTCTCCGTGTGTTGGATGTGGAGGCTGTGGTGATGCTGCGATCCATCAGATGAGTTATAGAATAAAAATAGCCTTATAGGTGCCTTAAATGGCTGCATTTGTGCAGGCTCAGGGGCTTGTGAGCAGTTCTTGTTGGTTGAGTCTGCATTGATATGCCAACGGGGAAGCCCTGATGGTCCAGTCCGTCCTCGCCTTGCTTCTCTGAAAGCTGGGTCCCCAGTAAGGAGCAAAACAGGGAGTGGGATGGGTGATGTTGTGCCTGCCCCACAGGGAAGCTGAAGGAGTGGAGCCTCCTCTTCTATGGGACAGCCGAGCACCCCTACACCCCGCAGGGCAGCTCCCAGTCCCGCGGGAGGACACTGGAGGTGCCGGCATCGGAGATGGAGCCATCGAGAGCCGCCTTCCTGCAGAGCCAGGTGGAGGTGGCAGAGGAGGAGGAGGAGTACACAGGTAAGTGCTGACCGAGCCGCTGTGCTGTGTGCCCCACATAACCTGGGAAAACACAAACCTGGGTACACTGAGAGAGCCGCAAGGCCTGATCCTGCCCGGGGAAGGGGCGGGCTGGGAGGAGTGGTGCCTGCGGCCGGCGCGGGGCAGCAGGACAGTGAAATTAGAGGGTAGCAAAGCGCCCCGTCCCAGCGCTCCCACCACAAATTGGTGGTGCAGCCATCTGAGGAGTAAAAAAAGCTCCTCTGCCCACCTCGTCCCCACCTCGTCCCGGGCATGGGCGGGTGTCCCTGCTGCTGTCCTCAAGGAATGGGTCTGGGCCTTTGTTCAAAGCTGCTCCTGCAGCAGGGTGCTCAGCTGGGTGTGGGAATCATGCTGGGGAGGAGGAGCTGGAGGAGAGGCAAGCACCCGAAGCCACCCAGCTCCATAGAATAGATAAGATCTTATAGATAACAGATATAGGGTAAGGTAGCTGGAGGGTTCCCACATCCATCACGATAGGTGTGAGAGGGTGTGCTCAGAGCATCCTGTCAGCGGGGTCTGGGGGATGCTCAGCCTCTGCCCCGGCTGAGCCAGTCTCTCCCTCCCCTCCCCAGGTCCGTGCCACCCTGAGTGTGGTGATCAAGGCTGTGATGGCCCCAATGCCGACCAGTGCTTGAACTGCATCCACTACAGCCTGGGCAGTGTGAAAACCGGCAGGTGAGGGGTGGTGGGGTGTCCCTGAGGCTTGCACTACAACAAGGGTGATTGATAGATGTTTGCACAGAGAAAAAAGCATATGAGAGAGAAACTGGAGGGAGGAGGAGGCAGTGTGGGGATCCCTGTCCTGTATTCAGGTGTATGAGGTGGGCTACGCAGAGCTGGAGGACCTTGGCCTTGTACTCATGCTGGGGAAGAAGCATTGGTTTCACCAGCTCAGGTCACCCATGCCGAAGGGGCAGGTAACTGAGGTGCCAAATCAGTTCTGGGGATTCCACTTCTCAGTCTCATGGGCTGGGACAGGGAAAGTTTACCTGTAGTCAGGGTTGCTGGCCAAGAGTCCCTGGCTCTTTATTATAGAGCCAGCATATTCAAGGCACCTTAAATGTAAAGAATAAGGAGTAAATGAGCCCAAATGACTGAAGCTGCAGGTGAGAGGATGCTGGCAAGTGCCCGACTGCCTGGAGGTGCTCAGCTCTTGGCACCATAGACTGAGCCCTCTGCGTTCCTCCCCAGGATGTGCGTGAGCTCCTGCCCCACAGGGTTTTTTGGTGACAAAGGGGCCCGGAGGTGCCGCCGGTGCTACAAGGGCTGCGAGCGCTGCGTCGGGAGGGGACCGACCCAGTGCACAGCCTGCAAGAGGAGCCTCTACCATCACCAGATGAGCACCTGCGTGGTGCTGTGTCCGCCTGGGTTTTACGCCGAGGAACGTAAGGATGTTTGTCATGAGCACGCTGTAGCATGAGGATAGAATCGTGGAATGGTTTGGGTTGGAAGGGACCTTAAAGCTCACCCAGTCCCAACCCCTGCCACAGGCAGGGACACCTTCCACTGGAGCAGCTTGCTCCAAGCCCCTGCGTCCAACCTGGCCTTGAACACTGCCAGGGATGGGGCAGCCACAGCTTCTCTGGGCACCCTGTACCAGCAGCTCAGCACCCTCACAGGGAAGAGCTTCCTAATATCTGGTCTAAATGTCCTCTGTCCATTTGAAGCCATTCCCTTATCCTGTCACTACATTGTCACTCCCTTTAGGCACTGGAAGCTCCTCTCTCTAAGGTCTCCCCAGAGCCTTCTCTTCTCCAGGTTGAACAAGCCTAGTTCTCAGCCTGTCAGCTGCATATGCAGTTGGGTTTCTTCCCCAGAGCCTGTAGTTTGGGTGCAAGCACCCTCTTTGCTTTCCCTTCCTATGCAGGGTTTCCTTCTATTTTAAATCCTGTAAGTGGAGAAAACACCTTGATTTTTGAGTAGTGAGTTTCCCCCTTCGGCCTGCTTTGCACACTGAAGGGAAGAGGAAAACCTCTGGGTGTTCAGAGGGTGGTGCAAAGCCGAGGCACTCAGCTTAATTAGAAGACTGTAATTAATGATCCTAGCTGCTTGCAAAGCTTATTTCTTCTTAGCAAGCAATGACAGATAAGGTCATGGGCTATAGCAGGGACCCGTCGGGGGGGATGTGGCTCTCTGCCCTGGGGACCTGGCGCTGGGGTGCAGTGGAGCTTTGCAGCTCCAGCCGCTGCCTGCAAATCACTGCCTGGGTTTTATTCTCCCGTCTGGCTTTTGTTTTTTGAAAGGTCAGAAACGCTGCCTGAAATGTCATCAAAGCTGTAAAAAATGCATCGGCGAAGCGGACAAATGCACTGCATGCAAAGAAGGATTCAGGTAACAGATGAGTGTGGGAGGCGTTTGTACCTGCAGCACCGGTATCTGTTGGGAGAACCGATGGGAAAGTAGAAAGTGAGTTAGTTCAAGACCCAAGATCCTGCTTCCATGGTAGTGCAGCGGTGACGTGGAGTGCTGGAGGCCTGGGGATTTAAAGGGGGTGATTCATGTCCCTTCCGCAGCTGAAAAGGGTGATTTAGATTTCATTTCCTCTCCTCCAGCTCTTGCCAGGGTGGTGGGTGAGTGCTGCGGGCTCAGATGTGCTCATCCGAACCTAGTGACCTGCGACCAGAGCAGCCCTGGCGCTGCAGCATCTAAACTGGGGAGAAAAAAGCAATGAGAATGTTTATACTGCATGTTATGAAGTGCAAGTTTCCTCTTGGATGTACCTGTTGAGTGGGGCTACTATTGGATATGGCTCCTATACCATAGGATATATGGCTCCTGTGGGATGCAGAGCCCAGCCGTACCGGCGGCAGTATCAGCATTGGGAAGAAGCTGTTTCCATCCCTAAGTGTGTGTGGAAGTATGATCCCGTAGCAGGAGGGATCTTCAGGGGAAGAATCTCACACTTAAGACCCCTGGCTGTAAGTGAGCCAGAGCCATGGTGCAGCAGCAGGGCTCTCAGACAAAGAAACTGCCACTGCCAAAAGATTATCTACTCCCTCAGAAGAGCAGAAGTGGCCGCACTTGTCAGACGGAATCCGCCGGCGCTTGCTTTTTATTGTCCAATATCCTTTTAAGCCAGGACTTCAAATCATCCCTGCCACAGTGAAGCGGCACTGGCCCAGCCAATTTCCTTTCATTCCAGGGAGCCTCATGGTGCAAAAAGGGCTTTGGGAGAGCCTGGCTGGCTGCCCACGGGAAAAAAATAGCTTTATTTCCTCCTGGATACTTAATTAAGGAAGCTGCAGCCATCCCTTTGGTCGAGGCAGGGCTTTAACTCCTCCTGAAGCCCTGGCTGGCTTTGGGATGCTCCTGCGCTGCGGGCTGAGGCTGCTGTTGGCACTGGGGAATGTGGAGATGGGGATGGGCTGAGTTGAGCCTCCAGAGCCTGTAGCTTTGGGTGCCTATGTCCTTTCTGCTTCCCCTGCAGCCTGGCAGGAGAGAGCTGTGTGCCGGAGTGCCAGCCCAGCATGTACCTCAGCCGGGAGCCCCGGCGGTGCGAGACCTGCCCTGCCAGCACAGGTACATCCTTCCCCCCACAGCATCCTCCAAACCCTCGTGCATCAAGAGGTGGTACCCACCATACTGAGCCAAGGCAGAGCATGCCAGAGGGGAAGCAATCCCAGCTCTCCAGCACATCCCGCTGGGAATATGTTCATACTGGAAAGGCTCTTAGGGAGTTTTCACATTTTTATTGGAGCCATTCTTTATTTCCTGATCCCTCTGAAGCCAGGTGCTTCAGTTTAATAAGATTGCGGGGAGGCTGTAAAACGGAGTGATGGAAGATGGCTTTGCAGTGTAAAAATGTCATGGAGCTGAGGTGTGTTATCCCATGGGAATGGGCTGCCCACTGCTGCTTCCCCCTGCTGCCCGCTCGGCGTTCCCTTTAAATCCTGCCTTTTTCACTTCTTGCAAGTCTAATTATTTTCTATTGTTAATGTTTGCATCTGCTCTCGAAATCATCATAGATCTGATGATAATATGATCTCTAGACAATTCATGTTCAGTGGCGTGAATCTCTTCTATCATACATGGGCAATTTCCTAAGACTGAATCCAAAATATTTATTGATCTTGTTGGCAGGCGTGGAAAAGAACGGGCTCTTAATCCCTTAAGAAAATTACTTCCCTTCTAATTCTTATTCCAGTCAGTGTAAATGTACTTCACCACAATTATTTTTCAAGCTTTTTCTTGTCTCCTTTTCCTGCATCACCATTTCTCATGCCTGCTGTGTGGAAAGCCTCTAATAATACCACCTCCATCACTGGGGTTTGCTGTCCAGCCACAATATACTGGCGTCAGAGTGGGGCCCTCTGCTTTCCCAGCTCTTTTCCTGAACCCTTCCCTCCTTCAGCCCAATTTAGCATCTCTTTTTCCTCATATTACTCTGAATGTGGTGGTAAAGTCAACCTGGTGCACACTTGGGAGCAGTGGCTGATGCTCCAGAAGGGATTTTGATGTGATGTCCACAGCCAAGCCCCTGTGGCCAGCTCTTGGCTCTACAGGATGCTGGGCTTTTGGGGGGTTGGAATCTGAGTTTTTTGAGGTGGAACCTGGGATTTTTGGGGTAGGAGCCAAGCAGGACTCTGTGGCACAACAAGCAGCTTGTAGGCTCCTGGGCAATAGCAGGGCAGAGATGGTGTCTCCATCTCATGTGGGGCGCTGTCTCCAAAATGACCCATGTGCCCTGTCCCCTGTCCTGCAGGGCCGGGTGAGGAGGACTGTGCACCCTGCACCCCCGAAACCTCTGCACCCCACTGGCGCTGCGTCCCTGCCTGCCGTGAGGGCTTCTATCCCGCTGACAGCCATGGGCTGCCCAACAAAGTCTGCAAGAGGTAGGTACCACCCCGACCGTGAGCGGAACAAAGCTGGGATCGATGGGGATCACTGGGAGAGACGCTGGGAAAAAAAAACATGCTAAAAGCAGCTCACCGCTGGAGCTGTTGGGTAGGGAAATTAAAGTAGGGATGAGGCAGCCATGGGGCTGGACCCCACACACCCCTGCCCTACGGATTTAAGAGCAGCAAAGCTGCACGCTCCCCCACCGGAGCCAGCCAGCCAAGATGGCTTAGGGCTACGGTGGAAGGGGCTCAGCCCTGGCTGCAGGCTCTTCGGAGGAGGTGTGGGAGGAATGGTAATGTTTAGGTAAATATTCCAGCTTTCAATCCAACCTGCTCCGCTCGCCCGCGGCCGTGTTGGAGGAGCTGCACCGCTCCCCGGCCCAGCACGGGGGCTGCGTGCCCGAGATGGGAGATGCCGGGAGGCAGCAATTTGCTCCCACTCTCCGGCACTCTGCGCTTTAAGTGGGGAGTGGGAGTGGAGTCAGCCTCATTGAAGCTGAACATGAAAGGGAAGGATTAAAGGTCACTTGGGAACACACAATGCCGTCCCTGCCTGCACAGCGTTTCGCTCAGCCGGGCTGGCTCCCCAGCAGGGAGAAACGAGGGACCAGCATCCGTTCCCAGGGATTTTGGGTACGCTGTCCCCAGGCAGAAAGGCTGGGCTCTCTTCCCTGAATAAATGGATTGGAGGAGCACAGGTTCCCCTCACAGCCCTTTTTCTAACTGGGATTGCTGGGAGAGGTGTGTCCCACTGACTGCTCCCAGCAGACAAGCGCTGCTGCGATGTCACTGTCACTGGGCATCGAGCTGGCACCATGAGCCCATTTTTCCTGGGGTTTTGATAACTTCTCAAGCTTCAGATTCACCATTTACCCGGAAAAGCTGTGGCTGCCCCATCCCTGGCAGTGTTCAAGGCCAGGTTTGACACAGGGGCTTGGAGCAAACTGCTCTAGTGGAAAGCGTCCCTGCCCGTGGCAGGCTTTGGAACTGGATGAGCTTTAAGGTCCCTTCCAGCCCAACCCAGTCTGGGATCCTGTGATTTTCCACACCCTCTGGTTCAGTCTGGATGTCGCAGTGCCAGCAGACACGTGTTCTGGCTGCCAGCCCATTTGGGATGGCTGGGATGGGTGGTGGTGCTGGTTCAGATCACAGCAGAGCCTCCATCCCCAGGTGCGATGACCACTGCTCAGCCTGCGAGGGCTCCAGTGGAAACTGCCTCAAGTGTAAAGAAGGTTTCAGCCTCCTCGGTGGCTCCTGTGTAACAAATGAAACCTGTACCAATGGTAAGTAGCTGTGGCAGAACCGCTGGCACCATAGTGCTTCCCTGGCAGCAAAACCAAGGGGTTTGGGGGATTCCCTTCACAGTGTAAAGCTGAATGCACTGGAGCTCCTGGGCTTGCTGGGGCACGGCTGTGGTGGGCAGGCAGCTTACCTGGCAGAGCTACTGGATATCTGCTTGTTGCTCAAACACATCCAAGCGTCTGTGTTCGTTAGAGTTTAGTCTTGGGGCTAATTCTCCCACTCGCTGCAAAGCTGCTTTATTCCTTCATTAAAATCACGCGAAAGCTGCGTTTTAAAAGCAACTCCTTTTCGATTCTCTCTCCTCCAACACTGGAACAAATTGCACGGCCCGTTACGGGCAATGTTTGTTTGTTTAGGATGTTAATCTGCTCTCATTTTCTCTTGTTCCTCGCCTCGGCCTCCCAGCTGACAAGACTTTCTGTGAGATGGTGAAATCAAACAAGCTCTGTGAAAAGAAGCTGTTTGTGCAGTTCTGCTGTCAGACGTGTCTTATGGCCGGGTAAAGTTCAGCGCCTGCATCCATCCAGGACTTCCACCAACGGCCAGCCCAGTTTTGCCAAATGTTTAGGACAAAAGGTTATTTTTTCAGCTTTGGGAGAGTTTACATGGTGCTGTCAAGCATCTGCTCGTAAGTTTGATAGCTTTAATATCACTGTCAGTGCGTTTCTATAGCAATATGGTAAGCTGAGATTGGATCGTACCCTGACTGAGCAAGTCCTGAAAGGCAGCAGACAAGCGGTGATATTAATACTCTCAAACACTCCTCGTGAGCAGGGACCAATCCATGTACACACGCTTGGTTCTTTGCAGAGATCCTACTGCTGTGCCCGCTGCGAGCGGCTGGCGGGAGCCCTCGCTGCGAAGGATGCAGGACTTGACACCTCTGCGAAGAAAGTGCCGGTCCTGGCTTGGTGTTTGGTACCCTTCCCTGCTAGGTGATGGCTGATCTAAACCCGCGTTGCAAACGGCCGTGCTCTGTACATAGGTATAACGATGAATTAGGTGGTTCCGGAGCGGTGCCCCCCCGGCCCGCTCCGGTGCTCCTGTTCGGATTCGGTCGGTAGCTGGTTTTCTCTCTGGCCATGGCAATAACTGGAGATTTGAGGACCAAAGCGAGAGCTGATCCACGTGGCTCTGCAGGCATTGTCGGCCCAGTGCATCCACAGGGCTTTGCTGTGTAGGTAACTGAAAGCCGGCAAACCCCTTGTGCCTACAGGGAGCCTTAGGGACTTTGGGGGGTTCATCCATCCACATGGAACAGCCTGTGGGGGTCACAGCCTTACCACAAAATGTTATTTCCCTCCTGGAATTGCTAGGGATCACTGATTAATTCAGTTCTGGAATGAGCTAGATCCTTCCTCTATACGAGGTGGTGTCCCAGTTCATCTCCTGGCATTTTATGTCATGATCCTTCCCCTGTTTCACTGGGTTCACCACTCTCTCTTACACAAATTCCTCCTGTTTTTACCTGGGTAACAGTTTCCAAAAGAGACATTCCACGGATCCGGCCAGGAAACTCAATGCTACAAACCCCTTCCCTGAAACAAACCTTTTCATGCTCTCCCCTAACAGTAACGTGGTGTTTATATATAATTGTGTTTAAAATATCCTTGGCTATGTTGTTTTACAGATTTTTAAAAAATAACTTATACAATCCTTGGTTTTCCTCCGTGGACTTTTTTTTTATATGGGAGTGGGGAATCTTTCTGTGTCCTACGTCCTCCTCTCGGACCCTGCAGAGCCACTCTGCACCAGATGTATGTAAACCCTCTTTCCTACGCTGCATGTTCTGATTGTCATTGTTAATAGTCTGAACGAGTTAAACCTTTTGCCAATGAAATTCACAGTAGGAATTGTCACCGGCTCCTCATGGAGCCAGGATAATCCCTGCTTGGTTTCGGTTGCAATGACACGAGCCCTGCCTGAGCTTGCCCGCTAGAGCTTACCTCAGCCAGGTGAAGAGGGGCAGAGCCACGCCGCCACCGGTCCTCACCTGCCTGGACCAGACCCAAAGATGGAGCTTTGGTGACCTGACCTTTAAGTTAATAAACTATTGATCTCCCCCGACCAGTGAATCTGTGCTTTTTCCAAACGCACACAGCTGCCATCCCAGCCAGTGCTGCATCGCATGTCTTTAATTGTGCTGGACAAGGCAGCTGTCCTGGCTGGAGCTCCTCGTCATCCCAGAGCACCTGCAGGAGAAAGGGCTCAGGAACAGACAAGCTGCATCTGCAGAACCCTCCCTTTTGTTCTCATAAAGGTCTTTTTACCTTCAGAGGAAACTTCTATCCCACATACCTGCCCCGTGCCAGGCAGGGCTGGCATCGCTGGTGCACCCAGGGCTGTCTGGCTGGGGTTCAGGCCTGTGCTCAGCCACAGCTGTGTGTATTCTCTGGCTGTGGGGGATCCCAGCTGAGCTGGCAGGAGGGCTTGCTCCCCTTTCCCACCTGCACAAGGAGCATCCTGCAGTGCCCCACCACTGTTGGGGGCTGCAGGGCCACTGTACCCCTTCAGCTGGTGGGGAAAGGAGAAGAGCCGCTGGTGCAGTGGGGAGAGGAGGGAGCTGTGAAGCCTTTTGTTTGTTGTGTTGGTTTTGCAATGTTTAACCATGGGCTAGGTGCCCAGGGTAGTGCTGGAATACCTGAAACAGAGCTTTTTCAGTGTGGAAAAAAAAGGAAAAGAATGGAATATTCCCATGAGGGGATGTGCTTTCTCAGAGCTGGGCTGCTCTTGGGCTCCTGCATCTTAAGGTCTTCACATTTATCAAATGATAAATGTGAGTTAATCAGATGATTTATCACATCCAGTGATTCCTGCTGTTGCTCCAGGATTCCCCTGGCAGTCTCGGGCCAAACCAGAGGTCAGAACTGGGGTAAAATCTCCTGGCTTCTGCCCCTTGGGTTGTAAAATGACCAACTTACTTTCATTTGTGTTGCTGTGTCACAGTCAAAAGGCAGGAGCCATGAATACTGCATCAGCTCTGCTCACTGTGGCCTGCTGCTAAATACTGCTCACTGGTATATTTAGATGTACTGAACTGCTAAAAAAGAAACACGTTTACCCTTACATCCTTGGCATAACTCAAAATACACACTGGGCGAAGCAGTGCAATTTAAGATGACCAGTCCCCAGCAGTCCCAGCCTTACCCTGCTTTCTGCTGCCCCCCAGTCTGCCGGGAAAGAGAGATGAATACATCAACACCAGCTTCCAGAGTTTCCCTCAAAAATCATTCCTGGACAGTAATAAAATTCAGATTATTTATTCAAGCTACTGCAATGCTTGCTTGGAGCTATTAGAGTCCCTCTGGCACTGGTATGCTCAGAGGATCAAAGTGGCTGCTGTGTCTTCAAGATAAATAAGTACTCAGGCAATTTGTTAAAGCCCATTGCTCTGCTGTCTCCTGGCACCAAAGCCAGATCTGTAATAGCTGTTTTCTGGAAGTCCTCAGTGCAGCCTGGCTCCTGGATCACTGTTTGCCTGTGAGGTTGCATCCAGGACCACCTGCATTTCACAGTTCACATCTTAAAAATCATTACTTTAGCTTTCCATTACAAAGAAAGGGCTTTTAAGAGCGTGTGTACAGCATCCAAGACCAAGAACCTGTCTGCTCAAATACAATGCTATGATGACTGTAGAGCTGAGGCATACAGATGTATTGTGCTAAGGGAGACAGGTCTGGGCTTTATTTGGCCTTGTCAGAGGCAGGACCTGCCTTCCAGGAGGCTGAAGAAGGTCTCCCTTTAGTGACTGCCTGAGATGTCAAAAGACTCGTCTTTACCACCGCATGATTCCTGAGTCAGGTAAAACGGTGCTGCTGGTGACTGCTTCTGACAGCTCTTTCTCTTCTTCTTGCTCTCTCCTGTGTTTAAACAAGCGCAGATGTCATAAAAACCTGACTACGTGCTTCCATATACAGCTTTGGAGAGGGCGTTTTGCAAGTAGGGAGCACAGGAGCTGCCTGACCCCAGCTGACATCTCCACAGGGATCATCCGGCGCAACAGAGCCAGCTCTGACGCTGCAATGCCGGGGAATGAGCCAGGAGTCCCTCTCGGGGTGATGCTGCAAGATGTTCCCAAAGGAAAAGCATGAGCCATCCCTGTGCGGTGCCAAACGTGTCTGCAGCGTTTAACCTATTATCACATCCTCTGGGTTCACCGAAATGTCACGGCTAATGAAAAATACCTTTCCCTCGACAGCAGAGGATCCAGAAACCATCCCGTCTTGGCTCGCTCGGGGGGCTGGACGGCTGGGGCAGTATCCTCCAGGGCTGCAGAAGTGGCTTGGTGACATCCATCAGGCGATGGTTGGGACCTGGGGGCGTCAATTGCTTCCTTTAGCTCCTATCACCCTCCACCCACCAGCCCAGCCCGGTCAAATAGCCCCGGCCACAGCATCCCGATGCCGGCAATGGGCAGGCTGAGACCTCAGCTCTTCCTTACTGTTCTCCGCATTCCTAAAGCCGCAGAGAGGGTGCAGGGACACTTGAAAGCGCTCTTTGCCTCGCAGGGAAAGGATGAATACCCTTCAGAGCTTCTCTGAAACCAGGAATACACATGGAAGAGCCAGAGCAACCGCCGTAATGCTGCAGGGCAAAGCGTTTATGGGCAGCTCCATGCCCAGGAGCAAAGGCTTGGACGCAGGAGCTGTAGCTGCGGGAAGCTGCCCTGGCTGCATGGCACGGAGGGAGGGAGCAGCGTGTGTTCGGACAAGCACAGTCCCACACACGGCCCATAGGAAAGCAGCCTCCTCGCTGCCAGCCCCGGCCTGAAGCCGGCTCCGGGGTGCCGGGGCCGCGCTTTGGGGCCGCTTCCTCGGAGGGCAGAGCGGTGCGCAGGCCACCGGGTCCCTCTGCTGACGAGCTGCCTGCACTGCTGCGGGCCCGCTCCCCCGCTCCCCGGGACCCTCCAAGGGCCACGGCCTGTTCCTGCCCGGCCCCGGGGGCGAAGGGGGAGCCGCGGCTGCCCGGGGGCGAACCCACCGCGGCCCCGCCACTCGCGAACGGAGGAGCAGGCGGGCAGCGGGGCGGCGCTCGGCGCTCGGCTGCTCGGCCTGGCCGGGGGCGGCTCGGCGCTCGGCGGGTTGTCCTGGCGCGGCGCGGCGCGGCCCGGCGGTGAGGTGCGGCGCGGCGCGGTGCGGTGCGGGCTGGCGCGATGGTGAAGCTGACGGCGGAGCTGATCGAGCAGGCGGCACAGTACACCAATGCCGTGCGCGACCGCGAGCTCGACCTGCGCGGTGAGCGGGACAGAGGGGCTCCCGGCGGCGGGGCCGTGCCGGGGCTTCTGCCGTGGGCCGGGCTGTGCGGCCTAGGCCGGGGCTTTGGGGGTCTGTGGTGAGGCCTAGCGGGCCTGTGGGTATCCTGTGGAGGGGTTTGGGGTCTTCAGTGGGCTGCGGCAGGACGGGGGGAAGCGGCGGGGAGGTTGTGGGAGAGGTCTGCAGTGGCCGGAGGGGACTGGGGAAAGGGGAGTTAAAGAGGCTCCAGTGTTAGGGGAACCTGGAGGGGTTGGAATGGAAGGGGATTTGGGGTAATGTGGGAGTAAGGTGCAGTGGTTGGGGTGGGACACCCGAGGGATGTGGCAGGAAGGTGGGATTGGGCTGTGAGGGTACAGGGAGGAAGAGGGGTGCTTTGAAAAGGCTGCGGGGGCTGTTGGATCTGAGAGGGAGAGTTTGGTCCGTGAGTGATGCGGAGGAGTCATTCCAGAGATGCTTTGACTGCCTGCATCCTCAGTCTATGCAGATACGTGTGCTCTGCCTCTTTGTTCTGCTCCCTTTTGGGCACCGTCTGATCTCTGCCTTGCACCCTTCCCTCAGGCTATAAAATCCCTGTTATTGAGAACTTGGGTGCCACTCTGGACCAGTTTGATGCAATTGATTTCTCTGACAATGAGATCCGGAAGCTGGATGGGTTCCCTCTGTTGAGGAGGCTGAAAACTCTCCTGATGAATAACAATAGGATTTGGTAAGTGGTTGTATTTTGGCCAGATGAGGACCTGAGGGAGAGGAAAATGCTCTTCGGGAGAGTGTTTGTGCATCTTTCAGTGCTGGGTACGTGTAGAAGCGTTTGGCTTATGGAAAAAAATCTTCACTGTATAGTAGAGATACGTGGAGAACTCTGTAGGGTCTCTTTGATTTTCCTACCTCAGTGCAAAAGTCAGTCTTCGTTTTTGAGACAGGACAATGAGATGCAGAGTTTGGAATCTGGCTGGACCTTTGGATTTCAGTAGTCACTCCCCATAAAGACAAAAGCCAGGGATATGTGCAGTGGGTGAATGTAAATCTGATATTGCATCTAGTGCGCTTTCAGCAATGGCTGGTATTTCTTGCCAGCTTTATTAGTAAAAATATTGTAGTGGATGCTGACCCAGACTCCTGCCAGCGTTGGACTGGGTTGGTTTACATGGGGATCCTCTTTGTTATCATATTTTTATATGTCTTTTCACCATTTCTCATTTCTAGCTTAAGTTAAACGTTTGGTTTTTGTTCTTTAGTCGCATTGGTGAAAACCTTGAGCAGGCTCTGCCCTGCCTGACAGAGCTCATTCTCACCAACAACAACATTGCTGAACTGGTAAGTGCAGGATAAATTGAACCAAGCTTGAAGTTTGTGTTTGTCATCTTTCCAATTAACCTTTTTCCTGAGAGTACTGTCACATACTTCTGGTAGTAGTTGGCTCTTTTTCTTTAGAGTAATGCCATATGGTATTGGTAGTAGTTAATGCTGTACATATTGTAATGAGCATAATTTGCAGCATGCAGTGGAACAGCAGTCACAAAGACTTAGTGGATTTGCCATTAAACTACTTGCAGTAATCCTAATTAGTAGCAATTACTAATTCTAATTGGTCATTAAAATAGATGTGAGTTCAGAAACTCTGTTTTCAAATCAGATTTTGATCATTCACTAAAGGGGCTTATGATTTCTTACTGTGTTCTCATTACATAGGGTGAACTGGATCCGTTGTCAACTATTAAGTCATTGACGTACCTGAGGTATGTGATCTTGCAAAGACAAGCTGCTCTTTCCCTGCTGTTTGAACTCTGCAGCTGTCCTGGCTCTTTGCTTTGCTCTGAAATGCTCTCCTTTTTATGAGCTGTGACAGAGCCTTTATGCCTAAAAGTTAAATTGGTAAAGGTTTCCACTACACTTCAGAAATATATGGTATTTAATGGGTTAAGCTTTTTGTTACTGACAGACAATTGGACTAATGAAATGTAACATCTCTATAAACCAGTATGTGAGCACTGAAGTAACCTTAACCTTTAAAAGCCTAAAAACTAAAGGTTAAAACTGTTGTTACAAAATACTTTAAAATACATGTGAACAATGACTTTTCAGTAATGTCACATTTGGTATGAGGGACAAAGGTAAAAACAATTTGTTTGGTGATTTTACTAGGTCATCAGTATCCAGGTAGGAATTGTGATGGTTTAGGGTTCTTTTGTTTGGGTTGTTTTGGCTTTTATATATATGTGTGTGTGAACATAAAGAACAACCTGAAAAGATATATAGATCTTTTATATATATAAAATATATATATATCTTTTCAGGTTGTTCTTTATGTTCAGTAAAATCGACTTAATTGATAAAGTGCAAGTTTTTACCATAGTTTTCATAATATCAAAGAACACTGTTACTAGGCTTATTTAATGGTGTTGCGGAAGGTACATGGATGTATTTTAAGTATATTAATGTATTTCAGTGTAAGTGTATTTTCACATATGTTATATTAAGAACCTCTTTGTAACCTCTGTTGACTTTGTAGCATTTTAAGGAATCCTGTAACAAATAAGAAGCATTACAGATTATATGTCATCCACAAAGTTCCCCAGGTCAGAGTACTGGATTTTCAGAAAGTGAGACTCAAAGTAAGTCTGCTTTTCTTTGCTTCCAGCACAAGATGAATGCCTTTTGTTTCTTGTTGTGCTTCAAAATTCAGCAGTAACAATAAGCTTTTTGCTGTAGTTGTAAATTTAATTGAAACTATGTATCATAAGTGGCTCTAAAAACATGCTCTTTTTCTGTCACGGTTTCATTCTGTTAAGTATATAGTCTGTTTAATGATGTTAAGTTTTACTAGCTTTGTTTAGTCTGATTCTTTTTTGGCCCTCTGGTGTTGGTAGAAAGACTGGAGAAAGAGGCCCTTTGCTCTTTGCTCTCAGTCAAGATGTGTGTGGGAAAGAGTTCTTGCTAGGCTGATACGTCTGGAGTCTGAGTGTTTGGGCAGTGTTTATGTGCTTGTTCTTCCTTCTGGTCTCCACCTACCAATGTTGACTTTTGAAGATGAGCCAAAGAGTCTTTCTTTGCAAAGACAGAAGCTTTGCAAACTGCAGTGTTCCTAAATTAACTTTGTGTGTGTGGTATCGCTGTAGGAGCGACAGGAGGCAGAGAAAATGTTCAAGGGCAAACGGGGTGCACAGCTTGCAAAGGATATTGCCAGGAGAGCAAAAACGTAAGATAAGAAACCAATTTACACTGGCATCCTCCTTCAGAAACACCACGTTCTGTGTGTGGTGTGAGGCACTAAACTGAAACACCAGCTGCTAGTGGGATGCCTCAAAAGCTTTGCGTGCCAGGAGTGCCTTGTCCAAGCATCCCAAGTTTTGGATGGTGGTGAATACGTCTCAGAAGTATGTTTGAAAGATGTATTTGGTCAGGGTGGGTTGATGTAAGTCAACAAGCAGGAAATATTAATTTAATTCTTGCCATTGTTTAATTTGCCTTTTTCCCCCCCTAGATGATGGGTAATTCCATTTTTCTTCTTTTGCCAGTGAATATAAACTGCTGTAGTCAGGAGGGTAAATGCAGATGAAAGTCTGCAATTAAACTGTTACAAGTACATGTTTAATGAGTTTAATTAAGTGGTACAACAAGTTTTGTTTCTTTACCTGTTTGGAAATCAGAATCTGGATCATGGATGGCCACAGCATTTCCAAATCCACAATTAAACATATCTTGAATGTATTTAGCATTTAAAACTACAATAGATGGACTCGAGCTCTTGTTTATGAGTTCTGTTCTGGGATAGTTTTAGAACAAGTAGATGATTGAACTAAATAGCTCAATAAACATGAAGAGAATCTCTAGCTGCAAAGGAGGCTGCAGCCTGGGCTGGGTCAGCACTTGAGGAACTCCTTCCAGCTGATCAGCCAGTAACATCCAATTTTGCATACTACAGGTTTTTCTTTTGAGTCTTAAGATTAATCCAGTCTAGTGTTTCATATAGGCTGGTGTAATACCATATTAGACATGTGAGAGCAGGAAACCCAGTTCCAGTAACTCTTTATCCAACCTGCTTTTGGAATGGCAACAGCCCACCTGAGTGTTCAACAACATCCAAATCAAACAGCTTTTGTCAACTGCTTGATACTTAAAGTTAAGGCCTGCCTCTCTATAAGAGCAGATTAAAAGGTCTGGGGGGAGTGGGGGGGAATGGGACAGCGAGGACAGGCTGCTGGTGTTTCTGAAGGAGGCGATTCTTCACTGTATCAGTTTGTTAACAAAGATAAGATACTACACTTGATTGACTGAAATGCTTCCAAACCTAGTTTGGAAGTTAAGAGAAGCGCATGCCCTTCAAAAGGCGTAACAAGGCTTTATTTTTCCTTGGAAGCTTCATCCCAGGTGCTGCTCTGCACTTTGACAAAAAGAAAGCTGGGCCCTCCCCGGGGGACGTCGAAGCAATTAAGGTAAATCTGTCAGGACAGCACACGTGGATCCAAATGGAACAAAGGTTTCCTCCTGGAAGGCCCTGCCTGTGTTCACACAAACAGAGCAGCGTGGCCTAACTTTGGGCCACTTTTCTGTAATTTTTCTTCTATTAGGATATACCTGTTTTTTTTTGAGAACTTAAATGAAGTGTTCCTCTGAGCTTGGAGTTCTCTCAGGACAAAGCAGCTCATTTAATAAGAGTGGAGTTATTTTGAGTAGGGTCTTTATCATTTGCAGAATTTTCTAGAACTTTGTAGAACTTTCCATAGAAGCTTAGCATCACTTCACTGGGGAAAAAAACCTTCTCAGGTTTCTTTTAAACAGACTGACACTGTGTGTGGAGATTCATTGTGCTCTTTTGTCTGTTTTCCAGACTGCTATAGCCAATGCCACGACTTTGGCTGAAGTGGAGCGGCTGAAGGGCATGCTGCAGGCTGGCCAGATTCCCGGCAGAGAACGAAAATCAGGTCACTTTAATTACTGTTTCCCAAACAGAATCTACCTCTTTTTATTCCTTCTGGCTGTTTTATGTGAGCTCAGGAGAGAGTTATGTCGGAAAGGGCAGACAGTTGAAAAGACCTGTTTAAATGGAGTGTAAGTTTATCATCAGAACGACTGGACCACATCCATAGGGCTACGT
Source organism: Pezoporus wallicus (assembly GCF_028554395.1). Taxonomy (NCBI): domain Eukaryota; kingdom Metazoa; phylum Chordata; class Aves; order Psittaciformes; family Psittacidae; genus Pezoporus; species Pezoporus wallicus. The sequence goes on from NW_026642624.1 coordinate 911,115, forward strand.
CTGCCTGGCCTCTGGAGCGCAGCTCTGGGCTGTTAGCTGGACTTCCTGAGAGCAAGGTGCTGAACATCAGCCCTGAACCCTCCCTGAGGACCTGGCTAAATCCCAGCAGTTCATCCCAGTGATTTAACAGACAAGATTAATTGCAGAGTCTGTCTGGACTGAGCGTTTGTGCCTCAGATGAGGGTACAGGAGCGTGCCTCAGAGGCTTCTGCATGGACAAATCTTAACCACAGACTGGCAATGCCGTGTTAGTGCTATATAGATTCTGCTCACGGGGCTGGTTGGTTTTAAGGGTTCACGTTATTAGTGCCCCTCTCAGGGGGTGGAAATCAATATCCTTAACCTCTGGGAAAGGAAAGGAACGTTTGCGGTAACCCCCCTTAACTCTGTGCCGTGTCCTTCCAGGCCCGTCGGAGGATGCCGAGGAGGAAATGGAAGAGGATGCGGTTCCCAATGGATCCTAGGCCCCGGCTGGCCGCGGTCCGGAGCTTCTCCTTGCGGGGGCTCAGCCTCGCCCCCCTCCCCGCACCGTGTCCGGCGCGTTTCAGCGTTCAATAAATGAGCGGTTCCGTTTGCTCCCCGTGTGCGGCGTCGTGTGTGCGGAGCCCTCCCTGCGCACCCCGATTGGCTCCTAGCTCCTTTCCTCTCTTCTCTCATTGGCCATCACAGCCATGATTTCACCCTTACTCTCCTTCCCATTGGTCCACGAGGGGAAGCGTCGCTTCGTGGTTGGTTCTCCAACCCCGACGTGGCGGGGGATGAGGAGGGCGATGATTGGCGTGGGGCGGCTCCCGGACGTGAGGTAGCGGCGGTGGCAGTGGCGGTTCACGATGGAGGCGGGGGACACCGGCGGCGGCCCCGGCCCCGGTCCCGGTCCCGGCCCCGGCGCGCTGGGGCTGGAGGGGATCGAGTTCCTGCAGCACACGGGTGAGGGCCGGGGGGCGAGGGGAGCGCAGCGGGTCCCACCGGGGCGGCCTCCCGCTTCTCTCCTCGGGGCTGGGTGGGCTCCTTCCCCGCGGCCTGCGCTCACCTGCGGCCTGTTCCCTCACAGCCGGCTCCCTGCTGTCCAGCTATGGCTGGTACATCCTCCTGGCCGCTGTCGCCGTCTATGTCCTCTTCCAGAAGCTGTCCCAGCGCCTGGCGGCCCAGTGGAGCCGGCGGCCGGGAGCGGCTGACTCAGCGATGGGTGAGTAGCGGCGATGCGGGGGTCTCTGAGGGCCTGCTCTGCAGTCGCCGTGGGGTGTACGGCAGCTGGCTGGGTCTGTTCACCCAGCGTTTAGTTAATAACGAAGAGATGTAGTTTGGAGGGGTTTTAATGGTGGTCGATACCCGGGATAACAGTTTAAGCCCGCAGAGGCATAGAGATTGTGTTACTGAATTGATCCCTGGGCAGAGGTTGGGCCAAGAGGTGTCTTTTTCAGAGGTTGTCAGGGAAGGATTGTGTCCCGAAGGAACGTGGTTGGGGGTGAAGGAGCAGAACGAGGGATTAGCTGGTCTTTGATTATGCAGGAGATGAGGGAATGGTGGTTAACATTAGCTGTAGTCAGCTACCAAATAATAGTCTTGCCAAACAAAACCAAAACATCCAAATCTAAACACTGGGGGAGAACTCTTTTGACTAATATTAATTTTTTATCAAAATTCATCACCATTTTGGCTGCCCCATCCCTGGCAGTGTTCAAGGCCAGGTTGGATACAGGGGCTTGGAGCAAGCTGCTCTAGTGAAAGGTGTCCCTGCCCATGGCAAGGGATTGGAACCGGATGAGCTTTAAGGTCCCTTCCAGCCCAGACCATTCCATGATTCTATGATCTCTCTCCTTTCAGTTATTCCTTGCCAAATCCTGCTCCAGCAGGACTGTGTGCATTTGGGGTGTAACTGCCTCCCATCCGTGTTATCTTCCCAAGGGTGGCACGGGCTGTAAATCTTACACAGTCATGATCCTGCCTCATTTGGAGACTCGCTGCTGTAAAGCACAGGCTGTACTTAGGAATCAGCCAAACAATAAGTGCTTCATACCAATTCCTTTGGCAATACATGGGCCCAGAAAATAGTACTCACGTGCCCTTATCCTCCTGATGCTCTTTCAAAATGCCAATTAAATCTTTATTTAATTGTCAAAGCTGCCTCTAAAATTACTGAGAGTACTGACATTTCTTTCACATGTGCAGCACCGGATGGTAGCAAACACGTAAAGAGACAAATGTGGACTTCTAAAGGCCACTGGAGGGAAGTGGTGACTCAGTGTAGGTTTTGTGAGGCTGCCAGTTTTCTCTTGAGATACGTGTGCTGTTTGTAAGTAATTCCTCTGCTGATGGAGCGTGTTAAACCTGCCACTGCTTCGCTGCCGTAATGGGACGAGCTGGACCAATTGGCAGGAGGAGGAGGAGTGGATGTGGGCAGGTTGCCCCATGCTTCTGCGTAAAAGAAGTTCTCTGGGTACAGACGGAATCCCTGCAAAGCTTGGGTGCTATTGCTCAAGTTGTCCCAAACGAATCCTTCAGAAATAGAAGCAAGTATCCCAGAAGTGTGAATTTTAGTTTTTCATGGGGTTGTTAACATGAGTGTCCTTATTCATTAAAATCCCATTAAAGTAATTGCTCTAAAATATTAAAATGTTATGCAATTTAAATCAGCACAGAAATTACTATCGAAGATCAGCTGGAAACTGAACTTGAGCTGTGATTTTTTTGCTGCCAGCTCCAGGGAGAGATGTGAACCTTTCCTTATTACAAATCTTTGAGGAGACCATCTACCATTTGTATTGAATAGCTTTGCAAAGTCTTTCCCACTCTCCTAGATGCTGACATGGTGGTGAGAAGGCAGGAAGCTCTGGCAGCAGCTCGCCTCAGGATGCAGGAGGAGTTGAATGCACAAGCAGAAAGATACAAAGAAAGACAAAGACAGGTAACAGGAGACTGTTTCTTTCTTTAATTCATAAATTTGCCATCAAGGGCTTTGCTGTTGCTATAGAAAGATTTATTCCGCACTAGGTACCAGAAAAATAGGAAACTCACTCTCTGCTGGAATGGGGGTGCTGTGTTTTTACCCCCTTCTTTACCTGGAACACTTTTGATACAGTTTGATCCACAGGGCGGCAACGGGCAGTAGGTACCACAATGATATCACCTCCACAAGCACATCCCTATATGCTGTGCTGACCTGATGTCTTGATGCTCTTTGTTAATTAGAATGATTGATATGTGTAGTACTTTGCTCCTTCCTGAATTAATTAACCCCTATGGCACTTGCTTCACTGCAAGTAATTGTGTCTGGGACACTGTGGGCCTGATCTTTATTTTTTTCCAGGTAAATTTGTGATTACAGAAACTCAGTACTAGGCACAAAAAAGGTCTGGAGGGGATTTACTGGGTTTAGGTTAACTGTACTGCTGCAGACATGCTTTTTCTGTTCCTAGTGGCAAATAGAAGTTTTTAGAAATGTAGGTTATCACTGCTGTAATTTAATGGTTGGAATTTCAGCTTGAGAAAATGAGGAATAGCATATTGCTATTTGGGGTAGCACAGAAAAGCAGATGTGAATCAGCATAGCTGTAATGCTGCTCATTAATCCGAGCCCTTGGGTTTTGTTGTAGCTGTTGCTGTAGCACTGGTGATTCCGTTAGTTCTGAAATCTTAGTCTTGCATATCCTGGATTTGTTCCTTAGCTTGAAGAGGAGAAGCGAAGGCAGAAGATAGCGATGTGGGAAAGCATGCAAGAAGGAAAAAGCTATAAAGGAAACCTGAAACTGAATCAGGTAACAACTGTGTTAATCAGGTTACAATTATGTTTATGTGATTAGATGAGCTGATACTCACAGTGATTAAATCCCAAGTAACATTTTGCTTTCATGAACAGCAGGAAGTAGAATCTGGTGCCTCCACCTCATCAGCAGTCCCGAGATCTAAACCAACCAAAAGGCCCTTGCGAGAAGGTGGTAAGTGTGAAACCCTTAAGACACGGTGAGCTTGAAACAGGGCATTTTCCAGCTGCTGACATAGTCATCATACATATTTTTTTTCTTCTTCAAGGAGGAAACAAAATGTGCCTTGCAGATGAGGACTTTAATCAGTGCAGAACCTAGCAGGAAGTTTCTGTGGTGCTTTTCACCTGGAAAACGGCGTTTCAGTTTGCTTGTAAATGCTTCTGCCACAATTTACTGAGATTTTTGTTGCTCAGAATTAGAGATTCTTGCAATAATTCTGGGATCCCTTCCCCATTATTGTAAAAGATAATTCACAATCTGGTCTGTCTTTCAGCCGCCTGTATTACTGACTGGATGTAGGAAGAGGATATTTTATTCTGTATTACGTAGATTTGGGAAGATGAAAGACTATTATACAAAATGTGATCTTTTTTATCTGGTATCACAGTAATAATCTATTGAATCTATGAATACATCTGAAATCCTGCAGATGTATAAACTTTTACCAACTCCCACAAACCACCGAAGGATCTTATCATTAAACACACTGTCAACTGCTGGAATCATCTTGATTGGTGAACAGCTTTCCATGGCCCACCCTAGGATCACTGCTGTATGATGGCCATGCAGCTGATCTCCTTTGTCTCCTCTCAGCCTGTGCCGTACCTGCAAGTGCTAATTTGGGTGTAATATTTTAATGATGATTTTCCATAGTTGGGGGGAGTATCGTCTAAATAAGCCTCAATCGTATCAGACTAAAAGGGAAACCCATTTTGGGTGCAGTGCTGAGTAGGTCACTTGATTAAATGCATGAAACCTGAAGATTCTTGATTAAAGATACTAAACCTCAGTAATTGTGCAGTGCTGAAATTTCTGCTTTGAATATTTTTACTTGCAGCTGATGACAAAATCTGGATGAACTGATCAGTTGATCCATTCTATGTTAATATGAGCTCAGTCTAATGTCTGATACTGTCAAATGTCTTTTACAGCTCTTGTATGGGATATTTAGCACTGTGGGGGATGAGAACTGCCTGTAATGGCTGTGTGAAGAACCAAGATGAGGGCAGCTGGGTTGCGGGATGTTTCCAGCTGCTCCCTGTCTTAGTTTCATCCTAAATCTCTGCTTAAATAACAAATGATAGAATTAGAGGTCTCTGATCTTCTCATGAGGTAGATCAGCATGATGTGAGAGAACCACCTGCACTGCTCAGCTGCTGAATTAAGGTAGAAAGCAGAACTTGGCTGGTAGGAGAAAAACTTCAAAAGAGAGAGGTGATGCTTGAAGTTTCAGCGCACAGGTTGCTTTGAAACCTGCTTGGTTAGCAGCACTACTAGGTTTTCAGTTGTCTTTTTCTTTGCCTGGTTCAGAACAAATTGAGGACATTGGCCAAGTTGCATCTTTCTGAATATGTACTCATAAAATGAAGCTGCCTATAGTTAACGGCATTAGGATGCTCAACTAAAATATGTTTGTCTTACTGCATATACTTCCCTTTTCAAATCCTTGATATCTTACAGCAGTAATGACTGGATTTACCTTTTAACCTTCAGAGTATTCCTTGCAGGACTGGAATAAAAGATTCTTTTAAGTACCTAACTGTTAGGGCTGTTGGAGAACAGAGGCACTCTTACAGAGTTCACTGTAGGAGCTACTGCTCTGTTTATTCTGCAGAGCAGCTCTAAAGCTTTAGTGCAGGCTTAGAGAAATTAAATGGCAATTAATTTCAATTTAATTTAATCCAAATAGATCAAATGAAAACACAGGTGTTTTGCAATGGCTTTTACTGACAGCACTACAAAAATAAACCATCTCAAGTCCCTGCTTTCATTTTCCTTAAAATGTTGCCTATGTCATAAGTATATACAAGGTGCAAATAGCTGTGAGGTTTATTTTTGGTGTTCCTTGTATGTTGGTGTAGGCCTGTTGAGGATGAGTATTAATCCAGTGGATTTCTCCTCTGTTTCTAGGCTATAACCCCCTGTCTGGAGAAGGAGGTGGAACTTGTTCCTGGAGACCAGGCCGGCGAGGCCCATCAGCAGGTGGATGAGGCTAACCTCCCTAGTGTCTCATGTCACTAGCAGGCTTGATCTTGCCCACTGTCTAACTGCCTATAGTTTGCTTGTCACAGTGACTCCTTTGGGACTGGGTTTAGTGCAGGTGTTAACATCAAAACAGATTTACATCATTTCCAAATAGTAATGAAGAAAATGATGCCATACAAGAAAAATACCTGATCCTGTTAGGATGAAGAAAAACAGTTTTCCCTGTAGAGAGGAAGCATTGTCTGCAGCCAGGGTGAACTGCCTGGGCTGAGAGCTGGGTTCTGTGGCTGGCGATCCAAAAGTCTGGCCTCAGGCAAATGTAATTATCTACACTCTGTGAAAGGAGGATATTTACCACCCTCAGACATGTGTTACCAGATTTTGGCTAGAAGATACTTTCGAGGGGAAGGATGTTATCATTGGCAGATACCTTGGATTTTAGGTTTAGGGACTTTGAGGCAAAACATGAACTGACAAACACCACAGACTTGCACCAAAGACCAGTTATTTACTGCAGAAGAGTCTCTGTGACAAGCTGCTTTCAATGATGTTTTCCTTATAAATGGTACACAAACCAGTGAGGATTACTGATGGTAGGCAGCAGGTGGGGGGGGGTTCTTGCTACCTTTTTTTTTTTTAATTATTATTTTATTTCAACTGCTTTGTAAAAACAAAACTATTATTATTAAATATAATTGCAAACAAAACATAACTCCAGTATTTACAATCTTGTGGGTTTCTGCAGCATCTTTTTGTATGGAAGGTGCATGTTCTAGTGCAATAAATGCAGGTAAAGGAAGATGAGAGATCACATGAAAGGATTTTCATTTGACTACCTCCATAAACAAAAGGGGTTTTTTTTCAGCTGTTCTTTTTGTCTTAAAACAGGTTTGTTTTATTTGGGTGTTCTGTGTTCCAAATCATGATTTTGGAAGAGTCACCTTCAGGTTAAGTCCAATTCAAGCTTCCCCAAGTTTAAAAAGTGAAACTCCTCATTCTCTTCCCTACGTCCAGTAAGTGATTCTGTAGTTGGATCAATTGCATTACTGGTTGTTAAGCACTCCAGCTGTATTTGAATCTAAATCAAGAAAGCATGTAACAAAGGCCTTGCTTGAACAGAGCAGGTTTCTTCACAGACTACAAATACTTAAACACTGCAAGGTATTCAAAGCTAAGAAAGCCACAGATTGTGCCAAGAACTGTTGGTGTGGGCCACAAGGCTGCCTGTAGCTTTAGCAGTGCAGTGTCAGGGTTACACTGTGGGGACATAAAGAACTGACTTTGCACTACCTTCTGCTCTGAAGGTGTCTCAGGGTGGGAGCTGGTAGCCTGGCTGCACGGCTCCCCTGAACACCCCAGCTAAAGGCTGAGGTGGGCTCTTACCAGCTTGTGCAGCATAAAAGCTAAGTGTGGTTTGTGCTGGAGAGGGCCTCCGGGTAGCAGACGTGTCAAACTTGCAGGTGAGGGGCTATAAGGAGTGAGTAGCTGGAGTGTGTGTGGTCTTCATCCTTCTGGTGTGTAGCCAGGACTGTGGAGAGAAAATAAAGCTAGATCTGGCTGTTGTAATTGAGCTTCCCAAACATCCCATCCCTTGAAATACAAAACACGCAATGCAACAGAGAAGGAAAATCCAGGCTGGCTTTGATACAGAATGAAATAGTTCCTGGCAGCATATGACAAGTGTCTCAGTGTCTGATTACTGCTATTGAGCTTGTATATAGGCATTAAAATATGTATCTGTTTCATTAGCATAGCTTAGGGCTGCTTCAGTACTTGTTTCTAAATACTCAGGCTTGGAGTATTTGTGTTCATCCGACAGCGTTAAGTGCCAACTTTTGACTATACTGTTTATACATACAGATACTGCTCTGTATGTCATGAGCTGTGATTTTTCTCTTGACTGTAGATGTAAGTAATACGTTACTAGTGAATTTTAAAGTTGCCAGTTAATGAAATGGACAGGCAAAGAACATTTTGCTTTAGGCTCATGAAGTGTGTGTGTTCAGGTGTGTGTGGAAGATGAAGTGAGAAGGCTGCTAATGTTCCTACAGAACCTAGTTTTCGTTTCCTGGCTTCTGGGTGTTTTGGTATGTAAACTGAAATTTCCACTGTTGTAACATATTCTGGTGTACATAACTTCATGTTTCAATGTTTAACAAGGCAAAATAGAGGTGGGGAAGGCTATTTTCAAGATCTGAAGGTTCTCCATCAGTAAAGAGGACTAAGTTGTTATCTTTCTCATGTCTCTGGGGAACATTTTCCCCTTGTGTGGGGGAAACAAGCAACAGACTGAGATGTCTGCAGCAAAACAACTGGGGGAGGTTGTTGTCTTAAGCAGAATTCCTTCTGTGGATAAAATGGTGAGGACGGGTTGATTTAATTCAGTATAGACATTTGAAGAAATAAATAAGCAGGTCTGAACTGAGCATATGCTAATCTCTCTGTGTCTCAAGTCTTGCTTTGGGCTGGGACTGAGAATATGGATTTTTGCCCAATGCTAAGATTTATTAAGACACATCCAGTGACAATGAAGTGATTTACGTGTTTCGGGAAACTTCAACCTTCTCTCTCCCTTAAATTTTGTAACTTAATCCGCAGGTCCCTAAGTTTTTCTTGATCAGACACTTCTAAGCCATTGAACAGAGTGGGAGGAAGAACCTCGGAAGGGGTTTTCCTCTGACTTCAAATAGAAAGCTTTCCCTTGACCACAAATAACTATGGAGACGTGGTTGCTTGTTGCTTTCTAGCTTGAGAGTGAAGCATGCAGAAGGCATGAGGTGAAAGTGAGCTATTTAATGAGTTCATTGGTCCGACTTTGCTATGAATTCCCAAGAACTTGAATTACGAAAGATCATATTGAAAAGCCTTCAGGAGATTCCCCCCAACACAGACACAAGAAGCCTCTTACTGTAGTGATGCAGATGTCTGAAAACATCTTTATCTGGAAGAAGCCAGCTAACAAACTTGGAGTTAACGCAGTGCTATTAAACTGCCATATAATTTCGCTTAACCACTGAAGAATAATCTAGTTGGGGTATTGAAAAATCCTAAATGAAGCAAGTGTTCAGAGGCACAAAAGAGTCCTGAAACAGTTGCTGGAGAAATGCAGCTCAGTGTTTTTCATTGCCTTTTGGATGGTTTATATATGGGAGGAACAAAGTTTTTTGTCTTCTTTAAGTTGCAGATGAGGTCTGGTTTATGCAGAGTTCTCTTAACTGTTCATCAGGAGATAGTGAGCACTGGAAGGAAAACTGAACAAAAACCCCATGTCAGTCGTGAAATTTATTTTGGCTTTATTCATGCCTTTCAAAACCATTGTGAAATGAGGGAAGGCTTTTACAAGTGCTCCTGCATATTTTGTCGTGGCAAAAAAAATATGTTCCTTATGCTGGAAAGTTTTAATAACCAACAACAGGAGATGGAGTCGGGAGTGAGGGCAGATGGGGAGTGTGTCAGCAGAGCTGTTCCAGGTGCTCCAGGATTAATCAAAGCTCCAGTGTTAATCAGAGATCAGTGTGAATGAGAATGCTAATTGCCCCATTTCTGCAAGGCACTGCTCTCCTTGAAGAGACTGAATGCAGGTGTGAAATGTTAGTACTACTGTGTTTTAAACAGTTTTGACTGTTTTGACTCTGCAGCTGCTCTTTGCCAGTCTGGTTTCCTTCTTAGACTGGGCTGATGCTCAGTGCAGATGTTTAGATTGTTGGTTTTTTTTTCTCTTGGGTTTTGTGTCTTTTCCCCTCCCTAGGAGGTGACTAAGGAGAGATTAAGCATTCAGATTGCTCTGAACGAGGGTGGCACCCAGCATGAGTTTCCCCTATGCTATACCAGCAGTGCTACAGTTCATGGCTGCGTTTAAACCATCCTGACATCATCCTTTATGCCTCCTGTGCTCAGCAAAACAGTTCCCATCTCTGAGAGTTGTCCTTTCCCAAGCCTGGCTGCACATCAGCACACATGTCTGCATCAGATCCACATTTGGATGAGTTTTACTCCTGTACAGGCTAACACAGTGACACCTTTTGACAGATTGGGTTAGCCAAGAGCAGGGCACAGCGTGTTTCTGTCCACGCTGTCACAGAACACTGAAACTGGATATAAAGCTGGTCTGGACTTGGATGGGCTGATGACTTGTTCCTTCTTTTGTTCCCCCCCCCCTTTTGGAATGAAGGCTTAGCTTTTGGAACAGCTCTGCAACCACAAAGGAAAAGCATACGGCTGCTGGCTGGGTGGTGTCCTGGCCCGGTTGCACCGTTGTAGCTGATCCTGTGTGAGCTTCCAAGCCAGCTGTTCCAAGCCTGACACACACCCTGCCCATATTCCCAGCTCTGGAGCCAGCGGCTTCAAAAACCTCCATCAGTTTTTATGCAGCAACCAATGGCTGCAGTGGAATCAGTCTCCTCGGCTCAGCTCTGGTGGTGAACATAGGTTTTCATTGCAGATTTCTGTTGTGTAAAGTACTGCCAGCACAAAGCAAGATCTCCACTCATAAATTAACAATGTAATTCCTCTTTCTGTGTCTACCATAGTTTACTAATCAAGATTCTTTTTATATGGTGCTTATGAGGCTCAGCTTTGTAACTAGTGCAGTGGGTAACATTAATAGAGGGATGGCAATGAAAAGAACTGAGAAAGTTCTGTTTAAAGAGAACAGAAGGAAAATGGATATACTGAAATACATCCTGGCTGTTCAATCTAGTTCTAGTGCTCTGTTGTGTGCATTAAAATGAGGAGTTACTGTCGGGTTGGCCTACAAAACATGCTTTCAAAAGCACCAGACCCAAAGCTGGCTCTTAAAGCTTTACTTCTTCACATATTGGAGGCGGTAATGTTTAATGTAAATTGGCCTGACTGCTTCTTGGGTAATGTAATACAGCAGCTTTCAGTGCCTACAGAGCCTGACAAGAAAGCTGGAGAGGGGCTACAGGGACAGGACAAGGGGGAATGGCTTTAACCTGCCACAGGGGAGACTGAGATGAGCTCTTAGGCAGAAGCTCTTCCCTGTGAGGGTGCTGAGGTGCTGGCACAGGGTGCCCAGAGAAGCTGTGGCTGCCCCATCCCTGGCAGTGTTCAAGGCCAGGTTGGACACAGGGGCTTGGAGCAAGCTGCTCCAGTGGAAGGTGTCCCTGCCCATGGCAGGGGTTGGAGCTGGATGAGCTTTAAGGTCCCTTCCAACACAAACCAGTCTGGGATTCTATGAATTGCCACTCCGTGAGCTGTTCAGTTCATAGCTATGCTGCATCTTCACACTTGCTTTCTATATACACATTCTGGACTTTTCCAGTGTTGTTTGACACTGCTGTGGGGGTAGCACGTTAAAAACACATCGCCTTCCTCTCTGTGACACAAAGCTCGAGCGCCTTTCATGCACCATGGCCGTGCTGCTACCACCTCCCAGCCGACGGGAGCAGGAGCTGTGTGGGGAGCAGGAGGGTTTTCCATCGCCTCCAAAGCCCTAAACGGAGCTCCTTGGCTGGGAAGAGCAGAGGAGAGCCAGGGCCTGGCGCCTGCACTGCGGGGCCGCGCCGGGGGATGGCAATGTTGGTCTGGCTTTACGGCAAGAGCAAACGGTGACAGCTCAGCGTGGTTTTGTCGCTTGAACGGGCATCGTCTGAGCGAGTCAGAGGGGAAAGGTTGGGACTGGTCCGTGGCAGGACCAGAAGAGGATGGGGAGGGGAAATGCTGGAGCTGGGGAAGGAGTTTCTGCATCATTTGGGAAAATGCAACGGAGCTGGAAATACTGTGACAGGGAGAAATGCTGCTGGTTGCCCAGCTAGATTTTTTCCACCGTGAGTCTGTTACCTTGAATATACAAAGTATGCTCATTTTCCAGTGCCTGGGTAGTTCTTACAGTATCAGGTTAAGTACTGGAACATTCATAATTAAAGTTTCTGGAGCACTTGGGAAGTAGTTCACTTCTGTAACTATTACTTTAAAAGATGCTAAAGAATGTCTCTTGTAGAAGGCACATCCTGTGTTAGAGTGGGCTCATTACTGTGAAAAAGTGGAAAGCAAAAGCAATGGGAAAGAGAAGCTGTTATAATGCACGATATATCTGCCCTCTATAATGTAGAGTCTCCTATTCAGAATAAACTCTTTTCTTTCGGTTTTAAGCTTCTTTATTCCAAAAGGATGACACCTATTCCATACGGGCACAAACCAGCTCAAAAAGCTGCTCCAAGGACTTGGCTTCTTTATCTTTGAAAAATAGGATTACTGTGTTGTTAATCTGATTATGAATCTAAACAGTGTGGGCCTGTCAGGTGGGCTCTGTCTGGCTGGTCTGGGTGCTAATCTCACTGGAGTGACTGGGACGGGAGCACGGAGACAGAGCACACACGATGTGCATCCTCTTCAGATAAGCCCTCAGAATATTTCCTCAAGCAGTCCCACATAGGAAAGAAACCATGCTGTGTAAAATGCTTTTATATTTGTATACAGTGTTATATGAACAAAATACCATGCCTTTTAATATATGATAGCCATAGTACATAGTGTTAATTATTTTCTAAGAGATGTACTAACAGGGGGAGGCACTTAAATGTGATTCTGCAGTATGACCTTTCTCTGCCAACCAGATTAAGGACATACTCTAGGGGTAATGCCAAGGTTATAACTCAGCTGGAAGAACTAAGCCATCCTCTTCCCTTTTCTCCCCCCTTTTTTTCCTGTAGTGGAAACAGCAGCTGCTCTATGTGAGAACAGAGGAGGAGGCATTTGCCCACCTAACACTTTGGAACGTGAGTTTGGCACAGTGAATGGACTAAAGCGAGGCACTTTGATGTGCTCAGGGTGGTTGTGTGAGGATCACAATGTTCCTGCGTGCTACCCCATTTTACAGTTTGATGTCTCAGCTGTATAGCTGGCGTGATCTCATCCGGCAGCAGTGTGAACTCTGCACATGCCTTCAAATCCGGGTTGAATCCTGGCTCCTAGAAAGCACCTCTTCCTTCTCCTGTCATTCCTTGAGTGCTCTCTGCTCACCTCCTGCTTGGGGCGAGGCCCTGGTCTATAAAGGAGGTGCAGGGAGGTGGGAAGGTGCCAAAGGAGAGCCGCAGGCAGAGGAGCTCTAACACAGGAGCGTGCGGCTCCGCTTCATCGTTTCCATGTGTGTGAAGTCGTGCGAAGTTTTTGGTTCTGATGACTAACTTCTTTTCTTCATGGGAAGAAGCCAACTGACAGCTCCTCAGCCCCAACCCTTCTCTCTTTTATTGCCTTTTAACCACGCTAGCTCTGCCTCTTCCTGCAATTCATAGGCCACAGTGGCTTTCCCTTGAATCAGGAGATTTTTACTGCTGATTTGGAGCACGCTGAGAGCAATCCCGTTCCTGCTCACGAGCCTGCCACATCTCCCTCCCTTGGAAAGGAGTGCCCTTACATTTAGTTTTAGCTTCAACATCTGCCTGGGTCCTGTATGTCAGGACCTGATGATCGGGCTTGGAGGGGAGATGAAGAGTTTGAGGTCCCTTTTGAAGATGCTTTTAAAAGTGGGATAAAAGATCCATGTGTGCAGAATGGCTGAGGATAACCGCAGGCTTGGCAGAAAGGGATGAGAGCACCCATAGTTAGAAATAATAGTGAAGCTTTGCAAGTCCTGGGAAGTAGAAAGGAATTCTGGTCATAGTTTGGGGGTGGATTTCCCCCTAAGGAAGGGATGGAAAGGACAGTACAGCAGAAAACGTTTTCCTGGTGTAAATAGTGCTTTGGGATTATTTCACTAGGGAAGAACTGAGGTGGATCATGGGTCCCATTCCCTATTCCCAGAGGAAGGTCGCAGAAAAGCAAAGTTCTGGCTTTGTCAGAGCAAATGTGGGTAACGAAAGGAGACCTCCTGCTCTCTTTCCTGTTAAGCGCTTGTATTTCTTCTCTAGTTTCTATTACATCTTGGGTTTGTTTAATGCCATAAGTTGTGGTGACACTTCCTTTGTGTTATTCATTGCTCCTGACATCACCCTTGTTCATCCGTGCTGACCTCTGTATGAGGATTGCACCATCACAAGAGCAATAAAACACCAAAAAAGGCATTTTTACCAAACTTATTGAGTTAATTTGGTGAGCAGATTGGGGTATTACCTGCTCGTTCTAAGGTACAAGGTTCCTTGCTACAAGGGTTGTAAGAATGTCATATATAGCTCTTTGACTCATTGATTTACAGTATTTAGTACAATGCCTGCTTGTGCAATGGTTCTTGCTCAAGAGCAGGCTGCTTTTATGCTGAAACTTTCTTCTTAGCTTGTTGTGGAGGACACCACAATATAAATAAGTTCTAAAAGGGCAAAGAATGGCCTTTGGAGATATAAAAATGGGTAGGAAATGCAAGAAACCACAATGATAAAGCACGAGGTCAGCGAGCTGTGCTGGATGTGTTTGTTCTGTACCGACTGGAGGGCTTGTTTTTCCTCCAGGGTTTGGGGCTGCAGTATTTGAAGCTGAAGCACTCTGTAGATGAAACCCAAGCTAGCTACAGTAGACAAAGAAGAAAGAACTCTTCACCTGGTACAGCTGAAGCAGTCATTATAGCCTCTGGATGGAAACAGCCTGACCTATTTCTGGTCGGTTTAATTAGCAAGGTGGGAGAGAATGGGAGAGCTGCCTGTGCTTCTGCCCTTCCCTAGCACCAGCATGAATCCATCAGCGCCAAGTGAAACCGGGGCTGGGGGGCTGCTCCTCGCTGCCATGCCTCCCTCCAGCTCTGCAGGCACCATGGCCCGAGACAGGGCAGCTCTGGGGCTTGGGCAGCAGGAGCCCAACCGTGCAGAGATGGGAATGGTGTGTGAGGTCTCCGACATGAGCTGTGCCGGGTCTCTGCAGGGATGGGGGATGGCCCTCTGCTACAGGGCATGGTACGTGGTGCTGTTCTGGGCCAGGGAACCAGCTCCCCACTGCCTTCTCATTCAGGTCCGAAGGGACCAGAGCCATGCTCCTGTGCAGGGTGCTGGGCTGGGGGCCCTGTCCTGGGGCTCTGCTCAGGGCCTCAGTCCCACAGCACCCATGCTCAGGTCCTGCGGTCCCCGTGTGCGGTGCGCGGCCAGGCCGCCGGTCCCTGCGCTGCGGCCACATCCCGGGGTTCGCTGTCCCTGCTCCGCACCCCGCGTCCCAACCCACAGCGGGGCCCCCGTCCCGGGCCGGACCCGAGGGGCCGAGCGGTACCCGGGGGGCGGGCTCTGCCCCGCGGCCGGGCGGGGCTACGGGCAGCGCGGCGCGGGCCGCACACGGCGCCTGTGCCGAGGGGCAGGGCCGGGGAGGCGGGCGCCCCCTTCCCTTCCCCTCCCCTCCTCTCCGCTTCCCGTCCCTGCCCCTTCCCCCCATGGCGGCGTTGGGCGGCTCGTCGCGGCTGGCGGCGGCGGCGCAGCGCGGGGCGGCGGCGCTGTGAGGAGCCGCGCGGGGCGGGCATGGCGGGCCGCGGCCGCCGCGCCTGGCTCAGCGTCCTGCTGGGGCTGGTGCTGGGCTTCGTGCTCGCCTCGCGCCTCGTCCTGCCCCGCGCCTCCGAGCTGGCGGCGGCGGCGCGGCCCCACCGAGCCCGCCCGCAGGGCTGCCGCTCGCCGCCCGCCGCCGCCGCCGCCGCCCCGCCGCGCCGCCCCGGCCCGCCGGCACAGAGCTTCCTCTTCGTGGGGGTCATGACGGCGCAGAAGTACCTGCGGAGCCGCGCCGTGGCCGCGCACCGGTGAGCGGGATGGCGGGGGGCGCGATGCGGCTCCGCTCGGCTGCCTTCGGCGGGGATCGGGGCTGTTCGGCTTGGGGCTCGGGTGGGCTCGGGTCGGGCTCGGGTGGGTTCGGCCGCTTTCGGCCGCTGTCCCTGAGCAGCGGCTGAGGTAAGAGCCGCCGGGACGGGATGGTGCCCGTGCGGCCGGGGTCTCGCCGCCGGCCCCGGGCCCGCTCGCCCTTCCCCGGGGCAGGTGTGAGCGAGGCGAAGTGGTGCCGGCTCTCCCGGCACCAGCCCCGGCGCGGTGTGGGCAGCACCGAGGCGCGCTCGGGGCGACCGGGCCGCAGTGTGTGTGAGGGAGGAGAGGTGCTTCGAGCTCCCCTCTGCGGAGCGGGGTCCGGTTGAGTGGCGTTGAGGCGGTACCTGGTGGTCGTGACCCTCGCAGCAGCGAGGAGCACCTACCGCCGGTCACTGGGGAGAAGGGGTGTTCTCGCCTGCCTCCCGTTGAGTATAGCTGCCCTCGGTGCTTCTACCTTGGGCATGGTTATGTCATGCTGGTGCAGTGCTTGGCTGCTGCTTCTGAAGAGAGCTGTCACCCTGATGATAATAATGATAATGATAATAATAAAGTTTAGAGGCTGCTGCAACCCCGTGGATAGGGAGATAAGGACCACTGTGCCGGGCGAGAGCGTGTGCTTAAGAATGAGACTTAGAAAGCGCATCTGGGAACAAAGAGTAAACCCAACCTCTGCTCGCTGTAGCTAAGGCTGGACCAGGTAGGGAAACAGCTCCAATAGGGAAAGTCAGTGTGGGTGTAACGCTCCTAGCTTTGGGCTGGTGAAGCTGGTGCAGGGACCAGGGTCTCAGAGCTGTGTGTTCATTACCTGAGCCCATTATCATTGTGCTCCGCACTGTGTGCCGCTTGCTGTAGCCTCCAGCCCTAACCGGGTATGGCAGTGAGTGCCGCGTGCTTCTGATGGACTTCTGGCCATCAGAGTAATCATCTGTTGTGCGAGACGTGTCTGTGGCTTTGGGGAAGCTCTCCTCTCTGCTGAGATGCGCACATTGCTCTGGGGCTGGAGCCAGCGGGCAGTGCCGGGCGGCTGTGCAGGAAGCACGCTTGGGAAAGCTGAACGAGTGAAGAGCTAAGATGTCAGCTCGGGTATAGCCCGGCTTGGATCGGGAGCTGCACGGTTGCTGCTGGCGCAGGAGCATCCAGGAGCTCTGCGGAGAATCTTCGTCTAATAAAACATCCCCTTGAGACATGCACTAGGACAAACCCTTCTCTGTCTCCTGCCTGCCCAGGCTGAAAAGTGCTTGGCCGTGTTGGCCAGGTCAAGAGCAGGATGGCAAAGCCATGTCTGATGGACTGTCTCCTGCTCCCCCTGCCCAGCTCTGGTTTCAGGAAAGGGTAGCTCTCTTTATATCAGCATCAAATGCAGTAAAAGTGCTTAATTTGGGCAATCTGAAGCATATTGTTCACCAACGATGGTTTTAATGGAAACTTAATTCCTTCTTTCAGCAGCAGACCTGTAATTAACTTGCAGAGGGAACGTGATTGAGGCTTTAAAACGGGTGAAAGAATCTGTTTCTTCAGGGTTATGTATTCTTCACTGTGTGGGATGGAGCATTTTGGATTGCAAATGTCATGAGCTGTGTAATTTACGTTTACATAAAGGAAGTCTGGAGCTGTGCATCACATAACAGGTTTTATGGCAGAGTAGTTTGTCTGTCAGATCTGGTCCATCATCCATCAGATTTTGTGTGAGGAATTCAGGGAAGGGAAGTTTATCACAATGTTGTCCAGAGATGGGGGCTAGTTGTGGAGCATTTAACTTTGCTGGCATGGGAGGGATTCTTATCCCTGGCTTTGCTGTGCTTGCTGAGCAGTACCGTGCTGTAAGAGAGATGGGTTTACAGAACCAGATCTGCAACATCTGCTCACACACAAGAAATGCCTAAAGATGCAATTTAACAAATCCAGCTAATGGAATCAGACTCCTTCAGCCCTCAGAAGTAGATCTGAGGTTGCTTTTTACTGTACTGCTATTTTGGTTTAACCTCTAGAGATGATGTCTGCTCTTGGAAGGGATGAATAAAGAGACCTCTTAACTCTGCGGTAGGGCTAAATGCATTTTTCTCACCTCCTGTAGTAAAAGAAAGGAGCTAATGTCCTGGTGACAGGAAGACATCTTTGGGGGAAGGTGGGGAGGGGGGAAGAGGAAGACGAACCTGAAATCTTAAATGGCTTTTGATTGCCATGAAGTACTCAAGCAGACAATTGCTGGGATTACTACATTGACAAAGCATCCTGGTGAGCTGAATCGCTGGCACAGCCAGGGAAATGGGAAGCTGCTAGCAAGGCATTCCCGGGGTGGCAGCGTGTGCAGAGCCTTGATACGGCGGTAGCCAGAGCGCTGAAAGGAATTAGGGATTCAGAGGCTGAATACCTCCAAATTGCTGTGGCTCAAAGGCCATTTACAGACACAGCTAAAAGGGACCGAAGCGGAAAGCATTTGCTGATCCTTGCTGCTGTGAATCCAGATAGGGTCTAACAAGAGGGGAAGCAATCCACTTCCTGAACATCAATCATGAGCAAAATGACCACTGCAAGGCAAAACGGGCCTGGTGGATGTTCAGGGGACGCCAGCTCTTTGAAACAGTCGTGCTTTTGTAGTCTGCGAGGCAGAGAATGAGCTTTAAATCTACTACAGGTTTTTGGAGGGCAGATTTGCAGCCTTAGCAGTGATTGTATCTGACAGCCAGGTTAGCAGAGCTTCCCTTCCAGGAGGCTGGGGAAGTGCAGCAGCAGAAACTGCGGTGTCACATCAAAAGACAAGAAATAGTTGGGAAAAGAGGTAGGCAGGCAGGAGTTAATTTATGACTGGGGTTCAGGGAAAGTGCAGCAATATGTGCTAATGGTTTTGCAGTTGAGGGGAGTTGTCCTGAAAGAGCTAAAATGAAGGAGAGGATGGGAGTAAGCAGTCTCCCAGAAGATTTAAGTCTGCTGTCTCGGGAACTATCAAGCAGTTAACCCTAGTTATCTATCTATCAAATCTATCTTGTGTGTAGCAACTACATATCCTGGGAAACGTGGCAGGGCACTAGTGTGAATGCAATTAATGGTGAGATGTCCGAGGTCGGTCTTCTGCAGCATTTCTGCAGGAACACAGATGCAGTACTTCCCAGTTTTGGACGGTCCCCACGACACCTCAAAGTGCCCAGAGGCCACACACAGGAGAACCACGAGTGATGCCAGGGCTCATTCTAAGCTGTTCTAGTCTTGCAGCAGAAGCATGCCCTCAGAGAGGCTCCTGCCACTCTGTTTGTGGTGGCTTATAGGAAACAGACTGCACTGGAATCTAAATACCTGCGTGCTTGGAAAAGCCTCAGTGAAAGGCAGCCAGAGGGATTTGGGGTCTAAAGGAGTTTGTATTATCTGTCTAAGCCTGCACTAGCTGCTGCAGCAGTGTAATACAAACCACATTTTTGTATTTGTTTTGAATTCAGAGCCTTGAATGTAAAGGTTGTGGCTGTTGGGTGGTGTTTGGTTTTGGTCAGTTCTGGTTTCTAATCAGGTACTATGATGGGTTGTAGAATGTGCACCCTTGCTTCTTGGGGAGGAGGTCATCTGAAGTGACTTTGAGCATCGTGACAGCACAATTCATGTTTTGCTTAACATACTGCAGTATTGCAGTAGTGAGCGCTCCATGTGTCCTGCTCTTGTATCCTCTAACAGAAGTGTGACATACTTGGGCTTTCCAAGCAGTTACCTAAAATTTGCAGCAATGTGTATGAAACATACAGTGAGAGCAACGGGCACTGATGCATGGAGGATAAGGAGAATCCAGGTCAGTTCCATACCCCAAAACAACCATGTGGTCCAAATCTCTGGGACACCTGGGCTTTGATCTTAGTCTGACCCACTGACTATCAGTGTGCTTATGGGTGATGAAGGTGGCTGAATTTCCATGGATAGAAAACTGGTGTCCCTTTAAATTGGAGGAGTTGAAATCAAGAAGCTGTCCTGCAGAAAGCTGAAAGGAGCTCTCCCTCAGAATCTGATCGTGACAGATTCCTTTAAACTTTAAATGTAAATGTAGCTGTAAATGTAATAAAAACCCCAGCTTGTTTTTCTGGCCTCTTGTGATGCTCATCTGCAGTGCCACTTGCTGGTTTGGGTGCTCAGTTCCAGCTAAGCTGTTAGTGTAGTGAGCATTGCTGGAAAGATGGGACCTTGAAGAACAGTTATGCAAAACTAACCCGAATTCAACATCAAATTTAGCTGAACCATGTATTCAAGAAATCAGCCTTTTATGTCTTGCTGAGTTCTTCACAATAAGGTTTTCTTTAGCACAGTTATCCAAGATGACTGTTTCTTGAAACTTTCAATGATTTCTCTGATCTCCTCTAAGTGAAGTCCCCAGGCTGCAGAGAAAACCCAAGTTCATCTTTTGTAATTGTCTCCAGTTTGGGTCTGTACAAAGGGAGCATTGTCTGCATAACGCTGCTGACTATGCTTCTGCTGAGTCTGCAGAGCTGATAACAAAGCAATGAATACCTGTACCACTTCTGCACCCTGTTTGCTGGTGACTTGCTCGTGTGAGGATACACATAGGATATCTGGTGTGCAAAACCAGTTACGGGATGATCAGATTGGTTTGGTAGTTGCTGGCAGTGAAGTTTTACTGGGCTAATGCTCTCTGCTAAGAAATTTCTTCTAATGAAGCATTATCTAATTTATGACTTTGTTTGTTTAAACTATACTTTCATTTCCTTGTCAATGTCAGCATCTCGTTCATTGGAGTTATGTGCCCTGTGCACTGAGAGAAACCAGGTCGCACTCTGTCGTGTATGTTTTCAGCACTGCTCCTGGGGAAGGTAATAGAGAGCCTTGCTGTCCTGATTCATGCACATCCTCCTGTTTAAGTGAGCAGATTCAGATTACACGGAGGAGATAAGGTTGGGATCTGTCAGAGTAGTTCATTTGCTGGTTTTTAAATGACCAGTTTGGTACGCATATCGGTTGTATTCGGAACCTGATACTTCTCTCTGGACAGAGTCGGAATGGCCTTGAGCTGGCTGAGGCCACCAGCGATTGCTGCAGTGGAGGTGGTCTCTGCAGGTATAGGTACAGGAGTCTGGTGGCAGAAATGTGACCATATTTCTTTTAACCAGGTGAAGGTGATGGGGAGCCCTTGTGGGGGGAAGGAGGGTGTCAAGTTTGGCTAAAAGTATTCTTCCTTTTTCAATTATCCGACAGATGTTCATTTGCAGATAAAGTCTTATATTAGAGAAGCCTTGACCGGGAAAGCAGTGTCAGCTGGTGGGAGTGCTGCTGGTGGGACCACGGAAGTAGGAAGGTGTTGAGACAAGAGCTCTGTACTTAAGGAGCTGAAGGGGTCATGTTGCTGCCCATAACCAGAGAGCATACACTGTAAACTGGACTGGGGGTGGGAGGACAGGCAAGAAATACAGCTGTTAGCACGCTGCTCTGCAGAACCGCTTGTGGTTGAGTCAGGGCTGATTCTTTGCAATGTGAGATAAAAAAGTTAAAAGTAGCTTTGATCAGAAGTCATCCCTGCATTTACCAGTCCTTAGCTCTGCTGATAGCTGAGGTCAGAAAAATGTACTTACAGTTCATCTTACAATCTGTGGTTTGGCTTCTTTGGCCAAGCGCAGCAACACGTTTCCTGAGCAGACTGTTCTTTTTGGTATTCTCAACCCAAAAAAGGGCCACACTGAGCAGTGAGCTGTGGCTTAGAAGCAAGGAGCAGCACGTGGTGATTCCCATTGTTTCAGCCTCTGTCAAGAAGCACTTGCTTTGACATAACTCTGGCAGTTTTCGATGTGGGAGCATATTCTGTCTGAGTCTGAGCAAAGGCTCAAAACCACAGTCAAAAGTAATGCAGTTTCATCCTACAAATTGTCTTGTCTCAGGGAATGAGCAAGGCTTGGTCAAGCTGTGCTGGGGCATGCATGGTGAGATCCCAAGGCTGAAGTAACGTCGTGGTGCCGACACAAGTCGCACACTGATCCCTGGGCATGGTCTTTCTGTCTGCTCCGTGTCCCCAGCCTAGAGGAATATGTCTCTGGTTTGCTCCTGTTTTAGTATGAAACGTAAATATGGCCTAGATCCATGTTAAGATGAGGCCAGACTATCTTTGATCTGAGGGGTTTAATGCAGTGTGATGATTGGGAATCAAAAGTGCCAGGGTTCATGGATGTACACACGTTTTGTTTCCTCTCCATTGAATGGAAACTTTTCTTTTGATGATACTTAGGAGGATCCTGAGGTGAGGGTACCTGGTTGGAGAGCACAGAGTTAAGTTAAACTGGGAACCAACACATAACTTTATCTGGTGATTGGCTGGAAAGTGTCCTGGGTCCACCCACAGCTGCATTGGGAACTGGTCACCGTGGATGCTCTGAGGTGTGTTTCTCAGCAGCTTCTGCATTTTCTTCTTAGAGATTAAAATATGGATGTGTCAAGTACCTTTAGTGAAGAAGCCTTTTAAACTCCAGACTGGGAGTTGATATGGGGAGAGCAATTTACGGGGTAGTCTTTTCATTCAAGACCAGGTGATTTGTATGTGGAGTGTAGGTGTCACAAAATAAACAGCAGAACTTCCTCAGTAGTTAGTGAAAGTTCAAGATCTGAGCAGGTCTCATTTCAAAGCAGGCAGTTTACAATGCTTTAACAGGATGTGACTCTGTGACCACTGGTACCTTGCATTAATCGCATCACTGATGGCTAAAGACCTCATCACCTCTGTTGTGAAGTCAACAGGAATATTTCCATTGGCTTTACTCTGTGCTCCTCTAGGAAGCTGGGCTCTAAGCTTTTCCTTCGAGGGACTACCCATGGCAGGGAGAAATCCAGAAGACAAAGGTTTTAAAGTAATAGGGCGATAGTCGTTACACAAAGCTGCGTTAGTGTGTAACTGTGAAGGTGTTGAAGTTGATGCTCAGTATTAATTAAACACCTTTGCATTTCCTGGTGGAACTTGAGGATTATTTTTCTCCTGAAATACATTTACATTTCAGCCTTTGTACAGCAGCTAATTCTGGATTTCAAATTTCAGATGGTCTGTACTGCCCAAAATCTGCTCTGCTTTTGGCAAGAAACCAATGCTGAGAGGCATCTGGTAAAACTGACAGTGATGCATTGAGGGAATACTGTGTTCTTTACCTTGAGAGCTGTGAATATAGGTTATATTCTGAGCAGAGTCACCAAACATAACTAGAAAGTATTCTCCCCCTATAGAAAAAGGCTCAAAACCTCTTGGCTTCCCAATGGAAGTAGTTGTCTGTGAAGCCTGTGTGAGCTCTGCTTTTTCCCAGGTATAATCTGAGAAAATGGTACTGAAAGCTTAAAATTACCAGGTTTTAGGGCAAGGCTGTTAGGTACGTGATTGAAAATCTTCCCTGGGGGAGTTTAAGAGTTCTGCAGTCTGCCTTCAGGAATCATCCTGTATCTCTTCCTGCACCAGAAGTGACCCAGTTTGCCCATGCAGATGGGTTGGATTTGGCAGAGAGGAGCACACAAGGTGTGGAGCAGATGTTGTTGCTGTGCTGCTTCGCACACAAAAGGCTCCTCTTTTGTGATGTTCCCCTCTACTAAAATCTGCTCTGAAGTGTATGGAAAGCTGCTGGAGGTGCTGGTGTTGGTAGCACCAGGTCATCTGTTGGGATCATGTTTTGTATGCATCTCTTAGGACTACTTTTCTACTAGTCCTTTGCTGGTATGGGCAAACCCAGTTGAGGTTACTACTGATGCCATGCTCTGTGCTCCTCTGGCAGCTGCAAACAGGAGCGTTTTACTTTCCTCAAAGCCCTGCATACTCCTCCAGGTAGCGTCTGGAGAAGTTGCTGCTTGAGTGGTTTCCTCACAAGTTCATATGAAATATGCATCTTCTCACTGTGGAAGTCAGTAATTCTGAATGCGCATTTGAGCTTTTGTGGGGCTGAGAGTGAATGGAAGGTGGGACACAATGCTGAATGACTTGCAGGGAAGCTTTGGAGGCATTAAATCAAGCCTGCCCTCTGCTCCCTTTGGCCGATAGCTGGTAGACCAGTGCTGGGTGTGCTTAAGAAGTCCTGCCTGCCACTAGTGAACTACTACTACTGAATGAATTTTCTACCAGATAGAGATGCAAAAATTATAATCAGATGCTTGTCATAGCAGAATCTTTTGTGTGTTATACCAATTGCTCTGTGTGCTGTGTGAATATCCTCATTTGCATGGAAAAAAACAACCCTTCAAGGCATTTAAAAAGGAAATTTGTAAAGCAGATGAGCTGTAGTTCCTCTGAGTTGTCTCTGGTAGCACTCTCTGCCTGTCTTGCTTTGCATACTTAACTCGTCCTTATTGTCTTTTTCAATCTAGAACGTGGTCCAAAACCATTCCTGGCAAGGTTGAATTCTTCTCCAGCGAGGGTTCGGACACCTCTATTCCCATCCCCATCGTGCCGCTTCCAGGTGTAGATGACTCTTACCCACCCCAGAAGAAATCATTCATGATGCTCAAATACATGCATGACCACTACTTGGACAAATATGAATGGTTTATGAGAGCTGATGACGACGTTTACATCAAAGGGGACAAACTGGAGAACTTTCTTAGGAGCTTGAACAGCAGCCAGCCCCTCTTTCTTGGGCAGACTGGCCTTGGCACCACCGAGGAGATGGGGAAACTGGCGCTGGAACCGGGAGAGAACTTCTGCATGGGGGGACCAGGAGTGATCATGAGCCGGGAGGTCCTGCGGAGGATGGTGCCCCACATTGGCGAGTGCCTGCGAGAGATGTACACCACCCATGAGGACGTGGAAGTGGGAAGATGCGTACGGAGGTTTGCGGGAGTGCAGTGTGTCTGGTCCTACGAGGTAAGGATGAGGGCATGGAGTGTGAGGTGTGTGTTCTGGGGGAGATGGAGAGGGTGGGAGAGGCTGGCAGCAGGGGATTGATGTTGGACGGCTGCACAGCAGTTCCTTCAGAGCTCTTGACCATCCAACCGCACAGTTCCTACACTTTCTTTCCTACAAGTGTTGCCCTGGAAAGACCAATGCAAATATGGAAGTGCAGCTGTAAGGGGGGAAATGGAGCCTGACATTAGGCTTGTTGGGATGGGGGAAGAACATCAATCATTCATAACAGATCCGTTTGTTTAGACAGAAAGGGAATAAGCTTAAATCAAAATGGCCACAGGTCTCTGCAGACTTGACTATCCAAGTCTCTTTTATCTTCTTTAGCAGAGTATGTCATAGTGTCAGTGTGGAAAATGGATGACACAATTACTGTGTTTCCTACCACAGTTGAAAGGTGTGAGGCTGACAGATGTTTGCCCCGACAGTGATGGGTTTCCCCTAAACTTACAGCCACAGCAGGGATGTCTCATGGTGGCTGGCACTGTCACCCTGTGTGCTGAGCTGCCTCCCAGCACGAGTCTGCTGCTGCTCAGGGGACTTGCTGGCAGCCCCATCCTGCAGAAGCCTGCTCAGCAGGTCCTTGACGTCAGCAGAGACAAGCCACCACTCTTGCAGCAGAGCTCGGGGTCTGCCCACACTGATGTGGCTGCAAATTTGGCATCCTGGGGGGAAAAAAACAAGAGTCCCCATCCTGCTTGTGCCAGTTTCCTGCTGCTGTTCCTGCTGGGGTCTGGCAGCTCCTCACAGGGGTGAGGGGACTTGTGCCCAGTGTGCTGGGCTCTTTGAGTCCTGGGTGCTTACAGACTGACTGAAAACACCTGCAGGGGTTGAGTTGCAGCTTCTCCTCTAGCTCCCAGGGAAAATGCTGGTGTAAATAAGGGAGAAGTTGAGGGCAGAACAGAGCGTGAACAGTTTGTCTTTTTACACAAACATTTGTGACTTGGTACGCAGCTTTTGCTTTGTGCTTTTATGAGATGTGGTAAAGAGGGAGATTCTTCTGCCCGTGTGACAGAGAGCTGTGGTCACGGATGACGACAGATGCTGCTGCTGACCCACTGGCAAGGACTTGTGTTAAACTTTTGACACTGACTCTGTGCTCCCAAAAGCTGTTGCTTTGTTTCAGTTCGCAGTTCAGTGATGGGAACGTGGAAGGAGTATTTCAGCTTCTCCAATTCATTCGTATCTTTTGTGCATAAAGACTTTCTGGACTAACAGTGGCTCTCCACGTTCCCTACTTACAGACCTGGAACTAGCTTGTGTATTGCCAGCATTGTGGTTAGCCATTCATAAGGAGTCAGTAACTTTTTCCACAGTCTTTAGCAGCATAAGATTTTTCCTGTAGACATTCTGAGTTGAAATAACTCCTGGTGTGAATGCCTGTACCATGTGGCATTTGATGACTTACTTAAGATCAGCGTTTTGGTCTTACTGAAACTGGCAAAGACCTCCTAAACTGAATATGATCAAATTTTGGCTTGAAATACCTAACGATAGCACAACTGCACTGGGAATTCTACCTGACAGAATTAGATTGGGCTTTTCTCAAAACCAGTTTTGTTTGATCAGCTCCTGCTAAATTACCTGTATTTAACAGTGCTGGATTCTCCCAAGTGCTATGAATTACTTAAAATTGATTTGTGTGAAGTGTGTAAACTGTAAGATGTTCAGAAGTAACCCTTGAGTGTGAGATGTTAAAGCTCAGCTGCTTTGGAGAGAGGGAAGAGTTCTGGTGATGAAAGCTCGCTGCTTCTGCCTGAGTAAGTCCACTCATTTAGTTGAGGCTTTTCAATGTAAAAACCTGTCATTTTTCCTCTCTTTTATTTTGGTGTGGTGCTCTCATTGCCCAGACAACTCGATGAAAAGTGCCTGGTATTTTATTTAAGATAAAGCAATAGCTGTGTGAAATAACACAGCTGTCAGAACAGCTGTGCTGGGAAAGCTTGGGGTAAAAGCGACATTTTCCATGTCTCGTACGGTCGTGAACATCAAGCAACAGGTCACAGCATGTGAACTGCAAAGCATTGGATTTCAGTGAGCTTCTGACAGAGCAAAAGGTTTGTGCCTGCTCTGCTGGGGCACAGCCACCAAATCCTTCACAGTTCCCATTGAAAGGGAAGCAGCAATGGCACAAGGCTCAGTGAACAAAACGGCGGCGTTGGCCTCAGAAAAAGCAAACCTCAGACTTCTCCTTTGCTTTCTGCACTTCCTGTTCTGGAGAGACTCAAGTGGCAGCACAGATGAGGAGCTTGAGTCTTTGTAGTCACACCCCAGCTCTTTGATTTCGTTCTTAGCATCTCGGACATGGAATATCCTGCTGGACCTCAGTGCGGGTGGTTGTTTCCCTGTGCTGTTCGTGTGGTGGGCTCTATGCCCAGAGTTGTTTTAACTCATCTCCATGACTGTCACTGCCCCCTTTCTCTGATTTTAAGATCTCACAATGTCTTTACTGTGCTGCTCATCTTCCCTGGCTCTGGCTCTGGTGTTGTGCCCAAACTCATCTCCAGGCCCAGTGCTGTGGGTTTTTTCTGCTCCCAGCAGTCTGCCTCAGAACCCCTCTTTCCCCCCTTCCTGTTTCTGTCCCTCTGCTGCTCTCTGCAGTGCTGCTCAGACCACTCCATCAGTGACACCGGTTATTGCCCCTTTCAAGACTTGTAAAGATTTGCTCACATGCTTCCTGTCATCAGGAGCTTTGCAGCAAATACAGCAAAGGAATTGACTCCGGGATTCTTTGGGCTTCTTGTTTCATCTCACCCCACAAAAGAGGCAGCAATGGTATGTGCAAGCCTGAGGAGAACTGAAGCTCCCTGGGCTCTGGGGCTTCATCTGATGCACCCAGGCTGCTGCTTCAGGAGCAGTTTGTAGGTTTGTAGCTGTTACCCTACTTGACACAGGTTGAGTGAGCCATAGGTGACACACGCCTCTGAAATGGTAATTTTTTTAATGGCAAGGCTTATCACCATAGTAAAAATAACGAGCAGCCGGAGCTACAGATTTTAGGCAGCAAACTGGAAGAAAAAATCATGGAAAGAATGGAGCAGTGAAACCTCTGAAGATTACAGATGAGGGATTGAGAGTTTATGAAGCGAGATAGAGCGCAGTCCTTCTTGAAGAGGACAAAAGGCTTGGACTGAACTTGTTAGGAAGTGGTTTTGCATTTCTAGTGAGTGTTGGTATTTTGGTCTTGTGGCACGCTGCTGTTCTTCTCAGGAAAAGTTTATGTAGTAGTCTCCTTTCTTCTCTCATTTCCTTGTGCCAGTAGTTCCAGTGTGTTCTGTGTGGATCAGAGACGTGCTAGTTTTGTTTTCTCATACGCTGCCGTGTGTATGATCTAGGCTGTTCAACCACAGAACAGGTTTAAGTGACCAGCTATCTCATTTGTGATTTAAACCATCCCAAGGTATTGCTGAGCTCAGTTTTCACTTCGAGTCTAATGTTTCCTTTAAATGCGTCTGAATTACAAAGCCATCACTCTGCAGCTTACTGTTGTTTCAGCCTTGTTTGTAGCTGCTGCTGAGTATTGTTCTAATTTGTGTTTAATATCCTCACCTTGAGAACACTGGGAACTCCTATGCCAGCTCTTTGTAGCTGCTGGAAATCAGGGCAGTGCTGAGGTACCACATTAATTTTTTCAGTAATAAAACCCTTCTAACATTGCTTTCAGGTGATACTGACTGCTTCGTGTCCCCCAGCACGACAGAAACAGCTGGATGCAGCTTACACTGCCCCTAACTGTTGGTGCAGATGTTTTGTCTGGTTTTCCTTCTGTTCTGATCCAGGCAGTAGGAGAAGTTGGGTAAGAAGCAGCAACTGTGTGTGGGGGCAGTGCTTTCCTCCGAACCAGCAACAAGGACTCCCTAAATGGCCTGAAGTGAGACAGGTTTTTTTTGTAATATACATGGAAAAGAAGCTGTGTCAAGGGGAGTGATCCCGCTGGGAAACGTGAGCATCAAGGAAGTGTAGATCCTACCTTTTGGGCATTAGTGAGGGAAAAACTAGGGCAGTGGTGACTGGGGGGGTTCTGGGAGAAGAGGGGTTTGAATTAAGTTTTTGTGTGGTCTTTCATCTGGAGTAATTGAAGATAATTGCTACTCTGAAATCCACTGAAGTTAGGAAGCCCTTCAAGTGCACATTGTATCTGCCAAGTACATCGGCAGAGCCAGAACACACTGTGTCTGGAATGGACTCTCCCATGGGCAAAACTGAAGCTTATGGTTTGCTGTAAGATAGCCAGAAGTTAAAGCAAGATAATAGGTGCTGCAGTGATTGATCAGAACTGAAAGGCTGGGGACAGATGCAACTGTTGATGACTAACCTTGCTTTATCCTCTGAGAAAGAACCTTCCATTAACAAAATAGGAGATTCATCCTGCTTGTAGCTGGCTCATGTCTGGCACGCAGCACACACAGCAGCAAGAGCTGTACATCTCCAAGCAGGGCAGGATGGGCTCTGTGAGGAGGTGCTTTGGACAGGGTGCTTTGCAGCACCTTGGTTCACTGCAGTGGAGTTGGTCTGTGATTATTTAGTCACTCTTGCTCTGTAGACCCTTGCGTTGGACACAAGGCAGCAAGTGGAAGAATCGGCTTGTCTTTGCGGTGGGAGCATCCAGTGGCACTTCTGAAATAGAACACTCTAATACATATATGTTGTCCTGGCTTCAAAGCTTGTATGTTTTTCTGAAGTCAGAGCATAGGAACTTGGCAAACCCTGACAGCGGCAGATACCTTATATCATCTCTGTGTAGCCCATTGCATCTCTTCATTCAGGAAACATAGGATACAAATTGTGTGTGTGTGTTGTGAGAGGGGAAGTTACAAACATGCCTAGTGCTTTAGAGTGGGTGTTTATAAATTGTCGTTCCTTAAACACTAAATTTTATCTTTGAAACACATCAGAGATACCTCTTTGGCTTCAGAGTAAGTTGGAAGTGGGTGGCCATCTATTCTGGGGATGAGGAATGGCATTTTGTCAAAGGATGGGCAGGTAAGACTAGAGAAGGGCGTTATCTAGACAGGGAAGATGATGCATGGGGGACTTGGTCTGAGACTAAATACATAGGAGCAGGACAGAGAGGTCAAAGGAGAGAGTAAAGGCTTTAGTTTGGGTTTGTGGAACCAAGATGCAGGTTAGGAGGGTTTGGAGTAGGAGACAGATCTCAGATCTGCACCCAAGTCCTGACCTGGCTCTTGCACTTCAAAAATAATTAAGTAGTATTATTATTATAAGTAAATATTTGAGAACCAGATATTCCAAAGAGGGAAAACTTGACATCACTGAGTCATTTCTTAGTGCCTCCCGAACTTGGAAAGGTTTCCTGTTTGTTGGAGAAATCAAGAACCACTTTGTATATAGAGCTGAGTGTTGTAACAGAGTGACTTGAGTCTGGATCCCACTGACACTCTGCTGGCCATCACTTTAAAAGATGAAGGCTGTGTGCTTTGTGCTTACACACACGTGCCTGTCCAGTCCATAGAGACTGTTTTGAGACTGACCTAGTTTTTGTGAGCACATGGTTAATCTGCCCCTAGTTAGCTGGATGACTTGGTCTAATGCCCAAGCTGAGGCTTGCTGTAATGGGGACTTTGGTGAGGTGCAGACTCTTAAGGAAGCTCCAGCCATGAATCCAGCAATCAGAAGGATTGCTTTTCCTCCTGTTATTATCATCTTGAAGTGCAGTGGTTTGGTTGGAAATAAGGATGTGTGCAGCCTGTTTTGTTCAGGGAGCCATCAGGATTAGCTGTTATCTTGAGGACAAGTCAGGAAAGGCTAATCCTTCATTGTGTGACAGGACAAAGAACTTGAATAAAACAGCTCCTCATCCATCCCAGTTTCTTAATTAAGGCGTTCAGAAGATACCTGAGGATTTGAGTTGTGTTGGGCAGCAGTGAGAATGGGCAGAGAGAAGTACATCTGAGCCTACATCTAATACATCTAATGTATTTTTCTCTTCTGAACGGATGGAGAAAGCCATCCTTGTCTTGGATAGGAGGATAGATTCTTACTTTATGCCTTGCTGGAGCTGTGAGACTTGGTTCTTGGAGGAAATAACATTGTGCTGTGATCAGAGCTGCGCCCTGCACTGCCTCTTATAGGTGAATCCCACCTGACTGGAGACCCTGGAAGGACACTGCTGAATTCCAAATCTGATCAATATATAAACCCTAGGAATACCTGTGTAGTTGGGTTTCTCCCATGGGTCAATGATGTCTGACCAAACTTAGTTAGCAAGCTTCCTTTTCCATTTTATTTAGTGTAGAAAAGATGAGGATGGGAGAATAAACCACTTGGCTACCTCTGTATAAACAGAACCTCTGAAATGTCCCTTGTGACTAGGCAGTGAAAAAGTAATAATAAAGAACTTGTCTTTCTGAGCTGCAGTGGATGTGAAGTGTCTTCAGCTGGGCTTCAGAATGGAAGTTTTTGGCTGATATATATATAGAGGGTCACTGTAACCTGGATAGTGGGATTCTGTGTGTTAATCATGGAAATTTGGAGAGAATATTTGCCTTTCTCCTCTCAGATCTATTAAAGGCAAGTTCTGTGAGCAGCTTAAGGTGCCAGCAGCATGGAGGTGTCAGAGCCTGTAAGCATGGGAGAGAAAAGCCAGGTTTGTTTGGTGATGGGAAATAGAAATGAAGCGCTGATGTGGGGAAGGGGCTTAATATAAACTAGCTGAGGTCACCAAAGGGATGGTGGAAACAACCTCAGCTCAAATGCTTTTGGTGCTGTGTTATACTTGGTGTATGGTGTTTTGAGAACTACTGGATTGTTTTAATATAAACAATTGAATTATTACAGAGAAGAAAGAAAAAGCAGCTCTTTTAAATGGATGGGTGCATTGGGTTTTGAGGCCATATCCAGTTGTTACTTTTAAAAAACCAAAACAGGTTTAATGTAAGGTAATTTTCTTTTGAACTGTCAGAGACTGAACACAGAGAATTGTCCAGAGCTGCTTTAGGCAGCAGCTATAGGAGCTGTATTGGTGTAGCACTCACCTGCAGCAAAGGCTTTGCTTGATGCTTTTGGAGAAAATGGGACCTGGCAGGCTAACTGTGCCTTGGGACAGCACTGGGTGGCTGCTCTGTGAGCACCCCTGTGCTGGCAGGGGCCTTGGGCACACTCTGAGGATATATCTGTGATCTGTACAGTTATCTTTTACAAGCTCACCATGTTTGTGGTCTCTGGTCTGGTGCTGGGGGATAGATTGAGTTGAGCTGTTAACACCAGGTGACTCCTCACCTCAGCGCAGGAGCTGCCAATTCCTCTTCTGCTTCCCTATTCCTAAAGTCCCTGTCCTCCATGGACATTGTGGTTCCCCGAGTGCTGACAAGGCAGAGGATGGCAGTCATTGTGCCACTGGGTTTCTGTTTTACAGCTCACAGCTGCAGTTACTAATGAGTTCTGTCTGTTGAGTCCTCCCGTGCAGAGTACCCAAGTGCACTTAGCATATGTCAGGAAGAAGCTTGGCTTTTAGGCTAGGTGGGGGAACCACTGGTTCATTGATGAACAGGGAAGATGCAAGATGACAGCATGGAACACCCGTTCCTGCAGCAGGCAGGTAGCAGTGTAACTGAGTGCTCTGCGCTGTTGTCGATGGCTCTGTGCGTGGTGTGAGTACTCTGCCTGCGCAGAGGATTAATAGTCCAGGATTTGTCTAACCTCATTTCCTGTAGAAACCTCCCAGCTGCTGAGCTGCTGCTGCTGTTTCGTGTTCCAAACGCATCCGACTTGGAGCAGAGAACTTAATTCTGCTCTTCTGGACTGTTGCACCATCTTTAATTGATCCTTATAATGCTTAAAACATTTTGGCACTAATTTCCTGTTAAAAGCTTATCTGGACTCCTGGCGGTGTGAACTTCCATGGTTATCAGCTGGAGACCTCTAAAATCTTGGCAGAAATCCTGATTGCCCGAAGGGTGGGGATTATCCTCCTGCATGCCTAGACCAAAATGACCTTTCTGTGTCACAAAGAACTTGGGAACATAATTAGAAGAGTTTGGGGAACCAACTGATTCTGTTCCCCTAAATCCCAAAGTTTCAGCTGAAAGTGTATATGGGGGTCCTCGCAGAACGTCGAGTTCTGGGTATTTCTGGTGGCTTCTTGCATAGAAGTGAATTTCTACTGGTGTTTTGAGCAACTTCGAAGTTCTGTTACGGTAATGAAACAAAGGTGAAAGTTTTGACTGATTTTTATCAGGAGGGGTGCTTGAGAACCAGTTGAGCTTCAAGCCATTACTTGCAGCTTGTGTGGCGATGGTGGCTTCTATAAAAGAGCCAAAGCCTGCATGTCATTTAAATTTTGATGACCCAAAGTCCTTTTTAGGACTCCTAGAATAGGAAATGCCCATTTATCCTTTTATACTTTGTCCACACTGAGTGTTGTACCCTGATGTGAAGGATTGCTGATCAGAGGAAGGCCACCACAGCAAGCTCTCTTTTCAAGTAAGCACCCAGCAGTCTGTGTAATGCTGTTTTAGCTGTGCTGCTGGCAGTGCCTTCCTCCAAGGGCTGCAGCGTAGGTGAAGCTCCAGTGCTCAGCTTCTGCTCTTGCTGGTCTGATGTCCTGAGAGCATTGCTAAGGTAGGGCAAAGAGAGCTTCATTTACCGTCTGTTCTGGTTTATGGCTGAGAGCACATGGCAGCACAGGATGAGAGCCCTAAATATTTATGCAGAGCTGTGGCAAGAGGCTCCTAGAGCCAGTGCTTTAGAGTCATTAGCTTAGAAAGAGGTTTAGGAAAAGGCATGACTTGCTCTTGTATAACGAAGAGAGCACAGGTAGGGTCATGCCCACTGGATCTAAGCTCCATCCATGTCTCTGGGTTTAATCCTTCCTACTGAATGGCTTTAGGGACTTCCAGCTGAGTGCTATATTTTTCTTCTTGGAAGCAGTCTTCAGAAGCATCCGGTACTCTGTGGATTAAGCCCAGGTTCTTAGACAGAGGCTAGGATTAGCAATGAAATAAATGGGAAACCATAGTTTGGACACAGCCAGCAGTTCATTAGAAAGCAGGAAAGGGTGGCAGAAAGCTACTTGCAGTTTCAGAAGTGTTACTGTCACCTCCTTCCAGCTGCAAAGAAAAGCATGTTATCAGACCAATAAAGACATAAAACTTGTCTACCTTTGGGTTGTCCAGGCCTTTTGGAGGAGGCAGCCAGCGTTTGGGTGCTGCATCCTTGCCTGCTGTCCTCTTGGCTGTGCTCAGACCTCGTGTCGGTGTGCTTTCTGAAAGGCAAGTACAAGTTTGTTCATGAAAACTCATTGCCTGCTCTTGTTCATGGTTGCCACTTCACATTGGTGCAGCTGCTTAGAAAAGTGCTCTGAGAATGGCAGCAGAGTCTTAATGAAGTTTCCTCTGCTTGTAGGCCTTCAGTGGGTGTAATTACTTGGCAGTAACTTCTTTAAACCTTATTTGAATTAAAGCTACATGTTTTGGCTGGTTATGCCACCACTGTATTAGTGAGGAATGCAGGAGAGAGTGTTAGCTTGCATTAACTGAGCTGCCTTAATCCTTTGTAACCATACTTTTTAGTCTGTTATTGTCTTATAGAGAGAAAAAACATTTGCCCAGGGGACAGCAGGGTTCATCCTCAGCATCTCTGCATAAGGGCAATATTCTTTGTCTTATTAAGGACAAAGAAAGTTCTTAGTAAGTGGGTGTTGAGAATTAATACAGTGTAATTCTGCATAAATACTCGATGGGGAACTGTCTGTATCTTAAGGCTGAGGTTTTATAATCCTTTTCCCTGCAGCCCCCTCAGTGTGTGGGTGCAGAATGGGTTCAATGCCTGACACAGTGTTTTTAATGGTTTCATACAGCCTTCAGCCCAGATGTTTCACTAAAAAACCCTCTTGTCTGAGCAGGGCGACTCCAGGGCACACACCTCTCGTGTTCATTGTCCAGGTCAGCACAAATACTGTTCCTTGCCTCTGTACCTTTGCTATCATGACAAAAGGGAAATTTGGTTAACCTTAACACAGGTATGTCAATAAACCTCACCACCGCCTTCCCTTCCCTTGTTTGTTCAACGTTATCACAGATCGTTTTACTGACGTACTTATATCCTTCTCCTATTAAGACACTTCCTTTGGCCAAGGGGATCTTTATTTAAAAAGCAAACAAAAAACCAACCAACGACAGAGAGACAGTCACAGATTTAATCTTCATAAAGCAGCAGGGCTTTTACTTCCCTGGGAATGTTCGTGAGCTGTGGCTTTTCCAGATTTTGGCCATAGCAATTTTGGCTTTTTCAGATCATCTTTCCCCCTTTTGTGACTCCTCAGAGTTGAAATGTGCTCTGTAGTCACTGCGAGAGCCTTTTGCAGGTGCACTTTGTCTTGCTGCATTTTCCTGGAAGCCACCTCTGATCCTGTGCAATAGTGAAGTTTGCTGATGGTAGCATCACTACTCGTGTTCTTGTATTCAGGAGAAACTGTCCATGTGGTTTCTAGGCCAAAAATAACACCAGAGCTCCTGCAGCCTCAAAGAATTAGCCTAATTTCAGAACTGGAAAGTAGGGTGAAGATGAAAAGGCTATTTCAAAATATATAAAATAGGAGCTGAGTGCCCAAGCATTAGGGTGAAAAGCTCTGTCTGGAGCTCTGGGTGGTGAATCAGAAGTGTTTATGATGATCTCCTGCATGGACTTTATTGCAGGGGCAAGCCTCTACTCAATTGCAGGTCTGCTCTCATTGAAACCAAGTGGTGCAGTCCTGATAGGGGAACTGCAAGCAAGGAAGGTGGAAGGTGAAGGCAGTGTCGTTTTCCTCCTGGTTGTGATGTGGCTCCTCCTCATCCCTGAGGTTGCTCTGCAGAAAACGCGTCATTTCTGAGTCCATGGCATCTGCTTTGTGCCATCTGCCCTCGTGGTTCCTGGTGCAGGGGAAGTGTGAAATGTGTAACCCCATGTGTTCTGGTAGGTGGTCAAGGCCTTCTCCCTTACAGAAAATGCCTTGTTTCTGTTCAGCCAGCACAAAGGCTCTTTTATAGCTGCTTGGCTATACATCTGTCGAGGTGCCTCAGACTGTTAGCACTGGTTACTGTTTGAGGTATGCAGGCTCTGAGGCTGTGATGTACAGTGATATGTTGTTTATATGTTGCCTCCCTTTCCTTTTGAGGATAGGGAGCTGTGCTGTGTCTGGCTCTGAACAAAGCTGGTGTAGTTATGTGAAGGAGCAGTAGTGGTGGATGGATTCTCCCCTTAAAAGCAGTACAGGAATCTGTTTCACAATTTGAATGAAACGTCTGAATTTAGCTATGTGACTGCAGGACAATAGGACTTTCTCTGGGGAAAAGTGTGTTGAATTTCTGCTCCAGGGACAGGCCTGGCTTGAAAGAGTGTATGTACCTCCACAGGGCACTTAACAGCTGGATAAAACCCCTGACTTCCTGAAGCTTTTGAACTCTATTGCAGCCTCTGGATTCATTTCCCCATCTTCTCCCTTTCCTGCCCTGATATTTTTTCCCCCTGCACATGTCCTTGTGCTCATTTCACAAAGAGACTTTGCTGAAACCAGTTCTGCCCAGAAATGCACACTCATCTTTTGCAATGTAGGGGAAGGAGTGAGAGGAGGCTTTGTAAGCTGACCGTTCTGGTGAGTTCTGAATCTCTGATGTTTGTCTCCTTTGGTTTTCAGACATCTTAAGGTTTGCCATCTCTTGGCTTCTGTGTTTGCTTTTCTATGTGTTGGGTTTTATTTTAACCCCATAAAGCTATCTGACAGCTCTTCAGTTCCAGGCCCAAATAGCATTCTGATGCTGTCACTGCTGCCTTCTTGACTGAAAGTAGAGTTTTGGTGGAAAACTAGCTTTCAATCAAATTACCACGAGATAGGTCTCATGGGGTGAAGGAAGAGCATGAGAGGAATGTGCCCTGTTTCACATAAGCTCTTCTGCCTTGAAGTTGGTGTTCCCTTCTGCTCCATTAGCATGGATAAATACTGAAATCTGGTAGATGAGGATGGCAAAAGGTGACTTGGAACATACCATGGACCTCCCTCCCCACTGAGTCCCCATCCCTTGAGAACAGCAGCTCTGCCCTACCCAGGCCCTGGCGTCAGCTCCCAGCTCTGGCTTGTGAACATGTGCCCGTTCTTGCTCTCCTCTCCGGGGAGTATTTCTCATTGAAGAGCTGCTTAGGCTTTGAAGATGCATTTAGGTTTTTTGTGGCCTCTTTCACAAGAGGGTGAGAAGTTACTTTTCAACTTAATTTTAGCCTGGCTCTCATTCTCAAGCAAGCTCGAAGAAGTGTGGGTTTGACCTTGCTCGCAGGGAACCTTGGAGGACCCTGATTTCCCACCACAGTGAGGGAACCGTTACCTCAGGTCTGCAATTTTGTGCTTCAGCATCAAAGCCCATTGCAAACCTTTCCCATGCTCCTTCTGCCACAGCTCTCCCCGCATGGCATGGGGTTATCCCCAGGGCACAGGAGGAGGCACCGTCGGGGCAAGGTGCAGTGTAAGAGGTCCTGACTCTGTGTCCTGCAGCCAAACCACACCTTCCCTCCCCTCTTTCACCAGTCACTTCAATTAAAATTCCACTGTCAGGGCTGCAGGGACTGAGGCAGGAGCAGACTTGTTTTCAGCAGGGAGAGGGAGCACCAAATTTGCTGCCAGAACGAGCTCCTTTCTGACAGTGGGCTCAGGAAATGTCCCTCCCCAGCAGTGCAGTGCAGTGAAGTCACAGGTAGGAATGCCAGGAGTAATCAGAGTTGTCCCCTTCAGTTCCCAGAGGGCATCAAAACAGAAGCAAATTGAGCTAGAAGTGAAGAGCCCTGCAGATAAACCTGTGGTTGTCCATGTTCTCCATCAGCCTCTGAACCATGGCCCAGAGCACTTGTGGAAGATGATTTCTCTACCAAGCAGGGGGGAGCTGCTTTGCTGGCACCAGGGAGCAAAGTGGAGGAATGGGGAAGAACCTCCTGGAGGTGAGAGGTGGTGAAAGCAGGAGAGCCAGAGCGAATCCCTGGGGGGTTTTATGAGTGTGGTGGAGTCCAAGCAATTTCAAATATTCTAAACAGAGGTCTCATGGGCAGAGATACGAGGGGAACCAAATTCCTTTGGCATTTGCAATATCAGGCTGGCGAAAGGAACTGCTCTTGTGCAACGCTCTTGCTGAGCAGTTACAGAGCAGATGCTGATCCTTTTATAACTGCTGTTCACAGTGAACCCGTTTCTCTCTGTGAGGGAGAGAGTCCAGGTGCCTGTGTAAAGTGTGGAGCTGTTTTACAGATGCTCCCCATTGCACTGGGCCAGGACTGTGGTAAAAGGTGAGTTTGGAAGTACTGAGACCAGAGGAGAAGCAGTCACTTGCTGAAGAAACCATCTCCTTAAGGAGTGTGAGGACAGCACAAATGTGCTTAATCTTAGTTGCAGGCAGGTTCTCTAATGAGAAAATGGAGCATGTGGTGGTGACAGGTTGAGATACTATTTCAGAAAGTAAATTGGTTTAAAGTGCAAGTAAACAGTAAAATGTTACAAGGCGCAAGCTGAGGAACAACCTGCTGTTTTCCCTGGCTCTTGCTGTGACACAGCTCTAATCCTTTAAGCTGGAAACCATATCTGATGGGCTACAATAATCTTACTTTTTTCTAGCAGTAGAGCTCCCCTGTTTCAGTCTCCCCTAGGCAAGGAGGAATACCTGCCAAGAAAGCATTGCACCCTGAGACTCAGCTGCATTGGCGTGCCAGCAAAACCATCCTGCACTTAAGTGACTGCATGATGCTGATGGGGCATGTTCTGGTGTGGCAGCTCTATGAAATCTAAGTGGGAGTGCTCATGCCCCTGACTGATGGCCAGCAGAACCCCTGAGCAGCCTGCGTTGTAGCTGGTATAATTTCATGCCTAGTTGCCATGCAGAACAGCCAGCTCCTTATGCAAAAACTGAGGTTGGAAAGTGACTTCTTAAGAGTATGTTTTCTTCCTGTCCAAGCAGAGAGTGTGCAGTGAAGAACAGTGGCTTGGGGTTTGTTTTCTTTGGGAGCCAGTGTAACGTCACTGCTTGTCTTTGTGTCTGCCTCTCTTTGTGTGGTGGGACAAAAAAGTTGTGTCCAGTTTGGGGTTGGTGCCAGTTCTATCCGTATGATGATTATATGCAGGAGAAAGGAGCTGCAGTGGTTCTTGTGGTGCCTCGATGGTAAATAATGATGAAATATGGCTGTATCTTCATCTTCTAGTTAGACTCCTCCAGTTGCCACACATTGGAAAGCGCCCCTGTTCTTGTTAGTGTTGTTTGTGTGTTCGTGCATGCTGGGGTTAGCTAAAGTAAATGTTCACATCCTTGTGTGTGCTGGAGTATAACAGCATCGCTGTAAAATATTCCAAGCCGTGTTCCTGAGCATTGTCACTTGGATGATGCTATCACAGGGGGGTTTATTTCATCATT
Source organism: Pezoporus wallicus (assembly GCF_028554395.1). Taxonomy (NCBI): domain Eukaryota; kingdom Metazoa; phylum Chordata; class Aves; order Psittaciformes; family Psittacidae; genus Pezoporus; species Pezoporus wallicus. Next base: position 950,032 of record NW_026642624.1, read on the forward strand.
TTTTAATCCTGAAGTGTTTTGCAGAGGTGCTGCAGTGCTTTCCCCATCAGCCTCTGGGGAGAAAACCATAGATATAACTTTGAGACTTGGAAATATCACACTGACTCAGTCCTGCATCTCACCCCAGACAGCAGTGAGCTCTGAAAGCTAAAGTGAGCCCATTGATATGTTGATGATCAGTACTTTTTTCTTTCTGATTAACATTCAACCTGTGTCTTCTGTAACATTCCAAACAAACCATGGGGTTGTCCATTCTTCCTAGATCCAGTTGCTGGGTGGATTTGAGCCCATCCTGCCAGAGAAGCTGCTGGTGGTCTATTCTGTTAGGGCAGTATCCATGTTTTTGCCTGTGGTGCTGTGGTTATATGTATGATCCAATTTGGGTTGGTTTTCATTCCCAGAGAGTCATCCTGAAGGGCTGAAGGTGACAGATTGACAGCGTGGAGAGAGTGCCTCTGTGTTTGATCTGCTGCAGCATGGAGTCTGTAATCCCATAAGGATTGCTGTGTCTCTGCTGGGAGCCCGGGTGTTGTGCAGAAGGTGCAAAGGGCTGTGTGCTGCAGCCTTTGCCTTGGAGATCTTGTGTCCCAAGAGGTGTAAGAGAAGTGCATTAAATGGCAGGACATCACACAGCACCATGAGCAGCATTAAGAGAGTGAGAATAGATGCATATATTCTGAATTATATTTCAAGTTAAACCAAATTCAGTTTAGACACATGACTTAGTAAAGAGAGAAGTTCTTGTCTGTGCTTTAGGAGAGCTTCCTGGCTGCCCCCTTTGTCAAGCTGGCTGCTTTGGGTGCCCCTCGTCTGGGTGCTGCTGTGGAGTGGCCACCTTGGTTTTCCTATGGCATCAAGGGTGGGTTCCCTGTAGGAGCTCTGGTGGGGGTGAGCCTGGGCTCACTGGAGACCCCAGCCACAAAAGGAGGCAGGCCAATGGGCCAGCAGGCTCATGAAGGTGGCTCTTTGTGGCTCTCTATGGCTTTTGGACACAAGAAGATACCTGAAGGAGGCAGATAGCATTGGAAGTCTGGTACCTTCCCACCCATGCTGTAAGTTGCCAGCTTTGGGCAGTTGTACTTTAGTCTTTGAGAGTGGGGGCTCAAATGTAGTGGTTAACCAGGCTGGGATGGCAGCTCTCCCCATGGAAGGTACAGCAAATGTCATACCAGCCTCCCAGAAGGGCAAGATGCAGGATCCGTGTCGAGTGGCCAAACACAGCTTCCCTCCTGCCCCTTCCCAGCCCTTTGGTTGAAGGTCAGGGCTGAGAGGTCTGCTCTTCGTGCCAGGGTAGCCTGGGAAGCTTCTTGCCTTGTAGTGCCACTGAAAGTGGGAAAGTTGTAATGTCTGAAGGGGAATTAAAACATGAGAGCATCCAGAGAGTGCTGGGGCACCTTCATTTGTGGATTGTACCTTTCCAGACAGAGCTACCATTGCACCCAAGCTTCATCCGGTGGGTAGATCCCTGCTTACCCAAACCACAGCAAATTTACAGAATAATAGTTTGGAGAGATGCTAAGTCCCTCCATTTCTGTCTTCTATTTGTGGGGAAGTGCTAGAGAGATTAGAGATTTGCACATGTGCATGTGAGCGATATATATACACACAAATATATATGTGCACCCCTGTTCTCTGAAGGAAGAAGGGGCACCACTGTCAGTGATGGGAGATGCTTTCCCAGTGGTTCTCCTACGTCTTCTCTCTCTGAGCTCTCGGGAGCTGGAGCTGTCAGGAGGAGCAGGGGCAGAATTACGTGTGAGGCTCATCCAGGCTTTATTCCTTGCTCTGCAGTGAAGATGACCTTGTTGGCTTGATTGATTTAGGCTTGCTGCAAATCTCCTCCGCTCAGCAGGCTGCAGGAGGAAGCTGCTGGCAGTGTCTCCAGGTAACAGGCATAAACCCCCAAGTGATTATAACATTACTTCATTTATAACTGAATGAAAGACGCAGGGGATGGCAGCCACAGAGCGGTTGTATGAAAGGGCAGGCAGCTCTGCGCTGTGGGAGAAGAGGGAAGGCTGGGGAGTGGTGCAGGCTTCCCAGTGTGTTCCATAGGCAGAGCTCAGGAAATGAGCATTTTTCTTTCTGTGTTTTCAAAAAGGGATTTCTAGGAAATGCAGGATGAAGTGGTCTTTGTTTGGAGTGGCCGCGCAGTCCCCTCCCGAGCAAGCACTTTATCGTGCCCGTTAGGCTGTGATGAGTGATGTGTTACAGTAGCAGGTTTGTTACTCTCTTCGACTGCTGCTGCCTTCAATAGCCAGAGAAAACCAGGCAGAGAGCTTGCTTGAAGCAGGTCAGTGCTAAATCTGCTGTTAAAGCCCTTTCAGGGGAAATCCTTGTGGCAGAAGCTTTCACATTTATTAATTGGTCTAATTTCTCTACCCAGTGAAAGATGTCTTAGATCATTCCAAAAGTAAAGAGTCAGGTCCAAGTAAATGTATATTTAATGAGATAGCATTATAACGAAGGAAAACCATTGTAGCTAGACAGAAATACCTCAGAAATGCCTTTTGCAGTCATAAAATGGAGTGAAGATGTATTTTTTTCCCCTCTTGCATTCCCTCCTCCTCCCCCAGCAAAACCTTGCTGAACGTGTCTGGACAATGAATGTTCTTTATGGGGGTGAACACGCACTCTTAAAGGTTAAACTTGCTCTGTAAGGTGTTTGCACTCAGATAAAGCTCTTTTATATGTGACATTTCCTGCATTATAGCAACAAGCTTTGAAAGCAGAGTGTTTAAGGAAGACTTCCCACAAGCAAGGCTGTATGTATGTAGCTTGAGCTTCCTTTCTAAAATGTCAGTGTCACTTAATGCCCTTAACACCTTCCTCAGCCCTGCTGCCAGTCCCTTCCCAGGCCTGGTGCATGGGGTATCCATGAGCTTGGGGACTGCTTGCCCTTCCTGTGATAGAGGTGTTTCTTAATGTACTCCCCAAGCTGTGCATTGAACCCCTTTGCTACAGCAGCCTCCAGGCTGTAACTCACTGAGGAATCCTTTCAGTCAAGGGGAACTTTCTCTGAGTAGAAACTCAACACAAGGCTTTCTCAGCACAGCTCTGCCAGGAGCAGCCTATACATATTGTATGTGTAAAAACATTCCTTTTATCCATTCAGGAGTATCACCTTTGGACTCTACCTGCAAAGCATGGCCACAGCACAATGATGCTCCCTTTGCTTGCTGTGAGCAGCTGCCTGTCCGCTTCCTGGCTGGAGACTCTCCCCTCCATGCATTTAGTTGCCTTTTCCCTCTGTTTTCCCCTATTTTTTGTTCTTTTTACAGATAGGTTTACACTGCTTTTGAAACTGCTCAAATTTCCATCTTGACCACATGAGGCTGACCACTGAAGCAACTTGCTTTGAATGCTCTTGAGGATGTGTCTTTTAAATCCTGTTTTTTCTTCCCTTCAGTCAAGTCCACAAAGAATACTCTGTTTTATGTGCTTTATATGTATGATTTCTTCTTAAAGGGCGACTCATTTCCTCCACTTTAGAGCTATTTTCTTAAATCTGTCACTTCCTGTCTCTTTCTTGGCTATCCCGTTTGCCAGGTTGTACATTTTTTGTACAACTTCTCAGATCCTTTGGGAATTGCGTTTTGCCCAGGCGAGGTGAAACGCCGTTTTCTTTCTCTGGCAAGAAATATTTGATGATTAATTTAATTGCTAAATTGGCTCCTAAGCAGAAGCAGGCTTGGAAAACTGAAAGGGAATTAATCATGCCACTTAACAGAAGGGACTTGAAAACATAGAGGCTGCACTGCAGACGTCAGTGCAAACCAAGGTGCGCTGTAGCTAGCAAGCTTGTAGTATTTTATTATGCTTCGTTTGGTTTCGTGCTGGCTTTCACTGCTTTTTGCCAGCTTGAAGAACAGACTGTTCTCTCCCAAGAAGAAAGCAAAGTTTTCTTGTCTCTGAGAGCACTACCTCGTTCTAAGGGAGCAGGCTCTGAGATTTAGAGTGAACACCTGAAGTACACGCACAGGGACGGCCCAGATGAGGCGTGCAGGTCCTTGTGTGGCTTTTCGGAGACCAAAAATGTGATCCACAACCTCTCTATAGGTTTGGAGAGTTCAGATGTATTCCACTGGTGCGTGATTGATCAGGAGGAAAAGCTCTGATCCGCTTCTCGTAGCCTCAGTGCGCATGGACCTTCATCCTTCACCTGTCCTGCAGCAAAGGGCTGGTTTTGCACCGTGGTTCTTTATGCGGAACCAGCCTCATACTTCTGAATGCTTTTCTTGACCTTTCTACAGACATGTCTCAATCCATTGCAACTGTCTTTAATGTATACACAATAAGGAATGAATTCTGGTGTAACAGAGAGCTCAGTCCAAACCAGCAAGGGTTGGATCTGATCGCAGTTAAGATTATTTAATTTATTTATACTAAAAGTGAAATACAGTTGAGTTACAAGAGCTGCTTCTAAATAAGACCTGGCATGAGGTTGATTTTTCCTCTGATGTAGATAGTGTAACTTGATCAGGTAGCAAGGTGATGCTGATTTACATCAGCTAAAGATTAGGCTTTGAAATCCTGTATGTGACTATATTCAAGTACTGCAAGGAAACAGTGAGGTCTAAAGGATGGTTTTGTTCAGTATTTTATTAAACCAAACTGAATCCCTTTTGGAAAAGCTGCTTCTTGCAAGCCTGCATGGCTCAGAGTGAGCTCAACTTCATGGGACTCCAAAGGCATTATTACAACTTCTGTAATTACCCAAAATAGCTGTTCTGTGCATAAGATTGGCATGATATTAAAGCTCAGTGTCTTGGGCTTTTGCAGGACTAGGCTCTAGTAATGACTCTTTCATTATCTAGCTGGAATCTCCCTTTGAAATGCATAAAGTGCTTTAGAAAGCAGGGGGCTGGGGTGTAAAATATCTCATTTTTATTAACCATGCAAGATCTGCTGTTGGTAGGAGGTGTCAGGTCTTGCATATCCTGTGACTTGGGAGGAAATGGGAACTCAGGGAGCAAACTCTGTGTTTGGAATGGTAGAAGCAATTTTCTGTTTGGCCTGCTGTCTCCGTTGGCAGAGGGAGAGATTAGCACTGTCATGGCAGTATGAAGGCATTAAATGTGATGTTTGGAGGTTAAATTAAGTGGAGGAAAGAAATGAGACGTTATGGATGTGAAAAATGTTCTTATGCAAGTAAAACCACCAGAGTTACTTCATACATGAATAAATGCAGTTCTTACAAAATGCACATCTAATACCGAGGTCTCCAAGGTGACTGTCATCTGATGAAATACCTTCCTGCAACCCCTAGATAAAGACATTGACTTTTTCTGCATCATTGGCTGTGCTTTAATTCAGGCATGCAAATAATGACTGAAGAACCTTACTTCCTTAGGGCCGGAAGTATCTTCGGAAGAACAAACCCTGACTGGTAGCAGCATTGTATTGAGCATGGATATATGGGGCCTATAAGGATGCTGGGGAGGGACTTTTTATTAGGGGCTGTAGTGATAGGACAAGGGGTAACGGGTTAAAACTTAAACAGGGGAAGTTTAGACTGGATATAAGGAAGAAGTTCTTTCCTGTTAGGGTGGTGAGGCACTGGAATGGGTTGCCCAGGGAGGTTGTGAATGCTCCATCCCTGGCGGTATTCAAGGCCAGGTTGGACAGAGACTTGGGTGGCAGGGCTTAGTGTGAAGTGTCCCTGCCCATGGCAGGGGGGCTGGAACTAGATGATCTTAAGGTCCTTTCCAACCCTAACGATTCCATGATTCTGTGGATCTGTCCCTTTTTTTTGCTGATTAAGCTGCTTCCAATTGCAAATCTTTTAGTGAAGTTTAATTAGTTTTGCATTTGTTTTTCAGTAAATGTTACTGCTGTGAGAACTGCAGCCTATGAATCATTTTTCCTTTATTTATACAGCAGTTGAGCAGAGCCAATATAAATGTGTTTGGTTTTGAGCATTGTTTTGATAGTGTATCAGATGTGGTTCATGCCATCACGCTTACGAGTGACTACACAACTTGTGTTAACAGTTACCTTGTGCACCTAAATTGAGATCTAAAATGCCTGACTTGTAAGTATGCATTAATGTATGTACAAATGTCTGAAACACTGCCCTGCTGAAGTGCAGGTGGAGCACTGGGGATCTGGTGTGGGCTTTGACCTGCAGGTGGGGAAAGGAATAGGGAAAAATACACAGTAAAGCAGAATTTTCCCAACTGGACTGGGGAGGGTGGTTTTGTAATAGGAAAAAGCAATGGGACTTGAGATGATGTCTGTAAACTTTGCTTTTCCTCTCCCTTGACATCTCAAGGGAGAGCTGAAGACTTCCTCTCTGCTAGTCCTGGAAGTGCTTTTTCATTCATTACTTGGGAGATCTGTTTTTCCCCCTTTAAGGTATAACCAAATAGTGTCTTGCCTTGGGATCAGACAAGAATACCTTATTTACACTGCTAAAAAGTCCCTTCATGTTTAGACTTTTGCTTTGCAAATATTTGTGAGCATTTTAGTAGATCATACCTTGACATTACTCTTTCCTCTGTCTGTCTATGGCCTGCTGTATGCTTGGGTAGCTTGTTGCGGTGTTGGGTTTTTCCCCTATCTCTTCCTTGTTTCACAGCCAGTTTTCTGGCAGGAACATCTTCAGAAGGTGCAGTGTTGGTGTAAATGTGTGATTCTTAGCTCCCCGGCCCTGAGCATGGAGATACCATTAGTACATCCCAAAGCACTTGCCTTTTTGCTGCGCTGGTGATGAAATTGCTTTCTAGCCCACACTGTAAGATATAAAACCGCTGTTGCCCTGCTTTTGTGGGAAGGTCTGTCAGGGGCCATTAAACATAACAGTCCAAATGCAATTTCCAGCTCAGGAAACACTTTGCTGTCTGCTGCAAGCTGGAAAGCAATACAAGGGCAAGGACCATCCTCTATCTGCTCTGCTGCTTGGATGCTTCCCGGAGGAATTCACAAGTGCCACTGTCAGAGCAGACATTACCCAGATGGGGTAATGAATCTGGCACAGCGTGGCTGCTCTATGTTCTTGGGTTAGTTCTGGTGCTGCCTCTGTCTTACTGAGTTGTCCTAGTGGTTGTCCAGCTGGCTTGTAAATTCTGAGTGTATGTCATCTGGTTTCACTGCAGCAGTAGGACAAAATGAGATTAAATCCATTAACTGTTCCTCTGACTCTGCTTTCCAGCACTGTGAGTGTTTCTGTTTCGTGGGAAAAGAGAGTGAAGGCTGTTACTGGCTCAGTGTCACCTTCTGGTTTCTTCCATCCTATTTAAGTGATGGGCCCCTCTTCAGAGCTTTCCCTCTCCCTGGTGGGTTTGTGTCACTGCTGCTATGTAAGCTCTTGGTGATGCTGGTGTGTTAAGAGCATTGCTCGTGTGGTGCTATGCAGCATCCTGTGGTCATCTTCTCCCACATGCCCGTTTCTCCACAGGTTTTTATTTCTGGTGCTTTGCAATCTTTTCCTGCAGCCAAATGACTTGAGTGCAGCTTTCTTTTTGGTTGTACTGCATTTGCACTGCTTCAGCCTCATGCTTTGCATTGAGGGGAGGCATTCAGTTTACTACAACCCATTTTCCTCCTCTTATTGTCACCTGGAGGATCTTCTGCGCTCATTTAACAGCCTTCAACCTCTACTTTGTACCTGTTAATATTTTCTTTGGATCCCTACCATCCTCTGGAGCATTGCCTCTTACTAATTGAGAGCTAATGCTAAGTAGGGCAAACATTGTAAAGGGCAGCTTTTCCATGAAGAGCCTCTTTAATTGCCAGTGGGAGAGGGTTTTATCTGTAGTGTTTCCTTTCCTTTGCTTAATGCAGGTTCAAGTATTGCCCTTCCTGCTGGTAGATGAAAACACTTTAATGAAGGTTAGTGCTTTGTATTTGAAAGGAGTGGATAATGAACCTTCATGGTATAGGATTATTTTTGGTATTAGGGAAAGAAATGGGCATCCAAATGGATGTATTCCACTGATATCCAGCTTAAGCAACGCTGGGTATCACTGGGAATGCACTTCTGTGATGTTGGTGATTGTCCCTCATTTGCTTTGAGGGAAAAGATTACTTGGAGATAATAGACCAAGGGGATCCCGCTGTAGTAGGGAATACTAAGAAATGTTGAGTCAATGGTTTCCATTTGTACCTCACTGGATTTGGGGGGGTTTGCAAGCAGTATTCTGCATGATAACACAAACCCAGTACCAAGTTGTTTGAGTGTGTGCTGTCTCCTGGTTTTCACCAACAGATCTTGTGCTTTCCTCTTCTGTGTCCTGGGAACATGGAGTGTTCAGTGGAAAATTTCCTTGACCTTGGTGGGATGCTAAATCTTGTTGTCAGTTGAACTTGCCAATTTATAGATGGGATTGGGTTGCTTTTAGCTAGGGCAGTTTGGTTTGTTTCCCTTCTCTTTCCTCCCTTTAAATCTGCTCTGGCCTTTAGAGCACTCCAAAGGGCACTGTGGCAGAGGAGGAACACCTGAGCAATGCAGTGTGAAGCCAAGAGTTTTTAACATCTGAATTAATAACCTTTCTTAAAGAAATCTGGCCTGGGGCTAGATGTGTGCAGGTGGGAAAGACACATCTGCTTTTTCTAGTGCTCTCTAATGGTTTAAGAACAGTGCCTTGGCTGTTCGCTTCTCTGGGGATCAGTACTAGTGATGAATCAGGTTTTCTGGCTCTTTTTGTCCCATTCGTGTTTCTTCTCCCTCCCGTGGGAAACCTTTCCATGCTTCGAACAGAGCCATAAGGCTGGTTAAACCGTGCCCAACCTTCCGAGCTGGCTGTGACCTTTGTGGTTAGGAAAACCCCAGCGCTGTCAGGCCACGTAAGGTGGGTGCGGTGCTTCCCACGCGCTGCCTTGGCCCTGCCAAGGGATGAGCCACCTTCTCATTCCCGTCACCCCTTGGAAACCCAGCCCGTTGGCCTCCCTGCTGTGCAAGGCTGGTGTTAGACAGCAGGTTAAGGCACTTCTGGAATAGCAGGCACATGTGAGGAGCGCAATGAATATCTAGTGTCAAGAGAAAATGCTTGGGAGCTGTCACACCAAGTGCTTAGTTCTTAGCCACATCAGCTCTCTGAGCTGGCTGGTCCCACAGCTTCATGTGCCAGCGCTAAGAGAAGGAGATAGGCCCCTTCCAGCAGTGTCACCTGTGTCTTAAATAGGATCAGGCTGCTCCTGAACATGAGTGGCCTTTCCCTGCTGCTGTAAATCCAAAGCAGCGATGGACCTGGCCTGCTGAAGCTACCTAACTTGAAATGATGGTCCATCAAACACTAGATACCCCTTCAGTGCTGGCCAGGGATGTAGGGCGCCTTCCTTTGCCTCCTGGAACGTCTTGTTTGTTTGGAAAGCGATTCCTTTGGTATGAATTTATATCAGGATTTAGTTTTAAACCAACAGCTTAAATTTAATCAGGCTTTTGACAGAGGCAAACTTGTGATTTGAGCTCTCCCGTAGTAGTTAATTTTCCAAGCATTTTGTAGATGCTCGGATGTCACTTCAGACGCTAAGGACAGTACCTTTGTGTTTTAAGGACAGAATGAAGTCACTCCTTGTTCTTAATTCTTCTTTCTGTTCAAGCTGTTTCTGTTACAGCTCCCACCACAGAATCAGGCACGAAAAAGGGATTTTTTGCAGCAGTGCTTTGCCTTTTCTGTATTTGAAGCACAAAGATAAGCATGTTTATGCTTGAACATGACAGCACTATGGAAAGTAACTGTTGATCTGATTAGTGTATTGAGAGGGAACTTTGCCTTCCTGCGCTTTATGGGTGTTCATCTGCCCGCGGCAGCAAAGGCAGAACAACTGCAGCTTCTGCCTCATCCCCATTCTGCAGCTACTCAGAGGGTGGAACAAGTCTGGACAGCAGACAAAAGGCAGGCCTGCAACAGTCCCTTCTGCATGTCAGCCTTTGACAAGTTTGTGTGTGTGAGGAAGCTGGAAGTCATAAAAGCTGAAGCAGGAGAGACTCCTCAATATCTTTAGGAAGACCCGTATGCTTTTTGTTAATGTTGCTTGATTGTTTTGTTCTTGTCTTGGTTGATTTTCGTTTCACGCTAAAATGGATTTTTATTTTCACCTTTCTTTGTTTTAATCCAGGCATTCAGGAAACCTGCAATTGAAATTGGCTTGTATTGATGGCTAGATAGAGCTGGGGAGCACACAACTGGAATTTCTCTCTCAGAAAGCAAGTATTCAGTTAAATCAGTAAATCCCCCTATGACAGTTTAATCCTAAACTGGAGCACAAAGTCTCATGCAATGAAACAAATGTCCCTGATGTTAGGGAGGATTCTCAGAAGCCTTATTTGACTGCTGCAAATAAAGACATGCTAATGTGCTGCTCATTCCCTGTTTCCCAGTTGTAAGCCATAATGGGTAAATATATTACCTTTCACCACAGTTGTGATTAAAATGGTAGGGTTGCTAAACTGGCAGCATACAAAACTCTTAAGAATGGGCACCCACCTGAGGTGGTGTCTTTCCTCTGTCCTTGATATTTGGCACAGCTGGAATGCAAAGTTTGGGGTGATATTCTGGCTCTGTAAAGTCAGGCTTAGGCACATCACTTGTTCTTTACCTGGACTCCATATTTGCCAGCAGCAGTGTTGCAGAGAGGGTGTGTGTTTAACATATGCAGTCTGCAAGACCACCACATTAAAGGGTAAAGTATGATGGAAGGGTCTGCATTTCCTTGATGAGATTTCTGTTCATGATCAAACTGTAGCCCTATTTCCTCTTTATGTCCTCTCCAGCTGTATGTGTTTGGTTTGACACCGCTGCCTTGTGATGCTGAGGTATTGCCTCCCCTTTTGCCTTGTGCTTTTGGCTCTGCCTGTACTGGGGTGCTGTGTATCACCTTACTTTTCGCTTTGTTAAATTTGGAGGTCAGAGAGAGGTTGGTTGGTTTTGGTGTGTCTTTGTTTTCCTGGGTTCTTTTCTTTCCTTTTGTATTGTTACTGAGCCTGATGGGTTCTCCTCTGGGGGAAGAGAGAGCCTTTGGCCATTCCAGGACTATAAATTATACATAGAATTGTCTTTAACTTGCTGATTTTGAGCAGCTCTTTTTTGGAGTAGCACTGGAGGTGATGATTAGAGCTGAGGTTGGTTGTCTGTGGAGTATGAAGTTCTCACAGCTGTCTGGCAGAGCTTCCTGCAGATCCTTGTTGCGCAGTTGGCTTGGGATCCATGGTAATAAAGTGTCTTTTCATGAGTTCTTTTTCTTTTTTTTCTTTCTTTTTTATTATCATTCTTTGGTTTCACCCTTCTCTGACTCCAGCACGAGTCAGGTCCTGCCTACGTGAGAACAAGATGGGCCTTTTCTGCCTGACAGTGGCATATCTGACTGCTCCCCAGATGTGCTCTGCAATGGGCAGGGAGAGTGTGTCTGGTTAGAGACAGCTCTGCCTAATTCTGGAATGCTGCTTAAACAGTCCTTCATCTGGTTTATGGGATGCATGGGAGAACAGTCTCTTATACCTGCCCAATTTCCACTCTATGGAGCAGACATTTCCCAAAAGTCATATGGGAATTTTATGGCAAAACCTTGCCTAGAACCTGTTTTGAACAATAGTCTTTGTCTTTTAGTTTTCCTCTTTGTAAGGGATTATTCATAAAATGCTGGAGATGCTCATTGAAATTCATCCCAGAAGTTCAGCATGCTGCGGAGATTTCAGATTATTCCAGACACCAGGAAAACACTCTGGAAATAGAGGTGTACGTAACTGGATACGTGCGCAGAGATCCCTGCAGAGTGTGTGTTACAGAGGCTCTTGTCTCTGCTAATAACAGCCTAAAAGACCTCAGGCATCTATTTAAGGTTTTGTTTTTTTTTTACTAAGGGGTACAGCAAAAAATATATGTAATATAATTTAATACTAAAATATAAGTGAAATGCAAAAGTGACCTCTTATTTAAGGTACTAGATTAGCCTGTAGGTCCTTGTAGTTGCCCTTGGGTTTGGTTCGTGTTTTTGAAGGGAGGAGTGGGGGAAGCTGGTGTTTAAAATGTCTCAGTTTCCTTTCTTCATGGTTGTCTTCCAAGCAGTTCACAGTGGTGAGTCTCACTGCAGATTGTCTCTCCCTACCTGGTGAGTCTCACTGCAGATTGTCTCTACCTGGCACAGGCTTCCAGGGTCACAGCTCTCAGCCTTCAGGCCCTTCTGAAGGGTGATGTGCATGCGCTGGTCAGGCCCCTCAGCACCGTGTCTGTTACATCTCCTGCAGCACTGCCTCTCTGTGTCCTCCTCCTTGCTGGCTCAGTGTGGCACAGTCAGGCTGGGTGCCCAACCACCCGTAACACTGGGCAGCCTCTCCGTGTCCAGGCTTGGAAGCAGAAGCGCCTGCTTGGCAGGGACATCAAACTCTCTTCTGAGAACTGCATGGGTGTGAGACCAGACACAAGGATGGGCGCAGTTCTGGGTTTCCTCCTCTGCCCCTCAGCTGTAGCTTGCTGTGGTCTCTGCTCCTTCAGCTGGGGAGTTGCAGAAGCTGTTTATCACTGTGCTGTGTAGTTATCACTGTTGGGGCCCCCGACATGACAGGAACGTGGACCTGCTTGAGCAAGTCCAGAGGAGGCCATGGAGATGCTGTGAGGGCTGGAGCAGCTCTGCTGTGGACAAAGGCTGGGCTGGTTCAGCCTGGAGAAGGGAAGGCTCCTTAAGGGGAGACCTTAGAGCAGCTCCAGTGCCTAAAGGGGCTGCAGGAAACCTGGAGAGGGGCTTTGGACAAGGGCCTGTAGGGACAGGACAAGGGAAATGGCTTTAACCTGCCAGAGGGGACACTGAGATGAGCTCTTAGGCAGAAGCTCTTCCCTGTGAGGGTGCTGAGGCGCTGGCACAGGGTGCCCAGAGAAGCTGTGGCTGCCCCATCCCTGGCAGTGTTCAAGGCCAGGTTGGACACAGGGGCTTGGAGCAAGCTGCTCTAGGGGAAGGGGTCCCTGCCCATGGCAGGGGTTGGAGCTGGAGGAGCTTTAAGGTCCCTTCCAACACAAATCATTTTAGGATTCTATGTTTCTGTGACAGTACCATCATTTACTTGCCTTGTGTAAGATGACCGTATTCCAGGAGTAAAGGGCTAGGAGGGTGTTATCTGTATTTCTGCCAGTAGAGCAGGTCTTTAGTGCTGGTAACTATGTGAAACCCTCCCAGAACATACTCAACCATTAAAAGTGACCTTTTAAGATCCTTGCAAGCTTCCTGTATGTAGCAATATCCTAGTAGAGCTCTTAAAGCAGCCACTAGCTGTCCTTGGTGGTGATTAGATTACCGCAGTTCAAACATCTCCAGCGATCAGACAACCCTCTCCTTTAGAGGGCTGTGCAGCGTGTACAGAATGGCTCCTTCAGAAAGCCAGGTGGCCAGCTGAGATGTTCCATGCCTTGAGCACATCTTGTGGTCCTGCGGCTTTTTCCCATAGGAAAGGCATGCGCCTGGTGTCTGCTCCCACACACTGCACTCCCCAGGTGCAGCAAGGAAATTCCAGAGGTGCGTTACACCGAGGTCATGTTTCTCCCAACACAACTCCAGAATGACTTTCTGTACATTCCCTCTTTCATCCTCACTGGGGTTAGTGGCATGTTCCAGTACGTCATGCGTGTGGGGACAAGCTTTTGCAAAGTGCTGCTTGCCCCCAGCCCAGCTACAAGGCAACAAAACCAGGCTCTTTCTGTGAAGCTTTCAAAGGCAGAGTGTGGAGGAGTATGGAATCATAGAATAGTTAGGGTTGGAAAGGACCTTAAGATCATCCAGTTCCAACCCCCCTGCCATGGGCAGGGACACCTCACACTAAACCATCTTACCCAAGGCTTCGTCCAACCTGGCCTTGAACGCTGCCAGGGATGGAGCATTCACAGCCTCCCTGGGCAACCCATTCCAGTGCCTCACCACCCTAAGAGGAAAGAATTTCCTCCTTATATCCAATCTAAACTTCCCCTGTTTAAGTTATATATGCATCTTCTTGGTGTTCACTGGCTGCTTAACTTGGGCTTGGGACACATCTCACCTAGTATGTGCTGGTGAGGACATTCAGGCTAGCAATTGTGGTGAGACGGGAAAGCAGAGGTTGGTGAGAGATGACATAGTACACTTCCCCTACGTGGATGTAAGTTTTCTCATTGTATAAAGTATTGCCGTATTTAAATACACCATCCAGAGGCGTATTCATCATTTAATGAAGTAATGTTGAAGACTTGACAGTTTAAGGGTACAAATGCACTGAGGTTTAGAGGAGGAGCCAAGTTTTCTAACTCCTTTCTGTATTATTTAGTCTGAGCAGGAAGGTTTTCAGGCCAACTGCCCTTCTTCAGACTGGAAAAAAGGACATAGATGCCGAAAGCTTGTCAGTCCCTTTGGCCTCCCAGCCCCTCAGGCTCCTTGTTTGTATCTGTTGGTCTAATAAAAGGTATTACATCTCCTGAAAAATGTTTCCTCACTAAACATTTAAACACGCCTGCTTGGATTTGTCAGAACTGTCTCAGTGAATTAGGCAGGTTTCCGTAACGCTCCTGCACAGCCTTTAAATCATGAAGATGGATTTGGAAGTGCTATCCAGCTTTTTTCAAGTGGGTGGTAAAGTAGTATGGACAAGACAGAGGCCTTTAATGTTGCCCTTATTGGAAGCTTCTCATTTTGAAGTCTAGGTTACATCTATTTAAACACTGGTCCTGCAGCAGATGTTTGCTTTGCTTTCCTCTCCTTATGCAGCTGGGCTCTTCAGTTTCTGGAGCCTCTGCTGCACCATGGTCTAGTGTTACCTGCAGCTCTCATTATGTGCTTCTGCAGAAGTCTTTGCTTTGTTTAGTGCTGTTGTCCACTGAACCCACCAAACTCTTCTGTTTTCCACTAGATAGCTGCGTGTTCCTGACTTTTGGAAGCACTGAAACATGGTTGTAGCCAGCAGCCCTAATGTAATGTAGCCACAGTTACTTGCCTGCTTTATGAGGTGCTGAGCCCTGATTAGCATTTGCAGCCAGCAGACTTGATAATCCCTCCAGAGCAGACACATGAATAACATAGCTCCCAAATACCATGGACATGGTGCAAGGGATGTGAGCCCAGCCTGCTCCAGGCCTGGGGCTGCCCTGCCTTTGTCAGTAGGATGAAGGGCTCTGCTGAGGTCTTGTGATGGGGAGGGCATCCCCGCCTTCCAAACACACAGATATTGGGAAATGGTCAGGTTCTTGACTATTGGGATTTTAGTATTAGCTGAGAAATCATATTCTTGACCTCTGTTGCTCACATAGCAGGTAAGCCTCGAGGTGCTAATTTAAGGATCATGAAGCCAGTAACATTCTTGTGACAAGTTAAATATAAAGGGCTTTGTAAAATTCATCCAGTATCTCTGAGAAAAATGGGAAGTGGGTAGACTGAATTCCGTGGTGCTGAAGAGCTGCTTGAGGGTGGAAAACAGCAAATTTCCCAAAAGGTGCTCCTTCCTCTAAGGCATGGAGACTCATTTTGTCATGGGAATTTGAGAGCAGGGTCCTTTGGACTGGGAGGCCTTTCCTCTGAAATCATTGTGCATTTTTTGGTGAGGACAGAGGGCTCAGTCTTCAGTTTCTGGACCTCTTGACCCAGAGGAATTTGGCCTCTTCCACTGCCCACAGTGGCCATCATGATCCCATCAGACTGGAAGGCTCCAGAGGAGATGGGCAGCCCCGTCCTCGCTCCTCTGCTGCAGAGGCAGTTTCTCTTTTACATTTTGAGTCCCTGAACTTCTCAGGAAGAAGCAACTGTAGGAGTTCAGTGGAAATGGCAAATTTAATGGTTTCTAAAACAAGCAAGCATCTTATTTCTTCACATCCTACCCTCTGTGGAGGTTTCCTGCTGGTGCTGTTGATGACATTTATAGCTGTTGCTAACAGGGAAAGGGTGGAAAAAAAAGAGAGACTTGGTTTTTATGCTGTCACAGCAGTATCAGGACCTCAGCTTTAGGACACTGGAACTGTAGAGCTCTCTTATTAGCTATTAATCTACTTCTTCCTATGCATGCTCCCTGAAACTTCTTTGCAGTACCCTGTAACATGAGGCTCTGAAGCATTTGATCATTAGCTTCAACCACGGTAACTGATTTAAATGCATTTACCTCCATTAAATCTTACTTGTTTCTTTGAGCAAGCTGCTTTCACATCTCAAAGTCACCACATACGCTCCAGAATTGAGGTTGTTTCAAAGATGCCAGGGAAAACTCCGCATTCACCTTCTGGTGTGGGTTGAAGGATGTAAGATGTTCTGTTCCCCAGCCTGTTTGTTAATATCTAAATGGCTGTTGAAAGGGGTTTTTCCCACTTGTGAGCTGTCTGTGAAGGGACCGGGAGCTTTGTGCTCTTTCCCCACATGGGAGGTGTTCCAAATGTTTAAAATGGTTTAAGGATGACTCTAGAGAAGCAGCATAACAGACTGGAAGAGCAGGGAATGAATGTGCAATGTTTAGAAATGCAGCATTTAGTGTACAGTTGTCTTCAGCAAAAAGAATCCCAAACAGCACCCCAAAAGACTGAGGGAAACTGGCAGGGAACAGGAGAGAAGATGACAGTTCCTGCATGGAGTGGTGGTAATCTGCAAGCTGTCTTGAAATGATGGGTTTCAAAGAGAGACTAACTCTATTCCCCACCTTAACGCTGGTTGCATGACCCATATTTTCAGCCCACTTGCCATGTCACAGCGCTTACATAGGATTTTGTGCTGTTGGAAGCAGTCAGCTTCACATAATGCTGCTGCAAGCAAAATCTCTTCCCTGCCTTTGCTTTTGCCTGCCTCTTGGTTTAGAAGAGAGCTGAGTGAAACAGAACTGACTAAACCCGTGTGCATGCAGCCCACTGCGGTGGCCGTGCAGCTCTTTCTGCCCGCACACTCGGCTCTGTTTCATCATCCGTGCTGCAGCCTTTTAGGTCTGGCTCTTGAGGTTTTACCCGACTTCATTTGAGGAGTTGCTCTTGAGGCTTCCTATGAAGCAATGATCCCAAGGGGTTGTCTGATATTTCTGCTGTCTTTAAGGTACAGTTTAAAATCTGGTCCAACACTTTCCTGCTTTTTTAGGACTTGGCATGGTGCAGACTTTGTCTTTACTTAGGACAACGTTGCAGGGTTTGGAAAGAGCTCTTCCTTTCATATTTCCTTGCCTCATCATTTATATGCCTTGCTTAAGAGTGCTCTGTGTCACTGGGGTGGATTTCCAAAAAGCTCTACAGAAAGGAGGCCAGTTCTGGAGACTTGTAAAAGTCTGGGTAGGTTTTGTTACTCACTTGAGAAGATGTGTAGGGGAAGAAAGTGATTCTGGTTCTGAGCTCACCCTCTCATCCAGACAGCACCGTCTCCTTTGGGGTCTCAGTCTTTCATTCTGAAGTTACAATCAGTGCATTGCAGTGGCAAACTGCTAATGCTCCCCCCCATAACTTCTTCCAGAGTCCTTCCTTTGTTCATGCTTCAAATATTAATATAAGGATTAATTCCTATGGTAACACCATGAAGGTATTTCTTGGTAATTACTAAAGGTAACACTTCTCATTTTCTCACTGTGCTGCCCCTGAACCTCTCCCTAATCTCCTTGGAGTGAAACTGAAGGTTGTTACTGACCCTACCAGGATGAAAAGGTTGGGGGGGAGAAGTAGTGACCCAGCTTAAAGATTTCGTTCTTGCCAGTTTTCAGCCCAAATCCTTGCAGCACGACGAAGGAAGAGCGATCTCTTCTGCCGTGTGGGCACAGAAGAATCAGATCCTGTGTTTGAGCTTTAAATGGATTTGCTGGCAGGCACTTACAAGATGTTAAGGCTTTGACAGAAGGAGCTTTTATTGATGGGAAAAGGAGAGATGTGGTAGGTTGTTTGGCTTCCCTTCCTGGTTAGGTTCTGGTAAAAGCAACTTGATTTCCCCCTCCCCTTTTAATTTGGTTATATATGCAGCTGGAAATAAGTAATGGGAGTGTGCAACTCGGTTTCACCTCTGGGAGAGCTGCTTCTACATTGCCTGTATTGGTCAGTGTGGTGCTGTGAGTGAAGGAGCCAAGCATCCCTTATGGCATAGCAGCTTATGATCTTAACTCCTTTGTGTCCAAAACCTGAGATACTTCAAGGAGGAAACAGTGCTGTGGTGTTCTCTAGATCTCCAGCACCTTTGCAGCAGGGGCCAGCACAGTGCCATACCGTGTGTGTCCTACTTACTGGTGCAACAGAAGGACCTGTATCCGTAATCACAATAACATAATTAGCCTTGCTTGCAGAGATCAGAAGATTGTACTCATCTTCTTGGGGAGAGAGAATGCAAATTCAAACTAAGACAATGTTAAGGTTGTTTGAAAGGCTTTTTAATAAGCCATCTCCAGCTTTGGTTTGACTGCTCCTCTCTTTGCTACCTTGCTGTTTCCTTTTGAGTCTGAAAAAGTAATTGCTGTGCTAACGCTGTCATTACGTGTTGTTTCAGAGTATTATTTCCTCATGTGCTCTGCCTTCAGTGGTTCAGAGCCCATTTAATTACACAGGTTACAACTTTAGGCTGATTCTCTGATCTGTATCTATCTGAGCTTTGTATTTCCTCCCACACCAAGGCAAGGACCTTTCAGGTGACTGAGTTGTTAGGAACGGGCACCAGCGCAGTGGGATGGGTGAGGATCTGCCCAGACTTGGGGTTTTGCCACGTACCATGGCTGGTTGGTCTAAACTGGCATCCATGAAATCACGTTTAAACAGAAGGTAAAACTTTGTTACTGTGAGAGTGGTCAGAAACAGGAACCTGGGTGCTCGGGGGGGCTGATAATCCTTGGACACACTGAGCACGCATTGGCAGACTCCTAAGCAGTCTGCTTAAGCTGCTCTTCTCGAGCAGGATGGTGGGACTAGATGATTTCTAGAGCTCCCTCCCTGCCCAAACTCATTTTGTTACGGTTACTGAAGCTCCTTAAATGGCCTTTGGACTGGAGTTCACTATTTGGTAAACCACAGGGAAATGCAACCCCCTTTTGCAACCCTTCTGCAATCGGCGGTTGCCTGTTGGATGTGTGAACCCCACTCCAGTTGAAATTGCTCACAAGGAGTCCAAGCTGCTTGCTAGTAAAACATTTGAGACTTGGGGCTGTTGGCTGCAAGTTGGGCAATGCATCCAAACTTGGGCTGCATGCAGTAAACCTCTATCTGTGTAATACAAGGGCAGGGAACCTTTTCATTGCTAATGGCCCAGTAAATGTTTCATCACATTTAACGGGCCACGTCTTTTCACACACTTGTTACTGTGTGTCTTGTGCTATGCATGATAAACCAAAACACACAACATGGCTGCGAGCCACATGTTCCCTGTCATTAGCTGACTATGGCAGAGATTTTCAGAAGAGATTGAAACCCTTGGCTTCCTTGTATGCGTTGTCTTGCTCAGTCATCTCTGTTGGTGCCAAGTGAAATTACACTTGTTCTTGGGGCTTGTGGACTTGAGATAGAGGCCAGTAGAGATGTTAAAAGTTACAGGTCTGTCGCTCTTTTAGCATCATTGCAGTTTTTCCCCATCAGGCTGGGTGTCTGCACTGACAAGCGTCATGGGAGTCCATTAAAAGTGTAGCTAGCACATGGACCTTGAACACTTGGGGGGAGACCTAAAACCTCTCTTTATTCATCTTCAGTGTTGCCTCAAAAGCATTCCTACATGAGTAGAGCAGTTCATACACAACCCCATCCAGGCAGAATCGCAGCCTGCAGTAAATAGGACTGATTGTGGGAACTGCCTTTCTTGTGAAGACACATCAGGATAACAAGCAGCTTGATGGGTGACTTTGCTTGTTGGCCTCCTGCAGTGCTTTGAAAGCCTGGGTGGTCACTTGCAGTGTCAGCATCTTCCCCCTTGTAAAAAAAGGGGAAAGAAACCGCCATAAAGGAGAACAAATCACTTGAAGTGAGACAGGGGTGAGTGCTTGGACCTGGTGCATGGGAGCCCTCAGAGGTGACTTCTTGAGGGCACTGGGGTGAGTTCTAAGTCAAACACATCCAGCACCACGCTTGCTGCCTGCGGAGGTGCAACTGCACTGGGCTGACCCTGGGATGTGCCTGAGCCTCCCCTGCATGGTGTCTCTCCATAGAGGGCAGGATGTGTGCTGGGGCTGCAGGGTTGCAGACCTCCGGTCAACAGCCTGTATGACTTGGAAATGAGCCTCTCTAAAGAGTGTAGGGAGAAGCTGCAGGACAAAACACAGGCATATCTGCATGGTGGAGAAGGGAGGTGTTCCCCCACCTCCATCCCTTCTTTAGACTTTCCAGTTATGGGATCCCCTGTTTTGGGGGGCTTGAGGCTCGAGGCTCTGCTCTTCTCCTCAATAGCCCTTTGTAGAACATCCCCTGGTTTAGTTTTGGGGGTTACCCCTCCTTTCTCAGCAGATGAAGTACCCCAAGAGCAAAGTGTCCTGGCTGTGCTTTGTGTGTGAAACCCTCCAGCAGCTGTACAGAAGAGGGCATGATGTGGAACAGCAGCTCCTTACATCCCCCTTAAGGTGAACAGCTGTTCCCAAACAAAGTCCAGTGCCTCTTTAGTTTCCTAAAGCAGTGGAGAATGGAAGGAACACCAGGGCTTTGCTTGCCAAATCTGATCATTTTAAGTGGTTTTCCATGATTGCCATGTTTTGTCTTCTGTTGATTAAATGCCTATTTACAGGGGATGAAAACATTATGAATTAAACTGCCCTCTTTCTTCTCTGGTTATGCAAACACTGACTTGTCTGTAGTCTAAAATTAAAATGCTCCAAATTGAATTGTTTGTAACCCTTCTGCTTTAAATATATCTCATACATTTACAGTTTGTTTTAAGCAGGCATTAACACTGCTTCAGGGGAAGGCACACGTGTTAATATTGTCATGTTATTCTGCAGCTTTAATGGCTGTCTAACAGTAAGTTTAATGTTGCCTACACCTTCAAGGCAGGGAAGTGCTGTGTTACCCAGGTTTTTGTGCATGGGTCTGTGTGTGTATTTACCACTTTTAAATGGGGAAAGTGGATGATAGGGGAGAAACGCTTCCATCGAGTGTCATAGGGTATCACTGGGGGGTTTAACATGTGTAGGGGGATCCTCTTAGGTCAAGGAAGAACAGAGGGGGGATCATACCAACAATGTGTTTTGGAGCAAACTGTTCTCCTTTTATTTAGAGGGGATGTAGGAACTTTGGTGGGCTCAGAGTTGGGATGACAGAAATGTTGTGGGGTTTAGGAGGAAAAGAACCAGTAAAGTTCTGGATGTGAAATGGGATGGCTGGGAAGGACCTGGGGGTTATGGTGGGCTCTAGGTTGAGAACAAGCCCAGAGTGCAATTGTCACATATAAAGCAAAGTGTTTATTATCTACGTTGGAAGCCTGGCCAGTGGGATGGGAGAAGTTCTCACCACCTCTGCTTGGCACTGGTGAGATACATCTGAAATATTATCCCCTCGGCTCAAAAAGGTCGTGAGAAACTGCAGAGGGTTTAGCAGAAGGCCACCAAGCTGTCCAGGACCCATGCGTCACACATGGCCTCCAAGGAAGGAGGAAGCTGGACTGGTTTCCTCTGGTGAAGAAGCTGAGGAGTCATCAAACAGCCACCTAGAACTGTGTGAAGGGCAGATGTGATGATGGTGGAACAAAGCTCTTTGCTTGTGCCTCATGGTACAAGGAGCAATGGCCACGTAATAAAGGGGTTCAAAGCTGTGCCAACAGCCCCGTTTCAAGAGGGAGGTTGGGCTGGAGTCCTCCAGAGGTCCTTCATAATCAAAGCTTCTGTAATGTTGTGAAGAGGTTGCTCAAACTTCAGGGTAAAATGTGCAACAGCTGTCTACCACTGTGGTCTTGAAGCAAACAAAACCTGATCTGGCGAGTCTGAATGTGGCTTTGTTCTGATGTCTTCTGAGTGACTAATGCCGTGAGGAGGTGGGAGGGAGGCACGATGGGGAACATCTGGGTTGTCACTGCATGGCCTCATCGCCTACAACTTTGGCCAATATTTAATGTGACTCTGGTTGTGGTGGGTTTAATGTTGCATCTTGTTAAAATCAGAATTGTGGTGAGGCTTCTGGAGGTAGGGAGGAGGATGTTTGAATCCTGATCTGAAGAATGTCAAGCAGGAACCTGTGCACAAGGGACTGAAGCCATAGACGTTCTCTGGGCTTGCCTGCAATGGGGCAGCTTTAGGCTGTTGTTGCCTGGGTTGAGTTGTAAGGCAGGAGGTGGTGAGGAAATGAAACAGATCTTGTTTCACATGCAGCATTGATACTCCATTGCAGTCCTGGCAAATACTCCTGTCTCGTGACTGATACTTGCTTTGACCCTCTGCTCTAACACTGCTCAGAAGCTCGTGTGTGTCAGGTTAACACCCATGCACGTTTCTCAGCACGCCAACAACACATGTGGTAAAGAAAGTGTCTGCTGAGCATGTGGGTTTGCCCTGTCAGAACATGGCTTGGGGCAGAATAGTTTCCTTTAGGGCTTATCAGCTGATGTCAGAGTGTATCAGGATATGTAGGGTCTGGTTTCTTTCCTGGGTCAGCTGCACCTCGTCAGGGCAGACCAACAGCCACTTCTCCCCTTTTGGCTCATGGCTTAATCCTTCCCTCACAGGACATGATGAATTTCCATTGACTTCAGCGTGAGTTTGTCATCCTCTGTGGGAAGAAGTGGGCCCAGAACAGATACTGACTGCTGCACTTGAGATCTTCCAGCAAAGACGTAGAAATTGCAGCATTTCCACTGCTTGCTGTGCCATCACGGGCTGAAAAGCCCAGTTTCTGTACATAGGAAATGTGGGCTCTTGGCTGTGTTTCGGGTTTTCAATATGAAACTGATAAGCTGGCCTTCAGGCTGACTGTTTCTGGGGAGGGAAGGGGATGCAGCATCGTTGTGCTGTGGTACATGCTGCATCCATTAAAGGTGAAAATACACTCTTCAAAGGCACTAAGGAGAAAATGGCTCTAGGAAGGCAAAACTTGGAGGGTCACTACACTGCTTCACAGCGTTAGTGGATGTCTGCGTGCTACCTAGTTTGGTGCTGATGGCTTAATTTGAGACTCTGCAAATGCTTGTGAGACCTTCCTGGATGGGAAATGACACAGTGGAGCAACGTTGGCAGTGCTCTTCTGCTTTGGCTTTGGTTTTGGCTGGTTGGCTTAAACCATTCTATGCGGTGTCGTGGCTTTTTGTGATTCATTTTTAGAAAGCGCAAGCACAGAAAGCTGTCTGCCTGGATCCCTTTCCACATCATGGCCCAAGATTTTCAGTAGCTTAGATATGACCACGGTCTTACTTCCTTCTGTCTGAAGGATGGCCGCCAGATTGAGAAGTAGCATGCATCATCGCGCTGATGCACATGGAGGGAAATCCGGGAGCTGTCTGCTGGAACAGATGCTTGCCCTTTCTTTGAAGGAAACCAGGGGAAAAAAAGGGATGAAATTGAGCAACAGTGTGTGATACCGAGCCACCAGCGCATAGACTGATCGTCTCCACCGCCTTCTTCATCAGACAGCAGATAAGCAAGTTAGAGCAGCACTTGGGAGTTTTGAATATAGTTGAGATGTCCCAGTTTGCGCGGAGTTTCAGGGCTGTGCCTGTGGGCAGATTACTCAGGATGAGATGATTATTCAGAATGAGAAACTTCCAAATTGGGCAGGAAGGGAAGGAAAGGAAACGTACTCAGGAGCTGGATCTTTCTGTTATTTTGAAGTGGAAAAATTCTGGTCAGCTTTTAGTGGCAAGTGATGCATTTTAATGTGTTGTTTTCAGCTTGTGTTGCTGAAGAGAATTGTGCCCAACTCTTTAGCTCACCACTTTGGAAGAAAGAGTTGAGGGGCTGATCTAGTTCGTGTTAAAATCCCTTAGCTCTCTCTCTGAGGAGCGGACAAACAGCAGAAAGCACAGAAGGGTGAAAGAGCAGCAGTGAGATCCTGTGCAGTGCTGAGGGCAGGGTTGCTCAGCCCCGCAGGAAAGCGACTACATGAAGTGAGGAATGAAGCTGAGCTGCTGTCAGCCCCTCTGACAGCCTGTCCAGTGCTGTGTTGGAATACAAGTCATTTATGTCCAGGCAGTGGAACAGTGTCCCTGTTGCACTGTGGGGCAACACAAGGGGAGATGTTAAAGCTGGTCCTCTTACGAAGCACAGGCTGAAGCAAGGTGATGTGATGTGCATTCAGCATAGCTTCTCAGCACAAAACCACCCTGATTCTCCAAGGTTTTTTGTTCCCCTGCCACATGTTTTTGCTGGGCAGTTGTCAAAGGATCAGCTCATGGGTATAAGTACTGGCATGGGACTTTTGTTAAGAGGGGGAAAAAAATCACTGCCTTCTGATTAACCTCTTATTTCTGTCTCCTGCATCATCACTGCTTAATTATTGCTAATGATCGTCAGGGAAGTTAAAGGAGAGGCATTCGTAGAGTCAGGAATGAAATCTGGAGCTGGACAACAGGGGAGTAAAATCTCTATTCACCCAGGCTGGAGTTCAGCTGTGATAGTCAGTATGGCTCTGTTCAGCTGGGATTAGATGCAAGATTATGTGTCCTTCTGGATAGATCTTTAGCTTAACTGGCTCTGTGTGAGGTGTGGGGGGGATCAAGCTGGAATCCTGTAGTATGTGGAAGAAGTCATGCTTGGAATTGCATGTGTAACTTCTAGCTATTTTAAAGGGGCATTTTCTGAACAATGTTTGAA
Organism: Pezoporus wallicus; assembly: GCF_028554395.1. NCBI lineage: Eukaryota > Metazoa > Chordata > Aves > Psittaciformes > Psittacidae > Pezoporus > Pezoporus wallicus. Next base: position 974,627 of record NW_026642624.1, read on the forward strand.
TTGATGGTCAGCAAGGAAATGGCATAGCAGGGGATTTCACTAGGGTTGATGAGACACATATATAAAATAGTCCAAGTGTATATTATATAGCTTGTTTGCCTGCTTTGAAAGGCTTATGGTCCTGAAAGCTGCATCTCAGCACTTCTCCTTCCAGTAAAACATCAGGTGGATAGTCTAGACAGAGGTGACGGAGGATTTCCCTCTCAACAGGAACCCAGCAGAAGCTAGAGACCGGAGTGAGTCTAATACAGAGAGGACAGGGCTTGGGACTGCTCTGTGCTTATTTCCTTGATTTATTTATTGTTTCTCCTGTAGTTAGCTGGCAGTCCATCCAGAAACAGTTGGCTCTGTTAATTCTTCCTAAGTGAAAGCTTTACATGGGTGTAACTCTTTCTTTTCTTTGGCAGTCAAAACATTTTTATTTCCAAAGGCAGAAAAGTCTGTTGTTTTCTTTACCTTTGGTGCCATTTCCAGGTAATGGAGCTTCAGCTAACCCAGCCCTGAGCAACATTTTACATGAAATAAGGAAGAAATGGGGGGAAAAGGGACATTAATACAAACTGGGAAAGTGGGACAAGGGCAGCGCTGCAGCTGGCTGCTGGGACGGACCAGATGGCACAGAAAGGACATGGTGGGAGGCAGTCAGAACATTTCATAGGCTCATGGAATGGTTTGGGTTGGAAGGGACCTTAAAGCTCATCCAGTTCCATCCCCTGCCATGGGCAGGGACACCTTCCACTGGACCAGGACACGTTTTAAGGCTTCCAAAGGGGTGCTTTTTATGTAGCACCCATTAACTCCTAAACCTTGCTTCTGCAACCAGCTGATCTGCCAAAGCCTCCATGGGGTTAAGAAGGATCATGGCCAGGTATCAATGTTAGCTTTGGCAGCCATGCTACAACAAAAAATACGTGCCAGGGAATAGGATAAGGAGTAAGTGGGCTTAAGCATGGTTCTCTCAGCATAGGGATGATGCTGAATGGAAGTGCTCATTTCCAGGAGATCTGGACCTGTCTGCAGCTCAGTGCTTCAGGTGGGACTCTGTTGCTGATCCCCGTGTCTGTTGAGCTGGCAAGCATGTTTAGTACATGAGCGAATAAGGGGCATGGCAGCAGATGCTGGTTCAGTGTTAGCTCACAATCAACAGAGACCCCTCAGAAGGCAGATGGATGAGCTGTGTAATGAGCAGGTACACGTGTCCTGTCACTGCCTGCACGGTGGGGACATCACTCACATGGGCTCATCCTCCCTTTCTTATCCCCATGATTTCTCTCTGAGAGTTCTCCTGGGGCAGAGCAGTCTTTGATATGAAATCATCTCTTCAGCTCATGTTTTTTGCCCTGCCAGGATGGCTGGTAAGGAATTCTGTCTCCTTTCAGTCATTCTGCTGAAGCTCCTGCATCAAACCTTCCCCAGCACCTTCCTCTCAGTGTAGCTGGGAACATTGCTTGGGTTCATGGATCCATACCCAGATTTCCAGAAACTGGCAGGCTCCTTCTCAGCTGTGGGATACAAACACCTGGAGTCCCAAGCCAGTGCCAAGATTGCAGATCTCTTCTGAGCAGCCTTCTGCATCCCACGGGGGGGACAGGTCGGTTTGATGTGTTAAACACAAGGTAGTGCCAGCTCCGTGGGGAGTGAAACATCTGGGTGTGCAAGCTTGCACATGGAACAGCTTGTATAAAATGTGCTTCTGAAGCTGCAGTGTCTTGTGTTTCTCCTGTCCCCCAGTCTAAAAACATCCTATGGGCTCAGCAGGATGCTTCCTTGTAAAAGAGGACTGAGTGTTTGAGTAACACTTCATGGTTGCAAGGACGAGGGAGGTGCTGTGGGTCCTGTGTGTTCAGTGTGGAAATCCTGTGATTTTACTTTTCAATAGCACCTAGGGATTTATTTAATGCAGGGACCATTTCCCCTTCCTTCATGTCCCAGGGAGCTGCAGTGGGTGTCTGTAGGGGCTCTGTGGGGTAGCGGTGCTTTCTGGGAGGGGGACTGTGTGTGGTCGGGGTGTCCCAGATCTGAGAACTGAAGGAAGTCAAGTCTGTGTTTGCTGGATGAAATACTTGAGGAGAAATAATTGACCCTAATCTGACAGCAGATCTGGCTATGCTGAGGACAGCTCATCACCACGTTAACAGAAATGGGCTTTCTAATGGAAATGGAGCTGATGGATGTTTTCTAATTATTCCCTTGTGTTGCAAATGTTCGAGAGCCAGCTTGAAATCTCTGCCCAGAATTCAGAGCCTTAATTTGTTTGACCTTTCCACTGCTGCAGACACAAGGCTGTATGAATTGCAGTCATCTCCATTAATTTCTCTATTGTTCTGGGGATGCAGATGAGTGTGTTCTTCTGCAGATACTGTACGAGGATGGTGCGCGGTTTTAGGTGATGCTTCCAGTTTGAGAGGGATGCTGAGCCATGCCTTACTGGGAGGAGATCTTCCAAAGAGATTGAGAACATCCTGGCTGACTGGAGCTGCAGTTGTGTTTAAACACACTGATGCTGGAGGGGTTTCTCTCCCTTTCCATGTCTTAGAAATAACCAGATATTCTGGCAGATCTGTTTCTCACAGAAGTGCCAAGATTTTTGCCTTTGGAGACATCCATTTTGATAGAGAACAGCACATTTCAGATAACCTATCTCAAGGATGTATAATGCTCCAGTATCATCCTCTTGGCTTGAAAAATAGTACTTCTTCAGCCCCTTTGAAAATGCATGTGGGTTTTCCACTAGTTTATCAGGGAAACTTTAGAGGCTGGCTTGCTTTCATGTTTTAATGAACAAAAGCTAGAGCTGCAAGGCATCTGCTAGTTCAGCTGGTACCAAACGTGTGTGCATGTGTGTCGCTCCCAGCCTGTGAATCACCAGTGGGTGCAGCAGTCATTTTTGGTAACTAGGAGGCAGACGAAATTGCTGGTTATGATTTAAAGTCTTGCCCACAGCAGAGCAAGCAAAAGGGATGAATTAGAGACAGGAATAGTAGCACAGCCTCTTTTATTTTTCTCCTTTTTTGTGTGCAGGAAACCTCAAAGCACATAATAAACTCTTGCCATGTTGATTACCCAGAAAGAAAGAAAAACCCACCCCAGAAAACTGAATGCAAAGATAAAATAAGAAAACCTCAAGCTTAATGGCTTTGCCAGTAATAAAAATACAGCACAGAACAAAAGCCTGCGGAGGGGGGTTTTTTATATCTTGTGCTCATTGCACTGGATTGAAAAGCAGTTGGCAAAAGGCTGTTTTGAAAGTCCCCACCTTGCTTGTAGTTGCCTGCTGTGCTTGGGAGGAGTGCCTCTGTGGCTGTGCAACTCAGCAGCCAGCAGCAATAGTGGCGAGCATGGGAAAAGACATCATTATGATAACATTAATTGCTCTTATCAGAGGATTTCTTTTACAACAGCCTCATAAGTCAAGCTGCTTCTTATTCAATGGCCTCTCCAGTGATGTCTGTTGTAGTCCTGGAAGCTGTGTAGGACCTGGCTGGGGACACCAAAGTCTACCCCTCCTTTTTGACTCCTGTGAATATAGAGCCATTGCATTACACAAAGCTCCTTCGGGCTGTTCTGCACTGGTGGGTCTTGTTTGAATCCTTATAAATACATTGAACTGATGTTGGCACTTTAAGTAAAGCCTTTCATCTCCTTTCTATATAATGAGTATATCCTTGGCCACGGCCAGTAATCTGCTTCCTTCTCTCATCCCTTCCCCCTGTTCTGAACCTGCTGCTTCTCATTTATTGAGGCTCATCCCGCTGTCTGCTGAGCTTCCCCACATCATCATGTGCTGCTGGCAGGTCTTTAGAGAGGGGAAAAAGCTGTAGAGAACTCTGGTTTTCTCTGGACACAAATCAGGCTGTTTTAATGGCAGTTTGCTGAGGTTTGGTGCATTGCACTGGTACAGATTCTCTCCGAGTGTCTTCTGCTGTCTCTTGGCAGAACCCAAATAAGTATCTTTTCCATCTCCTCTTGCTTTGGGTGCGGGAGCACAGCACCTTTCTGGCTCTGTTGGGATATGGTGGGGCGTGAGGGCAAAGCTAAAATCCTCAGTCAGCATTCCCTGCTCTTTTAAGATCCAACCAGGATTTTTTTGGTCTCCAGCACTGACAGAGGACACAGCTGTACCGCACAGCAAAGTGCCTTTCAGGCATATCTGGACAAGCTCCTGAGCTCCACCCAGGGTTACAGTCTAAGCAAAGCAAAATGCTGCTTAATCCCAAGTCACTTTTTGTGCCCACAGCTTAACTTGGAGTTCCAGCTCTCAAATACTCCTCCTTTGGGGCTGAGGCTTGGATGGCTTCAAAGCGGTGTCATTACCGAAGCGGCATAAAATGTGCGCCTGGATTTGCCGGTGTCTGGAGGAATACTGTGTCCCTGCAGGTTGATGGGAGTCTCCTGTCCACGTTGATGGGGAGACTGCGACTGCTTTCAGCTGGTTCTTGGCAGCGTTGAACGAACTGACTTAGCACAGTGTTTGACAATGGATTTTCCACGAGGTGCGGCACACGGCGGTGCCCGGAGCTGGCTGCTGTCAGGCTCTTCCTCGTTATGAAACTGGATGCTCATGGTTGGCACCACTGTGCTCTGCTCGCAGCAAGGAGGGAGGCAGAGCAACGCTGCAGCTCATTGAGCTCCCCCACACTGCAGCCTTAGAGCCATGGCTCTGAATCCACTTCTTCAGTGAGGAGCGTTAGCAATTGGAAAAGCTGGCGCTGTGTGCGCTTACTCGTAGAGCACTTAACCATGTCTCCTCCTGGACTCTGCCCGTTTGATCTTGTGTACATCACAGGCTGTTAAGTTTCACCCAAGTGTCTCTGCATTAACTCAAGAATTTCAGCCTAATCTAATTTTGCTCAGGAGAGAGAAGAGAGAGGTTAATTCCTGACCTTCTCCATGATTGATAAGGTGAGAGGTACTTAAGTGGTCCTAAGAGAGGCATATCCCGTGTTGCAGTAGGAGAGCATGCTGGGGGAAGGATTCATTCTCCCATCTGTCCTGGGATATGAATTATTCTTAACACCAGCTCTAGTGACCAGCAGGGATCTTTAGCGTTGCTCATTAGCCAGATCTCTAAGAAAAGGTCTTACCTTACATCAGACTTGGTCTGTGTGAGATGCTCAATAACTTTTCAGAGCAAAGCACCCCTGCCCCTCTGATCTCACAGAATCCCAGACTGGTTTGGGTTGGAAGGGACCTTAAAGCTCATCCAGTCCCAACCCCTGCCACGGACAGGGCCACCTTCCCCTAGAGCAGCTTGCTCCAAGCCCCTGTGTCCAACCTGGCCTTGAACACTGCCAGGAATGGGGCAGCCACAGCTTCTCTGGGCACCCTGTGCCAGCGCCTCAGCACCCTCCCAGGGAAGAGCTTCTGCCTAAGAGCTCATCTCAGTCTCCCCTCTGGCAGGTTAAAGCCATTCCCCTTGGCCTGTCCCTACAGGCCCTTGTCCCAAGCCCCTCTCCAGGTTTCCTGTAGCCCCTTTAGGCACTGGAGCTGCTCTGAGGTCTCCCCTTAAGGAGCTTTCTCTTCTCCAGGCTGAACCAGCCCAGCTCTCTCAGCCTGGCCCCAGAGCAGAGCAGCCTCAGCTCTCACAGCGTCTTCATGGCCTCCTCTAGACTCACTCCAACAGCTCCACTTCCTTATCTCCATCCTTATCTCTTCCATCAGTGCCTTTTGCTATCACAAATACATTTAACAACAGCAAATCTCTGTTCTTGATAGACAACTGCTGAAGCAGTTATCAGATCTAGTAATAAAGATTAATTCATATAGGGCAGTGAGTGATAGGAACAACCTGAGCAAGGTAAAGGCCACTGCATAACGTGAGGAAATATATGAGCAATTCATGGCTTCTGGTGCAAACGAGATGGTCACATGTAAGCAGTTGGGATGCTCTGTACACTGGGACTGTGCAACAGCTCCCAAAAGCTTTAGTTAAAGTATATGTTATTAAGAAAGGAAGGCTGAGTAGCTGGGCAGTAGTGTATTATCTTGTCCACTATCTCTGTTTGGGTGAAGCTGTTCAAAAGTTCAGCCACTTGGACAGTGTGGTGCCCCTATTTTCAACTCTCGGCTCTCATTACACCTTTGAATCAATAATGAAGCCCCATTTCCATACTGTCAGATTACATCTACCCACACCTCATGTTCAAATTGTGGCTTGGCCTTTGCAAATGCCTTTTCTTCTTATCCTAATGCCCATTCAGTTAAAGAAAACAAAGCGAATCCCAGCAGTTTGGCTTGCAACCTCTCATTCCCATTCCTGTGCTTTTTAAGAACATCCCATCCCTTACTCCTGCTTCATCATAAACCACCCTACAATGGGCAGTCCATGTGGTGACAATTCTTTTGTGTACCAGGCGCTGAAGTAATCTTGCTCTGTCAAAACATGCCTTTGGAGTTTGCTTTGCCCAAGAGACGTAGGTGTCAACAGCTCCTATTTCAGTTTCTCCTTGTTAGAGTTTTTATATCGACTAGTTTGTCATCTGCTGTCTCGGTCCCTTGGGTAGCAGAGGCTAATTCTGCCCTCAGGGCCTCTTCTGAGGTAGAAAAAGTGGCATGTTCCTAGTGCTGATTCAATGAAACCGTGACACACAGCAGCACTGCTCTGCTTTATAGTCCAAAGAGCATTTGAAATGGAATAAATCTTGCAACCCTGCTAAACCATGCCAGAACGCTTTTCAGGCTGGGTAAATATTAATAGCTGGCTGACATGAGTTTCTTGCAGGCTGTCATCTCTAGCGTTAGCCACCTTGGGCAGGAGGATCTGCTGGGGGTGTCTGGCCAAAGTCTGAGAGGCTCCTTCTCTCCTTAAGGGGGTAAAGGAACTGATGGTCACATTGCCAAGATTGTTTCATACAGTGTCTAAGTCACCAGTCTGGGATTGGAAAGTCTGTGTTCCCATATCCTTTAGAAGAGTCCCTCTTACAGGATGAGGTTTCCAGGTCTTCGAAGACATTCATTGCCAGGCTGTAATTCCACCTGCAACCTTAAGAAAGATGATCAAAGTCTTGAGGGGTGATCTGCTTTCGCCCTCCCTTTGCCTGCTGTGGGCTGATACACAACTCTGCTTTATTGGCATTCTTGATTTTCAGGTTTTTCTCTTTGAGCGAGAATTGAGACTGGATGGAAGGCAGAGGAAGTACAGTGTTGTCAATGCAGTTTGCACAGCTGCCAAAATGAGGTGCACATATGTTACTGGGTGATACAAAATGAGTGGTTAATTCATCGTGCATAGCACATTAAATAAATCATTGGCCACTCTCTAATGAGAATGCGCTTGACCGTTGGCACCTCGTATCCTGGATGTAGTTTCTGGGGGTAGTTTTTATGGCAGGTTCTACAGTTTTGGAGAACTAACATTCAAAATACAATTCATTCAGTCTTGTAGCACCACGTTTGAATCCTTACATTTAAATTGCAGCTTGAAGATAGCCATCACGATCCAACCTGGCTTTTATAGAGCAATAAACTGCAATGTCATATACCAGATGGTAGCAAGATACAGCTACTGTGTACTTTTAGCTAAAGACCTTCATGTTTCTCCTCCATTTTCCATTCCTGAGAGATGTCGGCGCATTTCCTGCATCCCATTCCAGGCTGGATCCACCTGCATGCAGGTTCCCTGGGGGTTTACCCTATGCTTAAGGAGGGGAGCACTCAATTTTTAGGCCTGGCTGCATGAAGGAAATGGAAGTTTGCTTAACGATTATTCTTTTCCCTCAACAAACAGAGACTAACGCCTGTATCCCTTCTTTTTGTTGGATAGCTACATCCGTTCCTTGGACTGACCAGCCAGAGAGTTGAAGGGGAAGGGAGAGTAGCTGTGCATAACAGAGCTGCTGCAGGAGGGCTCCGGCTGCTTCTTGTTATAAGAGGAGGAGAGCAGAAGGAAAATGTAACCACAGCCATTGTAAATATGGATTTCTAGAGTAAACAGGGATTTGTGAAGTGCAAATCTCACCCACTGGAGTGTGTTACTTGTTGCAGGTGTAGGGACTCCATTCTGTTATACCTACAGTTGCTGCTTCTAATTGTGCCGTTGAATACCCCTACTTTTGGGCCACTTTAGTTCTTAAGACATTATCATCCGAATACTGTGCCCTGTTTTTTCTGGGAAGATAAGAAGTTAGGATTAAATGAAGGAAGACTGGGGGGGGGGCGGTTCTTGACCACCATCTAGTGCACTCTGTGGGGCTGTGGGCTCCTGCAGCCCCTCTGACAGCTTTTCATACCAGTTCTATGCTGCAGTGAGACCCACATGATGCTGCTGTTTGAGTTTTGCTAAGGGGGGCTTGGCAAGTGATCACACACCTCTCCAGCCATCTTCCCGTTCTGCACTGACAGAGGGGCTGTCTCTCTTCCACGTGGTTCTTGGATGGGAAGCGTTGCCTGTTCTGCCGAGGAAGGCTGCTCCAGAAGCTCTTTAGCAGCACTCCCTCATCTTCAGGCACAGTTTCTGCTGCTTATGTCCATGCCAGGACTTCAACATCAGGGAAACCAGAATGTTTGCACTGTGAGCTAATCTACTCTTTAAAGATGCTAGATACTATAATAAAATAGCTCAGTGGTGCATTGCAATTACCTTTCACATTTCGTCATGCTACTAAAATTTTTGTCTTCTGAAACTAGGGCTGTATTTTTAGTACAGTGCAATCAAAAATGTCTGGCCAAGAACCTGATATAGTACCTAGGAAAATAGAAATATTCCTTTAAATGTCTTCCAGAGCTGTGGTTTCCTTTGAGTATTAAACTCCATTTGTTACTTCCTGATTACATACTTTGGTCTGGGTTATATAGGGCTTGGTTTTATAACTTCACATATAGGGGCAGTTTGATCTCTTCCTGGTATTTTTAATGACATAAAGCACAACCTAGACCTTTATTTTAGCATGATGTAAGCATAATTATTTAGTGGGCAAGATCACATTCTTCTGTTTGCCACTGAGGCTTACAGATTATAATTGCTATTTTTTTTCTTCTTGGTTATGACCAAAAGATCCATGCCTTTTAAACCCAAACCATTATGTCAGGGTAATGGCTTCTGTAAGTTGTAAGTAAAGAAAGAAACCTAACATCGAGCTGGCTAGCGCACCAGTGGAGTGGTTTTGACATCTGGATTTGACATCATCCAGCAGTGCCAGGAATTGGTGTGTCTCTTACCTGCATCCTGGTGAATTCACTTTCTTGGCATTTTGCATCACTCAGGATGCAGCAGTAATCCCAAGCTGGTCTCATAAACCACTGCTCCTTACCATCTTCTGCTCTTTTCAAGTCTTCAGTATATCTCTTTTCCAAGCTGGCATTTATCACACAACTTCCTATCTAACATGGTACCTGTGCAGAACTGCTCTATAATCCCCTGCAGCTCATAAAGCTCCAAGTGCCACCTTGAGCAAGTAATCAGCTGTTGTTACTGTACACTTTCACATGCCTGTGAACCATCTGATGCCTGCCTAGTTGCTCTGCTATGGAACATAAAGCAAAACCAGGGCAGACCAGCTTGGGCAAATGTCCTTTCAAGGTAGTTTCCAGTCTCATTACTGAATGGGAGTTGTCTGAAAGGTGAAGATGAGAAGGCTGTTTTGGATAGGGTTATTGTTTGATGTGTGCTTTTTGATGTTGTGGGGTTGTTTTACTTTCCCAATGTATTTTAGCCCTTTGAGAAGCTGGAGGAGCTGACATTCATGAGTTGGGTGGTTTCTTTCCCGTTCCAAGTAGCCAGGATGGCTGCCATAGAAAAAGCCAACCTAAAGGAGCCCCACGGAGCTGGGATTTCAGGGCCAGGAAGACTTGCCTTGACCTACTTGTGGACTCATTGCAAAACACTCTACATCTGCTGAGATTGTGCTGTTATCCTGCTAGTGGGTCCCAACCCCTGGACACATCCTTGCTGCTACAGGGAACAGTGCTTTGTGTAAGGGGAAGGCAGCTGCAGGCAGGCACCAACTGTGCTGGGTCTTCAGGTTTGGGCCACATCAGTTCCAGCCAGAAAACCTCCTTCTTACAAATCCTCTGGGTGTGAAAGCCCAGTCCTCAAGAACAGGCAGTTCTTTCGGTGAAAATCAACCTCAAGCAATGAGCAATACAACATGTTGTATAAATCACACGTCTTGTCGCGTCGCCCATCCAAAGTAAGGCAAAGAAGTATCTTTTCTGAGTTCATGGATTTAGTGGAGTTTGTATGTGATTCCTTTTAATCTGCTTCAATTTATTCATGGTGCTTTATTTCCTAGGCTTCGTTAAGCTTGTGGTCTGACCATATTGATAGTCACTCCTAGTAGTTTGCTGCATACTAGTTTTAATATCCGGATATAGATTTCTTCAATATCCTGCAATGCATTTCTTAGTGCTTTGTTGGATAATGCTAATGCTAAACAGTCTGTCATGCACCAGGCCCCCGAGCTACGGTTTAAAGTTAGCATAATGCTTTTCATCTTTGTGCAACACAGACTGCTGTTATGTTTTGGGGTCTTTTTAGGACACTGAGTACTCAAAAGGATCATCTTGCTTAAAAAGAAGTATAAGATGACACAAGGATGCTATAAGCTTGCCTCTTCTGGTTTGCCCTTGTGCCTTCTCCCTTCTACTCTCCCTCTGTCTTTGTCCAGCCATTGCTCCTCTCTTTTTTAATCTGTGGAAAAGAATCAGAACAGTGCAGTGTTTCTGTGGAGAACAAAATGCTCAGGAGATCACCTCTGTATCCTCCTGGCTTAGAGACCTATAGAAATAAGTGTCAGTTTGCTGAATGAAAAGATGGCACGCTGAAGAGACAGGGTTTGATTTGTCACCTCTGTTCCCGTGGCACTATTTGAGCTGTTGGATTTCTGTCAAGGTAGAAGACAACTATTTTTCAAGTCAAGAGGTCAAACTTCCCTTAGAGACAGAGGGTTGTTACTCGCGGGTGTGCACTGAAGCGCTTCTGGACCAGGTGTAGATTTGCCTTCTCCAAACAGCAAAAAAGCCTTTGAACATAATATCATTGCCTTAAAAATAAAAGGAAGGAACCCATGCCCTCAGGCGTTTGGAGCACAGCTGGAGACAGGCACACAGGTTTCTAACATCTGCTTCTCGGGGGTGGATTGTATTTGGCTTTGGCATTCACATCAAGGCGAGGCGAAGGCAGCAGGAGCATGGCTTGATGAAGAGCATGGTCCAGCACCCTCTACCCTGTCCTGCTGGCTCTTTGATTGCAAAACACCCCAACAGTGAGGGGCAAAACAGCCATGAGATGAGGGGTGAGAATCCTGGGGTATGGGCATAGCTCCTCCTGTAGGCTTTAAAGAATGGTGCTGATAACGTTGGGTTTGGCATCCCAAATCAAGTCGTTGCTGCAGGGTACTGAAGATGACCCTGCGTGGAGTGAAGCCTTCCTCCCACCCTGAGCTGTGGGTCCCTCCAGGCCCTGCCACATGAGCTGTGTTGAACAGTACTACTATTTTAAGGTGCAAATAGTGTGTCAGTGCCTGCTGTGCTTTGTGACACCAGGGCTGTCCCCAGGGCTGAGTCAGCAATGGAGGACACGTCCTTATGCCGCCAGCTGAGCCTCTTCCCAAACACTTGCTCTCAGTACTGGTTTGAAAGCTTGCTGTTGGCTGGGAGTTGGGAGTGCACCTATTTGCTCCTTGGGTTCACGTCAGAGCCCTTATTAGCTCCAGCTCAAAACCGCACTGAACTTGGGAACAACCCAGAGTTCAGATGATACAAGTGTATCTCAGAAGAGTGCTAAGGAAAATGCAGCAGAAAGTAGTCCTGTGTGTCCCTCTGAAAGCCCCATTGAAGGGCTCTGGCTCCCTCATGGACGTGCCTTGGTGGGACAGCAGAAGAACACAGTCCCCATCCATGCACCCTGCTCTCCTGGGCCGGTGGCCGCCTGTGTCTGAACCGCGGCGATTTATGACACCCCGAGGAAACGAGTGCCCGTTTCAATGCAGCATTAAGCTGTCAGGCTGTAAATTGTCTTGGTTCAGGAGCTGCTTCAAAGCAGCCTCTCCTTCCGGCAGCAAGGAGAAGGCTTTTTTGGCAAACCCAGCATAAATCATTTGCTATTCATGAGTCAAATCCCCGAAATGTCCTCGATCAACAACTAAAAATGGGTCATAAGGAGACAAGGCATTGCTGTCTGGTGAATGAAGCTGCTGACTCCACCAGACTTCTCCATCTCTTGGCTAAAGCCGCTTCTGCTTTCTCAGTGATGGTTTTTCGTCTCTGTTTGCCTTTCTCCATTGTGCTCAGCAGCATCCAGCACACGCACGGTTTTCTGACTCAACAGGACTTTGACCCAGTGGGCAAATCCACCCAGATCTCCTCCATGTTTCCCTGCTCCTCCCAATGACCCTGTCTCCCAGATGAGTGAAAAGCGTTGATGGGGGTAAAGGAAAGCCACTGTTAAATTTCTTCTAAGCTGCCTCATTTCCAAATCTAGAAGGGCTGCAGTGATCAAGGGAGAGGGAAAGCAAACACCAGCAGAGACTTGCAGGCTGGAGGGATGGAGGCAACCAGGCAATGATGACTGCAGGTAACACACTGAAGTTTTGGAGCTGGGTCCCTTCACCCAAAACAGCAGCTGCTTGGTCAGAAACAGCAAAACAAAGCATCCTCCACATCAGAAGCAGAGAAATAAAACCCTGTAAAGGGACCAGAAAAGTCTCCATGTGTACATGGCTAATGTTCAAAAGGATGTTCGTGTGTTGTGTGAGTAGCAGATCCTTCACCAAGCGTGGGACTATCTGAGGCAGTGTTTCATTTATCCATTTCTAATGGTGGCTAACACACTGTCATTTAGCATAGCTCCATTTATTGGTATCCCCATCTCTTGCTTTAACTTAGGGCATTGCAAAAGCAGCAGTTGACTCTTCTTTTTCTCAAAGCTAGGTGATGGATGGCGTACATCAGCGAAGCTTAAACACACCCGCTCAGAGGTGAGCCCCTTGGTTTGTCAGACCGTGTGTAATGCAAGAGGCACTTGGTTACAGAGCCCTGCAGAGTAACACTGCTCGTTACTTCTCCAAACTGTGCCAGACAGCAATCTTCCAGAAAACCTCAGACCATATACAGTTAGCCAGCAGCACTATGTGAAATCTTTAACCATATTTGAACGAATGGGCTAACTTGGACACGGCAAGGAGGGAAATGCCAGTCTGCCTGACAGCTCGTTTTCAGAATGAGAAAGTTGTTCCACTGACAGGAGGACAATAAAAAGCTGTGGCTCTGTAGCAAGATGTTGCCTTTCTTCTAGTTCACAGCATGCAGGAAACTGCAGAGGAAAGGGCTGCTCCCAAACCTGTGCCCATGTAGCTGTGCTTTCCCTTCTTTCACTGCTCTTCTTTCACCGCTTTTCTTTCTGGGATGTTGAATCTGCACCCACCCTGTGACCCCTATCCAAATGAGGCTCCAGTTTGCATTAGTAAATGGCTACTTTCTCCTGAAACGTGCCCTGTTTTAAATAGATTATCCCTTGTGCTTCAGTGGAGCAAGTAATAAAAATAGGTGACCTTTTGTAGTTAAGAGCTATTAATGCGGAGTTTATGGGGCTTTTGAGGTACAGGGCGTGAAAGTCAAAGTCTTGACAAATCTTCAGCCCTCTGAATGGGCAAACTTCATCTGCTGATTCCCAATTGATCAAAGACCTGTATCTATATAACCAAACTACTGTGTATTTTATAACCAAATAGAAACCACTCTGTATTTTACTGTGTGTCACTGTGTATTACTATTGTGTGTGTAGGGTTGCACAGATTTTAGGTGGCAGAACTCTTTGAGATAGAGACCTTGTCACTGGATGGTTTTGGCAGTGCTATGTCTATGCTGAATGTCATAGAATAGAATCAGAGAATAGTTAGGGTTGGAAATGACCTTAAATCATCCAGTTCCAACCCCCCTGCCATGGGCAGGGACACCTTCCACTAAACCATGTCACCCAAGGCTTTGTCCAACCTGGCCTTGAACACTGCCAGGGATGGAGCGTTCACAGCCTCCCTGGGCAGCCCATTTCAGTGCCTCACCACCCTAAGAGGAAAGAATTTCCTCCTTATATCCAATCTAAACTTCCCCTGTTTAAGTTTTAACCCATTACCCATTGTCCTGTCACTACAGTCCCTAATGAAGAGTCCCTCCCCAGCATCCCTATAGGCCCCTTCAGATACTGGAAGGCTGCTCTGAGGTCTCCACGCAGCCTTCTCTTCTCCAGGCTGAACAGCCCCAACTTCCTCAGCCTGTCTTCATACAGGAGGTGCTCCAGTCCCCTGATCATCCTCGTGGCCTCCTCTGGGCTTGTTCCAACAGTTCCATGTCCTTTTTATGTTGAGGACACCAGAACTGCACACAATACTCCAGGTGAGGTCTCACGAGAGCAGAGTACAGGGGCAGGATCACCTCCTTCGCCCTGCTGATCACGCTCCTTTTGATGCAGCCCAGGATACGGTTGCTTTCTGGGCTGTGAGCGCACACTGAAGCCGGCCCATGTTCATTTTCTCATCGACCAGCACCCCCAAGTCCTTCTCCACAGGGCTGCTCTGAATCTCTTCTCTGCCCAACCTGTAGCTGTGCCTGGGATTGCTCCGACCCAGGTGTAGGACCTTGCACTTGGCATGGTTAAACTTCATGAGGATGGTGTGCGTATGTTTTCTAGTGATGAGACAACAGACAGATTCTGGTTTGAAACTCACACAGAATCATGGGCAGGCTTCAAGTTAATGTTATGGGCACCAGAAGAACACTTTCGCAATCACAGCATCTCACTGTGGAAACTGTGTCTGTGGCATTACCGCACGATGCTCTCGTAAAACTGCGTTATTGCAGGGCCAGGGCTCAGCTGTCAGATCTTCGTGGGCTGCCTGAAACATGTGCCTTCTCCACATAAAACAAGGGTTTGTGGCTTTTATCCCCCTGCCCTCCTCTGAGCAATTATGAAACAATTCTGTTGGCAACAAAAGTGATGTGCACGCGTTTAAAACGCACACTTCAGAACAATGCTGTGCAGCTTCAGTGAACCCTGGAAGCTGCTCCCCGTGTGAAACAAGCTGGTGATTGAGTCCAGGCCCTTGCAGACAGTCTTGAAACCAGCTCCAGAAATGGTGGCTCTGGCTGAAAAACAGATTGAAGATGAAGAACGGATCTGAGCTCGCAGTGAAACCCTCACAAGCGTTACATCTGGATTGGGTACCGGTTCTGCGGGAGTTTGTAAGGAACTGCATCACTTGGTCTTATTTTCACCAGCAGGAATAGAAGATGTTCTTTTAAACCAGCTTAATTTAGGAGAAGCAGACAGAGGAGACTGAGTTCCTGCTTCGTTGCTGGATGGCTTGGAGGGGCGTCCTGCTGACAGTGGTCCCGGGCAGGAAACCCAGCACTGCCTCACTGCTGGCTCCCCTCCCACTGCGAGGCCAACAAAGGCAGCAGCCTTGCTGCAGCAAGCAGAGGGATGTTGTGGTCCTTGCTGGGAGGCTTTCTGCATTTGGGGGCTGTTACACAGTTAATCACAGGCCCTGGTGCCCTGTGCTCAGTCATAGTGGCTCTTCCTGAGCTCGCTGAACTGGAGGGGTGGCAGGGACATGTGCGATGGCCAGTGCTCTTCAAACTGTGCTGAGTTGCTAACAGGGCTGGCTGTCAAACAGGGGGATCTTTCACTTGATGTAAGTCAGCTGGATTCCTGTGGAGCTCCCCATCACCTGCCAGCTCAGAGCTGCTTGCAGGCTGTTTTGCTAAAGGGCTGTGGGTATTAAATCACCTTAAGTACTGGGTGTCTTCAGCATGACCCTGGAAAAAGCTGTTTGTGAGCATCAGTCTGGAGCACTCGTTAAAATCCAAGCTTGGAGGAGAGATGACTGCCATCAGGTTACACAACAGTGATTCAGCCATCACCTTGTCAGTTGTGCTGTTTGCAAACCAGGTGACACAAGTCGGACTTGAGGAGATCCAAGCTTTGATCCAGTGTGTCCACATGGATTCAGTGAGGCCAAGTGGATGGAATGAGCTCACTCTCCGAGGTTTAAATAAACTGCGTTTCAGACATCCCTGCCAGCATGAGGTGGTGTGTGGCTGCCACCTCCTAGGGACAGGTCACCACTGATTTGGAAGGGGTTTCAGGAGTGTGTCCTGGACAATGCACAGCAGCGTTGTTGTGGCAGTCGGGAGGAGGGCTCACTAGCAGAGAAATCAGAAACCCAATACACTCCCAGTTTTCCGTCGGTTTTCATTAGCTGATGCTGATGCTGCTGGCACAGAAGCGGTGTTACTATCAGTTGTTAGGAAAGCATAAAGCAGGCTGATTTCTAAATGCAGTTGTGAATGAAGCTCTGTCACTTCAAGGCTGTTCCTGGCACTGCAGGTTCAAAGGGCTGCAGCTTTGACACAGGCTGTTCAGCAGCTGGCCTTGTCTTGGGGATTTTATTCAGCGTACCCAGCTCCCTGCTCGCCCCTTTCCAAAAGATGTATTCCTGCCACAAGCGTGAGGGATCAGGAACAGCAAGCATGGCCTCTTGCCATCAAAAGGGAGCTGTGTCCCTCCTCGTCTGAAATGGTGCTGCTTGAGCTGGAAGTGCCAAAAGCCTTGAAATGACTGTGTTTTAGAAACACACCCCCACCTCTTTACGGACAGGGAAGAGCTGCAGCAGCAGCAGCAGCAGCTCTCGTGAGGCCAAATCTTTGCCTAATTAAATTCACAGTAATCTCCTGTGAAGGCTTGGAGAGATTTAGGGCTTTGCACTGATGTGACCGCTCCGGTACTGACCTTCGGGCCGGACCTGTTACTGACAGTGTCTCCGTGTAGGGCACTGTGTACCTGCTATGGGGAGGGGGTTCCAGAAGCATCTTGCAGCAAAAGAAAGCTGTGCTGGTGATGTGGGCAAGGCTGAAGGGCTGGATCCTGCAGCCGGCTCCACTGGGACCAGTCCTTCCCCCAGGGTTCTTGCAGAATCTGGTATTGGAGACCTGGTCTGGTGTGTGCTTCAAGGTCGCTGCTGTCCCCATCCAGTCTGGCACAGAGGCTACACTGCTCTGGCTTTATTTCTGATGTTGGGATGATGTGTGGATGCCTGGGCTGCAGCTGGTGCTTCTCCAAGCAGAGGGGTTCTTCTCCACCCTCCCTGTAGGCAGCAGCTTGTGGTAGCCTTTCCAAGTGTTTTGGGACCCAAAGGGTTCATCATCCGTCATGGCTTGCATTTCCTACAAAACCACTGTGTGTGGAAAGTAGCTCCCAAATAGGAATCTGTGAGTTCCATGGACAGAAGTATTTCTAAGTGATTACATTAGTGCTTCTTGAAAACACATGGTGGAAAATCATGCTGCAGTCCAGAAGAGGTCTTCTCTTTCTGCTCATCATCTCCATGAAACTGCCCTCCAAGGGTCATGTGCTGTTCCTCTGAGTTCTTAACACTTAGCATGAGAAAGAGCAGATACAGGCTTCCAGGGCTGCAGCTCTTTCTTTCGTGGCCTGTTGAAATTCGTAATGAAACCCAGGTTTTTCTTGTACTCTGTACCACAGAATCCCCAAGTGTGGAGCTGACAGCAAGGAAAAGAAACCCCAAGACGCGGTATATTCAGTATATTCGGTGGGCCAGAAATTTGGCATCATCCCTGAGCCCAGCCTTTAAATGAACAGATCAGTGGCGAGTTGCTGTATCCTGGGTTTTGTTTGGATCTGGGACAGAGCCTGACCCTCTCTGCTGGAGTGGGAGAGCTGAATCACTTGCCCCGTGGGTCAAAGCCTTAATTTAAGGAAGGGAGAGCCATGTGCAGCACACCAGGACTCCTAATTTGGAAGTTATGCTAGACACAGACTTTGAGCAGACTTTCCCAAGCAATAGCAAAGATAATCATTAGCACCTATAATATTGTGCTGCTTTAACATCCGTAGCATAGAACATTTGTTACTGTTTACTGGTGTCTTACTTGGTTTTGTTTCTGTTAAATCAGGAACTTCTGGAAGAAAACCCTGTAGCTGCATCCAGCTCTCCTATGGTTTGCATGGGTAAATCTAAATATCCTAAAATGGCACATTCTGCTTTATCTGGTTACTCCTAAAGTACAAAATGCTTTCAGGTTGTGTCTGGTTTGTGCTTTTAATACATAAATCTGTCTCTCTAGAGAAGGAGTTCCAGGTCTCATGGAGTGCACAATGGCACCTGTATAGTTTGCTCATCAGATTCACCCAAGGGGAAGGATGTTTCACTAAATGGGCAGCTACCTTCTTTTGAGAGTGTTTTGTGTTTGCACTACTCTTTTCTTTACACACCAGGTCTGATACAACTCGTCCCCCTTATCCAGTATAGGGGAGACATGAAGTAATCCTGCCTTCATGACTAAGAGGAGACCAGGCTCCTCTGTCTTCACCTAGATTTAGACCAGGAAGATGAAGCTCAGTTTAATACAGGGCCACGAGAGGTTCTCTTCTGCCTCAGTTGCTCCTCTGTGTAGGTTTTGGGTAATGGGATCGTCAAGCTCGAGGTCAGAGGTGAAGTACACGATGCCAGTTTTGAAGACACATTCACCCTTGCAGGTTTTCTTCTTTCTCTTGCCAAGCTGGGAGTACTTTAAAGGCTGCTTGGTTTGAGAAACCGTAAATGAATAAGTAATTTTTAAGCTCTTTTGCTTGCTTAAGCAAGAAAGGATTGGGAAGGACAGTTGTTTAATTAGACAGCTACTTGGTATGGTTAACAAAAGACTGAACTCCAGCAGTACCTCCTAATTCACAGATTCCTTGGGAATTCAATGACCTTGAGTTTGCTGTGCTTGAAATTTGCCTTAGATACTTGGCTTCCCTTCTGGAGGACTTTGGAGAGGAGAGTGGTGCAGAAGGCGCTGTGAGGCTAGAGTGAGACAGGCTCTGTTTCTGTTATATCATATAAGAAGAGACAGTTGTGTTGTACAAAACGAACTCCTTGCTCCAGAGGATGCCTGGAGTTACTGCACTCAGAGGTTGCAGTATATCCCAGCCAGATCTGCCTCTGCTTCTGCAGCAGTTAGCTGTGGAATACCGAGTACTGCCTGTTGGGGATGTCCAGCTGATTCTCTTGACCCTCTTTAATTTATGAAACAAAGCAAATGTGAAGCCGTGGTACAGGATGAAATCTGTGTGAGAAGTCACTCATCTGAGGAATCACAGCATTTAACTGTGCTCCAGAGCTCGGGGCTTCACCGGTCAGCTGAGAGGGAAGTCTGATCTCCCAGCACCGAGTGGTGTTTCCTGCATCCTTTCCTGTAGTGGCAACTGGGGAGGTTACAGGGGTGAACGAGTGGCCAAGTTCACTGGAAATGAGTGTTTATCCATTACTTCCCTGTGTTTGTCTCCACCATAATAACTCTGCCCAGGAGTGACTTTAGTAATGTCAGTGGTTGGCTGGGGGATCACACATACAGCATCGGGATTTAAACCAGAAAGAGCATCATTAATAAGAACCCTGAATACCCAGGGCTGTATCCAGGGAGGTCACTACAGGGTCCCCATCCACAAAAAGCAAGTCAGCAGTAAACAAAGACCCACTTGCTTCTTTCCATTGGGTCTCCATGCAAAATCCTTTATCAACTTAGCTATATGGGTGATTTGAAAACTGGAAACCCAGTGATCTGTTTTGTTTAATCACTCCAAAGTGACAAAGCTGTGTTAGTGCGGCGACAGTTATTTCATACCCACTTGGGATGTGGGTGCAAAACATCTTTTCCTTTCACTTAAGCCACGGACAGGAGCTGCCCCTTCGCACCACTGCAGCTGCAACTGTGGCAGGAGCAAGGAGGAGATGGGGATGAGCATCCTGCATAGTTTTGGCAGCAGAGGTGTGAGGCAGGGTAAGAACAGCTCTGCACCAGCTCCAGAGGGGGACCTGCAGGCTCTTGTCCTCCCAGCTGAGGTGCTCACGTGCTAGGTGACATTAGCCATCTTTCAAGCTTTTAATTCCTTTGGCTTTGTATTTAAAGCACATCTTGGGCATTTCGAAGCCTGCCGTACAACATGTCTTGTCCGTGGTTGCTTTTCATGAGACCTGTGGGGCTGCGTTTTCAGGGCTGTGGTAGTACAATCTGGAGCTGTGAGAGAAAGCCCTCGGGGGCTGATCCGTGGCTGCGGGCCAGTTTCTGCATAAACTGGTCTTATTTTTAAAGTCCATTTTCTCCAGTACACTTTTTTTTGGCCTGCAAAAGACTTCTTCATTTAAACCGGAGAACGTAACACTCTCTCCTTTCAGTTGGTCCTTTGGACACGAGCCAGTAGTGCCCACAACAGCTGTACCACAGTTTAAACATTCAGTCTCTAATGGTTTGGGGAACATTAGGGTTTTTAAGGCTTCAACAGGTCTAGAGTAAATAGTGGTCAATAAAGAGTAGCTCTTCTTTGTATCCCTGTGCTCTCAGTGCTCTGCGCTAGAATAAAGCATGCTTAGAATATAATCATTGCAAAATTAATATCCATGAAAGGTTCTTTTTTCGAAGAGAATCACAGAGAAACCTGTTTGACTTAAAGAAGAGTTTGCAAGAGTTCAACTCACAAGAGCCTGGTAACAGGCATGGGGAAGCTTGCATGTGGTGTCTGTGAGAGACGTGCGTGTCCTGGCCTTGTGTCGCTCCCCACGTGTGTGTTTAATGGTGGAACAAATAAATTACAGGTATTGCTTTCTCTGCTGTCTTCTCCTACACATCTATTAATGAGCCACACAAGAGGCAATTAGATTTTTTTCTCTTCCTTGGTTTCCATTATTGTGTGGAGTCAAAAGCCCATGTGTGCTGATACATGCATAGAGTTCTGGACCCAAATGAGGTGGAAACCACATTAGCAGTGATGGGCGATGGTTGGGCATTGCCCTTGTTAGCGATTGAACCCAATGCTGAGGACTGTCACTGCCTAAATGATAGAAACAAATTAGTGCTGGTGGAGCTGTCAAGCCATATGGAAGGAATTTCTCATTTCTTTCAAGTTGTGTAGGTGTGGGTGAGGAAAAACAATCCATGTGGAGCTCCTTATCATGAAGGAAAGCCCATGGGCATCACAGCGCTTCTGTGGCTTTGGGTCAGTGTCTGCTGGCACCTTGGACAAGGAAGGGTTAAACTGCTCTGCTGCCTGCTGGCCACTTGGACTTCATCAACAGCACTTCATGCCACTGTGCAGAAACAGTTTGTAAGTCATTGTACTCTCTGTAGGGAGTTGATTAACCCCTTCCGATACCCTTCCATGTGTGCGGTGTCCCTTGGCTCCTAGGTGGGTGATCAGGACTGCGGGGTGCTGGCACATCCCATGCCTGCTGCAGCTTGCTGAATGGGAGGAGACAAGAGGGACGCTGGGATAAGAGAGGGGGAGACTTCATAGGAAAAACAATGGAAGTGCCAGCCTGGCAAGGCATTGCTCTGAAAACCAGGATTATATAAAAGCCTGGCTGCTCTGGTGCTTCTCATTAGCAGGGTTGGCCGGAGAGCAGGGTTTGTTACAGCTGTCACCTTTTTGGCTGGAGCAAGGTGGCCGTTAGTCGATGTTTCAGTTGTAAATTGCTTTGCCTCGAAGCAGAAGTCTCGCTGAGATTTGTTTTATTTCCAGCTCCGTTGTCAAAGTTAGCTCATGTTCTGGAAGAGACAAGGAATAGTATTAAAGGGTCACAAGTTAAGCAGCCCAGCTCAGAGGTTACTCCTGCATGGCAAGCCAGAGCTTTAAAATACGCTTGTTAATCTGACTTAGGGCCATTTGTTAGGGATTCGTATCTTTACTTCCATGGGGAAGTTTCATAACATTTTCCTACCCATCGGTATTCTATTAAAACTGTGTTGTGTAACCTAAAAGCTTTTCTGCTTCTCATGGTTTCCTCTTGTAGCTAATTCAGAATGCCCTAGATAGCAGTTTCGGAGTAAATGCATGCAGGCTGCATGGGCTTGATGTTGTTTTCTTATAAATTCAAAGCAAGATTTGAAATTCAGCCTTATTGTCAATTTTCCTTTAAATAAAAGTTGCCTAATGACATGATTTAAAGATTTTTATTGAGTGGCGTTTTTATCTTGTGGGAAAGCCTGTGCCTGTAGTTGTGTTGTAGTTCAAATGGCAGTGAAATCCGTTACCATATGCATTTAATACTTCTAGTTCTCTTTGTATATAGTGTTAGAGAGGATAGATTAGTGGAGTCAGTGAAAATACACGTGTGGGTCCTGCAGTGTTTGTCTGATCTTCTTGCTGTGTGAGCTCTCTGTTGTAATAAATAGTTCTTACAGGACTGACTGTAAGTGGGTGTGATTTGAGGTCTAGAGCCCGTAACAGAAGCAGCGAGGTTCAAAGTGGACAAAAAATGAAGTGTTATTAGTAGAGGAAACAATATTAGGGCTACAAATGAAGAACAGTCTTTGGATGAGTGGAAAAACGTGCTTCTCAGGAAAGCAGGAGGCTCACTGAGCTTGGATAACTGCTAAACACAGGATTAGACCACTGAACCTCTGCCTGCAGCACGCTGTTCAATCTTGCATGACTTCTGAAGGGATATACATCTTGACAGGCAGCTCATCTGTGGCTTGCCAGGAGGCCATCGCCAAGATGTTCTCCTTTGGCCACGTTGCTGTATGGGATCTATCTAATAAGAGGCAGCCGTTGGCCTGAATTGCTCACAGGCAGTGTGAAAGCAGCAGGGATCACTTGGGGGTGAGTAGGCAACAAGGTGAAGTCGAGCAAGGAAGGGGAAGGGGTGGGGGATTGGTGGTGACCCATGACAAGAATTGTCCTTCCTTTCCCAGCCTGGCTGAAATCCCTCCCTCCCTCCTCCAAAAGGAATTACATTTGTTGGGATTCAAATCCACACGCCGCTCCTGTGCTGTCCGCTGGACTTCAGGTTTCAGCGTGCACACAGCTGGTTTGGGAAGATAGCAGCAATGAAATCCAGGTGTGCGTTTATCCCTTCGATTCAGTGTCTGCCCACAGTAATGGGAAAAATGCAAGTGCAGGCCCAATAAACCAGGACTTGGGCTGGGTCTGACCAGCTGGTAGAAGCATCACTCGTGCTGCCTGGGATTTCCTTTTAGTGCTGTGGTTAATTGCCATCGTATTTGAGTCATTCTCTCTTCTGCTTGTCCTTTGGATCTTAGCTCTTTGCTAATCTTTATGACTTTTTTTGCATGTGTTTTATCGCCTTATTACAGATACCAAGTTCTGCTGCTGATAATGTAGGTGGATCCTATACTGAATGAAGCAGTCATGTCGGGTCCTGAGGCACTGTCATGACATGGAATCAGCCTGTGATCTTTTTAAATGCCTATTGTTTGGTGTAAACTTTGGCCTTGTGGGTTTGGGGGGGGGGGGGGGTTTGCCTTGGTTTTGGTTTCCTGTTCCAGTTTATAGTCCATGTTATCACCCTGGTTTGCATGAGCCTTTCATTATATCAGCTCCTGCCTGAGCTACTGGTGACTGTAAAGCTGGTTTGTCTGCTTAAGTTGTGGCTTTCCATTAGGCTGGTGAATATAATTGTAATCTCGCTATCTTCTTGTTTTGAAATAGCAATTTCCACTCTAAGGATGCTTTTATCCTAGTGTATATGCACATCCTGTCTTACCTGGAACTACTGCTCGGAACCTCAGATGCATTTTACTTTCTATTGGCGTATTTAAATGACAGGGGGACCATAGCTTTGCATTACAGCACTTGAGAGAATGTATTTGGCATCTTGACTAAAACACTTAGCAACGGTTTTTAATGCTTAAACAGCATTTGGGTATTAAGTAAGATGCATGATTGCTGTGTACATGGATTCTTCTGTATTGCTCGTTATTATTATTAAATCCACGGGAAGCAGACAAATAGGAAGAGTTTTGTAATGAACCTTTCATGGGCTTTTTTCCTGGTGATGCTTCGGTGTTGTGAAAAGATGTGCTTACAGTGGACTTACTGCTCAGTTGTGCCGACGGTGCTGTCTCTGCAATGGGCTGTAGTAATCCCAAATCCGTGGTGGATGTTTCTTTCACCAGTTTACAATGCATAATCCTCTTAATTTCCTTGAATAGCAGCTGGTATTGCTACAACCTGTGCCTAAGCCCAAGAACAGCTTAGTCAGAAAGCCTTTTGGCCCTGCGAGCAAGGAGGAGTTTTCTCCCAGCATGGGCTAACTTTCCCAAGGCCAGCACTGCTGAGACTT
The DNA here is from genome assembly GCF_028554395.1 of Pezoporus wallicus. NCBI lineage: Eukaryota > Metazoa > Chordata > Aves > Psittaciformes > Psittacidae > Pezoporus > Pezoporus wallicus. The sequence goes on from NW_026642624.1 coordinate 998,704, forward strand.
TAACTTCTCCCATCTCTCTTCTAGATGCAGCAGCTGTTCTATGAAAACTATGAGAAGAACAAGAAAGGTTATATCCGAGACCTGCGGAACAGCAAGATCCACAGAGCCATAACACTGCACCCCAACAAGAACCCCCCGTACCAGTACAGGCTGCACAGCTACATGTTGAGCCGCAAGATCGCAGAGCTGCGCCACCGCACCGTGCAGCTGCACCGGGAGATTGTCCTCATGAGCAAATACAGCAACACAGAAATCCACAAGGATGACCTGCAGCTGGGGATGCCACCCTCCTTCATGCGATTCCAGCCCCGCCACCGGGAAGAGATCTTGGAGTGGGAGTTTCTGACAGGAAAGTATTTGTATTCAGGTGCCGACGGGCAGCCCCCTCGGAGAGGAATAGACTCTTCCCAGCGTGAAGCGCTGGATGACATCGTCATGCAGGTGATGGAAATGATCAACGCCAACGCCAAGACCCGGGGCAGGATCATAGACTTCAAGGAAATACAGTATGGCTACCGCAGAGTGAATCCCATGTACGGAGCGGAGTACGTTCTGGACTTGCTGCTTCTATACAAAAAGCATAAGGGGAAGAAGATGACCGTCCCCGTCAGGAGGCACGCGTACTTGCAGCAGACATTCAGCAAGATCCAGTTCATGGAGCACGAGGAGATGGACGCCAAAGAGCTGGCCAGCAAAATCAACCAGGATTCCGGATCCTTGTCTTTCCTCTCCAACTCGCTGAAGATGTTTGTTCCCTTCCAGCTCAGCAGATCGAAAGTGGAGAGGAAGGAACTCAAAGACAAGAAGATCAACATCCTGATTCCTCTCTCCGGGCGCTTTGACATGTTCACGAGGTTCATGGGGAATTTTGAAAAGACATGCCTCATTCCAAACCAGAACGTCAAGCTGGTAGTCCTGCTTTTCAACTCCAACTCCAACCCTGACAAAGCAAAGCAGATCGAGCTGATGAGAGATTATCGCTCCAAATACCCCAAGGCTGACATGCAGGTTTTACCGGTGTCGGGGGAGTTCTCAAGGGCACTGGCTCTGGAAGTCGGATCCTCTCAGTTCCAGAATGAGTCTTTACTTTTCTTCTGTGATGTTGACTTAGTGTTTACGACAGAATTCCTCCAGCGGTGTCGAGCCAATACAGTTTTGGGGCAACAAGTATACTTCCCCATCATTTTTAGCCAGTATGATCCAAAGATTGTTTATAGTGGAAAAGTTCCTAGTGACAATCATTTTGCCTTCACCCAGAAAACAGGTTTCTGGAGGAACTATGGCTTTGGTATTACCTGTATTTACAAAGGTGATCTTCTTCGAGCAGGTGGCTTTGATGTCTCCATCCAAGGTTGGGGCCTTGAAGACGTAGACCTGTTTAACAAAGTCATTCAAGCTGGCTTAAAAACTTTCCGAAGCCAAGAGGTTGGAGTGGTCCATGTGCATCACCCTGTTTTCTGTGACCCTAATCTCGATCCTAAACAATACAAAATGTGCTTGGGGTCCAAAGCTTCAACATATGGGTCCACACAGCAGCTGGCTGAGATTTGGTTTGAGAAAAATGACCCAAATTTGGGGAGAAGCAGCAATACGAATGGCTCCGTGAGGACAGCCTAATGTCCAGCTATGCTGGAAAAGACTTTTTTTTTAATTATCTAATTTATTTTTTGGGAAAAAAAAAAAAAAAGAAGAAAGTTTTTTGATAATTCACTTTTAAAAGACCACACAGGATATATTTTAGAAATCATCGTTGTTTTCGTACAAAGCTCTCATTTGGAGAAGAACAAAGCCCTCGGGTTTCTTTGTTGTGGTGGTTTGGGTTTGGAACGAAACTCTGATCAATCTTTGCCTTCAGACAAACCCAGAGGCATTGCAGAGTTCCTGATCGGCGGAAATCTGACTTGAATTCCAGTTTCCTTAAGAACAAAAGATTGTTTCCTGCTTTGTTCCGTCGCTGTCTTCGTCGTTGGGATTCCGTAAGTCGGGACCTGGCAAGTGACAAGCCGGTGTCTAAAGGGGTGGCTGTGACTGCTGCCGCGCACAGCTTCTGCTGCTCTTGTTAAGGATGGCCTTGAGTTCTTGAATTGAGGTTGACCCATCCCAGTCCGTGTGGTGGTGATGAGGGGGTGAATCCCAGGAGCGGGTTTTCCCTAAAGGCTGGTTATTCCAGTTTAAAAATACACTTCCAGACAACTCCAAGGCAGGGCAGAAAGTGAGCACAACCTCCTGTCCCATCGGTCCCTGTAGGGATCTTTGTCTTTTCTATTTGATGTAAGGATCCATGGTGGGTTCTGGGTGTTATCCTCAATGTCCTGTCTAGAATCGATGTGGTCAAGGAATGCCGGAGCATCATGAAGGAGGGGAAATGGGAATCTCTTGCAGCAAAGCGCCGGCACGCAGCGAACAACAGGAGATCCCTGAGGAGGATCTCCTCCACCGAGGGCGCTGCACCCGATGGCATCGCGGTGTTCGGTCGGGTTCGTGGTGTTACTGGGAACAATTACGACATTGGATTTACTAGGTTTGCTTTGGGACTGTGTTTTTTCCTGTATCGGATAGACCGTTAATTTATTTAATATCCATTGGTTTAGGTTCTTGACCTCTCCTTGAATATCTGTTAGTCATTTTAATATTTTATATATATATATATGTGTGTGTAAATATATATATATATATTAGGAATGTATTGCATCTTCTCACTGATAAGGTAGTGTACATCAGACTTGCAGTAAATGATCTCCAAAGATTACTTTCTACAATATTTTTTCATGAATCTTTTTTTCTTTCCCCCCCCCAAAAATCTGTTCTTCAACGTTTTTTTGGAATGACTGCAGTAAGCTTAGGAATTGCTTTGGGATTCTGAGAGGAACTGGGGATGGGGAGGCCGAACACAAGGGAAGTGCCATCCCTTGTGAATGAATACCTAGCAAGGTAAGAGAAAACACACAAAGTGCCTTAAAGCCAGAAAGGGAACCCTTTACCTGAGACTTAGTGGGTGGACACTGGCATCGCAGCAGATGCTCTGTTGGGACTTGCCTGTCAATACCTGGCTCAGCAGAAACAAGAGCTAGAAACCAGCAAACGAGTCTATTTTTCTATGGATCCTCCAGGACCATCTTGTGTCATTGTTCTCAGCTCCTGCTCTTTGGGAAGTGGAGACCAGGGAAGAGAGAAACCGATGCTTAGGTCGTTGCCGTGTTTGAAGGGATCTTGTGGAGTAATTGCTATTCCAGTAGAAGAAATAACCATTGTTTACACGTGTATGGACTATGAACTGCAACTAGCGTAGAGTCGATGTCTTATAACGTTCATCGTTTTGGGTGACAGTCCCAAGGATGTAGGTACTTGGATGGAGTCAGTGCATGGAAAAAGCTTTTTTTTTTCCTTTTTTTTTTCTTTTCCTTTTCTTTTTATTTCTTTTTTTTTTTTTTAAATTTGCTTCTAAGATGCAATAAAGATTTTTTATTTGCAACCAGAGCTCCTCCTGTCCCTGTGTGTCCGTTCAGCGCAGGCACCACCACCGCAGAGCCAGAGCGCCCGGGGAAGCAAGGCCAGGTGAGAGCATCTCCCTCTGACAAAGGGCTCTGACCTCCGTGCTGGGCTCTGGCCTGCAGGGAACTTCCCACCACGTTCCTTGGCTCTGGTTCATCAGACTCCGGTGTTGGCTCCTGTGCTGTGAGCTGCGGCTCCCCGGGGCGGCCGCTCGTCTGCAGCGAGGGGTTGGAGCTCTCCCTAGGGAGAGAAGTGCTTTTGCTGTCTGAGAACGTCCTTCACTGCACCTTTAAACTGCATCCAGTGACAGGGCTGAGTAACCCCATAGTGGTTTGTGTCCAAAACACAGCACAAATCATCACGGTGTCGAGCACTTTTAATGGCTCTGCCACTTTGATCCGTTCTGCGGGATCGGTGTGAGGCTTTTCTGTGTGAGAATTAAGTCCCAAAGCAGGGATATTGGGGGTTACAGAAGCGTTTCTTCACGCAGGGAAAAGGAGGAGAAAAGCAACAATTTGTGTGTGCAGAGAAGAGCTTGAAGAGTACGAACCCTGAGGAACTGCACTGAAAGACAGGGAAACAAACCCTGTACTTAACAGTGTACTTATCAACACCTGTGATGGTGTAAGGGCTTTTTTAACCCCCTAACAGCTGGTAAAAGCCAAATGCATGTAAATGGAAGGAGCTGTTTAATGAAGAGCACCCATCCGGCTCTGGGGCTTTGTCCTCAGTCGCCACAGCTCTGGTTCTGTTACCAAACCTGTCCAGGCAGCACCACAGGTGAGTTTTGCACAGAGCTCTCTTGCAGCCCCGCATCAGAACTGAGCACAGATTTGATGGGCTTGCAGCTTAGGAGTGATGCATTTGGAGGTGAAGTTTCTGGTTATATCTGCCTAGGGTAAAGTCTGAGCTCGCAAACCCCAGTTTATGCTGAACCAAGCAGATTTGGCTGCCTGAGCTGTCAGAGCTTGACCAGGTGCAAGTCATCGGTTGGCAAGTGCGAACCCGGCCTCTGACAAAGCCCTTCTGGGGCTGGAGCATTTCCCTGCTGTTGGTTGGTTCAGGGGGAGTTTGCTTCATGCCAAGGAGCTGGCCTGGAGGCTTTGCCTCACATCCATTGGGAAGAACAAGGACCCAGGAGACAACGTGGTGCCTGCCTGAGACTGAAGCACTCGGTGACCGAGAGGCTTCCTCCGGGGTTGGCTCCATGGGGCAGTGCTGCTCTTCATTAAAGCCATTGAAAACACCGGGCACTCCTCGCTCAGTAGGTAACTGGGCTCAGGTGCTGTGCTGCTCATGGGATGCTCACTGCAATGCTCCTGCCCAGCCCCTCCCACCCATGGATTCCAAGCCTTCCTGCTGCCCATGGGTGCAAGCTCTGGAGGACAAAGCTCGGGAATGCTTTGCCATTCCCATCTTCCCAGGGCTCATGGTGACAGGTTGGGTCGGACAGGGGGGTTCTCACCCATGGGGGCTCCTGCTCAGCGGGTTGGTGGCTCCTTGTTCTGCTGGCCTGCAGGAGTGGCATGAAGCCAGTCAAGGTCCTTCCTTCTGGTTAGGGTATCTATGGGGTGGGTTGGAGGCCTGGTCACCCCATGGGCTGTCAGGGGAATGGCCAAAATGGTCTCAAGTGGGGCACCTCACGCTTGGCTCTTTGCTCACCACTCACTGCAGTTCAATTGCACGTGAGGCTTCAGGGCGAGGCAAGGGGGTCGCTGGGTTTATTCCCTGTTTTCTGAAGCATTCCCCTCCCAGCAGCTCGTTTCGTGCTCAAGGATCCATCGTGGACCACGAGGCAAAGGAGACGGAAAGGGGGCACGGTCCTGCCAGTGAGCACCGTGCTCCATGCGCAGATGGGCCAGGTCCCACCACGTTCCTCCTCCTCCTCCTCCTCTGCTCTGGGATGTGGTGAGAGCTGGGCCCTGCACTGGGGCCTGCTTTAAGTGGATGTTTTCATACCAGCTCTGTGCTCCCAGTGCCGGTTACTGCCCTGAACTGAGCAAATCCAGGGTTTTGGTCCCAGTTGGTGTTCAGGGCCAGCCCCTCCATGGGGCATGGGCATCCCTGGGGACATCCCAGCAGCCATAGCCAGCACAGCGCGCAGCCACATCCCATGAGGGCTCCTTCCCCATCCCTTCCCTGCCTCTCACCCGGCTGCTGCTGCCAGAAGCACTTTGTATTCCTCACGTCCAGACTGCTGCCGGCACCTTCCCAAGTGCAAGAACCGTGTCCGCAGCCATTCCAAGCTCCCAGAGCCACCTCCCGGCTCTCCTCCAGCCCAGGAATCACCTTTTGAATCACCTTTATTGAGTTAACATCAACCAACCCCTGCAGAGCCAGCACTGGGCTGCCTGCGTTTGCTTTCACACCTAAACTCAATCAACCCCCTTAACTTTAATTGGTGTGAATCACCTCCAGCATTCCAGCATGCTGGAATTGAGCATCCTGGGTATCGGGGCTGCCGGGAGAACTTTGCCGTGCTTCTCACTGACTGCATTTAAACCACGACAATGAGAAAAGGAACACAAAAGGTAAGGGTGCCTTTGGCTTTATTGACTGTTCAATAGAGGGCTCATGGTGAGGGCACAGGTGGAAGCAGTTCCACACCAGAACAACCCTCCAAAGCAAACGGGCCACCGGAGGGGCAGGTAAAGGCTGCTGGCGCCGTGCTTTGGGCCGGGCAGGAGTGAAAGATGGAGCTGGGGCAGGACCAGGATGGCCCCGGGGGACCCGAATGGCTGCAGATGTGCAGCTCCTGGGGCTGGTCCGTGCCCTGCTCGGGTGCCCACTGCCAGGATCGCTGTGCTGTGACCCCCAGTGCAGAGCACAGCCCCATCCCCATGGGCCGTGGAGCTGCCCGATGGCTCCGGCTGCCTCCCAAGGCCCCAGAAGCTGGGTGCAGACAGGGCAGGTTTCTGTTTCTGGTAGAATTGGGCCCAATTTCCACTCCTGTCCTCACTCAGGGCCCCCCTCGCTGCAGCCATAAGGGCTGGACATCAGCGCGGTGGCCATCAAAAGGAGCCCCTTTTCCAGAGGTTCAGCCCGATGGGTCCCCCGAGGAAGGTTCATTGGGGCCGGGAGATGCTGAAGTGTTCAATAGCTCAGAAACCAGCCCAAATGCAGTGCCCAGGCCCTGGCAGAGCAGCATCCTCCTGCCTGTGGCAGTTCAAAGCCAGGGCCCTTGTGCCCATGAAGCCACTGAAGCCGAGGGTGCTGCGGGGCCGGGGTGAGCCGGGGACAGCCCGAAATAGCCACGGTATTTCCTGTCCCTCAAAGCCTGCTCAAAGAGAGCCGATTTCCTCCATCCCAGCGGCAGCAGAACACGGAGCAGCCACCGCTGCAGCCCCCTCGCACCTGAGGCCCCTCGGAAGGGTCAGGCTGAGCCCTGCTGGGACCCGGCCCTTGTTCTTCATCCAGCAAAGAAACAGCCAAACCCTGGCCGTGATCAGGGTCCAGGTGGTCACCGGTTGCTTTAATCTCATCTCGGAGCATCCGTTTCCCTCCCCGAGCCCTCTGCCTGTGCTGTCGGTACAATGAAACTGAGCTGTTTTCTCATCTCTCCTCAGCTGAAGGAATAATCCCCGGCCCCTGCCCTGGATTGGGTTTGGAGGCTGAAATCAAACAGCTTCCAAAAAAAGGCTTTTCCTGCTTCTAGCCTTGACTCCAGCGCTTTCCACAGGGATCATGGCGATGCCGCTGGCCTGTACCTGCCGCAGTGCAGGCGGGAGGGCTGGGAACGAGCATTGGAATCACACCTGAGCTGGCAGGGGGGTGGTAACTTCTGTTTAGCTTTGCCCCTGAGGCTTCATCCCGCAGCGTTAATGGAGCCCTGATTCCACCGAGTTCCACAGCAGCCTCAGGCTCTGTCACCTTTGGGATGCTCAGGACACGGTTCCTGCCCATCCTGCAGCAGGGACCTCGCGCTTTGCCCCTTCTCGCATGCAGGGCCCCTGGGTCCCAGCTGCAGCCCCTCTGCTCCCCTCACAACCACCCTGACCCGGCTGGGGAGCGGTGCTCAGGGCAGGGATGTTCTGGTGTGGCTGGGGAAGGTGCGTGCTGTGTCCGTGCTGTGTCCGTGTCGTGTCCGTGCCCAGCAGCAGCTCCCAGCAGGCAGCAAGGAGTGGAACAAGGCCCCTTTTGTCACCACAGCCCCACCATGGCTGGGGAAGCAGCGCAGGGCCCAAGCTGTGCTGCTGCAGGGGGACAATGAGGAATGGCTGTGGCTGTTCCAGAGTTTTCCCAAAGAAAACCTGCAAGGCTGTGCAAAGGCCAGGTTGGACACAGGGGCTTGGAGCAAGCTGCTCCAGTGGAAGGTGTCCCTGCCCGTGGCAGGGGTTGGGACTGGATGAGCTTTAAGGTCCCTTCCAACCCAAACCAGTCTGGGATCCTGTGATGCAGCAGCCGCTGGAGGAGCTGCAGGGGATGGAGACAACGCCAATAAAGAGTGCCACCAGTGCCGTGCCGGTGTGGGGAGGAACGTGTTTATTTGCAGATACACTCTTGGTTCTGAGGAAGGGATTTTAGCAGCCTGCACCAGAACTGTGAACCAGAGCGCGAACCTGCCCGCTCGGCCTTGGCCAGCCTTGCCGATGCTCACACGGGTGTCTCGGATAGAAAAGAAGAAGGTCCAAAATTCAACTGTACACCTTTATACAGGGTGCTCAGCCAGGCTCCCTTTATACACTGCTGTACATGCTTGGGATAACTGAGTGCAATTGTAGTCAGAGCCAGTACATCATCCCAGGCTAATAAAGATAAGGTGAAAGCTGTGGTGAACAGAAGCTGCACAGATACACAGGCAAATGAAGCTTATTGCATTCCCCACACTCCCACGTGCATTTACCAAGAGGAGCAGAGCAAAGGGAGTTTTCAAACCTTCCTGGTTAAAGGGCTCCCTGTCTCACACCAGCGAGCATCTCCCCAACCGAGGGACTTTGCTTGCATCGGCTCTATGTACAGCGGACCTTGCAACAGTGCAATTAACCAGCTCACTCGCGTACCGAGGCTGTGCAGGATCACTGGCAGCTGATCTGAGGCTCTCTCACAGTAGCACTGGGCCACAACAGCCTTCAGGAACGTGGCCAGCCACAGCTCAACGCTGTGTGTCTGCACAGCAGTCACAACGGGGGCCGCACCTGAAGCAGCCTCTGACACACAAGCAGGGATGTGGGCAGCAGCTCCGCAGCGCTTCCAGTGGGGTGGATTGTCCCATGGAGGGGGTGATTGTCCCACAGAGCGGGATGCAGGGTCCCATGGTGAGCCGCACTGCCGGCCAGCAGGCAGTGAGGACCACAACATGCTCAGGCTCCCAGGAAGAGCCCCATGGGGGTACCGGTGTTCTCCCGGCTGACAACAGACATCATAAAGCAGCAGCAGCAGCAGCAGCAGCAGCCAGGGCATGCTGAAGGTGATGAAGGAGTTTAAAATGGGGAAGAAGAAACTGTAAGAGAGGCACCTCCACCTCCTGCTCTCCATTACTGCAGGGGAGCGTGCGTGGAGCAAGAGAGCAGGGAGGCGGCTCCACTCACACTGGTCCCTTCAGTCCCCAAAGCCCTGATGGGGCTCCAGCCACGGGAACCCCACAGTGGTCCTTAGCAGCAAACCATTCCCCTGCTCCCACCCCTCGTCCCCTGCCTCTCGGGGTCCAGGCACACTCGGAGCAGGATGCTCCCATCGAGCCCCGGCGCTGCAGGCACTACCTCCTTTTCCTCATGCAGGTTTCGAGCCTTCCCAGCTCTTCGTAGGCCTGGTAGAAGATGTCAAAGTCTCTGGCGCTCCAGCCCCTCCAGACAGCCAGGCACCGCTCCGTGGTTTCCTTCTGGAAGCAGCACACAACTGTGTCCTTTGCTATGAGAGCAGCATCCACCAGCGCCCTGCGCAAGGAAGGACAGAGCGGAGAAGGGCGTCAGAGCTCTGCTCGCAAAGCGCGTCGCCGCTCACGGGGTAATGCACTGACTCACACGCTTCCCTTTCCAGCTACTGAATCTCTTTATGAGCTACAAATCCATGGGAAAGGAGAACGTGACAAAGAGAGGGATCAGGAACCACGGCAAGGCAGAAGCAAGCGGCTCAGTGATGTGGAAAAGGGTTTCTAAAGGGTGCCCAAACATGCTGGTGGGTGCTCCTCTGCGGGACGTTCTGAGGTTGCCCTCAATCCTGACTCTTTTGCCTGCTGCCAGCTGGGCATTTTGAATACGGCTTCATCATGGCACAGCTACAGGCTGCCAACAGCTTCCACAGCCTGTGGGAGTGGGATGGAGCCCAGCCCGCAGGCATGGCTGGGGCAACAGCACAGGGATCCACAAGGCTGCTGTAGGAGTCCTGTGTGACAGCATCACACCCAGTGTGCTTCCCTTCCTGGTGTCTGAGCGTGTTACCTGATCAGACAGCAGCAGTTGCCCTACAGGTACCCCACGGGGATGAGGCCTGCAGAAGGTGATGCTTTTGTCCCTGCAGGGTTCAGGGTTCTTCCCTGTGAGGGTGCTGAGGCGCTGGCACAGGGTGCCCAGAGAAGCTGTGGCTGCCCCATCCCTGGCAGTGTTCAAGGGCAGGTTGGAGCAAGCTGCTCTAGTGGAAGGTGTCCCTGCTTGTGGCAGGGGTTGGGACTGGATGAGCTTTAAGGTCCCTTCAACCCAAACCAGTCTGTGATCCTGTGATTCTACAACAGGAGTCCAGCCCTTGCTGGCCTCTGTCTACCACTCTGACAGCAGATGGGAGAAGACTGGCCCCAAACTGAGGCCCCAGATGGGGGGAACTGGTGACAAGGGTTGTCCCTGTCAGCTGGTCCTATCACAAACTGCCCCTAAGAAAGCACCTCCCTTCCCTCACCTCCCCACCCTGCCCTGCCCTTGGAGGAGGCTGCACTGTTGGTCTTTATCCTGCTGGTAAAACAGGGTGAGTCAGTGGTCGTTGTGCCTGAACCAGCAAAGCAGGGCAAGCCTGAGGTGTCAACATCGCTTTGCTTCGCCTCAACTCCACACCTACTGTGGGTAAAGCAAAATCACCCTAAAGATTACCCGTGAGCAACAAAGATGATGCTCTACTCCCAGCTAGCTGATAAGGACACTCACACTGAAAGCAGAGGGAATGGCAGGAGAGCTTTGATCTCTGGCTGTGTTTGTGTGGTGGTAATAAATGATAATGTATAATCCCTCGCAACCCTTAACCTCCATTTGTGTGGACATAGCCAGCACAATCCCAGACTGGTATTGAAGTGATCAGCAGGAACACCCCCCTCTCTCCAGCAGCCATTTATTTGCTTGGACCCTTGTTCAGTGTATGAAACATTTCAGTTAATGCATGCAACTGCTCCCCCCTGTGCTCCAGGAGCCTCCCCCCGGCCCGTCACTGCCGACAGCACAAAGGTGCTCATTTAGAGCCAGAACATCAACCTGATCCACGTGAATGCAGCCACAGACAAGCACTGCGCTCTGCATAAATACCCCTCTTGTTCTGAGCGCGGGGCCGGAGGCTGCCAAGCTCCACTGCTCCTCTGCCAGGTGCCCTCAGAGCACCGGGGCCCAGCACCAGGCAGGATCAGACCAACGTTCATCGCATTGTGCACGATGGTCCCGTCTGTCTCGTTATGGGGTACTTGGTCTCTGTGGCTCTTGGAGACCAGGCTGCGGTCCCGGTGCCTTTCCCTCACCTATATCATGCTCTAAGAGCAAGCAGATGCCTTGATGTACAACCACCACCTGCATCTCCTCTATCTGGGACCTTCTCAGATGCTGCTGGAAGCCAAGAGGAAGCTCACAGGAGCCTGCAGAGCCACTTTCTGCCACCCAGTGCCCTTGTGCCCCTGGTGCGATGGCCACTGCCCCATCCTCACCCGTAGGGAGCCAGCTCCCCAGCCTTCAGCACGGCGATCACTCTGCCCCGCTGGGTGCCCGATTCCTTCTCCAGCCCGATCACGATGACATCCCCTCCTCTCCTGGAACAGAAACAAGGGAGAGGTCACAGGTATTCCACAATGGGAACTGCTGAGGAAGATCCGTGCTGGGTACCCATTCTCTGCTGCAACTCCTCCTGCAGTCATACAGTGTTCTGCAGGGAAAAGGGGCACTGATGCCATCGAGGTGCATCTGGAATCCACTACAGTGAGAGCCCCCAGGCCAGGCCTAATCAGATTCCCAGTGGTTTCCATCAGCTCAACAAAAGACAACAGGATTTGCAAGGCTGTGTGTGTGAGCAAGGAAGCTGCCTGCTGGTTTTTGTTACCTCAGTAGCTGAGGAACCACGGCTTTGAGTCTTACCACCCACCTTCTCACTCTGCTGAAATCAATCTGGCATGACCCCAGCTGTGGCCATGCTGCTCAACACCAAATAGCTTTAAAAAGGGGTAGAAAATCGATGTAACATTGTACTAGGAGCAAAGTGCCTTGTTTTTTTAGTGCAGGTGAATGATGCTGGGAATGCAGAAGCTCCTGAGCTAGCCTGGGATAATCTCACCCTCAGCCCAGCAGGGATTTTGATGAAGTTCTTTGATAAGTGACCCTCTTACCTGGGGATCCATATGAGGTCTTTTACTGGAATGATCTTGACAGCTTGGAGGTGCTGCTGCATGTTGTCCCCCAAAGGCACAGCATCGTGATCCAGGGAAGCCTTCAGCTCATGGAATTTGCCAGACTCCTCAAAATCAATGGAGAGGAGTGCACTGGAGGAGCTCGTGGGTGAGCTGGGCAGGCTGGAGGGGCACCGGGTGACCCTGTTAGGAGGCGAGGAGGAGTAGGAAGACACAGAGCAATAATCTGTGAGTGAGTCCTGGTGGTTCAGGATCTGGGTGCCACCCTCCGGGCTGTACATAATGCTCACGTCCGCCAGCGGGCTGCTCTCCATCGCTTTGTGGTTGATGGGTGCTGTAGCTGGGATGGGTGCTGAGGGCTGCTGGATTGTGAACATGTCCCTGAGGGGGCTGCAGTCCCCGCAGAAGTAGCGTGCGCAGAGCTGGTAGGTGGCAACGTGAAACATCACCAGGAAGTTGCTTTTATCGTCCAGGCACCACACCACCTCCTCGCCGTGACACTCGGAGTTGCAGGCGATGGATGTGATCACAGAGGGCGGGCTGAAGGGCTCCAGCCTCCTGCTGATCTCCATCGAGGCGCAGTCTATGATGAGGATGCCGGGGCCGTTGCTGTACCAGACCTCGGCCCCGCTGCTGGCGATCTCCATGGCCCTCACGGGGTACGGGTTCTGCCGGGGGTCGTCGTCAGGAATGTTGAATTTGGACCTGTTTGCCGTGTGGGAGCACAGGTAGGAGCAGCTGTCCCCTGGGATGCCCTGGGACACTGAAAACACTGCTACGAGCCCATCCGACAAACCAGCCAGCACCACGTACGAGTTCTGCAAGGAAGAGACAGCAGAATCACCATTGGATTCTTTACTTCTCTGCAATCATAGAATGGTTTGGGTTGGAAAGGACCCTAAGGCCATTCAGTTCTAACCCCTTGCCGTGAGCAGGGACACCTCACACTAGACCATGTTGCCCAAGACCCGTCCAACCTGGCTTTGAACACTGCCAGGGATGCATCATTCACTACAAGAGCTCTCAGTCCCAGAGGCTCTGGCTGCCTCTCTCAATTCTACAAGTACACCAGTAACTTACCCAAATCACTCAGTGATAACAGCAACATAAAAAGAAGGCATTACATAGAAGCTGCTGCAGAGCCATACTCCTCTCACCCAGTATTACCTCTCTCTTTATTGGCAAGGGAGGACAGACAGACCTGGCAGCCTGCCCCGAAGGTTAACAAATTCAAGCTGGAGTATGTTCAGAGACTGCCATCATGATCCTATGAATCCAGCTGTAGAAACCCGGCTCATTTCCAAAAAGGAGTAAAAGCTACTGCTATCAGTGTAGGCAGGAGAGGAACAGAAGGCACGCAGTAGAAAAGGAAAGAGAGGGAGGCAAACAGGAGCACACAGTGATCGCTCTGCCTCCAATGTCTGCTGCTTTGACAGCCCTGGGACACCCTCTGGGATCCTGCCAGCTCAGAGAGACCCCAGCGAAGGGCACTGAAGCAGCAGCACTTCAGCAAAGCGGATTCCAAGTGCCACGAACAAACCTGCAGGTGGTTAAAAACCTGCCCCTAACCGTACAGGTGTGCTGGCTGCAGGAGCCGTGGCTCCGTGCTGCTCTGCAGCCCCGCTCCAGTGGATGCAGCCATGTCCCATGGACAGGAGCCGGTGAGGAGGACACGGCTCGCCAGGTCTCCGACTCCTCCAGCTCATCCCAGCCGTGCAAATGCTGTTAAACAGACTGGGAAATTAATCTCTCGGGAGTAAAACTCCCCATGACCTTGGGTCTGTACCAGGAACTCCCCCATCTGCGAGGCAGATAAAACAATACCCACCTCAAAGGCCTTTCCATTTCCTCCCTGTGGAGCAATAAATTCTATATAAAGACCCTTTGCCCAGGGCTTTTTTGCTGTTGTTACAATCTGGTTGGATTGAGCGAGGCAAAGTGAACAAACCAGACAGCACCACCAGCTGAAGGACACAAGCTCACCCCTCTGCAGCGAGACAGGCTGCGGACTCAGCATCACCTCTTGCTGCTCGTAAATTAAGGGAAAACCTGTGTCTTTCCAGGGATCTTGGCTGTGCCAGACCTGGAAGACAGCTCCCAGGCTGCTTAAACCCAGAGAGGCCAAAATCAGTGTCTTGAATTGCTCTCAGATATCAAGGGGGCAGATAGCAGAGGGTAAGTATTAGTTTAATTGATTGCACTGTTTGCAAGGCTCATTAAGAGTCTTGGATAAAAAGCCATTATCCTGCATACAAAGTATGAGTAAAACCCTGAGTGTGCTGAGCCCGTATGACTAATCCAAGTCACAGCAGAACTTTACTGTAATGGGAAAAAGTAGGGAAGCAAGTGGAAAGTTGTGAAATGGGACCTGGACTTTAACTCAGTCCAGTCCCAATGCTCTAACCACTAATTAAAAGAAACCCAAAAGGCCTGTAGTGTCTGGTGCCATGTCCCTGCTGCCATGTGGATCTGGTGCAAAGGCTCCTGGACGTGGCTTTGCCAGGGAGTTGCGTCAGTAGGCTGGAACATGGCACAATGCTTTGCCCAAGCTGGGTTTTGGGTTATTCTTCCTTTGGAAAGGAGTTTGATTGTTTAAAACAGAACAAAACAAAGCAGAGCAGCCCACATTTCTCTGGTGAAGATGGGCCAACTCTTTTTCAGACCCTGCACAATAGGTACTTTTACTAAAACCAGAGGATTTTAGATGGGAATATCTGACATTAACTGTAATGCAGTTTATGGCAATGTGAGCTGTTCTTAGTGTGACACAGGACGCTTAAAGTCTCCAGAGATCTCCGTCATTTTGTCTCATATGAGCTGAAATCAGTGAATTACCCAAGCACAGGCTTCAGAAAAAGTATTTTGATTTTAGTTTATTAGGGTCAGCTACTGCAGAACAGAACCCAGCTTCACTCTGGGTTCCACAGGCCAGATTGCCCCAGGACTGAGCAATCAGCGCTGTTACCAGGCAGAGCAGCATCACTGATCCCCACCCAGCTTCACCAGTGATACCAAATGCTAGCCATGGCTGGAAAAACACAATGGGGGAAGCAAATCTGGAAGTTATTTTGTGCTCTGGGGTGGTGATTGCTCACTGCCTTGGCTATTGGGACCTGTTTCTATCCAGCCACTGTTGTTACCTCTTTGTTTAAGAAGCAAGGAGTGCTCAAGTGCTGAGAAAAGCCCCCAGCCTGCCATCCCTTCCCTGAGACAAGGGACTGGCCATTTCACAGAAGACCATGGCAAAGGGCACCACCCATGGGTTCCATTAACCCATCAGACTTCATTAGGTGCCAGTGCAGCCTTCAAATGAGGGTATTACAGCAGTGCCCAGAGGCAGGCAGGGCAGGAGCCTCCAGAAACCTTAAGTAACTTTCTCAGAATTCATTTTCAACATTTGGGCTCCATAAAGAGCCAACAAAAACACACAGCAACAAAACTGCATTTGAAGTCTCCGTCCTGCCAGAAGTCCCACTGTGCCAGGGAGGAAGGCCTCCGAGCGGGGCTGGGATGGTATGTGATGTGCAGGAGATGAGCTGGCTCCAGACGTCCTGTTCTCGTAGCTAAGGACGGTGCAAGGCTTGGAGCCATCAGGAGCAGGTTAAGAAGAAAAATACAGCCCCCAACAGCCCAGCCTTGGTCACCTCCTCCTCTCCTCCCCGCAGGGTCTGGCACTGCTGGCAGTGAACGCCGCAGCAGGCTGCAGCCTTTAAATGCAGCTTTTGTTTCCATGTGTTCCAGGTTCCTGCAAGGGGCCAGAGTCTTGAACCATTCAGGTTTCCCTCTCCCTCAACATCTCCTCGTAAGAATGCTGCAAACCAATTCAGAAAGCATCTTGTTTTGCTCTTTTTAACCTGTTTATTTGCTTATTTGGTTTTTTTTTTCTGAAAGGAAATGTTCTTGTTTGCCAAACGCAGTGATGCTGGTGACAGAAAGCACGCAACAAAAAAAGCTTAAACTTGTACAAGACTTTTTCCTTGGCGGGAGAGTTTTGGATTCTGGGGCCCTCTCTGCTGCTTTTAAATTTCCATGATGCTTCCTTTGGATGAGAAACCAAGTTTTGGAAACTATTTCTTTTGGATCAGTCTTCCCAAGGCAGTCGTAAAGAATTCCCCTTCCCAGCAACATCCCTCAGCAATTCTCTGACTGCAAGTTACCTCACATCTCGTCAGCTAAAGGCTTTCTTCCCAGGGAAATGCGGGAAGTTCTGTTCTCCACTGGACAATAATGGCTGTGTGATAGCTCTGATACAGCTCCCTGCGCTGTACAGTGAGTTTGACAAGTGTAAGCTTTCCACTGAGCTTTGCTGGAAGAACTGGCTCCTTCAAAAAGCGGTTTAGTTTCTTGCCAACCTGGTCTGCACATCCCTATGGCTGCTGCTCTGGCTATTTCACTGCCAAGCTCATTCATAGAAAGGAGAGAGGAAAAAGTAAGTCCAATAAACTAAGAAGGAGTACGCCGAAGGGATGTGGATTTCTGGAAGGTTGGGTAGGGTCGGGGGAGGAAGGGAGGTGTCTAGACTCAATATTACTATTGTAGGGCCTGGCATTATTTATGACATTTTCTAGGCAAGCCACAAACTGGAAATAGAAACCAGGAGACATAAAGCCACTCGTAACCCTTGAGGAATGGCTTTGCAAGCTGTAGAACAGTGGAAAAGCTGAAAGCGAAAGACTCGTTCGACTGTCCTGGGCAAAACCTCAAGCAGCATGAAAAAGAAATTTGCCCTGCACATCAGAAATGAAACTCCAGGTCTGGGAGCCAAAGCAAGCTGAGAGATGCAGCCTCCCGGCCGGTGAAACTCATCCCTCTGCCAGCTTCACATCTATGCCCTACTTTAGTCCTCCTGACACCATGTTTGGAAGTGAAGCAGTACACCTTACACTAACCATCTGCCTCAGAGTCAGTCTGCAGCGATGCCTCAGTTGGAGCCAGAAATGGACAGCAACGCAGAACGGGCATGTGGCATAAAGCAGCTCCACTGTTGCTCCGAGAGCTGCTCCATACTGAGCTTTTAGACACTTACCAGTCTGCTGGCATTTGCAGAAACTACACAGCTACCAACAATGCTGGAACATAATTACATGTTTTCACTTGAGGTGGCTGTAAGCAAACCGGAGGTACTTTAGCCCCACACCAGTTTTTATACATCTCCCAAGACTTGCACGATAGGCAGTCATGTCCCATTTCTCTTGCCAGTAACTGGATGTTAGCAATTCCAGAACTAGATAATATATAACTCTTGCTATTACCTGTAACTATCTGTATTATCTATGAGATTATTACCCCCACGAGCTGTATTACCCATGTGTTCTCATTCAAAACCAAAAGAGAAGTGTGTCTGAGCCTAGACAGTATTATCAAGATGATTGTGTACACAAATGACAGGATGCACACACACCAGGGAAAGAGTAGTTACCAGAGCTAGGATACAGGATACTCAAACCCTGCATCAGCAGTTGACAAATCTCCATTCTAATTATTGTTTCATGTCCTCTCTACTTTGCTTGATCAACCTAAACATTGTCTTCCAGTGATGTGGAAACACAGATGGAAAACTTCCTTGCAGAGGAATTTGATCTATTTTGACCATTTTCCCAGCAGGCTTGGAAGTGCCAGCATTGGTCCCCTGACTCAGGTTCTTGCCCACACCTCTGTCTTCTGGCAGAGGCACAAAGATCTGGAAGCCTTCTCCCCATGCTGCCAAAATGTTCCTGGGCATTGCAAAGTCCAACATGAGCTAGCAACGAGCCACACAGACTCTGGCAGCTTGGCTTAGTCCCACAAATGCCCCTTTCCCTTTAGGTTCCTCCTTACCTTTTTGACAATGGGCATTACTAGAAAGCAGCTCACAGTAGCAGGAGTGTCTAAACACTTCTGTGGAGTCTTTAGAGGACACATGCCCTGCAACCCGTACACAGAAATCTTCTGGTCCTGTGAAAGAACACATTAAACTCTGTAAATTCTAATAATCTTTCATGTTTTTCATATTTTAATACCTGAACAGGATCAAACTGGTTCCAAAACCGTTTTTCACTTGATATCTAAAGCCTGGCTTTCTCTTTGTTTTCCCTGGAGACCACAGGATAGAAAGCAGGTACTACCTTCCGCAGGATGAGCTGTGGGCAATGTATGTGCTATCCAGAAGCCACCAAAATCACCACTACAGGTGTTTTATCACCACATCAAAAAGCAGCATTTGATAACCCTGACTGCACAAACCCCAAACGTGCCAAGACAACTGAAACATGCTATTTTGCATGAATCTGTCAATCCAAGGAAAGCCAGTATTACACTGTACGTGGAATTATGCCTGCTCCATACCTCATAAATCTACTAAACTGACACAGACCACCCAGTTAAGGGAATAGCAGCACATTTCATTTTTATTGAAAAGGTGGAAAAAAAAAAAAAAAAAAAAAAAAAAAAAAATCAAGATTTTTTAATTCTATTTTTTTTCTATCATTTTTGTTATAAAAAAAGAGGAATATCTGAACTCTACCTCCATTTGGGAACAGAAAAGGTCAATATGTCTTATTTGCTTATGGGGAAAAAAAGAGCTGTATTCTCACTCAGTTACAGCACCTATCCTAGGGTGGAGTGAATTAAGCAACACAAATCATTTACTCAGTAAATGTGACCTTCTTTCCCACAATGAAACACTGAACTTCAGGAACATTTCAGTTTGTTTCAGCTATTTTTAACTTGCTTTGTGTCAAATGATTGTGTTGGGACTGGCTGACACTTAACACAGCCCTTTGTGACGGGACAGGGGCTCTGAGGGATACATCAGCCATGCTCTCTCACTCTTATCTTTTTCGCTGCAGTTTTCCATGGTGAACACAAAACTTGGGTACCCATTTCCCACCAACTTTCAAATCCCTCAGGCTTCTTTCAAAACCCCACCCTTCCATGCATGGTTTCTTTCACTGCTTCCCTTTATCGCCTACAGATAAGGACATTTCCCAGATGAAACCCTGGGTACGGATATGCTACAATCCAGAGAGTTTTGCCTTGGAAAGTTGAAGTTCCCACGATTGCTTTGAACACCAGGAGGCACGATTTTGATCTAGGTGTCAGCTGTCTGACATGTAGAAACAATACACCCAAAGGCAGCAGATGCAACGTCACGCTGCTCATCCGAGACGCCCATGGTCTCAAATGCTCTCAGCTTTACTAAGCTCTTTCTCTTCACTCGTGTCTCTTCTAATGAGGATCCTTCTTGAGCAGGGCACGTGGACTCAACCAACACTCACCTCTGTGGCAGCCCAGAGGGCATTCTGAAATTTGAGTTGGCAGCATAGCTTCATTCCTGGGCAGCTCATCCGCTCCACTTCTATGACTCCCTTCTCCAGGTTCACCACTGTGTAGTTTCTGAAAGGAGAAAATAACAATTTCCTATAGCCAGCATCCAGCCAGGATGGTACGTGGCATTTGTGGCCAAGCCGTAACATGACTGTCCAGATGTGCCTGATGCTGCAAGGATCTACAACCCTCCAAGCGGCCATTGTAAAGCAAGAGAAATACAGATGTGCCACAAGTCTTCCTCAGGGGGCAGATATGCAATTGTTTCTATGAAGATTTAAACTCGGCTATCTGACTTTGTGTGGAAATGGATGAGGAGAACTTACGTGGTTACTATAATTCAGCTGTGAGACAAATGGCTCCAGCTGAACAGCAGTATTACTAGCTATTAATAGTAATTAATAGCTGTGAGGTCTTAGCCCGTCTTGCCCATTAGGTTCTCCAGAGAATATGTGCTCATTTTCCAAGTTCACTGCCTTAGTATTATCTGGCTTCATTACTTATTCTAGTACATAAAACAGAAGAGCATGATTCTTCCAAGTAAGAGCAAAGACCTGTAACCTGATAAAATGATTTCTAAACACGACTGATTAATATTTTTGTAACTACACGTATGTTGTTTGGGGAGTTTATTGGGTTTGTATGTTTGAACAATAACTGGATATTCACACCCACATCTGTGAGCCCCAGATGTTTTACCAACTGTGGCAAGAGCAATTACACAGCCTGAAATCTGTCACATACAAGTAATTTGTTATTCAGCAGTCTCCAGCAAGTGGATTGTCCAGTCAGGAAGCAGATTCACTGAGATATATTGCTGTGAATATCTGGACAACATCCATGCATTCAAATTACATCTGTGAGTCCCATGTGTTTCAACAGTTTTAGCAGGAGTACTTGTACTGTCTGCACTGAACGATTGAGCAGGCACCACGAAGAGCAAAGAAAAGTGTTCATAAACAAATCACGTCCCTTTCCCATTAGGTTAATGGTTGCAAATAATGAACACATTAATATAAAATTTAGATCAGTTTGTGACTGTTTCCAAAGAAGACTGAGGCTATAAAAATCAGTAACATCCATAAAAATAAACCTAACTAGCCATGGGTCACATACGGCTGAGCAAAATGCCATCATCTCAGTCACAGTTTAATAACATTTTAAGCACATGCCTATTCAGTACAGCACACATTTTACTGGCAGTATACACTTGGATGCACACACAGCTTCAGGCATGTGGTTAACTCCTGATGATTTCAATAGGATTTAAGCATGTGCTTAATTGCTCTGCAGAACGGAGATGGAACTGCAGTCGCAATTAGGAAAGGTTTAGTGTTAAATGGCCTCATTAGGGGAGGCAGAACATGTCTGTTCTCATGTACAAATGCTTCATCCTGTGTGTGTGAATCACTACGCTGCCCTAAGCTTCTCCTCATATTAACTGAAGCTGAGTTAAGCTCATTAAATAGCCTTTATAAAGCAACCACTGTTCTCAATTAAAAGAGTTTGGGAAAACAGTGTTCACCGTATCCTTGGCACTCACCCAAATCCACTTTCACCTTCTCTTTACCTCCCTCCCAGAGGCATGAAGTGAAGATGCTGAAGGGTTTTTACTTAAAAAGAAGAAAGAAAGAAAGAAATTACAAATATGAGCTGTCTCACCTGGTGTCTTCCTTCCCATTCCAGAACACCACAGTGTAATCCTGTCCTTGGGAGCAGAAGAAGGAGGACTGCTTCCCACAGGATAGCAGGTACATGAATGTTGCAAAGGTAGGATCTTTCATCTGTCCTACCACAGAAATGGCCAGTGGACGCTGTGGGGAAAGGAAAAAGGAAAGGCATATGTCACGCAAGACAGCTGGAGGTCCAGATCATAAAAGAATTACAATAATTAATAATTATTAAAGCTGGAGAGCCAGGAAGTGGCCTTCTGCAATAAAGGCATCTGCTACTTTCTCAAATCTGCACCAAATTCTCCTTAGAAATCCCACCTCATTGGTTCTTAGCATCCTCTGTACCCCACTGAAGCCAAACCTCTTCTGTACTTCCATGGTTTGATCAGTGATTCTCTTACACATTTCATCAATTCATTGCTTCAAGTTTATGGATTTTGGAAGCTGCCCCACTGTCATTGCCATGACTAATAGCTGTGAGTCAAGCTGACCCTTGTCTGCAGGACATCAGCTATTAAACACCAACTTGTAATTAATGAAAAACACAATGCAGCATCATCCTTTTCTCATACTTTGAACCCTTTTGTTCCTCACACTGCCTTTCACAATCTCAGGGGTTTGCAAGTCTTTGTAGTTACACTCACAGCATAGTATTGTAGAAATCATGGGTAACCTCTTGCCCTGGTGAAATCAATACCCTAACTGCCACTGACATCAAGGGACCTTCAAGTCACCGCACTAAGGCCACCAATCTGCTACCATTTCGTTCATAAAACTCTCATTTAAGTTAAGAGCAGTTCTGGGCCAAATCAGCAGGAGCAGTAAACGGGCAAACAAGCTGTCTGCTGTACCAAGAACAAGCTCAGCTCTCCTGTGTGAAGAAGGCTGCTGGATCCCTGTACCTGTAAGATCAGAAAACACTGGTCACAAAAGGGCTGTCTTGTACCTTTTCTGGCTTAGTGTCCCAGCACTCCATCATGAGTGCCTGCATCCTATAGAGCTGCACCTCTTCTGGCTGCCCAAGAACAGGACGGATCCCCTTAGACAGCTTCTTTGCAATCTGGAGCTGGTGTTGTCCTAGCACAGGCCGCTGACCGGACAGCAGCTCATACAGGACCATCCCGTATGAGAACATGTCCACCTAGAGCCAGAAGCAGAGTTAAAAACAAGGCAAACCCCTCTTGGTGAATGGAGAAGGAAGGAAGGAAGGTCACAGTGGGAAAGCCAGTGCTGCACACCATGCATGTGTAAGGGAATTCAGCCCCATGCATGAAGCCAGCACCCACTGCTGTCGCACAGGAGCTGCCCCTCTGGATACACCACAGTTACCTTCTCATCATAGACTATGCGAGGCCTGATCTCAGGAGCTTGGTATCCTGGTGTGCCCTCCACGCCAAGCGCGCCTTCATGGAACGACTGCCGGGAGATCCCATAGTCAGAGAGTTTGATGTTGATGTGCTCCTTGACATCCAGGGACCACACCAGAATGTTGTCTGACTTCAGGTCACAGAAGATGATGTTCTTCTTATGCAGGTAGGCAAGGCCCGTTACAATCTGGTACGCTATTTTGTGTGTCAGCATGTGTCCCAGTGGCACAAAGGAAGACCCTGGCCCAAAGGAACAGCCTGTCTTCAGTTCTTGTAATTGCAATAACTGCTTTTTTCACCCCCTCCTTTCTCTTTTAAACTCAGAGCAATAACTAACAACCTTTTAAAACATCACTCAATGTCAGGACGTGAAGTGACACTGTTCATGTTACTATTCACATCTGACAGTTCTGTTAGATTCTTTTTTTAAACCCTTTCACTTCTAAACCCCTAAGTCTTCTGGTTAGAATTAGTGTCTTACCGAAAGCTGACACAAAGCCAAGGTGCCAAGAGGGTCAGATGGCCTCAACCTATCTGGGAATTAGTGTCATTCATTTGACAGTGACAGAAGTACAGATAATTATGAGGGAATTCAGAATGCCAGACACCCATCTGCAGGGTATGAACACAGCATTCCCCATGCAGCACTGAAGAGAGATGCACTTTTTAATTTGCAGAGAAATTGAAAATCCAGGTCTCCAAAATAGGCTTGAAAATCCTGAGCATCAATTTTTACTAGGCTCCCAAAGGCATGGTTTAAGAGCAATTCCATCCCTCCCACTTCCCCTAGTCTGGAAAAAAAAACCCTCTAGTAAACCAGGCAGTAATTTAAATGCTGTTGACCATTTGCCACTATCACGACTCAGAGAATGAGCTCTCCCAGGAGGAAGACCCTGTTTTTACCTTTGGAGTTTTCAGACAATACAGTGGTGAGGCTGCCCAGGGGGGCCAGCTCTAAGGCAAAGCAGAGAGGATGGATGCTGATGCCAATAAGGGAGACGATGCAGGGGTGTTGCAGCGAGTGGAGCATGCTGGCTTCCTGGCGAAACTCTGAGAAGTTCTTCATGGCATCCATGGCTCTCAGGTGTTTCAGCATGGTATCTGGCAAGACACACAAACCCCTTCTTACTCCCCAGCTGAGAAACCAAGTCAGAAACTCTTTGCAAGGTGCTAATCACTGAGCAAATGCCAGAGGAGGAAGGCAGCTTGTGGTGTTACACCAATAACTAGGCTTTAAGTTGCATCACAGAACGGTTTGGGTTGTAAGGGACTGTGCTTTCTGAAGCAGGGACTCTCTGGGTATGGATGTCACATTGCAAACCCTCTGGTGAAAGGAGTCTTCCCTACCCTTCCCCAGCTGCCCTGCCAGAAGAGGGACACTTCACAGTAACTGCCCTTCTGGCACAGGTCACCACAGGCTGCTCAGGCAGGCTTGGTCTTTCCCAAGGTTTTCTGTCACTGTGACAGCAGCTGATCCACAGCTCAGGGGTTCGGGAACAAAAATGAGGAAAATGAGGCACTTTTCCCTTTCCTTTGTCCACGGACTGAGGCTCTGCTGGAAATCTGGACTTGACAGACAGCATGTGCAGCACTAGAGCCTGTCCCTGCCTAAAGGAGCTGGCAGCCTGAGGATTTCCAATTTGCTTTCTGTAGCTGCTGGCACAGATGGAGTAAAAGACTTATTCAGAGGTAGAGACTCACAAGCCCTTAGTACAAGCCCATGCAAATCCACAGTTCTCATTGCCAAATAGCTTGGGAACAGGAGATGAAATCTTACTTCCCACCCCAATCAAGGGCTCTGCCTTGGCACCCTGAGTCCACCCAGCAGGAGAGATGCTTCCAGTAGTGCCAATGATCTTCATTGCTAAAGTGCTTTCATGAAGAACTCGAAGATGCACCCTCCTCCTCCATGGAAACACATCAATTTTGCTATATATTTCATAGCTGTATTTAAACAGGTGCTGCCAGCACTTTGGGAGAGCAAAGCGTCTTTGGTCTTAGCTTGGGATAGCAGTCTGCAAGAGCTGATTCCCGACACCAATGCTGTTCACTGTACCTGCAGCTGAAGTGGGAGAACCCTTGTATTTTTTAATCTGAAATCTCTTCACAGCCACTGGTTTTCCTTGGTACCGTGCCCGATATATAACGGTCCCACTTCCACCCTGGCCAAGAACGTTGTTTTCATTTTCACTGCATTCCAGTTTGCTATTTTCCAGGAACAGTCTGCCAAAAGGAGATCGGGGCTTTTTAATTAAAAGTTTCAAAGATGCTGTAAAATCATGTTTTTAATGTGATTTCCATTTCCACAAATCCCTAATTGGTTCTTGTCTTATCTACTGAGAGCACCGGATCACCTAAACTACCTTGGTCATCTCAGCGTGCTCCCTACTGGCTCATGTTCCACAGCAGGTTTCTAGCAGAAAGAAGTCACTTGGGCCAATGAGCAGAAAAGTCTCTTTACTAATTTATCCCACAAGAATCAAACAGATCTGGAAAGCACATAAGCTCCTTTTCCAAGCAGATGACAAGGTACAGCTATTTGTACCATTTATCTGTATTAATGATTTCTTTGCTTCATTCCCCTCTCTTCTCCACTGAGGCAGGACAGGATGTTTATGAACAGCTCCACACTCTGAAACCTGATTATTTAAATCAGCTAGCTGTTCCCAGGCTGCAATTCATCACTTCCCCACTCTTCCAGAGACTACTTTTACAGCTGTTCACACTTCAAACGTCTCCACTCGCCTCATACCCGTCAAATAACTCTCTAGGAGATAGCACTGTGAGGAGAGTTGTCGTGATGAGCTGATGGGGTGTTTGCCCAGTGAAATGACCCCAAGAAAGGAACAGGGGCCAGTGGGAGCTCAGAAGACTCTGACAGCAGCCAAAAGGGCACAGTTTGGTCTAGAGGTCTCATGGCTCTGCATCGGGCACAGAAAGGTCTGAGAGAGTGTGAACCAAAAGAGACATTGATATCTTGTCCTGCCTGCTGTCAGGAGGTCTCTTGCTCTACACAGTAAATAATAAGGGGTGTTAGACTGAACCCATCTGGGAATGCTGTTAAGCTGCTTAAAGATTTGGCAGTGCTGCTATGGGTAGGGAAGAGCCGTTTCAGCTGTTCAGAACCGCCACACTACTACACAACACATCCAACAGCCCTCAGCCAAGCAGGAGCCTCGACTCAGTGTGAATCCTCTAGTGGAGTCTAAATTCACTCACCTACAGGCTCTTAAAACTAAAGGCGATTTCAGTGCCAATCTTGTGACACAGCAGCACTTCCTTTTGGTTTTGCCATATTAAAATCTCTTTTCTGGGATCCTAGAACAATTCAAACTACAGAAAGCTCTGGCCAGAGTGCTGGGCAATGCAGGACAGCTGTGGCTTTAAAAAGGGACTCTCATATTGCGCCACAGTGATCTCAAAGGACCCCCTGAAGTGATGACTTGGGTCAGCACACAGTGATTGTCTGACTGAGTGTGCTGACCACCAGCAGTGCAGTTTGGGATGAATTGCCAGAGCAGGCATTAAGAGTGGATGAATTTGTTTCCTGTGGTCAGTATGTTCCTCTAGCAGAGATTATTTAGGAAAAAGATCCAACTGAATTACAGAGGTACACTGAAACTTAATTAAAGACTATTAAATAACATTACCTGGCAGGAAAATCAGTCATGAAAAGCTCTGGGACCAGCTCTTGGAGAGAAACAGGGATGTCAGGGTGGTTTGGACATGTGATGTAGTCCAGTTCAATGGCAGTCAGGACACAGTCCTCCATGTTGAAGTACTGAGCGTCCTCTGCCCTCTCACCACACTCATTCTCCTCCAGCTTGGAAGCTGCACAGATGTGGCAGGGCACATACTGCTCCATCAGCAACGTGCCATCACTCTCAGTGGCTGTGAGTGCTTCAAAGCAAGCAAGCAAACAGAAAACAACAACATAACCCACACAGACTGATAAAGAACAACAGCTCCAAATACAAATGTCTGCAGTCACTACCTGGATCCACTGGCTGAAAATGGTCACACTCACAAAAGCAGCAGTTTAACACTGCTGTGTATTGATTGGAGTAAGAAAAGAGCTTTTTCCAAAGTGTACGCAGATAGCAGGGACAGTACTGAGGAGACAGGATTGTTGACATAACTGAACAGCTACTTTGCTTTGGTCACAGGTAACACACAGGCTCGCAAAGAAAATATATTCAGGACCAGTAGAAACTCAAAGTATATGAATAGAGCTTTGGAGAGAACTTCCTACGTGCTGGGTGTCTGTGAGCTGCATACAAGGATCAGTGTGCATGCTAAAGAGCACGACCATGCACTGGAAGTACAGCAACTGCCCAGGAGCCCCAGCCACATCTGCTTTGCAGACTGCAAACTGCCAGATGGCTTCATATGGAGAGCAGGCATGGGAATGGGCTGGGAAGCATGGAATGCTGTGCTCAGGCTGAGCACTTCAGGTGCAGGCTAGGAGTAAGCACTCACCTACAGCACCCAAGTTAGGAGCACAGTTACTGTGTGCTCCGTCATGGGCAAATTTTCAGCCCCTCCAGAGGAAACATGGGTTCTACCAAAGGTAAACCTTTGGGAGGTTCACACCTCTCCCACTAACTGCAGAAGGATTAGAGGTGACAGGCTCCATTAAATGCCTACAATTAGGCAGAGTGAATATGGGCCATAGCCTTCAAAGTCATGACTCTTTTCAAGCTTTGGCAATAAACGTTATATTTTAATCCAAAGGCAAATAAAACTTTCTTTTATCTTCATAACACACAGAACATGAATATGTGAGAGTGCACAACTGCTTCCTCCAGAGAACCTCCAATTAAGTGATTTTGGCACTGTTTTCTAGCCCAGTGTGGGACAAGAAAGAACACTTCAAATTTTGTTTTGGTTTCAAACAAAGTGCATTGGGGTTTCAAAGAGCCCGCTGGGTAACAGCAGGATCTGTGCTAATCACAGGAAAAACAACTGCAGGAGTCAAGGAAGTTACCTTGGCACAGACTCTTTGGTATCATATTCACTCATGCCTCTCCCATCATAATCTTATAAATTACAGGGTGTTAGAAATGGTGGACAAATGCTGAACCCAGCTGATGCCAAAATGAGTTCTGCCATTGAGGGACAGAGCCAAGTAGTTTGGGCCAAATCCTGCCCCTCCAATGAGCACTGAAGAGTCTTCTGAACTCATACAGAAGCAGGTCCTGTTTGATCTGTAATATTTCACCTGTGCTTACCGTGACTGACAGACTGAAAGACACAACGTCTAGACCAAGGTGTGCTGGCAAAAAACTCCTAATCTGTCTGCAGGTTTATCAGCTTTTACCAAATGTTATTGGCTTGAGAGTGTCAGAGCCTGAGGGGTCCTCAATTAACACCCAGTATTGTGCACCTGGAGAGCCCTGTCAAAGAGCCTTCTGTTAAAAAAACCTAATACTGCACAGAAAATTACAGCAGTTCTCTTACCAGGAAACCACTGGTCTATCAAAGAGTTGACATGATCCGTGATGAAAGCCATTGCTGAAAAGTCTCTCACTTCTGACTGGGAAATGATTTTAATTCCACCACTTTTTTTCTTTTTCCAGTTCACATCAGAAGACTCGACACTGTGTAAGAAAGCCAAAAGACAGCCCTATGAAGCTTTGGTGAAGCATCAGTGTCAGCAAGCTTGCTTTCTCGCAGGAACCTGAATTACATAACAACACGTAGTTCATAAGTAACCAAAATTAAAAGCCAGCTAGCTTTGAGGATGATTTTCAATCCAGTCTGCTCTGCAAATGACTTTCAGAACAGAACTCTTGCACAGAAATGCCAATTGCTCACAATGGCTGAATGCTACAGAAGGTCAGAACCAGAGGAAACTGTGGCCTAAGTGAATTCAGTCTAATAGAGACTTTTGACAGAAACGCCCCATACAGAATGATGGAGGGTTAAGAATTTTATAAATCAGTAATAAAATTCCAGTGATTTTTTATTACTACAACTTCCAAAAACTGTTTGGAAGAGCTTATGGACATAGTTTTTGTGTAATGCCCACAAAAGCAAACAAACCAACCCCAAACTCAACCCAAATCCCCCACCCGTTTCATACAAAGAGCCGAGTTCTGTAACTCCCTGAAGTACATAGAGAGGTAAGAGGCTGACCACCACCATGGTCCAGGATTAAGGATTCCAGTGTGTGATTTGCAGTGTCTGGGTCCAAGTCTCTACTTAGCCACAGACTGCATAGATGAACTCCTGAAAGCCACTGTGCCCTTCTGGTTTCCAGCCATGCAACAGCACCAGTGGTTCCTCCCTATCCTGCCAGTGACTGAAACAGCAAATGAATCTGCAGATACTACAGAGATTAATGTCTTAAGTAGTTGCCTACTCTCTACATTTGTGAAAGAACATGGACAGCAGGTTTTCCTCCAGACTTGCAGCCAGCACACGCTCTGCCTTGGCCAGCTTAAACCTGTTGTCCACAGTCCCTGAACCACACAGTCTGATAGCACAGAAGCACCTCCATTGATCTGAATTATTGCCACACTGTGGTGATGCTTTAGGATTCAGTGGAAAAGCCCCTGATGCAATGAAATCTTTGCATGTGATAATGTATGATTTTACACTGGTAAAGAGTTCTGCACCGAGTATCGCTTTGTTTTCAGGCCTCTTTAAACTTGTGGCTGCAGCAACACATTAGGTTGATATATTCAGAACTGCAAACAATCAGGTACTCATCATTTTTGTCACCAGCTGTTACCAGATGAGTTATGTCTAACAGAGGAGCCTCATTTTCTACTGATGAGTGAGCATATACCATGAGTTAGGCTCATTCATCTCCATTCAGATGATGTGTTTCATAGTCCCCTGTCATGCATGCTGCATTATGAACACAAATTACCTAAGATAGCCTCCATCAAAGGTAACGAACAGACCTTCCTGCCAGTAAACAGTGTGAGTCCTTTTGACTCGGAATGTGCTGCAGCGGTTCCTTTGGGTGCCTGTGAAGCTGTAGATGGTCACCTTTTTGTTTCTTGTCTTGGTGTTCTTCTTGTTTTCAAAAAGCTGAAACAACAGAAAAGCATGAAAGTCATTAAATCATTGAAATTTCTTTATAAGCATGTTGGTTTAATCAAGCATTAAGGTGACTTCATGTTTTGGCCTTCACAGGTGCTATCATACCTTTGCCATTTAAGAGCAACTTGTGATCATAAAGAATTCAGTGATGGAATGAAAATACACACAGTAAAAGTTGGTATTATAGCATTGAAAGTATTTTTTATGCACTCAAAAAGTGAAAAAAAGTTAATTCTGTAACTGTGCCATTTGTTACATCAATTCTGCATTTGCAGAAGTCTTACAAGCCTAAAGAAGAGCTAAATGTTCTAGTGAATGATTAAGTCTGCCCTTAATGTAGAGTTAACTTTTCCACCTGTTTCAGTGGGAGGAAGATGGCTTTTCTCCAAGACACTTCAAACCAGCACTTGGAGCAAAATGTATCTTAAAACCAAAGACTTATCTGCAGAGCTCCACTGTACTCATTGCTCTAATGCTTATTTGTCTGTAGATGGGTCTGATGCCTGGAATCCTTTTCATTCACTGCAGTGAGGACTGGATGAGGTCCCTAACAAAGGTGCTCTAGGGTTACATAGTGCCCTTGAGGATGTAAGCAAGGGGTTGCCAAGACAGTCCATTAAAACAGATAAAGTTATTACATGGTTTGAGAAGCTTGGAACACTGAGGGCCTTCCAAACCCAGGCATCATGTTTTCCACGTTCTGTACATCAATGACAGGACACACTTTAAATGGATAACTGCTAAGAAGATACCACAGTAGTACTAAAAATATTTTGCAGGTGTTTATTATGGTTTCCAGCAGGGCTATGTTTCTATGTTTTCAGATATAAGCTGCTGCAAAAATAAGTCTGTAATAACATTAAAATTCACTTAGCTTTCAGAACCTTACAAGCACTGCTTTAATGATAGGCATACCACTTGCACTAATAGGGTGCCTGTTTGCACTCATTATCACATTAAGGCAACAGTCCTGTAATTTTCTTCTCATTTAAAGCCATATAGATTCAGATAGCTGACTTTAGTGGAGCTATTCCAGATCTCCTCTGGCAAATGATGTGAGCAGAGCCTGGCCCACTGGAACAGTCATAGACAAGAGCCGCAGGCAGAACTCCAATTACTTGTAATTGGAAGATGCTGGAGGTACCGAGACCTGCCAGGGGATCATGTTATAAAGAGGCTGTGGAGAACACAGGCTTTCTTCCCAAGTGCCAATCTGTTGTTCTAAATGACACCTACTGTGAAAACAGAATCAGATTTTGATTGCAGAGTCTCATTTCTCCTTATTTACTAAAATAACATTCTTGAAATCTGTGACTGGAGAAAGCTGGATATGAAGAGACACCCACTTAACACTACACTGAACAACTTTAGCTGTCTTTTGCTTGCAGTGAGATACAGCAACCTACCTGGAGGTCCATCTCGGCCAAGCTTATTAACATTCGGGCTATGAATCTTTGCCAAAAGCCAACTGGGACAAAACTCATCTTGAAGACCCTTTGGACCGTGTTTGTGGTCTGGTGGCAGAGCCCATGGATATCTAATGCTGGCTTGGTAGGAAGCAGATGAGGGAGGAGGTAGCTGAAACACATCAAATTCAACAGCTCAAATTTTAGCTACATCTTGTAACAGTGAGTACATTGTTACTGGATAATAAGGCGATTCAGTCTCCAAAGAGATTTTTAATGGCACAGCCTACTGCACATAAAAAAGCTTTTAGACTAAAGGCGCTGCAGCAATACATGGAGAAATTCATTTACACTATGGAAGCAAGCAGAGGCAAAGCAGACATTACATAATTCAGCCAGGGCTATTGGACAGGGCTAAAATTGATGTAATGGGCAGGACATTTGTGTACTCACAAATTAAATGCATTAAAATATACAAGTCATTAGAACAGCTGTGATGTTGGGACTCATTATTTTAGTATCTTTACTACTCTGGTAGTAAGCAGAGAATTACAGCTGTATTACAGCTGTGCTCCTGTGTGGAACAGAAGATAAATGCAAAAACAACCTACAGCAGCTCAGCTTCAGTAAGCCCAGAAGGTGGGGAGAGGAGGTAGTGTGGGAAGTGGCAGTGAGGCTGCAAGGGCTGGGCTGCTGTGGTTCTCACCCCAGTCCCAGGATGAGAGCATCTTACAGGTCAATATGACAGGGTTTCCTGCTGCACCAACGCTGCAGCTGATGGACTCCCTACCACATCCCTGACAGAGTCCTAGGCAAGAGTGTATTTTACCAGACTGATGTCAGCAGAGATAACACTTGTCTTGCTCATTCTCCTCCTGCAACCAGGTTATTAGCTTCTTTGCCCATGTGTAGAGGAGACTCAGTTCTATCCAAGTCAGAAGTAACAGAGCTACAGTGGTGTAGAGGACCACAAAGCTGTCAGATCTACCAGTAAGCTCAGAATATTCGTTTGTCCTGATCTTTAGTATTTGAGAAGCTTTTGGAAGACTAAAACTGTTTTGAAAACAATGAGTTTAGGGCTTTCAATACCTGCCAATAATCTTTTGACAATGATACTCTTCAGTACCAAATACATTCCAAAATGCCTATATGATCAAATAATATTACTTGCTTATAAGCAGAAACACTACTGCATTATCAGTGTTGAGCCTGAGAAAATGCGTCAGCATCTGGGACTCATCGTTGACGGGCATAATGACAGCAATGAGGCAAATGGCCAAGAGGCTTGACCAAAATAACAGTGGTAGGGTCTAAACACATAACTAGAACTAATGCTGGGTCCAAATCCAGTGCTTTAAGCCTATTATGTTTTCTCTCTAGCAGCTGCAGTATTCTGTAAAACCTGAAATATCAGCTCAGAAAAAACAGCCATCACGAGACAACAGCTCTCTCCATATGTCTCAGTCCATAACATCTGATGACATTTTACGATTGAATTATTCGATCCATGAAACATCTTTGGAATGTAAAACTGATAAAGATTTCTCTTCACTTATAAATTACAGTAAGAATGGACATACTTTCAACCCTGTTTTAACAAGCAGAACAAAGCTAAATTACAAGCTCCTTAGGCAGAAAAGTGGAGTGCATCAAACTACAAAGCTCTTGCTCTGTAAAGGTAGTGGATGCATCGTATGACAGCCAATACATTTTCCCCAGCCCATCCAAGAAAGGGTGTAGGAGAATAAGAAGGCCAGTGAGGCCCTTCTGGACCACAACTATATAATGGATCATAATACAGATGGTGATTCGACGCTCTTGAACAACAGCCAATGCAAATTTTGAAACTATGTGAAACATGCCTGCATCCACCCTTTCAGAACAGAAACTGGCAGCTGCCTCCTCTACTGACTGCACAGAAACTCTATCTGGCAATCTATACAATAATTGCAGAAGCACAGAAACAAATAACTGCTCTGTGTCTGGCTAGTACATTAAATTAATCCAACCTGCTAAGAGTTACAGTCCGTCAGTGGGAAGAATATTCTGCTAATGTGGCTTGGATTGCTCTAAAAAAGATTGGGCAGGCCATGCAAAAGCAGTTTCCTTGTTCCCAAGGCACAGACAATGTAATTGCCTTGGAGAAAAACGGCAGATAGTGACAAGAAGTCCAAAAGGCATTTTGGACTAAGCAGAAACATTGCTGCTTTATCTGTGTTAAGCCTGAGAAAATTTGTTGGCATCCGGGTCTGGATAAGTGACAGGCATAATGACAGCACAGAGAATGCTGCACTTGTGCTGGCATTCAGAGCTCCCAAGAGGCTCAGGGTGATGCAGCCGTGCTGTCCTGGAAGGGCAAGGAAGTGAAATGCAAATGCCACATCAAAAGTGCAATACAACCACGGTTTCACCGCTAACGCAACAACAGGCTGTCGCCAAGCAGATGGGAGAGAGAAAAATAGCAGGGAACTTTGCCCAGAGGAAGAGGGATCGGGGGGCAGATGGGAGGAGGACTCATTAACATTTAAAGAGAATGAGGTTTCCTAGACCATTTCTAGGAAAACTATTGATCAACACCTATTGAGGCTAAAAATGTTGCTACTGAAGCTCCACTCTCCTGATTCCACTAGAAATAAAACATTGCTACATAATTATTGATTACCCAGAGTTTTCTGCCATACTCTGGACTGAGGATCTTTCACTGGAAACAGATGACTCCAGCCCATCTATGTTTCAGGCCTGGCAGCCAGGAGCCTCACATCCTCTCTCAGCTGCAGCCATCCTGGCTGAGGCCTTACAGCCTCATTGCCACATCCCTGGTGGTGTCATCGCCCTTCTGTGCTGGTGGCTGAGGCTCTCACTAACCTCAAAGCACTGAGTGGACAAAGACCTGCTTTGGAATGTTTTCACACTAGCTTGTCTAGACCAAAGGATGCTCATGCCAGGAAATACAGCCCAAATGGATGGGTGCCTTCCATTACACTGTTTAATGCACTCAAATATCTTCTCATAGCAAGATCCTTGTCAAGACAAACTCTGATTAAACAGACATTCTTCTCCAGCCTGGCTAAGCATCTCTAACCATCAACATACCTGTTATTGGCCACTGGTAGTGCAATTTCAAACTTGGCCAAGAACTGGAAGTACTGCTCTTCAGTTTGCTCAGTGAAGCCTGTCCCAACCAGCAGCATTCTGAGATCCTCTGCTCTGATGACTCCATTCTTAGCTACAGACTTGGAGCTCTTGATGTTGAAAATTCTCTGTAGACACTCTGAGAGCCAGACAGGGTCAAGGAAGTAGAGGTTTCTCAGGCCATGGCTTGTGTCTGGGAAGTGCAGTAGTGTACCCGTTTCTATGAGAAAATTAATTGCTGCAAAAAATAACCGTAGATTAGCACTAGACCAACAGTAGGAAACCACAGTGCAGATGACTAAGACTATGAGGCAGTCTGTGCACATTTAGGCATACCAGATACAGCCAGCACATAGCCAGGCCAAGAGTATAACATTTCTCTGAGGAGTGCTGCTATCTGGCACTTTGCTGTTAAACCCACGTCTCATTGCTTTACAGTCAGTATTCCTGTCCCCATCACAGCTCCCCTCTACCCTCCTGCCATCCTCACAGGTAAGGGCTTTCTCCAGCTCCTGCAGAGCAAGGCCTCCATAAGGATCACAGGACTGTGGCTCTACAGAGAAAGCAACCTTGAAACTATGGCAGCCTCATCCTTCACAGAGCAGAAACAACATCAAAGCTTGTTTAAAGTAAGATAAATTAGCAGCCTCAGACCATCCTAGAAGCTTCTCAGCCCCCTCCCCAAGCCCTCATTCCTAGTTTTGTATCTTACCAATTTCCAAAGTGACCTCTACACAAGTGTAGAGCATTCTGTGACTGCTTTTGTTTGCACAGCAGTTACCTGGTGGGCTTCCCCTCTCCCCATTATTATTATTCATGGAATATTTTAATTGGTCACACATACTGATTTCCAAGAAATTACTGGTCTGCTCTGACATACCAGTTTGCAAATCTTCGTAGTCTTTGATATCATTTCCAGGTGTTTGCTCAATGATCAGTTCTATCTGTCTGTCTGTTAAATACTGTACATCATCATTCTGACTTCTCCTGTGCTGTTCTGCAAGGACAGCTTCTTGAAGACTAAGGTAACTTCTTGGTATCTGCAAGCCACAAGACAAAAATAGCAGGATCAATATGAGACAGCAATCACCCTGCTGGAGATGAAGTGGCTAAGTCATCTCCCTTTTAAAGGGAAATTACAGTTCTGTCTTTTCCCAAAGCCAGATAGGCATCTTATTGTTGATGTAGAAGGCATATGAAGTATGTAACTCCTAAAGCTCACCTTCCAATCCAAAACCAAGCCCCCCAAAAGCCTCCTTTTGGTAAGGATCACCACCCACTAGAAAGAGCAGTTCTCACCAATCTCCCTGCAAGTTTCTGTGAGCAAATTGAGCTGCCGACATCCTTCATGTTGCAAGTGACATGGAAAATCAGCTGTCGGAGTCCATCGAGGCCTTCCAGAGTCTTACATGAGAGCTCACTGCAAAAGTCATGCAAGGGTGAAGATTATCAAACCTTATCAGCACACCAACTTCCTTTACAGGCTCACTTTCTCCTATCAGTGACTTTCAATTTCCTGTGTGAGGTGAATGGGAGGAAGGCTGTCAGTGAACATTTTTAGCTTTGGAGAAAAGCCTGGAAAAGATATGTTAAGCCAACCTGTGCTCTGCCTGCTTCATTCACTGTGCATTATTCTATTCCCTATACACTGTCATCTCTGGGGACTTCCCTGGCAGAATGACCAAAATCATCACCCTCTTTCCCTTCATTGCTGCACATATCCTGTAAGGGACTGCAGGAAGAAGGAAAACAGTGTTCTGGCAATTGCTGGAGAAGAGTCCAGTTCTCTACCTCCTCAGATCAAAGAGGCACGATGATGACTACCAGACACCTATTCCCACCCTGATTCAGCTGGATTCTGTAATCTGGGAATTGATGCTGGCCTTCATCATCTCTTTAACAGCTAAAAACCTGCTTGCTCCAGCTCCTTCTATTTTTGGTCTTATTTTGGGCTGGATAAGAATGGCTCATTTCCACTTTCCCCAACAAAGGGCCTTTCTAACTGATTCTACACATGTTCTAGTGGCAGACAGAAAATCCTTTTCTAAAGCAATGTGCCTTATCTTAAACCCCAGGCATCAGTGGCACTGGGATCACTGGGATGTTGGAGGACCTGCACTGATAAAACCATTCTGGGCTCACCCACACAAGGATTTCACAACACACACTGCTCTGGCTGCCTGGAGTGTTGCTCAGAGAAGCCCACGTCTCAAGTGGATGCTGGGGTGTAAAGAGAAAGCATGGGGGAGAGGAAGTATAAAATCAGGCACAAGTCCAACTGGGAGGAAATGCAGAGGAAAAGGAAGGTGAATGGGCATGTGTAGGATTTGTGGCAGAGTGAAACAAAGTCCCCTTGAGAAAGAATGACTGACATCATGTTCGGATGCTCTGTGGTGATGGGAAAAGAGGCTTGAGGAGACTGAAGCACAAAGCTTTCTCCTTCTCACTGTGAGCCTCTATGCCTCACACTGGGTCCCTGCTACTTCTCCTAACAGGAAAGAGCCAGCTGGGATGCCCAACACAGAGCCTGCGTCTGCAGAACAGATCGTGGGAGGTCTCCTGTTGACTTTGCCAGGCAGCAGATGGAAAGCGCTAGGGACATTGCAGCGCCCTTCTTTACTCGCCAGCTGCCACCTGCTCTTTGCCCCAGGCATTGGTGATTTCACACTGTTTGCTGCCAGCCTGCTGCATCCACATTCCCCCCATGCTGTGCGCTCCCGTGGCTGACAGATCCGCTCCTTTCTCCTCTCCCCAAGGGCACACTGTCAGCTGAAGGGAGAGAGCAGCATCAGACTGCATGGCCTGACACTGATCTTCCAGACAGCATCACCCTCTGTTAATCACATCCTGAGAACCCAAATGACACAGGCTTGGACTGTCAGAAGGCTCAGGGGGTTGACCCACTACTCACCCTGCCATGTGAGCTGTGTTCTCACGTCAAGAGGTCTCCCCTTAATAAACGCCACAGCACCCACCCTGTAAGAGGCAGGTTCTCAAGCTCTGCAGTGTTAATTACTCAACCTGTACTTTCTCTCCTTGGGACTAATAGGCTGTATCACCATTTAATGGTGAAAAAGCCAAGTGGAGCAGGAGCACTAAAACAAGCCTGTCTGAGGTCATGACTTTGGATCTTCCAGCTCTCAGACCCATGATCAGACCCCTGAGCAACATTGAACTTGTCTCTAATTATACTACATTATCCAAGTCAAAAATAGATGAAACGCAATGCTGACATGTCTTTAAATCAGCTCCGTTGCCAAGGAGATTGAGTATTGCAAAATGGTTTAAAGTGACATCAAACAGAGTGACTGAGCTCCATAAAGGCACGAGTACTTACTGCAGGTGCTTGAACGTGATATCTGGGAAGCCAGTTGCTCTGGATCCAGAGGGAGACCGGCAGAGAGCCAAGACGTATGCCCTCAGAGTTGCTATCCTCTCAACGCGGAACTTGGTTTCAATTAAATCAAGGTGTGTTCCAACCACTAACACCACTGAATTTGGAGCTTTGGCCTGCAAAGGGAAAACCCTGACAAAGATCTCATCCAGATTATGTCGTGGTAAATTCAGTGAGGACATGTGAAAAGTAGAATATTTAAGAGGCGGTAGTCATACACATTGATAAAATGGAATATATATTCATATAAAAAATGGCTGCAACCTGTTGTGACAGCTTGACAACAGCAACAAGTGATACGGGTATTGCAGAATTTCCCCTGCAGAATATGGCTTAATCATCTGCTGCTACTGCAGAGCAGGAAACTGTCAGTTTGGGTTTATTACATCAGGTCTTAACACAAAGGGAGTTGCCATGTGGTATTAAGGCGCTACAAGTTAGCTAAATGATGGCAACTCTGTCCACAAAGACAAAGGAAAAGTTAGCTTAATCTGTAGCCAGAAGATCTGATACCCTGGGAAAGCCTAGTTACAGGCTGGAATGGGTACCAGGGGAAGTTATACAAACTTTTTCACTGGAGGTATATGGAGAGGAGAGATAAACTGTTAGAAAAGTCTCAATCTACTTAATCCTGAATCAATGCAAAGGAATGGATTAGATGATCTCGTGTTTTTTTCCAACTCTTCCACGATTCTCTTACAGCACTGGAATGTATCCAGATTTCAGGGAATGCGCTGCCAAATACAGTGGGATTGCACAGCCTCAAGCAGAGATCAGCCTGCTGATCCAAATGACTTTGGCCACAGAAGACTATTCAGATGCAGAAATACATGCTTATTTGCAGCCAATCCATTTTCTCTTATGATGCCCACTCAGATGTCCTAACTTGAATGACACCAAACTTGAACCCTGAGCAGACACAGGAGTGATGGCTGTACCAAGTCAGACCAAAGGGCCCACTTGGCCAAATAATCTGGTTGGTGCTAACAAAGAGTACAGGCACAGGACAGGCATGCACAGATTTTCCCTGGTGTGCTCTCCCAGTATCCTGCAGCTCACCATCTTTCTGAGATTTCTCTCAATAGCGCTTGACATGTTTTTCTTCCACCAGTCTTTTTTTCAGCCTCTGACACCCACAGCAGATTGTAGCTTTGTCATCTAGTCTGGGGGTTCGACTGCTGCTGACCATTATGCTGGACTTGCTTTGAGCCCATTTTTGTGTAATATTAAAACAAACATAATAAACATTTATAAAACGACTATTAACACCGTATTATAAAATCAGCTCCAATGAACTCACTGTAGCTCTGAAACTCAGCTGAGAGCTGTCTGGGAGATACTCTCCAGCTTACCTGAATCTAAAGTGTTAAAAACACAACCTCAAGACTAATGTGTGTCTAACCCCACAGAAGAAAGAAAATGCTTCAAACCCCCCATGGAGCACAGTGTGGTGAAACACTAATTCCAAAATAAGTATGTCCAGCCTTACTTAGCAAGGGTTTATAAATCAGCTTTTGTTTCAGGCTCTGATGTGTGTGAGGGGGAACAAAGCGAATGATAAATTTAAACCATTAAATATAGCAAAACGCCTACAGCGCAATGGAAAATTAATTCCAAAAGCTATGCAAAATTCAGAGCTTGCAGAGTTTTTAAAAGCAGACCAAAAAGAATCTGTAATATCACATATCTGTGTGCTGAGCTACTACTTGATAAACAGATACCCCGGAGTCCACCAATGACTTCTTACCTCGATGTTCAGCAACCAGAACTGTAAGTTTGCCACAGCTTCTTCCCCCAGTGCCAAGTTCCATACCACTATGTACAATGCTTTGTCTGTGAAGAAACACTGATTGACTGTAGACATGCTCGCTGGGCCTCCAATATCCCAGACATTGAACTCCACTGAATCAACCTACTTAGACAAAGAGGAGTGTTCAAATCAAACGGTCGCAGTAAATCGCAGGGAGATAATAGCTGAAGTATAAACCTACGCCTGCATAATGTATGACACAAGAAGGGTTTCAATGTCCTAATTGTGCCTCCAGGAAAGATAAATCAACAAGCAATTGTTAAGCATAGCTACCACTTCCCCACAGGAAATCAAGACTAATTACTTGCTGCTAAAACGATAGAGGTGCCCTTGATGCTGGTAAATCTCCAGTTAATGCTGTAGATTCTCCAGTACAAACAAGGGTCTTATTCTGAGCCCTGCATTTCACTGCATCTGGAATAGAAACCGTTTCATCCTTGTCTCTGCCATACTCGACAGGACTGCTGAAGCTACTTATCTGCCATTGCTGCGGGGAACAGGAAACCCCCTGCTGAAATCACTTCCACTGAGCTCAGCCCTAGCTGAGCCAAAGAGAATATAGATGCTCAGGAGATGGGAAACTTCTCAAGCCTTTCATAAAGGCCTCCTGCACGTTTCTCAGAGGCTTCTGATGTGTGTGTCACACCAGAGATGAGCCAGAATTGCAGCTATTGTAAAGGAGACTCACTGATTTGGGGGGAATGTGTAAATGGAGGCATCTCTAGCTCTGGCTCTCTTCCAAGTACCTCAGCACCCATTCCTCCATGCACCCCACACAACAGCACTAAGAGGGAGCATGGCTTTCTATTTAAAAGATATTCAGGCTCCCAGCAGCTTCTGTAGGAAGCACCTACAGACCTTGGAGGCTTCTAAATCCTTTTGTCCCTGGGAGGCAAGAAGCCCGTGACATGAAAGAAAACCAAACTCTGCTCTGGCCACCATCCTCAGAGCATCATGTAACACCAAGTGGGCTCTGTTTACTGGTCCAGGTCCAAGTACTGACTGATCCCACATGACAAGCTACCCTATGAGATTTCAGCAAGGAGCTAAGTATCTCAGTAGGGCTCCGATGTCCTAGCATAGTCCTAGTTTGAAGTTTTCCAGAAACAGCTGGAAGAACTTCCATATTGTTTTAAGCCAAACCCTAATTAGCACAAGGACTGCTTTGTTCATCCAAAAGACCTTCAGCTGTGGGTGCCTGTATGGAAAGACAGAGACACAGAGGTAGGGACAAAGTCTGTTCAACATCTTGGTCCCACTCCAGGTCTCTGATGCTCTCTAGGTTTTTGTTTCATTCAATTGCTCTTCAATACAAAATGAACAAATCCCTTCTCCCACCAAAGTCTTCTCTTTAGAGTCAGGCTGTGCGTGCTCTGTTTCTTTCTGTCTCTGGCCTGGCACTCTTTGCTGTAGAATAGCTCAACTCAGCAGGGTCCTCTACCCCTTCCAGAGCAGTCTGGTGGTCATGGCTCTCATCTGGGAAGGGAGAGCCATGCGTTTGCACGCCCTCAGCTCCGACAAGACCTCAGGACCTATTCCGCATGCTCTAATCCCTGTGTTACTACACAGGCAGTGGACAGGGCCACCTACAAACCCTTGAATGAATTCACTGCAGTCCAAATGAGTTCAGTATGGGCTGACACACTCCCTGAATGAGCCATCTGTGATCTGGGTGTTTGAGGTGTGCCTTAGACATCCCTGGGTCACACCCGAGGTCAGGCATCCTAACTTCCACCCACTTTCCCCATCTAGGACAGTTCTGATATCAAGGGAATCCAGCTTTAGATAGTGATGTCCCGTTTTCTGGCCCCAAATGAAAGGACAATCTGCTTTAGAGAAGCTGATTTAAATCATTCTTTCAAGACCAGTGTCCAAAAACCACCCGAGCTGGGAGAGCCAGAGTTTAGGCTCTCTTTCTTTGGGATACAAAGTTGAGTGCTCAGAAAAACAGAACTGTCCTCTAGTACTGAAACAGAGGAGTTGTGATGGGTCTAAAAACATGTCACTTGCAAGACCTGGCTCACAGGTAATGGAAAGTGTTCTCTGTAAAGGGACAGACAATTTCCACCCAAAAGGGATACTGCAGGGCTCAAGCATCCCACTGGGGCTAAAGATCTTGAAATGTTTTTCACCTTTGCCTTGTGTCCCACTGGCTTGGGGAGCTCCCATTTTGTTGTACGTATGGTGGCATCACTGTGCATCATCTGAGGGACTTTCCCTGTCTGCAGGATCTCAACCAGCGTTGACTTTCCCTGCCGTGGAGGACCGATGATGATCATCTTCATCAGCTTACACTTCTCTGCCTTGCGCAGCTGGGCTCGTAAGTATGCCAGCACTGTTTTAGGGCCTATGGGGGGGGGAAGTGAATAGGCTTTATCTGTGGTTCACAGCTACAAACGTACATATGTAGAGCAGGACTGCACAAACCCTACTGCTGCAGACACATCAGCTGAATTAATATTTTCCCTGAGTTTCACTGTGGGCTGAGACAACCCAGAGAATAAACAAAGAAATCTCTAGTGGACAAACCTGAGACAGAGACCCCAGAAAAAGGTCACTGCTCTGAGGCTCCACAATGGAGCACTGTAAGAAGAGACAAATGCTGTGACTCGTGTGCTTCAGAAGCTGAAAGGAAACATAAAATACTAATTTAGTATTGGAAAATACTCAGTTTTTCCTTCTACTTTTATGTTTCCAGTTAAAATTAGATTTAGGCTTCAACAGTGTGCTGGAGAAGGAATAATTCCCAATAACTTTGTTCCCACAGGATTTTCTTATTAAAACACACAAAAAAGAAGACAGTATTGTAATAGATCCAAAAACCTAGCAGTTTACAATAAAGTCACTTCAATGCGACTCTGACTGCTGATCCTAAACACTTTGGTCTTTAGAAGGACCATCTACATACCCTAAAATATACATAGTCAGGAAGCAAGCCACGGAATTTATGTGGCATGCATAGTGCAAATGAAATATTGCATTTGTAAGTAATAATTTTAACATGTGATCTATCTTAAATTGATCTTATAGCCAGATCTTAGCACTGATTATCAAATTTGCAAATATGCAGAAGAGGTTTCCCTGTGCAATTCCTGTTATCCATAACAAGGGCCTGGGCACACACTGTCATTAGGAGCATTAAAAAGGAAGTGATTTTCATTATAGGTTCAGTCAGTTTAATAAAGAACACATAGGCTCAGCCTTACCCTCTTTCCTGATCTCTGCAGGAACGTTACCAATACTTAGTTCCTCGATATCCAGCTGCCAGAGATTAGCCAGCTGCCCAAGCTCTGGAGGAAGCTCTCGGATACCAGGGTTACTGTATAAAAACAAATAAATCTACCAACAACCAGGCTTTGTGTGTAAGTAGCTGCTCTCACAGACTCTTAGATTACACTATTCTCTCCTTGCAGAAATCTTCCATTAACATTTTAATAAGACTACTCAGCACTTTAATAGTAATTTCCATCCTAAAAGTGATGTATAACCTCAATTTATCCTCTGAGGCAGACAACTGTAATCATCTTTACTGGATAGCTGAAGAAATAAGGGCAAAAATGATGAGTTAGTCACTCTAACATAGAAGCTGACAGCAAAAAGCCAGAATGAACTAGAGACACATTAGATTCCCAGGCCTGCATTCAAAGCATTAGATCATCTTCCTTAATTCAAAAGCCCAGCCTTCTCCTTATCTAAAGCAAATGATGGGCACAGTTTTAACAAGGGGCTAACTGTTTCCAGCGTTTGGACTTCAGAAGCACTGGACATCTGGGGTGGGGCTCCACAAAAGACTGGTCACTAAAACAACATGGAAATGATAATATTGCATAGCTTTTCCAGGACAGGGACTTACTTTCCTAAATAAAGTTCTGTTAAACCTTTCAGAAGGCAAACGGACGGAGGGACAGAGTCCAGCTGATTGTCATTCAGATAAAGGACTTCCAGAGAATCACTCAGAAATGCTGGAAATTCCAAAAAAGGACCTGGAACAAGACAGGAAACAAGTTGTACCTTTAAAACATAACAGTCACCAAAGCTCTGAACCAAGCGCCTTCACCTTAACTTTGTAGGCAGGACATGAGGTCATGTTCCTTGGCAGCAACCACCATGAAGCAACAGCAGAAAAGCAAACAGCCTTCAATGGCAATCAAACACTGATGCCCACATCTCACATTTTTAAAGCCATGGTGATGCATGTGTTGGGAAGTGACAGTCTCCAGGACTTCTGGGTTACTGAGGGAGGAACTCTAGGCCTGCCAACATGACTATATGTCAGAGGATGAGTGGCATTATATTTCTTGTTGTTGAATAGCTGGTAATACCTTGTGAACTGCCCCTATTCCAGCCTAACAGCTGGCAGCTAAAGGGCATACCAAGGGCGCCACTGGTTCTCAACATGTTTTTCCCCATGTTGCCTGATAAAAGCCAGAAGCCAGTCAGAATTCATGTTCAGGCCCCCATGTCACATCCTGGAGCAATTTATGGTGGATTGAAGTCAATAACAACAGAGAAGAAAACCCAAACTGCAGCTTACAGACTGCCAGCCTATGCCTCTAAAGCACTGCTCCCATTTGCCCCTCTGCTGTCTCAGGCTGCAAGGTCTCAGGACACTTCAGATTTCCCATGTATCTGAACAGTAACCAGCGTATTTTGGGAGCCACTCAAGCAGTAATAGCAGCGACTGCACGGCTGAGTTGCTGCTGCTTGAGAGGTTCAAACAAAGGGAAATTCAGCTGGTTCCAAAGAGCATCATTTCACTCCACAAATTACTCCTGGGATAGTGGCATGAAAAGCTGCCATGAATTGTGTTGCTGTCTTAAGAGTGTCACATCTATCTGCCAAGCAGCATCCTGAAGTCAAGGAAAAACTAGGCCATACAAGGACAAACAGATTCTGAGTCTCTGATTAGGCAAGTACAACCACCTCCATCTGCTGCCTCCGTGGTCAATGAAAGCAGTAATGCTTTTATTGATGTGACACATGTCCTTCCTCAAGGATAGGACAGTTGCACTTCCACCAAGATCTTCCCTTACAGAGAAGACTTGAGGAACTGTAACTAGACTTAGCTGAAAAGGGGAAAATAGGAAGGAAATGGAAGAGGTTTTCTCAGGAGAAAATCCCCCACTTCTAATATTAACAACATTTCGAGCCTCAGCTATGATCAGAAAAGAAGTAAGATAGAGCCCTACTGTCTGCAGGGGTGTTTTATGTACGTGACAGACCTGCCTGCTGTGGGCAGAGTGTCACAGTCCTCCTTTGAGGCTTGAAATAAGAAAATCATCTTTGGGATTATTTTAGGAGAACAGCAGGCTCATTCATGGATTCAATTCACTTCCTTTCTGGCTCATCGCTGGACTTAAACTTTTCATTGTTCCTTTTCAGTATGCACCTAGGCACAGACAGATTTAGTCCTCTCGGA
This sequence comes from Pezoporus wallicus, assembly GCF_028554395.1. Classification (NCBI taxonomy): domain Eukaryota; kingdom Metazoa; phylum Chordata; class Aves; order Psittaciformes; family Psittacidae; genus Pezoporus; species Pezoporus wallicus. Next base: position 1,043,279 of record NW_026642624.1, read on the forward strand.
CACGTAGGCTCCTAAAATAGTGGCAATACTCTATTCACCAGAGTCCCATGCAGAAAAGAGTGTTCTATATTGGAAGCCAGCTCGAGGTGTTTATGAATTGTAATTATTTATTCATGAGTTATTTATGATTTCTCTGGCTTCAGCTCAAATTTTCTTTTAAAGAACTGCAGAAAAATTAAAACAAATCCCATCTTGGAAATATATTTTTGGATGAGTAAACGCCATCAACCCCATGTGCCTGTGCAAGAAGTTATTCTGGGATTTATCAATCAAATATAGTGAGCATCCATAAATTATTCTCTTTAAATAATCTAGACTTAAGTAAACAGCTTTGTTGGTAAAATCAGATGAAAACCTGCCCCCCACCTCGCTTGGAGACTTCTGTCAGCAGCTGATGTACTTCAGCTTCTGTTTTCTCTTGATGTTCTTTAAATTCTTGGCCACATCCTCTAGTCTCACCAAGCTATACTTGGCAGAGGAACAGAGAGGGAAAAAGAAGTGCTGGCTTTGCTCTGTCTCTGTGGCTGTTCAACCATGGCACCAGCCAGGTGGGCTACTCCGTGCCCTCCTGAGGCAACCTCAGTAATTTCAAGCAGTACTAATGCAGAGTCCACGCTCTCCTCCTTTACGTAGAGGGATTATGCCGGGTTTGCAGCATGGAGAAATTTCCATTAGCAGCAAATCCCTTTTCTAGCTGGTTTTATCTTCCTTTGCCACTGCTCCTGCTCTTCTCTCCCCATTGGGAAATGCTGCTGTAGCACTTCACGGAGAAGCTCTAAGGATATGACAGTCTCCACAGACTCACAAGGTTCAGATTCTTTTTTCTAATCCTTCCACGTTCAGGATTTCACCAATGCCACAGCATTTCTATTTCCATTTCCTACTTGCAAAACAGGGCAGACCAATCCTTTCTCCTCCTTAGGGTGCACACACAGGACTTGCTGCCCAGCAGCCTCTACTTCCATGAGCAGAAAAACAAGCCTCTGACCTCCAGTCCTAACCTAAAGCTATGGCTATACTTTGTGCATTTACCAGTTTTACGTGTTCGCATTGACCTGAGACCACAATTTCCAGGGGAACAGAGGAAAGCATTTGCTGCAGGAGAGCCTCTCCCTCCTGCAGGCAGCTGAGTGCTGCTCGGATGTGCGTCACGAAGACGCCAGCTCTGTTCCACTCTACGATTTGTAAAGAATGCTTTAGAGCAAGTCATTCTTCAAGGCAGCCGAGAAAGAGAAAGCTCTCCAAGGGCTTCAAAACAAAACAAACAAACAAAACGCAGATGAAGCCCACAGAGAGCAGGAAGGAGTGCAAATATCTGCAGATATTCCTTTGTTCTCTGTAGGATTTCATGTGCATGGATCCAGAACATCTCTTCTGCTCTGCCCCACGCTGGGGGTGCAAATCACAGCGACAGGGGAAAACATGCCTTTCACAAATTCAGCAGCAGGAACAATCCTAAGAGTAATAACACTAATTATGGGTTAATTTCCTTTCAACACACCAGTCAGTACTCTGCCTAAAAAGAATAACCTTCATGAAAAGGTTTGTGAAAGAAACAGGTTTCACTCATTCTTCATCTTTCTATGTCAATGGTAACAACCAGCTGCACTGTTTCTTTTGAAACATTTAATCTAAACATATTTCCTCTCAATTTAAAAGCTGTTGCACTTGAAATCACAGATGAATTTACACGGATTTCCCTCCAGCCAAGCTCCACAGATTTCCTGCTGCTTCACAGCTTGCCTGGCATTCTCAGCAGTTGCTTCCCTGTGTGCCTTACCTGCCTCTGGGCCACCGCGCACCCTGTTCTTCGTGGTGAAAAAGGGAATCCGCTTGGTTTTGAATCCCTCATCACTCCTGCAGGTCAAAATGGTGACATGTTGAGAACTGGCCTGCAGCTTCATGCCCAGGACGCTACCCGGTGCAGTCTGACCCTACTCAAGGCTGTGGCATTCACAGCACAGCTTTTACAGGTTCCTGTCTGCTTTTGAGAGATGGGATTGAAGCCCGCTGTGCAATCACATGGCTAGACTCAATGTCCAGGCCCAATGGCTTTCTTCTGGCAAATTAACAGAGCTCGGCAAGGCAGTGCTTTCAGCTCCCAGAGCGAGAGCACTTGACCCCCAGCTTTACGGGTGTCAAGGTTAAGTAGTCTGTCAAACAGCAAGTTGAACAAGCTTCATGAGAAGCACTGAAGAACTGACCTGCTGCCATTCCCTGCTCTCACCAGAGAGCCTCTGACAAGGTGACCCAACAACAGGACTCTGGAAATGCACCAAGACATTCAAAAAACAGTAATTTGTCTTTTGCAACTGACACAGCAACTCATAAGGACTCCAGAACATTTGCTTGTCAGGCAACCAAATGAGAAGATACAAGTATGACACAATTCAATGCAGTTCTGGAGGAGATAAGGACTCTGTTAAACATCCCTATTGTAATTTCTAAACACAAGAACACTATAACTCTTTTATTGGATTTCCTTATTAACATCAGTCTTAGAATCATAGAATGATAGAATTGTTTTGGTTAGAAATCCTCTCTATGAACTTGCAGCTGGTTACACCTCCATTTCAAAACCAAAGATCTTTCATTTTCTCCAAAACAATACTCCCACATTACTAACTGCAGTCCAGCAGACGCTTTATGGTTAAGATATACTCCCACAAACTGGTGTTTGTCGTGCCGATTGACACCCTGGGTTAAAGACATTTCTACATGCTCTGAAATTGAACTGCCATTATCAGTAATCTATCCACTTAATAAATGATACAGTGTGCTAAATGCCTAAAGAATCAGTAAAGGATAATTCATCACTGTCACAGACACACAATGTACTTGGAGACATGGTATGTGGATATCAATGCCTGCTCTGCAGGTAATTAATTCACTAGGGACACCCTTTGTATTACACCAGGGATTGGGTTTGCTGTTATTTCTCCAGCTTTTGTTTTCTCAGACAAAATTTAAAGAAACACTTACTTCCCAAGTTGGTTTTTTGAAAGATCCAGTGATTTAAGTTGTTTGCAATTCCACTTATCTTGTGAAGGCAATGTAACTAACTGATTTCCCAGCAGCTTCAGGGACACCAAAGCCTAAAAGAGGAATAGCCTAGAGTTAGAAGTCAGAGTCCATCAAATGCAAAGAAAGAGGTTTTTTAACATGGCTATTAAATGACAGAAGCATGAAGAAAAGTACATTTTATTCATCAGAACATCCTGTCCGTGCTGCCTAGCATGCAAACATTTCTTTCGTGTTTCCAGCAAGTATATTTTCTGCATGAAGCAACACCATTAGTTCAGGGAGATTATTAGTCTACTTGCTGACAGATGCAATTGGACACAACCCATCTTTAGAGGACATTTGACTTTTAGTGAGGAAACCTTTCCAAATGGAAAAGAACAGTGTGATTTACCTACACAGCATGCCACATATGAATGAGAAGTCTTATATATGTGTGTGTCAGAGGGGGCTTACACCCATTAAGTATGCATAAAGTCACTGTGCAAAACGTGAACTAGTTCACACAAGGAAAATTTGTAACTTTTGTTATTACATGTCTATTCAAATGGAAAGGTTTTATATTAACTTTGCCCTATTTCATAGAACCATAGAATGGTTTGTGTTGGAAGGGACCTTAAAGCTCATCTAGTGCCAACCCCCTGCCATGGGCAGAGACACCTTCCACTAAAGCAGGTTGCTCACTTTAGACAAGTTACCAATCTACTTTTTTGTTTTCTTCACACCAGAGATATATTTTAAATACAAGAACTGAAGCTGATGAACACCACACAGTTAATGTCATACAGACAGGACTCAGCTGCAAATGCCATGAATAAGGTTAATCACAAGCTCTCCTTTAAACGTAACTGAAATAGAAAAGAAAAAAATGCAGTTCCCATTCAGCTTTATAAATTTGATGCTCTTCCATCTGCCCTTAAAAATAACATTGAGGCTCAAATGATCATTATTGTTTTGTTGAAAATACATTTTTCCCCCTAAAAAAACAGTCTTCTAAATAAGAGTTTCCAACCAGGCATATTCTGCAAGTCCATCCCCCCCCCCCCCCCCCCCCCCAATTATTCTGAGATAAATAAATAAATAAAAAAAAATTATTCTGAGATAAACAGAACATCAGATGAATTATCTCATACCACAAGTACAATCATATTAATGAATTATACCCCATGGAAATCATGCTTTACCAGCAGAGTCTTCAGCTTCAAGTGTGTTAAATGTTTTATGTGCTCCACATAATATAAAAGGTTTATGCCCCTTTTCATCAACCAGGATTAATAATGTCTCACTAAGGCAGTCTGTTGGCCTTCCTCCCTTTTTCTCAGATTGGAAAAAGATCAGTTATCCATGTGACATCAGCCACGGTCAACTAGCAGTTGCTGGAACGGCCATTACCATGCGAAACGCTCCCTCTAGTGATAAGAGAGGGGCACGCTGGGCCTTGATGGGACGAGGGCAAGGTAAAGCAAAATGTCAAACTGCAGATTCAGCGAGTGAACCACTAGAGGAAAGGGCTGGAAAACTGGGCAAACTATAAAACCCTCCCTGCCACCTGAATCTTGACAGCCAATGCTTTTAGCATCAGTCTTCCACTTGGCTCAAACTCCCACTGAAAGGAAGACCCCTCCAGACCTCTCTTGGCACCTGGTGTCAAGCTCTCTCCAGTATCAGTATGGGGCTGCTCAATGACAGTGCTTCAGATTTCTCCCCTGAAATATCCCTGAGCAGAGGGTAGGAGGAAGGGGAGGCTACACGTTCTAGAATTGGCACCAACTTTGTTCTGTGTGGTCTAGCTAGGGTGCTTCACTTGCAGTCAACTGTGTCCATGTTACATATCCCCCACAGGCCACACTCCAGGATAACTGAGAGCCTGGTGAGATTACATGTAATGTCCCTGCTCCACAGGGGCAAAATCAGCGACTTTCAACTGGCTAGGGCTCTTTCCTGACTGTAATTCTGGAGAAGGAAGTGAATGGCACTATTCAAGAGAGCCAAAGCTTCAACGATAACTTTGATGAGAGACCATCAGCAAAGATTGCACTGAGATCTTTTCTGACACCCTGTACTGGTGCTTTCACATCCCTCTGCAGCATCTGAGCAGCAGCACCCAAGGAAATGTGCCCTTGAAGCACCATCTAGTGTTTAGTATCTCTCATGGTAGCTCCTAACCACTAGGCTTATTTTTAATAAGTTCAGAAAAGGACAAGTTTTGGAGACAATAGCCCATAAGATACATTCTACTTCAAGAGAAATGCCAATTGAAAATAAATGGTTACCAGAAAGCAAAGCCATGTCTGCAGGGATCACTAAAATGAACTGTGGAGCAGACAACTCTCAGCCTCTTATTCCAGGCAGAAGAATGAGGCACCTTTGCAGCAGAGATCCAAACTGGACACGGATATGAGCCATCACTTTTGCATCCCTCCCACAGAGGCCAGCAGTGAAAATCATAAAGCTTCTGCACAAAGGTTTACCTCTGTTTCTATCTCCATGGCCCTGAGTTTCACAATCTGGAAGGGAAGCTTGGAGGAAACCTCCAAGTTCTGGTTGGTTTCATGTTGAAACTTTGCGAAGCCACAAATTCTGAAGAATCTGGAAGTAAAACTATGGATCTCTGGTGCTCACTGGCAAGAATTATTTAATCTACAAGCTTAGAGATGCCAACTAGCATCATCTTGTGAGACCTCACCTGGAGTATTGTGTGCAGTTCTGGTGTCCTCAACATAAAAAGGACATGGAACTGCTGGAACAAGTCCAGAGAAGTTCCACGAGGACGATCAGGGGAATGGAGCACCTCCCATATGAAGATAGGCTGAGAAAGTTGGGGCTGTGTGGAGACCTCATAGCAGCCTTCCAGTATCTGAAGGGGGCCTATAGGGATGCTGGGGAGGGACTCTTCATTAGGGACTGTAGTGACAGGACAAGGGGTAACAGGTTAAAACTTCAACAGGGGAAGTTTAGATTGGATCTAAGGAGGAAATTCTTTCCTGTGAGGGTGGTGAGGCACTGGAATGGGTTGCCCAGGGAGGTTGTGAATGCTCCATCCCTGGCAGTGTTCAAGACCAGGTTGGATGAGGCCTTGGGTGATATGGTTTAGTGTGAGGTATCCCTGCCCATGGCAGGGGGTTGGAACTAGATGATCTTAAGGTCCTTTCCAACCTTAACTATTCTATGATTCTATGATCTAGGGCATTCAAACATGCTATATTCAGCATAAGAAGATTCATCTATAATTACACAACACTGGTGTGACAGATGAATTAAAAACACAACTACTTGTGAGCACACTTGGGTACATCTGTTTTTCAAGTAGCTGGAGCTTGCAGCTACAATGCAGTGGTTGTCTTCAAAACTGTGTACCCAAAATCTGAAAACCACAGACACCCAGAGAGTTCTCAGAAGCTAGATACAATATCACATTGGACAAGGGTCTGAATGTGGCCATTCAGGGGGTTACAGGCTGCTCAGAGCCTCTGTGCAATTGCTGTCTTCATCAGCTTAAAACAGCAGGTAGTCTCCTACCTTCATCAGGCAGCTACTCCTATGACTTCAAGGTCTGAGTAGGTATTAAGCACTGCAAAGTACAAAGAAATGACACTTACTTCAAGCTGGAAGAGTCCTGGTGGAACTTCTTTTAGTAAGTTATCAGAAAAATCCACTTCTCTGAGGTGATTTTTCCAGAACACAGTCAAAGCATCCGGCAGGAATTCCAGTGAGTTTCTAGATGCTTTACAACATTTCTGGAAAACATAAAAGAAAAGAAAACTTAGAGGAGTAATAATCTCTTTAAATAATGAGGTAGATCAGGTGTCACATGTTTAAGGCATTCATACATTCATTCTAGGTGATCTCTTTAGATATCTTGATGTAGAGAAATTATTGTGCATGCAGGTCCATAGGATTTACTGAGGAGATTCATTCAATAGACAAATTCTTTGGTGGGCTAAGAGAGTTAGTTTGAAAGTTATCCCCATTTGCTTTTCAACCACTAGCAAACACTTCAGCAAAGTACACTGTCCTCCTGCTATCCCTGGAATAATGAGGAAAAAAGTCACAGAGATGGGTAGATTTGTAGATGCCCTTGTCAGCCATGGGCTTGGGCAGCTAACTTTGAATGAAGGTTCCATAACATAAAATTTTATGGAACACATTTTAGTGTTCCATAAAATTACCCTAACAATAATTCTGCTCATATGAACTGTAAAGAAAATTAATACATCCATATAAGACACGTTTATAGAAGTTTTCCACCAATTCCATCAACAGGGTGAGAACAGGCCAGAACCTCAGAAAGACTCAGTCTGAGCCCCATAAACTGAATCAGGCAGGGACACTCAGAACCAGAGCAGATTTTCAGCCTAAGACACCTGATAGCTTTTTAAGCATCACAGTATAGTTTTTGCATTGTTTCAACAGCTTTTTCAGCCTCTGACTCTATCAGAGCCATTTCACTTACCAAGGGGCAGGCCCAGGGATCTGGAAACACTTTCAGCTGATTTCTGGAAACATTCAGTATGTTTAGGGACTTGAAGCAGTATAGAAAAACCGTTGGAAGTTCCACCAACCTGTTGTCAGAGACGTCAAACTCCTGCAGCTTCCTTAGCCCAATCCAATTAGTTGCTAGAAAACACAAAACAGTGTGGACTTGGTGTAAGCAATCTGATCGAGCAAGATGCTGCGTACTTGCTAGATAAGAGCAAAAGGATTTCATGAGTGCTAAAACACAACCAGGCCTTGGACAAAGGGCTGAGAGATGCTAAGCATCCCTAACTAACGCTTTCAGTCATTATTGACAGTTCGGGGGTAACAGTTTGGGGGTCTCCCTTACAGACCTGGGCTTGAAATGTAAGCATAACACTGGGCTGTACATACTGTTTTCCTCATCAAATAACTTCTCCATGTAGTTTTTGGAAGCGACGAGTTTTCTAAGGTTTTTAAGATGTAGGAATCCAGAAGGGAGAGTAGAGAGCCTGTTGCTGGATACATCGACCTCAAGTAACCTGTGAATACAGAAGATACTCAGTCAGACATCAACAAAATGCTAGCAAAGACTCCTGTTGCCATAGATATCTATTTTAGCAGGACAGATTTAGATCTGAATGAAAGCAGCTGGAATGTACAAGGCAAAGCAAAAACCACTATTTAGAAAATTTACCCTTCCAGGGAGCAGACAGAAGTGGTCTCAATAGACCACTATGATAACTGATACCAGCCAGCAAATGTCAGTCTGAGCCAGCTCAGGTCTTAGACTTAGAGGAGTGGGGCTCACCAGAACTGGAGAAAAGCAGAAGCAACATGAGACAGTACAGCAATAAAAGTCCCTACAACTTGGAAACAGTGAGAATGCAAAAGGGCAAATCTTAAGTTAAACCTTGCAGCAGACAGAAAATAAACCAAGAAGCTCCTGCATATGCTCTTCACTTATGCAGTGTCACACAAGCACAACTAACTCATTTGGACCTACTCTCTGCACAGGTTCAGTTTGCTGTAGGCATCAAGCACACACACCTTGTACATATGATTTCATCGGATGACTGGATGCTGGGTAACTCCGTGAGCTGGTTGTCAGCCAGGCTGAGCTTCCTGAGGTTTATCAGGCCCCATGGGATCACGGATGGAAGGGAGACCAGGCAGTTGGCAGAGAGATCAAGCTCAGTTATCTGACAGGAGATATCAATCAGCCAGTCCAGATCCACCCAGGGCAGTTTGAGGTTTGACCAGTTCACACACAAAACCTGTATATATCAAAGAAAGAGAAAACCACATTAGTAAAACCTCAGTTGCTCTCAGCCAGGGTTACACCACTGGGAATCTGGCAGATCAGAGCACAGACCATAAGCATTTTGCTCACTTTCCAATCTGCTTCTAGGAATTACACTGACTCAGAGATGAAATCATGCCTGGATATCAGCAGCCTCCACCATATAGCTGCTCCATGATCTCACTCCAAAGACCATGAGCAAGCACAAGCAGGGGGCCTGGACTTCTTCACTAGTCCATACCCCAGCCCCAGTGCATCCCACCAGCAGCGAGCTGCTGAAACCAGACTCTCATATGAAAGCTGGACAGACTCTAATGGGTTGTTCATCCAACAATGTGCAGTGAGTTTCCATGGGGCTGGGCTCCCAGCCCCACAAGATGCATTCACACCCTACACTAGTAGCACAATATGGACAGATCATGGAAACCACCTTAAATCCAGACTCCACAGCCTGAACCCCACTCTGCCTCTTGGACATGGTCTGTATTGCTGCTCAGATCTCCAGGGACTCTGAGCACCAACAGAGGCCAGGAAGGTCCAGAAAAACCCCTGCGGAGCAGTCAGCCTCTGAAATACTTATGGATCACAGAAGCAAAGAATGGTTGGGGTTGGAAGGGACCTCTAGAGATCATGTAGTCCAATCCCATTGCTAAAGCAGGTTCACCTAGAGCAGGTTGTAGAGCATCACCTCCGGGCAGGTTTTGACTACCTACGCAGAAGGAGATTCCACAACCTCTCTGGGCATGCTGTTCCAGTGCTCTGATACCCTCAAAGCAAAGATCATTGCTTGTGCACCTGTAGAGAGGACAGGGACAGATCTGCTGAGTGTGGTAATGACTGCCTAGGAGGAGGCCTGCTGCTGGAATAATCAATATATGCCCAAGCACTGCTCGTCCATCCTAAACCTTCCAACAAGCAGCCAAACCAATCTGGGGAAGGTTCAGGTTTTGCAAAGAAACATCTGGGAAAGGCAAGGAAAGGCAAACACCCTCTTGTTAAACCATTTCTAAACACTGGAAATTTGCTCAGTATCATTTACAAACATATTTCAGTTGAGACACATGATTCGGGCAGTTGCCTCCCTTCTAGATAATCTGCTGCTTTTGACAGTAAGATGAGGAATTCTCTTTATCCTCTTTTGGAAGAGCAACAGAAGCTGTTGTGAAAGGCATAACTCTTGTTTCAGGCTCCAGCTTGGACAGAAGAAAACATAAAACACATAAGGGTCATTAATGCAAGTAAACAACCCAAGGCTTCATTTTCAAGATCACTTCATTGTGTTCCAATGGGATCTACGGTCCAAAATACACATTTTTTAAATGTTAGCCCCAAAATGTTTTCACAACCTCAGTGGTTTTGACTTAATTCATCCCAAAGCCGGCATCAATGAAGCGATCCTCACTTCTCCACCAGGAGGCAGCAAGGACCCGACAGCAATTTAGCTTGCTTTTCAATGCCCAGTACTTAGCTCTTAAGACTTTTAACCCCAAAATTAAAGTTAAAAGGAATATATTTGGGGAAGGGAGAGAAAGAAAAGGGAAACAAAGGTTTATTTTAAATACTTATTTGAGACTCCGAATTCCAAATAATATAGATCACACAGTTTGAACGCCTAGGAGAATGGAATAAAGGGTAAGCACAAACAGTTGCACTTTTTAGAAACTGATAGGAGTTGTACTTAGTGTAGACATAATGCTCTTCATATGTTCACTAGTGAAGCCTCAAGACAGCCTTACAAAGAGGAATGGAAATATTATGCCCATTGCATAAACTTGGGAAACCAAGGCTGTTTTTGTAATGCTCCACTCCATAAGGCATCTACATAAACCACAGCAAGCCAGGAGCAATGAGAAATCAAATTAAGCAGAATATCCACTGCTACAGCTACATATACAGTACTAATGGGAGTTACACTGCAAAGCTTTCACACTGGCACTGAACATACTCTGCTTTACTGCTAAGTTTTCCAAGCCTGCATATTAAGAGCTTCCTGCTTACAAACTCTTGGTTTAATTCTGTATGTAGTTTTCTGTCATTTTCTGTCGCCTGTAATAGCCCAAGAGCTGTTTACACCATTGTTTACAGCAATAGGTGTGAATTAAGGTAATGGAGAGTATAAACACATGGGTCAGATTCCCTTTCCATCCCTAGCTACCCCACACTTCTAGAGAGAAGTAGGGATGTGGCGCTGATGCTAAGGACTGGGAGATCTTCCCAGCATGAGGAAACCTTAGTGGAGAAGAGCATATTTGTGCTGAGACACCTGATCATTTTCTTCTGGTTCCCTGAATTGCCTCAAGAGCTCCTAAACAGGAACCAGATCCCTAAATCCAAATAACACAGGAAACCAGCTCTACATTGGAAACAAAATCCTCAAGTAGTATTTGGTACCTGCCTGGCTGCTTACACACACTTTCAGGTCACTATCTTATCCTATAACATTAACTTTCTTTATTTTAGAGGGAGAATTTTCAAATGGTTTAGCTCCCAGCTGAGGCCACCAAAAACTGACTTACAGTGGTACAGAAGAGGAGGAAGGAGCACATAGCTGGGCAGAGGAGGGCAGTAGCATCACTGTAGCTCCGTCCTAGATGAGCTAAAATTGCCTCAGCAGAAATACAGTTTAATCAGCAATGAAACTCTCTTACTGATGTCATTTATACCATATTGTGGTTTACAGTGATGCCAGCAACAGCCTGTTTATGTCAAGACAATTAAATCTACATCATGGCTTCTGCTCATATAGAAACAAAACCATCACTCTGATAGCTGGGTAAAATCCCATGTTCTGCATTAGCAAAACCACATACCACAAATCCCATGGCCTAAGAAAGAGTTAAAAAAGGGCCCAATCCCCAACTACTCATGCTCCATGTAGATTTTTAATTGGAATGGCCTCTTCAGGCTAGAAGACAAAGGTATAACAAGCTATAACAAAGATCCAGGTACTGAAAGTATAATGCGAGCACAGTCTGCCTAGATATGAGGAATGTTTTAACAGGGAATCAGCCATTTTAACAACTAACCTTGTTTGGCAATAAATAGTTTCTCCTGATCCTTTCTTTCCAGGAATGCCAATTTTTTCCAAAAGCTATGCTGAGACTCAGCCAAAATGGGGGAAGAGGGGTTATTCATCAGAATGAATAGGGGAAAATCCAAGCTTTTAGGCAGCAGGTCCAGAGGACAAGTCTATGGTCCTTCAGTCACACCGAGATGTATAGAACTATACAAGCAGTGATGGAAACAAAGACCTGGAGAGATGGCTTGCTCATTTGGTTTCCTCCTCACAGGAGAAAGCAGGATCTTGTGGTTGAGATCCTGAATTCATACTCCAGGGCCCCGATCTCCTGTGTGACACCAGTCACTGTCTCAGCCTACCCAGGCTCTGGAAGGAGTGAAAATGCACTACAAACTCCAAGTCCCTCCTTTCTCTTCCAGCTTAATTAAACTGCCCCAAACAAAGCTGCAATTAAAAAGAATTAGAAAAAAAAAAAAGAACTGATGGTGCATATCCCCTCCCTCAGCTCCTTCTCTGTTTCAAGATGATGCTCTTCACAGTGCAAAATAGTACTTGTCCTTGAGCACACCTACCAATGCAGTAATAATATCTGCAGCTTTTAGTGAATGCAAGCAGGACCCTGCATCTCTGCTGTTTCCCATTTCAAACTGATACTCATCTCTGTTTTGCCTTTAGATTGCTGTGTATCATTTACCTCAAAAACGCAGAGCCATGGCCCCAGGGCATTTAATGTGATAGAAAAGATACCTGAAGAATTCAGATAGTGACTTCTGAAACCACAGGCAAGATTATGAAATCCAACACTGGCACTGAATGCTGCAGGGTAGATGTCCCCATCTCCCAGGCAGCTTTTGGAATCTCACCAGTAAGTGCCTTGCACTCTGTCCTCCTCCCCATCTACAGCCAAGGACTAACAGAGTCTCTGTTGAGTGCTACAAACTCCAGCACCAGCCAAGCCCCTTCATCTGATGAGGGACAGTGGACCAAACTCATCTTGGTGCTAGTAACCATATGTTAGTGGAACTACCTTAGGGATTTACTTGGCTCTGCAGTGAAAACGTAATTAAGTGAAAGAAACCCTGATAGCAATGCCACAAAGAAAAGGGATTTCCACCCCAGCTCATACTTAATCACCTCCTCTGCCTTCCCAGAAAATCCTGTTTCTTTGATGCCAAAGGTCTATGATGCTGAACTCACAGAGCCCAGTGATCAGCTCAGCCCTTCTCTATTCGGCACTGGCTGGAGGGCTTGGTGAGAGACTGTTCAGAAGCTGTTAGCTCCTGGGCACTGGTGAACTACAGATACAAAAGACATTTACTTAGGTTTGAGACCACTTGGTAAGGTGATTGAAAAGGCTGCTGTGCATTTCTCCTAAGTGACGTGACATGCCCCAACAGAACCTCACTCATTAGATGGGATATTCTGAGGATGGTGATCTAATTCCTCCACCAGTAAAGCTGCTGAGACTCTCGAGTGGAACTGCTGCAGATATCTTCACTGTAACTGAGATAGCCAGGCAGTGATTAAAGAAATCAGAGGTGGATCACACACACAAACACACACAGATGTCTGTATGCTCGTGCATAAAATTCTTTGCAAAACATTTCCTCTTTCCTTGTCTGTAATGGGACAAAACAAATCTCCCTCACACTGCACACACTGGAAAGTTACACTGATCTCCATGCTGGTGACACCTATCAAAGTCTGGAATCTATATCCAGCCACTTTACTGCAGGGGGTCTTTCTGGCATTAGCTACCTGTTCCTGCATAAAAGGAGCACTTCCTCTCTTTAGCAGGGCAGTGATTTGCTGTGGGGATAAATTCATGCCAGAAAGGAAAAAGAAAAGGAGAAACAGGTATTAGAAAAATGAGATTTAATTCCTTGTGTGTCAGGAACAGCAGCACTGCAGAGTGCAATCACTGCCTGGAAGGTGTGGCACTAAACCGAGCTCTCCAACCACATTTTATGCATAGCTGGTAGCATTCACTGTGTGAAATCAACTGGAGGTCAGCTGTGCAGTGTTTTCACTCACAGCACAGAAGGGACAAATCCTTTTGAAGTTCTGGACTCTTTCTGAAATAGTCTGTGCTCAGTCTGCCCTGTTCAAGAGGAGAGACTGTCTGACACCCAGCTGCCTGCCATGCACATCACAGCCTCTGCACGATGCTTTCTGCTTCCTCCCAGTGCAAAATGCATCACAGCACTTACACAAGCAGACTTGCATTCATGAACCTTATGAGATATAAAGAAAGCACTGAGGAAGTTTGTTTGCAGCTGCCACAAAGTTGTCTTTTAAAATCTTATCAGGGTGTGTGGCTGTCACTTCCCAGGGATCTGAGCTCTGCAGACAAACTAGGACAAACCTTCCCACATTTGGTGCAGTCTGCCAAAATGAATTCAAAGAGAATGCATTAAATAAGCAAACATATTAAAATAAACAGCTACTAAAGAATCAAAGTCAAGTTTCTGGGTCTTTTTTCCCCTTGCTTTTTAGTCCAGACCTTTCTGGCAGTTAAGCTGATGTTTCAAGGCTGCTCTCTTCTTCACTCAGGGTGTGACAACAGCAAAGCTGAGTCATTTTTACAGCAGCTAGGTTAAATATTGCCAGCAAGTTCACATGGAAAACAGACCTCTTCCCTGTGACTCAGACATTTATTCCAAGTTTATTCAAGTTGAATTTTCCAGTGAGTTGGATTTTTTTCTTTCTAAAAGGCATGTAGTTTTTCATCAACTCTTTATCTAGAAACATCTAGGATTTAGCTTCCTCTCATTTACCTGTCAATGAAACTAAGATTCCCACAGGGAGGGCTCCAAATTTGTTGATGGAACCTAATGAAGTCAAGCTCACATATGTGGCCTAACATTCACAGCGTTGTCAGGAATCCAGCGAGACAGGACTTTGGCAGGAAAACAGAGAATGGAGAAGTTTGTAAAACCATGAAAACCTCTCTGCTTGTTTCTACTTTAACAGCAAAGCAGAATCAACACCCCATAATATTACGAGCCGAGCAAAGAGATACCCAACTGGTAAGGAGATTTATGCAGAAAGAGCCTCGATCAAAAAATCCCTCAATTTTTCACTGCAAAATTTTTATGACCTAATGGAAACCATTGAAAGCTCAGGGCTCTGATGCTCCTCTTTAGTGTCAGTTAATTACAGACAGAGGGGAAACCAGAACATGCCTGATAACTATGCTGGATAAGAGTAGAAATAATATGAAATACTATGTGCTTCCCTATAAAGCAGTAACTGTGTGCGCTGAGACATTTTTCAGCTCTGAATAAAGGACACTAGGATAATAGAGATCAAGAGAATGAAGAACATAGCTTAGTTATATAAAGAAATGTGATAACTGTGAGATGTAATAATACCCTGTGTGAAAACAGTGACACTCATCTGTAGATCTCAAAGTACCTTCATCCTGTATTAAACCTTCTAACAGACGTGAGGAGTTTAAATCTCCCCACTTTACAGTGGAAAAAACAGAGATGCAAATGAATTACCAAAATTGTCAGAAGGCTTTAAGTGGCTGAGTAGCTAACAGAGGTCTTGTCAGCCTAAAAAGGCTTCAATTGCTTTTTGTTGGCCTTGGTTTCCCCTCAAAAACCATCTGTGTGGCACAAGCTCAGCTCAACTAATGATGCAACCACACACGATCGTCCCCACGTTGCTCCAGAAAGCTGGATCTGCTCTGAGCAAGCAACAGTAAAGGCTACCAGCCATCTTCTACTGATGGGGGTCTGAAGTAGGGAAGATATTTTGGGCAGATGTGAGCTTGCTCTACTCATGTTCCATGTTAACAAAAGGCCACATGAGCCTATTTGTACGTGCTGTATCTGAGCTATCTGACACAGGGGAAGAGAAGGGTTTACATGCTAAACTCTACACTGTGCTTGTGGCATTACCTTGCAACCAGAATCCACAGCAGAAACCTACATGAAGTGATTATCCTAGAGTCACAGAGGAAGCCTGTGGCAGTGCTTATTTCTCTGAGCACAAAGTCTGTGTTTCCTTTCCACAGCATATACCTGGTTCACACACTGACAGTAAAATTGCCAAGTGGAAGCTGCCACACACAGTGGCTTGCACAATGATGCCATTACACCTTGCAGCTCAGTGCTGGCATGAAAGCCACTTCCACAGCTTGTTCTCTTAATGGGTAGCAAACCACAAGGCTCTTAGCTGAGAAGAATCACCAGCCACATGGTACCCAATGACAAATATCAATTATTAACATGATACTCCTTTAAAACAACATCTCTTCAGACAGATAAATGGCTACTTACTGTTTTTGCTGGAGCACTACCTGGTAGTGGGCTTGTCTCAATGAAATACTTCCTCAGAAGGTGTTTGCTGGATTCAGGACTGTCCATCAGGATGTAGGAACAAAAGAAAGCTCCATTCCGTAATAAAAACACGGCTACATCTTCATTGCCTTTGGAGAAAAGCAGATTGTCTGTTCTCTTCTTCTCATGTAAATGAACCAACAAGGAGCTGAACAGAAATCCTGGGAAATAACCACTTCTGAAAAAAAGCCACGGCGTGTGCAAAAAGGAAACTGAACTTTCTAAAGGCTGTTTCGTCCAGTGATAGGATTTAGTTTGGTCAAACTGAGACAACAAAGACACTATGTGAAAGCACTGGCCCAGCCTTGCTCTTTTTTCTCTTTCCCTGTCTTATTAATCTATACACACAGCTATGCTTTGAAATGTAAATTATTCAGCCTAAATCAAGCATGTTTGCCAGTGTCCATCACAATAATACTTCTACTTGCAAAGTTTCTACTTTTGTGGGGGCTCTTTCCCAGGAATTTACAGAGGAAAGTTCAGCCCCTCAGTATTTACAGTAATGTAACTTAAGAAGGCCCTCACTTAAATTTAGCTAAGTCAAAAGACTCAGAGCTGATTTTATTTCATTTATCTCACTGGAAATCCAGGACGATTCCAGACAAGCCAGTCCACGCTAATCCCTTCCTAGATGTGAACAACTCAGCCCATTCTTTACAAAGCATTGCAGAAAAGGAAGTTTTGAAGCATGCACATACATACCTGCCTTTATAGCAGCATAGAGGGGCAACCGGATAAGAACTGGAAACTCATTCTTCCTGACTGCACAGCTCTCTGGGTCAGCACTGTATGCACGAATTAGGAGTTTCACTATGTCCAAATGTCCCTGCTGGCAGGCTATGGCCAGCATCCAGTTCAGGAGTTGTTGGCAAGTACTAGGACCTACTGAAAAGAGACAGCATTTGACTTGGTTGATGCCAGCAGGCCGTAATGTACAAGAGTCACCCACAAATGGCTGTGCAAGGGGAGCAGGGTAAAGCCCCTGAGGACTAAGGAGCAGATTTCCACTGCACCCTAATGTCTCCCACAAAAAAAGATTCATTTCCCCTTGAAATACTTCATTTTGGGTGAATCCTTCCCTACCAATTCATTAGTTAGACATTAGACAAATGCCATTTAAGGCTAAAAATCAAAGTACCATGTCCTGATTTCTGCATGAATTTGCTAATGTTTTCGTCGTCCCCAAACTGCTTATTTTGCTGAATTAATGTTTTACCAGTAGAACACTGCTCTCCGATAGGGGGACATAATTCTGTGCATGTAACTAACTGCCCAGGACAAGATTATTTCTGCTAACAATAAGCAGTCCTCAAATCTTCCCTGATGCACAGTATCACCTCCATCTACTTTACAAATTCACATCCCCTTTGAAATGCTCCCAGAAACATCCACAAGCCCAAGTTTACATGCCAGCTTTTGGGGGGGGTTTGCAGTTTTTCCATGTGGAAATCACATTGCTCTTTGCGTTCTTAACAACCTGACTTAATCACTCACCCTCATGCTACCAAAACCAGGCTCCACATCAGCTGTAAGCCACAAGAAGCTCACACTGAGCCAGAGAGGATCACTGCATCAGCCAAACTGCAAATTAATGCAAGTTATTCCTAAGCCCTGGGATTGGTTTCTCTGTAACTTCCCAGGGAAATGAATAGAAAGTCCTGCATAAAAACTTCTGAAAGCTGCTGTTTGGATAGAGCACCTCCCTTGATCCCTTGAAGCAAGAGCTGAAGGGAATTTGGTCAGTTCTAAGCTGAGCTAAGTTTCCAGAAACCATTTAAGTCACTTTTCATTACTGAGAGCACTATATTAATATAATTTTTGCTACTAAGTTACAAACCCACTGCTGTTCAGCCTCCTTTCTGGCTGAAGGAAATACTACATTTAATTGCATCCCCAAACTGGAAAGTTTCTTCCCTTATTAGTGCTCTAACAGTATAAGAACATTGAATAAGCAGGTTTCCCAACAGGTAATTCCTGTTCTCGTTGAGAACACTGGCAAGTACACAGCTCCAGTGAGGAGCTAGAGCTATATTCAGGTCAAATATTGCAGAGGCTTAGCTTAGCTGTTAGAGTTGGTCTGAGGTCAAGACAGCATTTTGCTCTGGCCGCTATGCAGGCCCAACAGACCCTGAATCCATAGAGGGTCCCAGTAAGAAGCAGGTGCCATGTCCTACATCAAGAGAGCAACAGGGGACCCAAACACAGCTCCTGGTCCTGACTCAGAACAACGCTCTTCCCTCTGCACTCACAGCTGCTCTAAAAATTATGTCCAGGTCTAAAAATGTCTCTGTTCTGCTATAAAATAATGTATAATAACATTTAATTGAAATATTATGATTCTAAAGAAGGAATTCCCCTCACAGTCAGATGCCAACAAGAGAGCATGCAGCACGTTGCCAGCTGTGCACCCAAACTATTACCAGACAGACAGTCATGCTGCATTCTTACTCCCAGCACCACCGTGTCTGCTGGATCAGCAGAGTGGGATGATGCTGCTTCCTGAAATCCCCTGATTTCTCTGTAGGGTCTGGGATGCTGCCCAGCTGTGCAGGCTGATGGGAATGAACTGTCTCCATGGGATCTTCCTTCACTTCCAATTTACAAACAGGGAATATTTTTATGCATGTGTTTTTTCCCCCACAGGGGAAGTTTCCTTCAAACACAGCAGAGATTAGATCCCTCCTCGCACTTTCCCAGGGCTTAGTCCCTCCCCTTTCAAGGAACATGAAAAAAACAAATGCCTGCTTGAAGCTACAGCACACAGCTACCAACAAGCTTGAGGAAAGGCAGAGGCAACCCAAGAGGCTTACCACGCAAGGAATCCAGCAGCTCCTTCACAATGTCCTTGTGTCCAAAATATGCAGCCACCACAGCTGCGTTGTCATCATTAGGTTCTGTTGGTAACACCACTAACGCTTCCTTCAGTAAATACCTCACCGCCTGCAGATCTCCATATGCTGCTGCAATACCTAAAAGCTGACACTGGCAAAGAAAATACAGCAAAATACATTTTCTGTAAAGGGAGTAGGCAGAGGAAGAGAGCATTTCGAGAGCTATATATCTATTTGTGCCCACGTAAATGCATAGCCACTGTAACTGAGAATGTCGTAAACACTAGTAGCCATTATAATCATAAAGAATAGGCTCAAAGGGAGGGCTCTGAAGTCAGAACCTGGTGCAGAGAATACAGTTCCAAATGCAAGCAGGAAAAACTTCCCAGGAGGCCACTGACCATCTTCCCACTGATGGGGGAACACATTTTTTGCTAAGTCTATGAACTGCTTCCTTTTTATGTATTTCCCTGTTTTTGTGGCCACAGCACCAGCACCCCTCCTTGCACAGCCTCCTGTTCCTAAATACACTGTTCCCTGGGGTCTATCTCTGATCAGTGAGCACTGCTTTCTGATCATTGCTTTCTCTGATCAGTGCTTTCAAGGGCAAATACTGTCTCTGACCACGTGTTTCTGACACAAGCAGCTATGCATGGGACCCTGCAGTACCAACATAACATATATGGATTTTCTGCATGAGAAACGATGGAAGACAGTGGTTTGGCATATTGGTTTCTTTCCGAACACAGTTTGGGAAAGAAGAGTAACCTAACCCTACCTTTTCCACCTGCAGTGCAGTCTCCTCACATGACAATTTAATCAACTCTTGCGCCTTACTGGTGTCTCCAGCTTTGTAAGCATCCTGAATGCTTTCTGTCACAGGTGCCTGAATGACAGAGACTCCACCAACTGTGGACTGTTTGCCACCCATGTCCACAGTTCCTGCAGCAGAGATTGAAAAGAGGGGTGAAGAAGTAACTGTTCATTACTCTTGTACAGCTGCAACATCACTGCATCCTAGCAACAAAAAAATGGGGTGAATTATTTTCAGTGGAATATTTACTGTACACAAGTACCAACAAAAAAGGAGAAACCTGAACACTTGTTTGCCTGATAAAAGAAAGTGGTAACATGGTAAAGTACTTTCCAATAGGGACATGAAACTAACAGGGACAGCCAGTTCCCCAGTTGCTCCCAGAGGTGGTTTCCAAAGCACAGCATGAAAGCTCACACACACAGACACATAGGCTCTGCAGCAGCCCACCATGCTCAACCTCCTGCTGCAGGAACCAGAGAGGGGAAGAGCTTTCATGACAGCTGCAGCACTTCTAAAGCAGCAAGGAGCCTGCATGACCTGCAAAGCAATTCTGGCATTAACTTCACTTCAGTCACACTTCACCTCATGACAACAGCCTAATAGAACCCCCCTGTCCTTCTCCAGCACTTTCAACCAGAGGTTTGTACACCTTAATGAACGTGAAAGAAACTGGGAATATTTTTACCCTGGGAATGAGAGTAAAAGGAGATTATTCAAGGTGCCCAGTGATCCATCATGGAGAATCTCCTAGGCTAGACTTTCTTTCTTAAAATGCTCTTAGGAGCCACAGGAGCATTTACGCGTCAAAGCTTAAAAGCCACAAGCCATTGAAGATGCTTGTGGTGAAGATGAAGAGGCAGCCATGAAGTCATACATCCACCCACCCCCAGCTACCAGGCTAGGGAAAGCTGCAGGAAAGCCACTAAGTTATGAGTGAGACGTTCAGGTCCACTCCTGAACGACAAGCAAGGCAGAGAAAAGAAGCACTTTTCACTTGAAAAGAAACCATTTCCCACTCACTTTTTTCCCCGCTAAGACATTATTATTATTGCTATTTGCAACCGGTTAAATAAAGCCCTTAAATCCACAGATTTTCATATATGTTAACAAGGATTATTCTTTTTCAGTAGACAGCTATGTCATACGGAGCCTAGTTTAGTGCAGCCTGGAAAAAGAAGTAAATCTGGACCAATCTATAACTGTCAGTAAGTATCTTTGAATAATGCAGTCTGAATCACCAACAGATTCTGACTAACGCTTCTTATCAATTATTTAAACGAAGCTCAAATCACTCAGACACTGGAGATGGCTCCAGAGATTCGTGCCATTAAAAATGGGCCCACATCAATAACCTTTCTCAGATGATGCACAGCGTGTAAAGGACGAGCAGCAGAAATCAAGGCAGATGAATGTGGTGTTACACTACAGTATAATAAAGAACATCTTAGAGTTCATGCTAATAGGTGCAGTGCCTTCATAATTCCACAGTTTTAGGGGTTATATGGGAAAAGAAATTCATCCATTGGTCCAGTCTTTTAGAGCAGACCACACACTGTAAGGGATCGCAAAGAATATTGCATATGATTTAATTCCCTTTTGAATGGACACCAAAGGAAATGCAAATGATTCTTTGGCAAGTAACTGTTTAAAAGGTGGCAGAAGAGAGAACATTAAAGCAAAATAGTTCTTCAGTCTGAAGTACAGATTCAAGCAAACACTGTAGTTACTGGAACATGCAGCCTCCCTGCGCTCAGTGCTCTGTGATGAAATCCTGAACCTAGAGAGAAGCACTGGAATTCCCCTTGAAGAAAAAAATGTCTCACATCTCATCAGAGATACAAAACAGCTGGAAAGCTGAGCAGGAAGCATTGCAAATCGGGGCTGATGGAGCACAGCAACTTCAGTCTTGCTCCTAAAGAAATGCTGAAAGGAGGGACAAATTTTACTTCCTTCCAGCCTCAATCCTGATTTTGAGGACTATCACTCAAGACCCCACATCGGCAGCCATTCTGCACGTAAAGGCACATCTTTCTGCCAAAGAACAGAGCAGGGCCATCTTTCTTCTTTCTCATTAAATCATGGCCAGGGAAGGTGGGGGGACAAGCATCTTGTGGTCACAGATTCATTCGGGATCTGGGAGATGCTGGTGTCACTTCCTCATGTAATTAGAGACCTCTCCAGCCAACCTCTCACGCATTGCACTCCAGAGCTCTTCTTACAGGAGCATTTTCCACCTCTCCTACTGGAACTGCCCCACTGTGCAGGGAGGAATACCAAATCAGTTGGCCAGGCAGCGCGAGAAGGACCACAATGTTGTTACTGAGGGAAGCAGGAACTCCACAAGCCAGACCCTAATGCCAAAACCGCTTCTGTGTTTTAACAAATGACTACTTCACAAAACTACTTAGCTAATGTGTCATGCTTCCTCTTACAGTTTTGGCCTCCTCAAAAGTCCTTTGTAGTGTAATAGCCCAGTTACAACCACTGCTACTATCATCACCATCTGGAGAACATGGGCTGGCCATCAACCATCGCAGTCTATTCATATATGTTAGCGGCAGACTTCTGGGCTCTCCAGGAATGGGAAGGTCACAAACAGCTGGCTTCATGGAGTTCGCATGCTCCCAGAATTAGCTGGCAGTTTAATCAGAGTCATTGGGGTTAATTTTAGTCCTTAAACTCAATTTTAATCTTGTCTTAGGCAAATTTTTATTGAACTAACCAAAGCTGCCTACTTTTGAACATTTGAACATCCATCAAACAGGAATCAATAAAAACTTCATTGAATCTAGGAGACCTGAACAATTCTCCTGTTTGAAACCAATCTAATTCTATTTAAATATTCTGGCAGAAAGATTATGTTGCTCATCATTCAAGTTTCTTACGTAACTGTCATCAAAACCTCTCCCTATGATCACATTCTGCAGAGTAAACTGACTTCCTGCCTAAGACCTGAGGAAAAAAGCTTCCAAAGGTCTTCAGCATAAAGAACACTTTGAGACTGAAGTAATTACAATCCTGAAAAGAGCAAAACTGATGAGCTACAGAGAGATAAAAAAGCCTGCCCTGAACCAACTGCTGGACTCACATGTCTGTGTCAAAGTTAACTTAAGATTGCAAAGGCTAAACGAGGAAAGGTGGACTATTCATTCCTAAGCTCCCAAAACCCACAGAAGCCATCCATAGCAAAGCTAAGCATCTTGCCAAGCAAATTACCCAATTCACAGAAGACTTCCTGGTAGCTTAGTAAGTGATATATTGACTTCTGAAATACAGATGGAAAATAGGAAGCAGCGTGTTTCACAAGCTTAATTTATACTAACCAGTAGGGGAAAAAAAAAATGAGGAAAATTATATTTGACTGTCTAAAACTGTTTTATTGCTACAAGTTGCATGACTGAACTTTCATCAGTACTCGCACTCATGTAGGCTGGAAATAAAGTTTTGCCAATACATATTTCAGCCATTTTTAGCAGAAAACTGGGCTGCAATCCAAAGTTCTGCCTATGGTTTTAACCCTACAAATCTCATACTCTTTACATGAGCTCTTTGTGGCTTTCCTAATAGGGTCACCTCACTTGCATACAGCCTTGAACAACACGATGTGAATACTGAAGCTGAATAATACTGTTTATCATGCAACATGCTGAGCATCTGAGCCTGGAGGTAACAAAGTGCTTTTAATTCTTAGATTGCATGGATTTAGGAACTGGCTTCTGCACTTTGCACAGGAAGGTCTGTGTTACTGTTCGACAGTGCACACTGCTACATGCAAAACAGCATAGCAAGTTATGATATTCTAGCAGTACTTCTTGGATATTCCTGTAATAAAAGGCTACTAGAAACACTGAACTCTGGAAATATTTCCCACTTAGATTTTGATGTTTTATGCATTGCAAATGCCTTAAGTTTGGCTTTGCATTAACTGCCTTTTACAAAGGGCTAGACTCATTTTCTTCTAAAACATATTCAAATGGCAACAGAGGTTACCAGTGAAACAAAGCAGTGTTATTTTATTGCCATTCAAAGGTTGCAAGAGTAAAGAGCAACAGACTGCTGGCCCAGCTAAGAGAAACAAAACTAAACCAAGTCTTATCATTAATAAAGGATATAATGAGAATTTCAGAGATATATGCAGCTACACTCTGTCTCAGGCCTTGTTATTATAGCAAGTAGAGAAAAACCAAACTGAAATCTCTAAACTGACAGTGTGCCTTCTTCAGGAACAAGGTGAGGGTTTGCAGGTCAATGCTGTGAATCAGCAAATGGCTGCACAACAGAACAGCACACTGTAGATACTGTAGAGATGATTATTACCTTTATATCCCAAATCACTGCATTCCTCTCTCTGACACATTAACTCACAGTTTGTACATGCTACCTTAGTCCCTTTGATAAAGCAGGAGTTCTTTGGCAACCAACAAGGGTATTTTTATTTAGCAGAGAACGGTATGAGATGCTTAATGTAGGATAAAATAGGGCAGGAAGCTAACTTGCTCCAAAACAGAATTACAATAATAATAAAACTTTAAAACTGCTACTGACCTGATCATAATGTGTGCAGGTATTTCCAGAGACAGGAACAAATCAAGGTGATGACTTTAACACAGCATCCCATTCAATGATGCTCAATTAAGCTATTAATTCCTTGGACTGTTTGTCACCTACCTCTGCTTCTGCACAAGCAGCTCTTCCAGCGGTCACTGGATGTAATGTCTTTTGGCTGCCTGGCTGCTGCTTTGTCTGAATGAACTACTACATTTGAGCCTTGACAGTTATTTTCATCTCCATGGCCCATTACAGCGAAATCCAAGCCTCTGGTTCAGAGAGGATCTGGGGATGGGGGTGGGCAGGGAGGCTGCCCCTCTGGGCTGAGCTCAGACATTAATTCCTCAGCAGCCCCAGATGGCTACAGCTAACCTTTCCCAGCTTAATCTTCTGCATTTTGACTCCTGAGTGCTGCCACAGAGCAAATAAAAAATGGGACAGAGATGAGGTTTAAGATATGTTGAATATTTAAAGCCAACCACCCCAAAATGCTTAGAAACTCCCCTAGTGTTGCTGAATATTTTTCAATACCACGTTAGAGAAGCTTTGGCCACATGATTTGCAAAATTAACAGAAAGCCATGTTTTTTCTGTAACAGGCCCATGTATCTTCTGTTGCTTTGAGAAACTTCAGACTAATAAACTGAACAACAGCCAAGAGGAAGCCTCCAGCGATTTCAAAGGATGATGGATCTGTCCTACATTGCGCTTCCCACTTAGATGGGTAAGAAAAATGTTTCAATCCTCTGGAAATCTTAGAGATACTGAAAAAGAATTCCCCTCCCAAGACTGGAAGAAAAAAAACCCCTGAGTTCTTTAATAAGAAAACCAGCCCAGAACCCTTCAAAGGAGGGTCCTGCAGTAGGAAGCCTATTATCTATTTCACCTTGCTCTTAGATTTAGGCAAAATACCTATGGCTCAACCAATTTGGCTGTAAAATGTACTCGGAAGGATTCAAAACTGGTCAGAACCACTTATAAACCCCACTGTGAGAAAGCAAGGAGAGAAAGGCATGGTAAATCCAACCAAGATGGTTTACATGGGAAATTCAGCACTGCCGCTGGAGAGGCTACACCAGAATTGGGTCGTGTCCCTCTGACCCTGATTAATCTCTCTTCACAACAAGTGAGACACACCAGCTTCCCAGGACAGCAGGAAACCTCCACAGGCTTCGCCTGCTTATTTGTTGTGGTTCCATTTCACCCAAACATCTATTATTTCAGCTAATTAAAGGAGCGGCTCCACACCAAGATCTGCCTGCCTAGGCAGTGGAAAAGATGATGCACTGAGTACAAAAGGCACCCGCATCTACAACATTGCTTATAATCAATGATCACTGCCCCAAAAGGAAAAAAACCCACAAAAGACCAGATCTGAAACAGAAGAATGCTTCAAAGACAAAACTCCAGGACTGAAGAGATCTTTTTCACTTGTTATTGCATAATCTGGACTTATTTTTAAGTCCTTTCTATGCCAGTACCATGCACACCAAGTGCTCATCTGCACCGAACATCTTCCAGCAAGCATTTAGGATCCTGTAAAGGGCATTCTGACAGTTTTAGGTACAGCCATGCAAAGTGACCAGTTAACCCCAGAGCCACTGGAAATTTTCTATTTAGAAACACTCCTAACCTGCAAGGAAAAAAGCATTTGCTAATGCAAACCTGAAAGGAAAATATTAAGTCCCAGATGGAAAAATGCTCTGGACTCCTGCCTTTTTAAGGGGTTCCAGAACTGAATTACAAAAATCAGACGCTTCCAAAGGCTTTAGCTCCACACTTACACAATCATTTCTCCATCATCCAGGACAATGGGGGAAGAGGGGACAGAAAAGCCTTAAATAGAGGCAGCACTGAGACTCAGTAGTCTTCAGTGGGCAGTATTACTGATGCCTGGATGGCTGTGTGAAGCTGTCAGTCCTTCTGCCATGGTGAGCACTGAGCCAGGGCTGAAAAGCTCTACCAGATCTGAGCAGGCTGCTGCATCTGTGTGTGTGCCTCCCAGATCCCTGGGACTCTAGAAATGACTTGTATTGTCCAAGAAGTTAAAATGAAACTAAGCTGGTTATTCTTACTTTGCTGAAGTACAAAAGAGGCTACACACAACCATTACAAGGCAATGAGGTTAGAGATTGCACACACTGGAATACAAGTCAGAGCAAACCCATCATGTCAGTGTGCAAATCACTTTGGAAAAACAAGTCTGGGATCACTAATTCTACTTCCAGCTACCAAGGGAAAAGGAACAGGGCTATTACATGTGATGGCCCTGGGATATGGCTCTTCTCTTGCATTGTGCAACAGGACAACTCTGCCTTAGACATGGTGCTCCCTAATGATTGCTTTCTAAGTGCATACACCACTTCTGTTGCCCTGAACTACATCCGACAGAAGAGGGGCAGGAGGCATGTAACCTTCATCACAGAATCAGAGCAAAGGCTCTGATCAGCACCATGACTGGGCTCCAGGTGCTG
Organism: Pezoporus wallicus; assembly: GCF_028554395.1. Lineage (NCBI taxonomy): Eukaryota > Metazoa > Chordata > Aves > Psittaciformes > Psittacidae > Pezoporus > Pezoporus wallicus. Next base: position 1,070,095 of record NW_026642624.1, read on the forward strand.
CAGCCAGTCTCTTGTGTGCTGATAAACCCTACACAAATCCCCATCTGGCTGTGCATAAAGCACTTAAGGCTCCCATTGCTCCCCATCCCACCTTTAGCTGCCCCCTCTCCATTTATAGTTTCCTTAGCTGCAGTAGATAACACCAAGGCAACCACCATATCCCAAACGGCAGCAGCGACACCAAACACAGGGCTGCTGCTGCCTCCTCCTCCTCCTCCTCCTCTCTCTTCGCCTTCCCACTTCCCATCCAGTGGCTGGGTACAGAACACAAACAGGCAGCTGCTCACTAACCCTGCCCTCTCCAGCTTATCAGTGCTATGAATTGGGCTGTTGTTGGTGACAGTGATGGTTTTACTCCCTCCACTGAGTAAAAGTGTCAGGCCTAAGCAGCTTCACATGTACATTTTCATCCCTTTTGAACCATAGGGGCACTCAGAGCATCAGAGGCCGCAATGCATTTCTCAGCGGTCAGATTGTCTCATCACCCCTGGTAGACACACTGCAGGGAAGGAATGGGACAGCAAAGACCTCCTGCAAGGCCAGGGCAAAGGCTGGCTCTTGCAGAGAAGGGGTGTACCCTCAGTAGTGCCCTCTTTTGGGTGCAATGGATCAGCAAAGCCCACAGAGAACACTGAGGGTGTTCATTTCCCACCCCTAAGAGAATGAGATTGAGGGAATCAAGATTGCTCCAAATGGCCAGAGAGCCAATTGCTGCATCAAAAATACGAATGACTCAGCTCTAAGTGAAAGTTTCTATTTTTGTTTTTTGGCCTCAGTGATTTGGTTCCAATCCTACAGCTTGAATCATTCAGAAAGCTGCTTTTGCAGGCAAGGCCAGCGATGCCACTCTGGCTTTCCAGATTCTAAATTGGAATATATACATTAAACATGCAGAAGTATGACAACGCTTCTGGATTTTCTTTATGCCCATTTCCAGGCATGCCTGGAAAGAGGATTACGAAATGATGAAAGATGTCTCTAGTGAGACCATTCCCATCCAACTGCATCAAACGTTATAGCCATGAAACCAAACCAAGATTGGATTTCATTTGAAACACCATAAAACAAGAATTTCATGGCTAACTTTGGTTTCTTTGGAAACTTTTCCTTCATGTTCAAGCTTTCATCAGAAGGAAAAAAAAATACACATCACTAATTTTCTCTCTTTCAAGGAAATAATTTGCTCAACATCCTTCTAAACCAAAAGTCAATTATTCACGCTGGGGAAGCACCATGTCATGGCCAGCCCCTTTCTGCTACATCCTCCTTAGACATCTATTTAAAGCCAGCTTTAGAAAGAAGCAAACGCTTTTAGCCCCAGCTCTGGGAGCCTGCATCTGGAAGAGTTCAGGGAGAGACTCCCTGTGTACGTGTGAGGGCAGGATGGGCCCAAGGTCTCTGCCCAGGTCTCTTCCTAGTCCAAGTCTTCTGCTGGCTCTACCAAAGACACATTCAGCGATTTCACAGCTTGTTTGAGTTGAGAAAAGCAGCTCCTAAGCTTATGTTTTACTTCAATAACACGTGTAAACACCCTCCTAAATGGAAAACCCATTTAAGGCGCTCTAACCCAACTGCTGGTCAAAAATAATAGCACAGAAGCAGCCGACATCTGCCTCTCCATCCCCATGAAACTCCATGGATGCTACTGGGGAAGACATGCCTCGGTGGGGCTTTCAGAGAAACCTGCTTAAAGTGGTAAGACAAAGCTCAAGAGCTGCTCCATCATGCTCTCTTAGGCCATAGCAGCAAGCCCAGTTCTCCATTCTGCCATGTGATGGAGGGATGCTGCCACCTTTGATGCATCCTTCCTCCCTTCCCCAAGGACCAGAGCAGGTCTGGCAGATCCTGGACATATGAAGGTTTTGGAAAGGCCAGCCAGAGAGGAGGGGAAAAAAAGGGAAAGCTACATTAAAAAGACGTAAAATACCTTGCACAAGTCTAGTTTATTGTGTTCAAGGAATATTAAGAGAATCTGGAAAAGATGGAAAAGAATCAAAGCAATATTCTAATTCCAAGACTACAGATAAAAAAAGCCTAGAAAAATGAAGGCTGGATGGAGATGGGAGTACTGTCTATAAATATATGGAGAGGGAGACACCAGAGAAGGAGAAGAGTTATTTATGTGCAGGGTATGAACACATTTTGGCTGCCAGTTAGAAGAAAGTTTGAAGTGTTGGAGAAATGAGGAACAGTCTTCTAGAAAAGCAGAAGGAACAGACAAGTTAACTTGCTTAAAACAGGCCTTGAATAAGACTTAGGAGTGTGACACCGGCATACTGACCCACACACTCTTTCCAAACCCCACAGCCTGTGCTCCCAAGTTATACATGTGCAGAAGTCAACCCAGTTACCAAGCACTAACACATGACAACAGCTTTACAGGCTAACTTTAAGGGAAGTCTGTAGAGAGTATCTTTTGTTAAACAAACTGATAGATCTAGGAAAAAGCAGACATCTAAGAGAAAAAGCACTTCAAGAGAGTTGATGGGGTCCCACACAGCAAAATGCAAGCTTAGTACATGTTAGACAAAGATCAATGTGCTTTAACTGTCTGCTAAATAAACTACTTCACCCTTTGCTATCCCCACTTCTCATTTATCACCAAGACAACAACAACTCTAGATTAGTTTAGGTACATGTGCATGCAGGAGAAAAGAAAACGCAATTAAGATACTGGATATGGTTGGCATCAAGGAAGCTGAACAGCCAATTTGGCAACAGCAAAGCCAAGAGAACTGCAGAGCTGGCAGGAGCATCAGAGGAAAGAGATGAACACAATAGTCTGGAATAGAAAATAAAACCCCAACAAAACAGTGGAGAGAGAGAAGTTCCACTCCAACTTCTACTGAACACAATGTGAGCACTTCCATCAGCTTCCATGAATGTAGATCCACTGAGATGCTGGTTTCCAAGACAGAATATCTCAGAGGGAAGATTACCCTAACAGCTGTTCCTGGAACAGAAAAGAAAGCCTAATAAAAAGACCTCTGCTGTTGGCCGAGACAGCACTGGTCACGAATCAGGCCACACAGTGATATGCTGCCAAAACTTTAATGGGGGCTACCAAAGAAACTAAAACCTTCCTTCACTTGTGACAAAACCTACAAGCAGCAGAGATGAAACGTCTGCATTTACAAAGAGGAAGAAGGGGGAGATACTTTCCTTTGGTCTTCCTGATGTCTGGGAATATCAGCATTCATTTCAGTGGAGGGAGAACAAGGATTCTGCCCAGGAGAATGCTATGTTCAAAGGCATATGTTGTGAGCCTACTGCAGCCCACAGCATTTTTAGATACCTGCTCCAAGGTAGAGACAGCAAGCTTAAGCAAATCACATTTCATCCCCCCCCCCCCCCCCCCCATAATGAACTCTGATCCATCACACATGAGAAGCTGGCCTAATCCATGCAAATGACCTTGATTTGACAGCTTTTATTCCCACCCTGCCATCATGTGTGCCCTGGTTTCAGCTGAGATAGAGTTCATTTTCTCTGTAGGGGTGGAGTGAGCAAGGATTTGAGTGGTCCTTAGCTGCCAGCTGGGCTGAAACCACACCAGTGTGAAAGGTTCAAGGTGCAGAACATTGGAGAATTGTGACCATGAAAACAAGCCCAGTTAAGGAGCTGGACTTTTTAAGGAGCCAGACTGTTTTGTTTTCCAAGCTACAGATGAGATCTGAAAAGGGATCCTGTCCATTAGCGTTACCAAAAAAAAAGAGAAGGTTCCTGTTTGACGCAAAAATAAAAGCATTTTCAAAGGCTCTTTGATGTGCAAAACAGAAAGAGGAGCAGGCAGATTCTGGAGGAGGTCCTGTCTTCAGCAATTACCAGCACTCTTTTTGAATCTGAGTCCCCAGACAGAATTTTTATGTGAAGATAATCACTCTTCAGAGTGTATCAGCTCTAAACTTTGTGGCTTTTCAATTAAGCAGCAATAACCTCTAGTCAAAACACTCCTTAACCCAGACGGGAATAAAACCACCCCAAAACCAACTAACTGCAGGTGAAACAATTCCAAAGACATCTATGCTTTGAAAAGATTTCATTTTGAGCTCTCCTCGGGTAGCCATGCCAGTTTTCCAAGTGATATTCTGATCATTTAAACAAGCAGTGATGTAATTTCCACAGCGACCACAAACATACCAAGAATATTTGAGCTAAATTTATCCAGACTTCTCGTTTGAATCACTGCTTTGGTTCGTTATTTTTCCATGATTTTCAACTCTGCGCAGAAAAGGAGCCATGGACAGCCTGGGACTCCTGAGTTTTCCCCAGCAGTACCCATAATCCCAACCTTTACGCTTGGAAGCTAGAGACTGACTATTAGAAATGAAATTAAGCTGCTCTTCCAGCTCCAGTCCCAGTCCCTGCCTCCTTTCACCCTTCTCCTTCCTCCTGCCCTTCCTGTAGCAGCCTGACCCTTTCCCTCACCCTTGGGCGACACAACATGGGGCTTGTCTTTGCAGCTGAGAAGTTCCTGAAGGTCACCACTGATCAGTCACCCTCGCCAGCTAGAGAGGGCAAGCCAAGAAAGTGAGGATCTGCAGCTCCATGGCAGACCCCAAGTCCTGCCAGCCTCTCCATAGCAACACGTGAAGCTTCATGAAGTTTGAAGGCTTTCCCTAATATTTAAAGACTTCTTTTATAAGTCCTCCCTCCAAGTAAGAGCAAGGCACAAATTCAAAGCATGGGCACACTTCTGTTGTGAAACTATCAGCAGCTTCCATGAAAGGGCTGCTGGTGTGGTGATACATAATCATGCAAATAAGCAATTTCTGACCCACAAATGAGCACACAGACTTGGTTTAAGGAGTCTAAACTGATGTAAAATCTGAAACAAAACTTATTCAGAGACAGACTTCGCAGTTGAGTCACCATCCCTGTAAGAGACATGTAGATGTGACTTAGTGACACATGGTTTAGTGGTGGACTTGGCAGTGCTGCATTAAGAGTTGGATTTGATGACCTTAAAGGTCTCTTCCAATCTAAACAATTCTATGATTCTATACAGCAGACCGGGAGCTGAACAGAATAAAATCCATCCCTTACACCCTGTGAGCAATGCAAACGTTTCCTCCCAGTTACCTGCCTCCTGCCAAGCAGTGCCCTGGCAGCCCTTTTATTGATCAGACAAATGAAAACCAAATGAACCGCAGACTTAATGCTGTAAGGATCCCTGAAGATCTGGTCCCAAGCCTGTTATGTCAGTGCAAAGACTTTAATGGGTTTTGGATAAAGGCCCCAAAGGATAAGACCTCGGAGAAGACCACAGCACTTTCTCCAGTGCAGGTATAAAATCACCTGCAACATCACTGACAAAACCCTAAATCAGTGACAGGCCTGGTGAAGACTGAGGTGGTGGGAGCACTATCAATTGCTTTTTCCCACTGAAACAGAGGACAATGGCTCTATGACCACAGTGTCAGCCCTCACCTAAGAGCTACCTTATAATCACACATCATTAAGTAGTCCCAGTGTACAGGGTCTAAGAGCAAAGGGTTTTCTTTACTACCCCATCACCTCAGCTTTGTTTTCTTCTAGGCTTCTTGACTGAGTTGTCATAAGTTACATCTTAATGTAGTGTAAATATTAATACATTTTGCATTACATTGTATGATATTGTAATACCACAAATACATTTTAACCGAAAGGTGGAAAAATAAAGCTGTACAGCAGCAGATAATGCCAGGTACTGCTCAGACAAAGATCAATGATTTACTACTCTCAGTAAATCAGTCTGGCTCTCAGGTTGGACTGTCTGCTCACTTAGCTTCCTAAGGTCTGCACCACACTGCTGGCCCTCCCAGCAGCTACTGCCCACAAGTTCAAGATCAGGCTGGCTTTGATGGTACTTATCTGGACAAAGCTGTTCCTGCCACTACTAAGACCTAAGTATTCCTTTATACCTCCCTGACTCTAAAGGGATGCAGCACCCACAAGCCAAACTCCCATTTTACACACACACATGAAGACATTTTCAAAGGCAAATGGTTCTTCCAGATGCCTCCACTTCAAACTAGAAGGGACATCTAAGGGTGGGTGTGGATAACTGAGCTTAGTATCCAGGCTCTGAGAATCAGTTCAGAATGTCTTAAATTAGGCTCCTAATTGTAAACACTCCAGCATTTGTTGCCCTTTTCAGCAACCCAGCCCAGCTTGGTGAGATGGTGCAATACGCAGCTCTGTTACAGTCTACACAGGAGGACAGACTTAACTACATGCATTTTCTGCTGCAGGCTGGACTTCCGCATCAGCTTTTGGCCCTGTGTGAGACTGCACCACTTCTGTAGAGTGTGTATTTAAATGGGGTTAAAAATACAGGCCTATTACTACTTTACCAGTGTACTTCCTATTCCTGCCTAGCATTTCCTACGTCTTCTGCAGGGCATCATGCAGTAAGACTAACTCACATAAGGCACCTGGTTTATTTTTTGCCTTCTTCATTTTTTGCTTGCAGGAATACTTTCAATTTGTTGTTTGGACTCACAGTTTAAGGAGCAGGAAGAAAACCAGACCTTCAAGGCTCATTTACTCTGATTATACAGAACTTCAAGCAAACAACACACTGCAGGTCTCTAGTGCTCAAGTCACCTCCCAGATGCTCTCCTTGTCCTTCTCACCATCATGCTGTCGCAGCGGGCTCAGGGTAATGTTACTACAGGGTAATGCGTGGATGGAAAAAGCAGGACAAAGGGTGCAAGTACATCTTCCCTGTTGCACAGCACAATGTGCCACAGATGGGGCTAAGTCAACATGCCCTAAGACCTGGCCCAAGCCCCATGCACACAGCTGCTGTAAAGGTTTTAAGGTTTACATGGTGATTTCACGAGGAACAAAGTGACACCAGTGGTGCTGCCAACACTGATTTTCCCTTCCTCCTCTATTCAACAGGGAAGATTTATAAGCAAAGATATTCTCACTAGCAAATGCCAGTTCCTGCCCGTCACAGGCAACAAAAACAACAGTGGAAATGACAGCAAATGACACCAAAAATGATCTGGAGGCCATTTACATGCACACCCTGGAGCGGGTGAGCTCTGCTGCTTTTACTGCTGCAAAGAAGTCAGTTCTTCCTGTAGACTTACTTTTTAAGTGGATTTCACACTGACAGCCTGGCAGGCTCAGGTTAGCCAGTAAGCACCAAAGCGAGAACAAGAGCACGGACTCCCTAAGTTTCCATCCCTCCACATACAGTCCTGGTGACAGGCAGACCCTGTCACCTCCTCAAAAAGCCTCTGATGAAGGTCTGGGCCACATTTGCAGATGTTCTGCCCTGATGCAAACCGGGGCGTGACGCTGCATGCACAAAGCCGTGTCCCCAGAGAATGAACCATTTCAGTTGCTATTAGCTAACCTCAAGCTGTCACCATTCAACCCCTTGTGCAACTTTCCACATAGAATTGCACTCGTTCCTGGGCAGTCCCTCTTGTTAAAATGACTGTTTAACTCTTCCAGTTAAACTCCTCTTACTTGCACTGGAGGCAGCTGCTTTCCCTCTGAGTCAGTACTGAGCTGAGCCATGGCCCAGATGGGGTTGCAAAGGTCACTACAATCGTTGAGTATCTTCTTTCTAACAAAATACAAGGCCCTGGGAGCTGCTGGGTCACCACAGCACTTGTGAAGCACAGCTTTAAGAGTCTTTGGTCCACTCCAAATGCCACCTGAAGCCATTATAATCTGGTCACTTGTTTGATCCCTCATCTTAATATTTAGGTCGCTTTTTCAGGCATTCTGCCCATGTCCACTTGTGCTTCCGTGGACAGGAAATTGGAAGTCACCAGCTTAAACCAGATTTGCCTCAAAAGAAATGTGAAGGTCGATTTAGTTAATATGTGCAAAGCTACTATAAAATGTCAAGCAACTATCATTGGCATCATAGTCCCTAATATGTAATATTATATACATTACAACATAACACCCTTATCAAAGCCCATTTCTAGATTTAGAAGGAGGAAAGAGACACCCTCTGGTGTGCTTGAAGGATAATCCAATTCCACCTCCGAGACACAAACAAGTGGCACATGAACACTGAGACTTTGAATAAAATCCTCAGTAAGACAGCAATAAGCTCTTTAACAAAACTGCCCTTACATTTCAGCAGACAATGATTGCTTTTCTACATCTTTGCTGAACTGTCTCCTCGAATATCCTATGAGAATTAAATCCTAGCTGTAAAATTTCATAAGATTCAAAGAAACCTACCAGCCCACAGAAAGATGACTCTCTTTTCTGTTTTAAGCATTCATACAGTGGTATCTCTGGGCTTACATTGTATTTCTTACAAGCCTGGTATTATGTCACCTTCACTATATTATGTAGAACTCTTTAATCAAGTTTAAAAAACCCAAAATCTGTGTTCCATAAGAAGCTGCAGCCACCCCCGTATCTCTGCTTGCTTTCTTGCTTTTAATTAGGGCAAGATGAACACATGTAGGAGAGGGAAAGCAGGGTTTGAGGAGGGAAGGGAGATGCTGACTGCACCCAGAATGGAGCGTTATTCTGCACTCCAATGACAAATCCTCTCTGTGGACCAGTGGGTGCTCAGCTGGCATTGAGTCAAGCCCAGCACCATTCCCAGAGGGTAGAGAGGGTCCAGTTCTGAAGCACAGCTCTGACGATAACCGAGCATCCTGCTGGGATACAAGCAAGATCACTGCCACAGCCAAGAGCAATAGCAAAGGAGACACAAGCAGTAAGGTGAGCCCTTGCATCATATCTTACATTTGCTACCTAGAGTCAGTGATGCTGTGAACCTATTCTCCACATGGACACCTGGCCAAATGCATAGCTGGGGGGGGGGGGGAAAAGCCCTAAATCCTTAAGGCTTTCAAATGATCAAGGCAGCGGGTGCTCATGGTACCCTCTGGAAGGTGCCTCCAGCACTGCCAGCCGTAACGCTGCACTGATCCATCACTGAGGCACAAACACTGCTGTGCTGTTTGTTAAACCCCTCACATCCACCCTGTCCTTCCTGCCCCCCCCCAAGAAAGCCTCCAAGCTTTGGGAGTACTAATGAGGTCATCGGCATTAAAGAAATGATCTGTGATCTCACTCCACTTCCCAGTGGTTCCCACTGAATGGAAGCAGGAGGCTGCATCTATATTGTTAATAAATCCTGTAAACAATAGGTTCAGATGTGGAGGCTGAATGAGTCACCTCATTCCTGCCATCAAGCTCTGTAATAGGATACAAATGCAGAACAAGGACCAGCTAATTTAGGGAGTGGACCAGCCAGCTAATGACAATTATTCTTGGCAGGACTCAAACAAGGCTGAAATAAAAAAAGAGTTTAAACATGTACAGCATGCTTACAAAGACAAATCAACCAGGGCAGTACTCAATCTTAAACATTCACAGGATCCCTTTGCCAACCTTCCAACACTGTTTATCAAATACAATAACCCAGACGTGTATAGAAGAGTTATACCGGTACGATTTGTCTGCTTCCAGTTAACCAGTTTAACTGAATATATTTACATAACAGAAGCATGTAATAAAGTTCCCAGAACAAAAACTGAACTTACAATGTAGAACTGCCTTTTTTGCTTTTCACTTCATTATGTACTCCTAAACCAATTTGTTTTATTTACTGTATCTTTAAACAGGGAGAAAAACTTGTCAAATCACTACTGCAGAACAAAAATTTAGCAATTCTTAACACTTGTGAATCATTAGCACAGATTAAAATTCTTCTCATGTTTTATAGCTTAGTATTCAAGTGGAGATAATTTCTTCCAGAGAGAAACTCAGAAGATAGAATTTAAGGATATGCAATAACCAAATGCTCCTCATAATTACAGAAAGATACAATGCTGATTAACAAAAGCAAAACCAAAGAGAAAAATCAGTATCACAGAATAAGCAGCATACATACGGAGAAAGAGTCCCCAGAGCTCCCTGTGATGCTGGTGAGAAACGTCTTCAAACCAGATAAGGTGGCCTCTGAATAAACTATCAGATTTTGCTTCATAGTTGCTGATAAAATCCAAAATAAGGCTGCAAAAACATTAGCTTCTGCTGAAGCCTGCTTACTCACTACAAAGCGTCAAACACACCTTCATCCCACACTTAAAACGCAGATGCTGCCTCCTAATGAACTGCTTGTTGCAAGGGGGGAATACCGTTATACAATAACCAGGCGGCTATTTCTTGCTGCAGGATCATAACTGGGTTTTGACTCAGAGAAAGGCAGCAGCGCTGAGGAGCTGAGGGTTTCAGTGATAAAAGCCATCCAAAAATAATTTGGCTGCTCAGAAAACAAACTAAATTCACAGGAAGCAACCTGAAGCATATGTCCCTCCTAAAGAGAAATTCCCACTATGGATTTATGACATTGTATGAACAGAGACCTTCCAACCTAGACAACAATAACCCGCTGCAAGCCACTAAATCAAAGCTGACAATAAAACTGGAGCAGGTTAATATCAGGTTCAGCCTGAGGAATGATGCTCTGATTTTAGCAGCTTTCATCCCCCAAATACACACTGCATCAGCGGCTGGGAACATATTTGCATTCACACGCTGAAAAAGCACAGATCTTGTAAAACATATTTAGGAACTGGTGAGACGTGATACATATATTGACTAATTCCGTAGGCCTCTGGAGAAAAATCAGTCTTCAGAGGAATGCTATTCTTACCACCTGAGTAGTTCAACATGACTCTCCTTGGAAGTAAAATTCCTTGTTCTATCCTATACATTTTCAATGATTGGAGCTCAAATCACTCAAAGATCTTCCACACATTTAAATGTCATTGAAACTCAGTGGCAGCTGGCCACTCTTAAAACCTTTTGCTCCCAATCTGAGCAGGAAAGGAAAGAAATCTTCCCATTTACCATTTTGTGGATCCATGTTGCTCTCTCTGCAAACAGCGGATTCCTCAGTTCCCACACACCAGTACATTCTGGGTCGCAGTTGTGAAAATCCAACAGACAAACTTTCTGCAGCACCCAAAACAGAAGTGTTGTCAAAGCTGAATGATCTCCATCAAGTAAACGCAGGAGCAGAGGCTGTTAGTAAGCACCATCCTGACGAAACATCATTTGCTCTGTTTAAAAATAAACAGCAAAACAAATTAATTGTCTAGAAATTGCATGACGCTTATTCCTCTGCAGTCTAATGCAGTTGTCTAAATGTTACTTTGCAGAAATGCATTTATCATCCTATAAATACAATTATTTTCATAATAGCTTTGTTAAGAGCATAACATGAATTAACAGAGAAGACTAACATCTCTGCTATAGAAGGATAATGTTCCCAATCTTTCTCCGCTGAAGCTGCTCAGTCTTTGGGGGTGGGCAGGGGTCACAGCTGCAGTTTCAGATTCTCCACAAGCTAGTGTAAAGGCAGAGCATTGAAACCATGCAGTGCAGCTGGAAAAATCCTAAATGCAACCTCAAAACCTTTCCCGTCCACAAAGAAGACTGCGGCTCTTGTAAGACTCCACCGTGAGAAACTGAGAAATACTGATGTGGTTACTGTGAGACAGTGCTCTGTAGAAAAGAAAAGAGGGTTAAGAGAAACACACCAGCTCCTTCCCCTTTGCCCAGTGCTCCTAAAAGCCTCAGGCTTCTTCAAACATGTTCAAGGAGGCAAATCAGGCCCTGAGTAGCTCTTAAAGTTGGCTTCTTCTGAACTGTCTTGCACAACAGCCAGCAGAAAACTGCACGGCTCAGTCTCCAAAGGCATTTCCATCTCCTTACCTCTTCACCACTGCACACCTGGAATTTTCTCTCTTTGAATGCATCTTCCACAGGGGTTAAAAGTGAATTTGCAGCGTGTGCCCAACCAGTAGCAGTGCCCATTCACTTTCTGCTTTCAGTTTCAGTGAGTAAAAGCCTCTCAAACGTAATGTGATGCCCTTCATCTTTGACTGCTATTGGTTTTTCTCACATCAGGTGTGCAATACTGAAGTTTTGATTAGAGGCTCTAATTTGCCAAAGCATGTAACCCACATCCTTCTTCAGCCTGTAAGACCCAAGAGTATCCCTAACCCTCCCCGAGCAGAGGGCTTCCTGCATTGGGATCAAAGGCCAAGGAGAATATATTGACCCATCACCATTCTCCAGGAAGTTTTCTGCTCTTCCCCCATTTTACAGGGTTTTTAATCACCAGCTGACAATGTTAAAAGTCCCTGAAAGCTACATCAATTATTTCTAGGCAAATAATTGAATTTTAAGTGCACTTAGCAGCAAAACTCAGCTTCTGATGACCCCTACTTTGTGGTGCCTGGCAGCAGGAACCAAAACTCACAGCCCAAGCCCAGCAGAGAGCCTGAAATCCAGGCTCTGGGTGCTGACCACAGACTGTGGTTTGGTGCTTTGGTGTTTTTCAGAGGTGGGAAAAATAATTTGGGTGCCATATGACAAATAATGATATGGACTGAGAGTCCTGGGCCAGGCTGCATGCAAGCACTTACACAGGCCACAAACACCTCCTTTACAGCTGGATGGCGGCAGATCTAGATGGATGCAGATGCCTGAGCATCAACTCATCCCTCCCTCCACATGCCAGCCTGCTCATTTCCCAGGTCAAGCCCCAGCAGCTCTCACATTCCAGTGCAGTAAGAGGCTCTGGCTGCTGCAGGAGGCTGAGATGGAGGTGGTCTCTAAGCCCAGATCCAGCCCATGAACTGGTGAACTGGGCCCATGGCAGTGGAGGACCGGATTCTGCCCTAGAACATGCCAAGATCCCAAAAGCGGTCCAGGTTGTTAACTCTGAAAATGAAAGGGATGTGATGCTTCCAGCAGCTGCTTCCCCTGCGCCCTCACTTATAAATGCACTGAGCAGCTTCAGCAAGAATAAATACTTCCCCATGCAAAGACCAACGGACCAGCTCTTTTAGCAGATGCTGGTTTCTGAGGCATTTCCTTGCTATACGATGGGGCACACCATGTGCACTCACAGCAATCGTACAAGAAACTGTCTCCATTGGGGTCAGTGTGGACCATATAGTATTGAAAACCACCCCACTCCCGATTCTTAGCTTTCTACTCCGTTAATTCCCCAGGTTGAAACTTTCCTCATACGCAATGAAAGGAAAACACTGTCAGGAACAATAATAAGGTGGTTTTGATAATCAGTTCCCTTTAACTTCAGATAGGACACTAAACGCTGTAGCCACATACACTAATGCCACACAGCACCTGTCAAAGCATCATTTCCGTACTTCAGGACCTTTGTCTATATAATAACAGTGCTTTTACCTTAAGCAAGATACACCCAACTGTGACACAAGCAAACACCGTGTGTTCATTTGATTTAGGGAGAAGGATCCTATGGGCTCTGCAGAAGGAGCAGTGTGAATGTGCAGAACACACCTGAAGGCTGATTTAGATCCCATTTCACACATTCCCGGTTTCCCTCCTGAGACCTGCTCCTCGCAGCTATCATCAGTGTCCCAGGGCACCCAACCACGCCTGGAGCATCCCGAGGACCTGCTCTCCGCTCTGCCTGTCCAGTCTCACCCTGTGTATGGTGCCTAACGGCAGCAAGGCACCCATGCACACCACGGTCTCACCGGGATCGCTTCCCAGCTCACCAGAAACATGCCAGAACTTCAGTTCTCCGCTCCAATCACCTGCTGCTTCCAAGCAGCCCACCTGGGCACTGCAACAGGTACCACCAGGGTTCCAGAGCCCCAGAACACCCTCGGGATGGAAAACCCACTGCGGGCTCCTCTGCCTGCCATCACACACTGGAACCGACACGGCCTGCCTCATTCCTGCCTGGAGACATCCCAGCCCGGCGGGACACATGTCCTTCGGTCTGCTCTGTGCAGAAAGTGCCAACCCCCCTTCTCCCCACACTGAGGGGAAATGAGGCATCCCCCCCATTCGAGGTGTCCCCAGCCCTCCCCTGTGGCCGCTCGGCCGAGGGGAGCCGGGGCAGCCCGGGAGGAGCCGCTCTCAGCCCGCAGCCCCGCGTCCATAAACCGAGTTCTCCTCAGAGCAAGCCTCGAGTGTTTCCTCTCCGCGCCGGGCCGGGGCAGCCGGGCGGGGCGGCTGCTCTCCGCCTGCCCGGGCCGGGGAGGGGCGGGCAGCGCCGCAAAGTTCCCTCCGCACTTTTATTGTACTTTAAAGAAGCCTTTCCCCCCTACTTTCTCCACACGAAAAGCCCCGGCAGCCCCCAGCCCGCCGCCTCCCCTCACGGCGGAGCAGGTGCCCTCGGCACGGCCAGGCCGAAGCGGCAGCAAAGCCACGGTACCTCCTGCCTCCCGGGGCCCGCGGGGTCCCTGCGACCGCGCCGCCGCCTCCTCCACCTCCTCCTCCGGCGCTCGGCCGCCCGCCCGCCTCGCTGTGGGGCGCGGGAGGCGGAGGGAGGGAGGAAGGAAAAGGAGCGGGGCAGCGGCGCGGCGCCTCCTCCGCCACCGGGCCCGCGGCCGCTGAGGGCCCGCCCGGCCTCGGCCGCCGTGAGGGGCTGCGCCCTGCCGGGCGCTGCTGAGGGTGGCGGGCCGCGCCTCGCCTGCCTCCCGAGGGCTGAGGAGACGTGGAGGGAGAGGAGAGGAAGGGCCCGGGGCTGCTCCTGTGGGCTCCTTGTCCAGCCGGGACCAGCAGCGAGTGGTGTCCGCCGGGTCCCCACTCTTTGGGGTTGTCTGGGGGCAACAGCAGACTTTGGGAGCTGCAGGGGCTGAAGCGGGACCCTCTCAGCTACAGCGGGTTGTCAGGAGGTGCTCGGGCTCACAGCCTGCTGCCGTAGAGCTCCCCGGGCTCGTAACACCGCTGACCATCTCCTGTCAGCATCAGTCGGCCGGGCCTTACCGGTAGCAGCGCTGATCCGAGATTCCTTTCTTTGAAAGTTGCTCCTTCCCCAGAAGGGAGTTTGCTCCTCTTTGGAAAAGCAAGGCGAGGTTGCCCCCTTCCTTCCGAAGGAGGTGGACAGGCCATGCTCCATCTGGAATATCGTTTTCCCATCACAAACCCCTTCATGCCCCGGTACAGGAACCTCTGACAAGCCTGGTACTGCTCTGCCTTCCCCACTCATTGGTGTACTAAGAAAAGACCACTTTTGCATGCTTTTTCCTTTGTTCGCAGTGATTCTGTAAATCACTATAATTTACAGAATACCATATTGATAGGATACAGAGGGGGTTTTCTTCCCTGGTCTGTACCAAGAAATTGATCTCTGATGACCATTTGAGGGTGCAAAAAGCCATATCCATTCATGGAATGGCTGCATCCAGCCTGAGACTTGCCTCAGGTGTTTCTTTGATGTGATCATGGGGATAGAGAGAGGATGGGTCTTCTCTGGTGCTTTTACTTATGTTCAGGTCCCATTAATCTGCTTTTAGCTGCAATCACAGTAGTGGTACCTGGTTTTAGCACCCTTTCTCCCGTTTACCCAACTGGAAGGAGCTGTGCTTGCCCCTGCCAGCTGCAGCTCTGCTCTCCTTCTCCTCAGCTTACTGTAAGGGCATAACTTACAAAAGTGACTGCTTAAAGGGTAAGCCAGCAGGCACATGCTGCAGTTTTTGTGTGCAAAGCACTGACCACACTTCAGAGCTTTGCTTTTCAAATAGGCTAATCCTTCACAAGCTTCAGGAATGAACCCAGGTTCAGATTCCTTTGGAATCCCCAGTGGGATACTGCATCCTCAGATACACATGTGCAGACAAGCACTCTGCATTCAGTTCTGCCACATGGAAAAGGTACCTTGAAATGACGTTGTGCCTTGTGCACATTTCCACTTGGGGACTACTGCTGGGCTACTGAATGAAGTGAAACAGACACAACTCTGAGGAAGAACCCACTGTAACTACAGCAATTCAGGGCCAGTTTGGTTTAGAAGAACTGAACAGTAAGCCTCTCTAAGGTTTGCTTGTGTTGACACAATGTGCCAAAGTCAGAGTGCAATTAAACCCAGTGAGAGGAGGATGGAGTTGAGTGGACGTTGTTTGCTAATGGAAAGAGTCTTACTACATGCGTAAGAGGGGCTGTAATTATCTTAAAGCACTGATCAGTGTAAAAACAAAAGGCATTCAACTTACTCCTCTCCGTTAGAGAGTGAAGTCAATGGAAGTTTTCTGCTTCCTCACCCTTAACGTGCAGCATGTAGAAACCACTTCACAAAGTTAAACATTTATTAGGAATGAGAACTATTACAAAGATACCCAGAGTCTAAATATATACATGAGGTTTAAACATAGCATTTTCCTGTACCTTTAGCTATAAAAATACATTAGATTAACTGTCTCCTAATTTATAAATATAGTTCTTTTTTAACATAAAAACCCAAACCTAGTATTTCATATGAAAGCCTTGGTGTGCAATGGAAGAATATATACCCGCTAAGGGGTTATCTTAAAGTTAGTGTCTAGTGTTATATAACTTACAAAATTCAGTGTGTAGAGTCAAACCCTGATTTATACAATAAGAGATACACTGACTTTTTAAAAACTTGATTAAGAAAAAAGAGGTGAAATACATATCATACATATAAAGCCAGAATACTAGGAACTTCAGAACTTCAGATGATTTTGGTTTCAACCACTGTCCATTGAAAACACAGAGACAGGGCAAGATAACCAGCCTTTTACTGTTTGCCTTCTCCCCCTCCTGACTGCAGCCCTAGAAAACTGTCCAGCAGGCAAAAGTAAAATGTCTGAGATGCTGTTTGGACTCTAAAAGTGTTTTACAAAACATAGAAAGTTATTTACAATGTTCCCATTTGGCCTTTCATGGGGAAGGGAGGACTTTCCTTCACTGGATGGAGAGATTTACCTGTCTCACATGCTCGTGCTATGCACTGCTGCTGGAGGTATGTCATTTAAGAAGTTAAGCAGGGTTGAAGTGCAATTTCAGTGTTCACTAATAAGGAAATTTAGGCTCATGCAAACATTTTCCTTACTTACCACCTCCTTCCTGCTCCAAAAAAAAAAGGTCCACTGATGCGGCAGAACTTGTTACTGACTGAGTACATCTCTGAGCTAAGTCAGGTACTGGTTAAATCCTTGCTTGCACCAGAGAAGAGAGGTTAGACCTGCATTTCTGCTTCAGGCACTGACATCTGGAAGGCTCCAGGCAGGAATCTTTATCCATGGAGATCTGTTGATGGCTGTAAGGAACCTCTGTTGGTTTGCTCTCAGAGGACAATCCCAGTGAGATCAGCTGAACTCCCTAACAAGCTGGCACCACTAACTCCTGCATATTCACAGCTCCTGCAAATGTGGAACTTCCCATACACTTGCCAGTGGTTCTCCGGTACAGAATCAGCAGGAAGAGGAGGGGGAGTAGTGAGCCCAGGAACTGGCACCTTGTCATTAATCTCATAGTAAAGTCTGGGCATGCAAAGAAGTTACTGCAGTATGGACTAAGGCATGAACTTGGTGTGACAGCCACTCCGTGGATGCTATTCATGTACGAGCATGCTTATACAGTTCAAGGCAGTTTAGTTCTCGGTGAAGGACCAGCTACTCTGTGCTTGCCACAAGATGACAGCATTCACAGGGGCAATTACTGCAAAGCTGCTGACACATTTAAGTCCAGCCATAGCTTATTCCATGATAACTGCTTGTACACCCACATCTTCAGCACTAAGTGTGTGCTTGGGAGCACCTGCCTTTTCATACTGTACTTCCAGAAATGTATTTTAAGCTATATTCATACAGGATAAAAAAGCAGTGAGGAGAGCTTGTAAGTTTTACTCTGATAATAATAATTCTGGCTCAAAAAATGAAGAGATGTTCAAAAAGCCTGAAAGTTACAGAGAAAGAGCAAGCAGGACAGCTTCTTGCAGCTCTTCAGCTCCCTCCCCCAAATCAGAAGGACTGGTGTGGGATATTTTCTGTGGGATATCTACCATGCTGCATGCTTAGCATTCAACTCGGTGTCATCATGGTAAGTACAGTGCAAAATCTTCTTGCAAAAAGTGCTATAGTGAAGGTTTGAAATACAATTATGACTCATTGGGAGCTAGAAGGGTTAGAAAGTCAGTACCTTGCATTTGCAGCATGTGTGCACACCAGAACATCAGGTTCCAAGGACACTTTAAACTCTAGCTCTGTTGGGTGAAATACTGGCCCTAAAGGAGTCCTCTAGGAAACTCCCACAAATCTCATTCAGGGCTAGAATATCACCACTATGGAGAATGCATGTATCTTTAGAGAGACCAAGATAGCTCTTTCAAAGGGAATTCCTTTACAAATCCTTCCATGAAAGCTTGAAATTCTGAACTCCAGCTGCAGTCTTCACACAAACTCTGCCAACTTCAGTCATGTTGTATTAACCCAACCACTCAAGTCCATTTAAGCCAAGTGAAACCCATATAGAATCATAGAATAGTTAAGGTTGGAACGGACCTTAGGATCATCTAGTTCCAACCCCCTGCCGTGGGCAGGGACGCCTCGCACTAACGGTACCAGAAGCTTGTCTAATATGCCACTGATGTTCACGTCCTTCAGGGGTACAGTTTGAAAGCAGATGTCCTGCAAACACTGCCACAGGTAGCAGACAGATGGCCAGCCAGTACAAGTGTGTGCTGCGCTGCCAGTAGGGTCAGTTAAATCAGTTTTCAATGAGCCAGTTGACAAAATGGAGTCCAGTAGATTCAGTGTTTCTAGAGGAATAAAGTTAGGTGTTTCCATTCTTCTTCCTCTCCTCCCCTCCCCTCCCCCTTGCTCTGAACACATCCCCCAGGTGCCACATTCAGTGTCACATTCAGGCCTTCTGCTTTCATGGGCTCTTCTGGGAGAGTTTGATGGTGACTGTTTTCACTTCGGTATATTCTGCCAAAGCATATTCACCACTGGAAGAGAGAGGAGGGAAGGGGACCAGCAATTTTAGCTTATTAACATGTATTCCCCTAAGATAAGAGATTTACACAAGTGCATTTTAGCCTCTGATTGTCGGCTGCTGTAAATGACATCAGGCCATTAAAACCAGATCTAAGCTAACTTATACCAGCTATCAGTTTGACCCGCTACTGCTCATAATCATGAAGCACACAAGCCTAAGTACACACAGTTACACCTCACTGGGAAAGAAACAAATGCTTGCACAAGTAGAACTGATTGATCAGGAGTAATTAGGAGCTTATAAAGCATATGAGGGTACTCTAAAAGGCACCACTCAGGTTTTCACATCTATGCATTACATTCACACTGTACTGGCTTAGCACCTCCCTCTGCAGCATACTGCAAGCCTAATAGTTTAAAGCAAATTCAACAACATTTTCACAATTATTGCATTCATCATCCACATATAAACAAAATACTGAGCAAAACTCACAGTTCTCTGCCATTGCCTGACATTTTAAAGCCACCAAAAGGAGCCTGTGCATAGAGCGCGTTGTAACAGTTGATCCTACAACAAAAACACCAATTGTAAAACCACAATTCAATTCCAAGGAGAAACAAGATGATGATGACACCACCACCACCACAAAAAAGGCTGAAATCTGGCAGTTTTCTCTTTATATAGTTCATACGCTTGCAAAATCAGATTTTAGCAATAAAATCTTCTTTTGTGTCAGAAACAGAAAACATTTGAGTGGTGCTCACTCTGACCTACATCTCACTTCATAGTCTCTAATGGCAAAGACATTTGTGCTTGAGCTGGAATTTATGCTGCATTCAGAGCTGTGCTTAAAATAAATAGTACAACCTATTCCCTAATTTAATGAAGCACATTCTGCACTGAACATGTTTACTCAGAAAGCTGTCTATAAACACTCATGAGCAGCCCCACCGTCCACTTCCAGGTATAGAAAAAAGTTGGACTGCATTAGACAATTGTGTTATAGTAAAATGGAAGTGCCAGGCATTTCTCTATAGAAATTAGCAAAAAGCTAAGGCAGATACTTCCTCAGCATCTCAGTAAGATCTAATGACTGAAGAGAGACAGCCATGGCTTGGTGCTGTAGGACTGCACCTTCATGTATGTACAGCATGTATATCCTTCAAAGCCTAACATCCCATTTTCATGTAAATGTTACTCAGAGGCAAATTCTTCTGATGCCAAGTCTTGAAATCAATCCTCTGTAGGTATCAAAGTCAGATCTCGGATCAAATTCCTACCTTAAGCAGGGAAAAAAAAAAAAAATCAGGATTCCTTCTTTAAAATGATTCTAATATGAAATAAGTAATTTTATAGGCAAAAAATAGCTAATCTTTCTGACAGTGGTGTGATGCCATCTACCGTCCATGCTGATTTGTGCAGCTAAGACCCGTCTGATGCTTCTTCCTAAAGATGGTGAAAATTGCTTGCCTTCGCACACAGGATTTTGAAAGGCATCATGTCTGGTGGAACTCACTACAACCCCTACACTTCCAGGAATTTCCAGTCAAAGAACTACATCGACTGAAGGAACAAAAAGTCCATTTCTTGCCTGACTGTCTGGTCTTTACCACCTTATTTTGATGAATGGATGTTGCTTTTAAGCAGGATATTAGGAATTAAGCAGACTAATACATCTTAGCTGTGGCACACACACAGGATTCCAAATCATACTCCCTCTCCGCTCCCAGGAAACAAAATCCCAGCCCACACTCTGGTCCCACACTGCTTACCAGACTGTTCCTGACTGCAGTGCTGAAGCTAGTGTTAATGCTCTGTCCAGATTCTTTGTGAACACTGCAGCTGTGAGTCCATACTCAGTACTGTTGGCTCTTCTTATGACCTCTTCTATACTCTTGAACTTCATAATTGGCTGAACTGGCCCAAAAATCTGCACAAAGTGAGGAAAGCCTTTGCTATTCGTGGCAATTTTGAAGTAATCACAATCAGGTGCTTTGTTTGGATACTGTATTTAAAATGTTACATCCTGGTCTTCTAGAAGTTACTGATAGTCCTTAAAACTTACTAATCAAACTGACTTCAAAGGAAGTACAGTGATGTGCTACAGTAGCTAATACAAGCTAAGATCCAACAACTAGCAGATCATTTGTAATAATCAGAATAAGCAGAGTAAGATCTGGACAAGTTTCAAATGATTCATCCTTACTCCATTTATAACTCTCCTTTTGAACTCAGAAGTTAAGTGTACTCAAGTAGTAATTCATATATTTCAAGGATTGCAAGTTTTCTTCCTTGGTTTGAACTCTGATTTTGTCACTGTATGCAGTTTATTTGCATGCAGTGCATTTACCAGCATGTTTGACCACAAACTTGGCTTCCCAGATTGCCAGGATAAGGGCAGCAAGCACACACAATGCTTCCTGACTTCTGGATGGTGACTCTTACCCTGTACAGTATCAAAGGTGAGGCCTTTTTCTGGCCTCCATGGTCTTGCAGTATAATAAACCCTGAGCTAAGGTGAGATACAGTCTTGCTTGGGCCACCTTGAGGGCCAGGCTGAGCAGTTTGCCTGGGCTTTAGGCTCATGTAAGTGTTTCTAAACACCTTCGTTTTGGAAGATCCAGGTACTTAACTTGACCCTAGGCAAAGGATGAACGTACATTTGCAACAAAACTGAGAATGAATGAAACTGGATAACCTTCATGAATTGTGACTTGGGATTTGGAGTCAGTTCATTACAAAAAGGCCTGTCACAGGATTTTCAGCTGTTATTCCCTCTATTTTTAGACTGTAACTCATGCCCAGACTGGCTGATAGCTTTCCCAGGTTCCTCAGAGATGCTATGGCAGACCTGAGACATTAAACATTTTGTCAGGAGCGAACAGTAAGCAGCCCCATAAAAAGCAGTAGGCTAAACTATAAAAAACAAGTGCCAGTTAGACTTTGGCAACTATTTATTTTCCTTTGGGGAACATGATGAAAAGTAGCTTAACTTCTATTTCAAAGGAATATTACGGGACCTAATCACATACAGCTTGTTCAATTTTTCTGCATATGAATAATGAAAGCCAGAGTATTAGAGCTGCACTTTGCTGGTTTTGACCATGTTTCCAAAGAGGAAAAAAAACATAGAATCATAGAATAGTTAGGGTTGGGAAGGACCTTAAGATCATCCAGTTCCAACCCCCCTGCCATGGGCAGGGACACCTCACACTAAACCATCTCACCCAAGGCCTTGTCCAGCCTGGCCTTGAACACTGCCAGGGATGGAGCATTCACAACCTCCCTGGGCAACCCATTCCAGTGCCTCACCACCCTAACAGGAAAGAATTTCCTCCTTATATCCAATCTAAACTTCCCCTGTTTAAGTTTTAACCCGTTACCCCTTGTCCTATCACTACAGTCCCTAATGACCCCTAAGTGGTCAATCCCAGGAGGTTTCACCATGAGAACAGAATCAGGGACCATTTCAGATGTTAAGGCTACTTGAGAAAAGTTCTTCAGTGGCAGAATAGCAGGGCCATTCCTTCCCTCCTCACCAGCTTCAGCTCCCAGATTTCTTGTCCCACCTTTCCGCAATAAAGCAACTCCTTTTTTACTAAGTAGTGGAGCAAGAACACACATCATCCTGTCCTCTCTCACGCTGAATCAGCATGTACCATAGCTGAGCAATTTCAGGTCCACTCAGTAGGAGGTGCGTGAGAACACATCTGTGTAGAGTGGGAGAACTTAACTGTCTTCGGAAAACTTGAAAACTTCAGGGCAAAGGAGACACAGATTGCTCCAGCCTGCCACAGTTACAGTTATTTTTATTCATCTATATTTAAAATCAAGGGTTCAGACAGAAACGCTTCCATTACCACTAATTCTTATTCAGAAGCAGTGTTTACCTAGGTAAGGCATGTGCCTGTATGTTGTATTATAGAAATTTTTCCTGAAATGAGACCCAAAAGCCTTAGGGTAGTGTTATCTACTATGTTTTCATCTGGTTTATTAAGGTCCACTAGATACGCTCAGAGGGGCTACTTTCCTTTTGGAAAACTATACAAAATGAGGGAAAGCTGCAAGGCATTAGGAAGGGCTGCAAACAGACACCTATCCATTGCACAAAAATTGCTGCTAAAACATTTTGACAGGAGTTTTCGCCTGTTCTGTTCTTCTCCTTTTCCTCCCACAATTCCCCCCGTATGCACATACACTCCAGATTGAAGCTCACCTTGCAGATACTTCATTAGTAGAATAGATTTCAGCATTAGGCAGTTGTTAAGACACTGAAATAAGTGAAATTTCTATTCTCCTCAGGTTTTCACTTCAACCTACAAGCATACCTCTTTCCTTTCCCATTTAAATGCATATATAGGTTCAGGTGACTTGTACTGTACCTCTTCTTTGGCGATACGCATGTTGTCAGTGACCTCTGAAAACACAGTGGGCTTTATAAACAGGCCTCTGTCTTCAATGGCAAGACCCCCACACTCCAGCTTAGCTCCTTCTTTCTTCCCACTTTCTATCAGCTCCAGGATTTTATCAAACTGGTTTTGGTCAATCTGTCAGACACAGAAGGAAAAGAAACAGACAACAGTACCTTTATTATTACTGTTCCAGAGACTGGAGTCATTGCATGTGGCCCGGGGGCACATTTCAGGGCACTGTCAAAGCGGGTGAGTTTGTATCTCATTCTATGATACAACAGTCAGGCAACAAGCAGGCTGAAAGACAGGACATAGGCATAGCCCTGAGCCACAGAAAACAGGAGGTGAAGTTACACGTGATAGTTCAGTCTGGTCTAATAGTTTGCTGCTATTTGTATGTACCCGTCCTCCACATCTTGGATATGTACTCCCATGGCTCACCTCACTCCTGCTCTGGGACTTACTGACCTTCTCTGTGCACTAACTTTAGCTTAGTAGCATCATGAGAACAGCCTGAGATAGGTTTTGCTGGGCTAGCAACCTCAGCTAACTCAGCAAGCGATCCTACCAGCAACAGAAACAGTGCAAAGGAGGGAGAATCAGCATATATAAACTATTAAGCTGACTTTGCTGTAATGTGCAGCTTCACCCACAGCTATCTGTCCCCAGCTGGAAGAGCCCAGCGAGCTCTGCCTCCAAGTCTTTACACACACACACTGGTTGACCAACCTCAAAGATAAGCCCTGTTATTGGGGTGACTTCAGAACAACTACTGCTCTGAAGCCATACTCATAAAATCATACAGATACTGTCAGGCTTCAAACGAACATGCTATTTGCATGATGGATAATTAAGAGATGAAACGCCTCATCACAGCACACTGCAGATGGTAAGACTTACATTCAGCTAAAACTAATAAAACCCTTGACAAGTTCAGAGACAAATAAAAGACTCCAAGGTGCCCTGGCAGCCTGGGAGGTTATTCTGAATGCCAGGTATCTCCACATGCTTGTACTGGTTCAATACCCCTCCCTAAGCATCTGGTTTTATTTCAGCAGGGCCAGTTGCCAATTGGGACTGTTTATATGGAGTGTTCCACACTCGACTCCTCCAGATTACAGACTATATCCTGTCCTTAGTTAATCCTGGCCACACGCAATCCGAGTTGTCATGCTTTTAGACAAATATCAAAGCTTCAGGAGGGTGTCCTTGGGGTACTTCTGGTACACAGTGAAAACAGAGAACAGTACGTCTCCTGCCACACAGATGTGTGCATTACATGTGTTGCGGACAGCTTGTACTAAGTGCTCGTGTTCTCTCACGCGTTAAATGCTACCCAAGAAAACACTTGGATGCTACTGCACAAGGAAATGTGTGCCCTCGTGTTGGACTAAGGGTGTCACATAGTAAGTTTGGCAGGTGTCACACACATTGTCTATTTGCCTGGTTGCTTAGCTGCCAAATGTAAATAGCTTGAAAGATCTGCAAGTGCTTTCCATCCTGGCATGTCTGTGATCCAGAGCAATCCAGTCCGTCCACTTCACATCACAGAAAACAAAACAAGGATATTTATACAGCTGTAACTTGTTGTGAGGCAAACTATAGTTAGATGAAAAGACACTGGGGAAAGAAAACATTTGTAAAAATGACATGCAAGGGTGGAACTGTTTGTCATTGTAACTAGAGCTTGCAAGGCTTGTTTAAATTCTGTCCCCTACTCCACTATTATTTATGGTTCGAGTATTGACTTCTATCACAAACACATGACCTGGTGGAGCAAATCCTGCTATTTGTTCAACTGATTCAAAAGAGAAGAAGGTTTCTAAGCATCACTGCAATGGTGAAAATCTGAGAACCGCCAAATCTTCATATCTTGCTTTATTAAGTCAAGACTTCAAGGGACAAGTTTTCCCTTTTCCAAGCCTAGCTCTTGTAATCCTATGGAATAATCACACAACCATCTGGTGGACACAGGCTCTTTCTACTTACATATTTTACTTTCATGCTTTAATCCTAAAGTAGACAAACATCTACAGTCTAAGGAAAATATTCACCATCTTAAAATGCAAACAATCAATAGGTTTTGGGCTGAACAAGTACTGGTGAGCAACTGCCATGAGGCAGCCTTGGTGCTTGTTTTATTCCAGGACTTCCACTCCACAAATCCCAGCATTTGGGGCTCTACAATAACAAAACTATTCCAGTCTTGTTCTAATCTGATCCCTGTTCTAGTCTACCAGGATGTTAGTCTCATCTAAGGCAGTCTGCTGCTCACAGTTGTATAATGCCCTGGTTAACCACTTTGCCATCTGTGCAGAATTACTTCATTACTTCCTGTGATACAGCTCACAGGAATCCAGAGTTAAAAACCCCTTGGTCTGCATTTGAGGTTGGCACTCAAACAGTCCTGATCACCCCTCAGGTTTCTTGTGGTGTCCTTTGAATTGCAGCCAGCCAGCACAGTCAGACCCATGTGAGTTTTGGAGAAGGCTCATCAGAAGCATGCCTCATTTCTGCTTAAATTTAATACTGTTTAAATTTGACCTAATTTTGATCAGAGCAGTGCAGCTTATATCAGCATAACCCAATCCTGCAGCTGACACAGTGCTTTTTCCCATACCCATGGCATGAGCATCCGTGCCAGTGCACAGTAATCCACATCAGGGAGCTGACCTGAGTAAAACCTTTCTTGCTCACTTCCAGAAAGGCTGGATTAGACCTGAATCAGCCAGTTTCCTAATCTAGTGTGTGAGTGCAGTGCAGTATAGGAACAAACAGCTGCACATAGCACCATGTTTCCAAGCTTTTGTGGAACTGCACAGGCTGTAAAAAGTGTAAAACACTTTCTGAACTCTGTAATTGCAGGTCCTGTTGTCTCACTATGATCATTTGGAGCTGATGTAGGACCAAAAAGATCATGGGCTACAACCACTGTCAGCCTAAAGCTGGCTCCAGCTCCTTCCCACTGTTGGGTTCTAAGCCAGTGATCATCCCAGAATGGGGTCTATACAGCAGCATGTGGCCATTTTTGTCGTCCTGTTATGTATGTTCACCCTGACACATACAGGGGAATGAAAGCAATGACCTGGATCTGAAGCAGCTGAGGCCTGACAGGGAGAGATGAAGGAGAAGACAACAGAATATTTTCCCGGGTGAGTCTTCCCTTATCCATCAGTTCAGGATAAAAATCCCTCACAGCAGAGCAGGTTTCTTCAGGAACAGAGGAAAAATTTGCTCTGGAAACTTCACATTTGAACAGTAACCTGTGGGCAGGTGTGAATCTCTGCTACTTTTGGAGGCATTTTAAGCCCTTGTGACACTACATCATTTCTTTTTTTCTGCTTGAATTCCTGTGTGCTGCATCTTACAGCATAGGCTCCAGACAGAGAGCAACCATAGCTGCATAGGAAGTGGTTGTTAATTTGCACTGTTAGCCACAGTGCATAGGCTCCAGACAGAGAGCAACCATAGCTGCAGAGGTGGTGGTTGTTTGCGCTGTCAGCCACATGAAAGCTTTGGGATTAACAGTTTCCTCTCACTCTCTTAACACCTTCCCACCTTGGGCTTGACAGCTGCATGTACAGAAGCTGAGGTGTGTGTGTGCCCTCTCTCTTAGGTACAAGTGGAACAGGTAAGCAAGAACAAGGAAAGAGGACAGACAGGCCATGTTTAGAATCTGACAAGACACTGCTATTCCAATGTACTACCCTCAATTATAGCTCTGTATGCAAAGTCTCCCTTAAGCAGAAAGAAGGTAAGAGCAGATCTTAAAACAGTTTGAGTGTCAGCTCATCTCTGCTGAAGCAAGTTCCAGCATGGGATTATTGTCCTAAAACTGCTGAGCACTTTGAAATCTCTTGCTAGGCAAGTTATAGGATAGGCGTAGCCCCATCATGAACAGGGGATGTACATTGTCTTATTCCACATGCATGAGGACACGCAATGAGGTTTTGCTATGCATGAAATGGGTCTAGATTCAGATAAGGAGAGGCAGATGTCCTCACAGCCATCCCTTCTCAAGGAAGAAAAACTCACAGTGCAGTACTAAGAACAGGAGGTCTAAGCTACAGATTTCTGGGATTCCCCCTTTATTTTTAGTAGCAAAAAGTGGCCCTTTTAGAAGATATGACCCAAGTATCATCTTCCTCCAGAGCTCTCCACCACAGCTCAGATTGCTTCAAAAGGAAAAAATGAGAGGAAGGCTCTGGAAGCATTGACAAAGCTGGCCATGACAGCAGCTTGGCATGGTTCTTCCTCCTAATTCAGCTGAAAATTCTCCAAAGGATCAGAAAAGGAGTAGAGGAAGAGAGGGAAAGTGGGGACTCAGGAATCCCTGGGCTCTAACTACTTGTCATCACCAACATAGCCAAGTAGCTGAATGGCCATTTCTGCAGCTGCACTCTTCTGTGCGTTGCTTCTTGTTCCAATATGCTTTGTATTAATGTACCAGGGAGTCAGCCCCTTCCATAAAGCTGGATAAGAAGTGAATTAAATACATTTGTGTTTAAAAAAATTACAACGTAACATTTCAACAGTTGTGATTAATTGATATTTAAAATAGTGAGAAAAATAAAGCCACGATACATTACTCACCCCTCAGCACTTCTGCTGGGACCATATTCATAAGGATAATATTTACACAAGGAAAATGAAACAAAACCACAACCAAACCCCAAATAACAACTATTCTCAGGCACACAGTTACCTGGGGCCCCTGTTCAGTTCTGGCATCAAAGGGGTCTCCAACGAGTCGCTTCTTGGCATACTCCACGCTGCGCTTGACGAACTCGGGGTAGATCTGCTCCTCCACAAACACTCGAGAGGCGGCCGTGCAGCACTGCCCTTGGTTGAAGAACACGCCTTGATGGGCACATTCCACTGCCAAGTCCACTGCAACAGAGCCCAGGAGGGAAGTTAGCACATGCACAGTTCCACTCTCTCAGTGTTTCCAGGCTCGTGTTTTGCCTTTCTTTTTTGAAAGACTCCTTAAAACGATGCTGACAATGGTCCGCACCCATTTGAAGGCACTCACAGGGCCTCATGCTGCCCCTAAACCAGATCACTTATTGCACCCCCCTTCCTGCCTTCTGACTCAAGATCTAGCTTGCCATAGCTCCTGATACTTTCTTCCACAAGGACTCACTGAGGGCAGTAACCAGCTTTTCCTTGCTGTGGGAATTCAGATATGGATTCCTAGATACTGTGCATTGGTCCCTGAAGAGTAGTTTCAGTAGTGGTTGTTTAAAAAGCAGAGTTCCCTTCTGTTGTACAGCCAGCATGGACCAGGTCTTTGCAATGCTCCGTTAGCAGATGGCACAAATACCTCTGGCTTTCAAGCAATAGTATAATGGTCTCCTCATCTGCCACAGGAATGGTGCCTGTGCTGGGCAAGAGCTCCAGCAAAGAACTGCACCTTGCCCTTGGACTGAGGTTTCCTCCAGCCTCTGGGGTGGAGGCAGTGGCAAACACCAGCCCTGCTGGCTGCCAAAGGACACAGACACACAAAAAGCACCATGCTCATAGTCTCTTACAGCAAATAAACACAGCAGCCAATACTTACAGTCTGCATCCGCACACACAATGCAGGGGTTTTTCCCTCCAAGCTCTAATGTCACCCTTTTGAGGTTGCTTTTAGAAGCAGCTTCCTTGATCAGTTTCCCAACCTGTAGCATTGAAACACAAAAAGGATGATTCCCTGAAAGTCTTAACTAGGTGTGTCAAGTGTGATGCTAACAAGGGTAGAACTGGTGAGATTTATCTGCCCACCCTCTCCTGAAGGGAAGGATTTACTCTGCTGACAGAATGTAACCAAAGTAATGACAAACTAAAGGTTTCCCCCATCCCCCACCAGAAAAATTGTTTCATATCACATTTTCCTCCAAATCTGTGCTATTTTTTTTTAATACTGTTAACACCAAACCAGCAATTTCTCATATAAAAAACATGGAATTCCTCACAAGAGCAGCATAAATCAAGCATCAGAATCACTTAGCAATCTAATTTTGTTAGAAACAGTATTGGCTAAAACTATTTGGGAACATCAGTTGTTAAGGCAGGTTATTTTTTTAAGTGTGACCTTATATTTGAATGTCCTCCCTCATTGTGTAACTGATTTTCTTGTATTTTACTTTTGCATGTGACAATCCTCACTTTATTTCTGCCTCAAAATTACCCTGGAGCGGAGCTGTGAGCAAGGAAAGCATGGGGCAGCTTCTGGCAGTTATAGGTCTGCATTACTCATGTTTTGCTTTTGTATCTGGAGCAAGGCTCCTGAACCTAGCAGTACAGATCACTTCTAGACACTCAGCAGCCCAGTCCTAGAGAGAGCAGAAATAAGTGATGCATCATGGTGCAGATGCACATAGCTTCACCAGAGGCATTCCTACAAGCTAGCTGGCTGAAGAGGAGTAATGTTAATATACTAAGGGAAAGAAAGAAATCTAGATGGGAAACTTCTCGTGGAGTTTAAGCTCGGTGTTTCCAGGCTGGCCCTGAGCCCAACCTGGGGCTTAAGAACTAAGTCAAAATATATTTTGAATTAGCTTCACTTCCTGGCTCAGAAACAGTAGCGTTGTGCTGCAAACACAGTGGAGATGCAGCTGAACTCACAGATGGGCGGAGGGGGAAGAAAACACTTTTAAATTACACATGCATTAGCAAAGAATCTGTCTCCCTCGGTGTTTCCTGCACACCCATGGATTAGGAAGACAAGCACAATGTCTGTAAGAGATTTTTGCCTACAGGCTCCAGCAGCTGAGATTTTCCTCCCCCTCCTAATCCACTGGATACTCCTTTTTCATTAAAAACCCAAACAGATCCATGTGGGCTGGATGAGTCTATAAGCTCTATTGTTTTCACACAGCCAGCGTCTCATCTGGGCTAAAAGTTTCTGATCTAGGCTTTGGAGAGAGCATGTAACTGGGTAAACTCCTAGATTAGACCAACGACCAAGACAGTAAAAGCTCATTGTGAACTTTTACTTTGCTGTGTTCATGTTTGTTTCCTTGATCCCTCTACAGAAACAGGGGCTTAACACACCTTCTCCTATGGGATAAGCGAAGCAATTAGCATATACTCAAAGCCACTAGATGGTACTGTTGTTAAACGCAGCAGCTTTTGAGTGTTTAGTTACTTTTACCGACCAAGAGTACCATTCAATGTAATTTGTCATCATTATACATTTAGATTACACTCTGCAATTAGGAGGATAGACATAAGAACCGATGAATTCGATAACTGCTCACCCAGAATAATGTTTCTCAGAGAAATAAAAGGGAACAGACTGTATTTGCCTCAACGGCACCCACTGGTGTCAGCATTTCCATTCTTTGGACAGTCCCTCTCTTCAGAGGGTGAGTATAGGTTGCAAAGAAAATCTAGAGCACTGAGTGGGAAAGGGTTCACATATCTAAGCAAGCTTTTGTTGGAGGATTTTCTCTTTGCATGTCAGAGCTGTGCTCAATTCCATGGACAAGGCCAAGCTATGTGGTCCTTTCCCCCATGTAGGGCAGCTATAGGTGCCTGACAAAAGAGAGGTCTCACTTCCAAACGTTCTCATAACCAAAGCAGCTGTAGCTATTTACAGGAAGAAAGCGAATAGAAGGTGCTTTACTGTATAGGTCTCAAAAGCAGCTCAAATGTTAATCCCATCCACGTCAGCAGAGGAAGCCTTGGGCACAGAGCCATGTTTTTATTTAAGTCCTAGTTCCTCAGAGGTAACTGAAGCTGAAGAAGAATTGTTCAGGGCTCTGACTGACATATTTTCCATCTGCACATGCTTGCAGGGCAGGACTGGCAGGGAAACTTGCCCAGAAGCTCCATCAGGTCAATGACATGATGCTAAGACTGCCAGCCTCCCCAGGAGACTCCTTACGTCAGAACATCTATTAGTTACAGTTCTTACAGAAATGGGGTGGTTTGGCAAAACCCAGTTTAGAGATGTGGGATTATCACTAGCACAAGGACCTCAATTAGACAAATCCCAAACACTTCTGAGAAATCCTGTCACATGGAACGTGATGGAAATTGGTGTTGGCTATACAGAAATCACTGGCATTTCATTGGTCCAGTCTTTACTTGGCTGACAGTTTTAGAAGAGAATGCAAAAAGGAACAGCAAGTGTTCTATGAGGAGTCCATCACCTACCTTTGTTGATCCAGTAAAAGCAATTTTATCAATGCTGTGATGGGTAGAAATGGCAGCTCCAGCTGTGGGGCCGTAGCCTGGCACAATGTTCACCACACCTGGAGGGAAACCCACCTAAAACAGAGGTTAAATACAGCTCTGTAGAGAGATTACAAGCACGGTGGAGCTGACTCTGCACTCCAGAGAGTGCAGTTCAGTTCTCAGGAAGCTTGAATTAGTTGTACTGTGCTCCTTGTAATTAAGAATTGCGAGTTGCGGACAAGGAGCCTATACGAGATTCATCCCTGTTTTCCAGGCTTTCCAGTAACATGACTGCGTGCTACCAGCTGGAGTAGACGTGGGTAGAGCTAACAGCCATGCTTAGGAAATGCCAAGTTTCAGTAAGAATTCTTGGAGAAGTCCCAGTTTCAAGTCAAGAGTGAAATCTTCTGACCAAACTTGGCCCCCAGCTACTGCTGTGCAGCTGGAGCCAAGGGATAACTCAATGAAAGTTTGTTTTGAACAAAGGTTGACATTTGTGGTTCTTCAGGGGCCAGAGGGATTAAGAAGTCAGTAAAACCTCACTAGATGATGGGGCTAATAAAACAGGAACACAAAAGCAGATGGTAACAGACATATGCCAGTTTCCACCGCATTTACAACCTAGATTAGGCAACTAGTAATTTTGCCAAAAGAGACAAATGGCAAAACGCTAGGTGAAATTCTAACGTGAGGAGAAGTGTGGGACTTACTGGTCTGATTTTATTTCCTGAAATAAGAGTTTCAAAGATTATGCGTGTCTAGGTCAGCCCTCCCCTACTACTGATTGTGCAAGGTTGTTTTCCCTGCAATTTCTAACAATGGAATTGCAGGGTATTAAATGTTCACTTCATTTACTGTGGCTTTTTAATGTCAAAACTCAATAAAAGCAATTGCTCCTTCCCAACACATAAAAAAAATGGAAGTAATTGCTCATGTTAGCTTCCTTTTTTCCCCCCACTTTTTCTTCTCATAAATTGGCAGGGTAGTCAGGTTTCTTCTATGGATGTGACAGTAATAAAAGGGAGTTGAACAGAGTTTGCATCTTGGCTAATGAGTTTTCAAGAAAGCACTGCATGTCAAACTGTGCAAGTAATGCTGTCTGGAGTCAGCAGCAAAGCCACAGGGAAGTAAAAAAACTGGTTCAGGTCACCCTGAACCAAAAAGTTTTTTCTGTTTTTTCAGCAAAAAAGAAAGGCAAAATGCTTTGGTTGACCCAAAATGATTTCATTGAACCTAAGACACAGCTTTTGCTTTTGTGTTAACATCTTCTGCATCCTTTTAATGAGGGGGGAAATATATATAAAAATGAACTTATTCTTCTGAAAAAGCTGCAAAGAATTGAGCTGATTTGGGGTGGAGAAAGGAGCATCTTCAAATAAAACAATTCTGCTCTAATTACACTTCTGCCTTGAAGGACAAGTGTGAGGAACAGGCAGCTTAGAATTTCAGCTCAAAAGAAACCGATTTCATCAGATTTGAATTGGGTTTTCTGGGAGAATGCTTGTGTTTGGGGGGCTGTATGTCAGTGGAAGAAGCGGTGGCTGACTAGAAGTCATGGTAACTGCATTCTATGCTCCTTCATCTTATGTAATCTTCTTAAGTCATTTAACTGTAGGAGATACATAACTGGTAGTATTTTTGCACTGCCTTTCCTGAAGAGCCCTAAGTGTCAGTTATTAACATATCCTGTATTCTCCCAGGCTAAGCCGAGAGCAGACAAAGCCATCATTATCATTTGACTGAGCATAACAGACTTTTCCAGCTGAGAGGCAAAAGTTTATCTACAACCCTTTCAGTTTTCCTCACAATGAGTTATACATGTAGTTGTAGGAAGCTAAAGTACTGAGCAGTGCTGGAAGTACCCTGCACCTCTCACCACCTCAGGATGGTTAATAGGTCTGAGGGCACCTGAGATCCTACCTGACAAACCCTAAACCAACATTTTGGAATCCTAACCTATGGTCTTCCCTTTATGTCAGTACGGAGTTGGCTTTACAGGCCAGATGTAGCTAACTTGTTCTATGAACTGCAGAAATGACGAAGAATTGTTTCCCATGGAACTCTGTCTTGGTTGAATTATCCCACTTAAAAATGGTATAAACATAACACTGCTGTAAAAACATACTCTTTTTGTCCCATTGTCTGAGAAAACTGAGCTGTATTCTTTCTGTCATTTGGGAAAGGAGAAGATAGGGCAGAGGAATAAAAGCATCAGTTTTTCTCTCTGCAGCTCTCCTGAGAAAGGAGAAAAACCTACAGGTTTTGTGATCTTTGCTACCTCCCAGCCACAAAGGCCTTTGTAAGAAAAGACCGAAGACACAGGTTGCTCTCCCTTTCCTTTGTGAGGCTTTAACATCTTTAAAAGCTAAAACCCTACAGTTTCAATTCAAAATACAGCTTTGCTTAAGACCTTAAAAGAACAGCACCTAGACAGGATGTTCAGATTTCCTTACCTCCTTGATCAGCGAGCCAATGTACAGCGATGTGAGAGGAGTTTGTTCAGCTGGCTTGATAACCAAAGTGTTTCCACAGCACAGTGCTGGTGCCATCTTCCAAACCAGCATCAGCAATGGGAAATTCCACTGCAAGAACACAGGGCCGATGAGCTCAGCCTGGCACAGTCACCTACCCACCTTCACACAGCACAGGGAGAGAAAGAAGCAACTGGGAGAACAGCCACAAAGAGAAGTGGCTGCTTACAAATCTGTTTGCTTGGACCACGGGGTATAACTTCCTTGATTTCCCCTTGAGATCCCAAATATTGCTGGCAGCCCTCAAGCTAATCCTGTAAGTTGGACAAAGCTCTGCATGATGTGACCTCATTCTTTACAGGAGTTTGAGCACACTTTATATAGGATTTTGGCTGTTCACAGGAATTGTGTTGGAAACAGCGTCCTGATGCATCACTTCTGCACAGTGTCCTTATGTAGGGAATTACAGGGTTCAACTGCTCATTGAAAAAAAAACATTTTTCTGTGTTAGGTACTGGCTGAGTAGTTCAGACTTATATGATCTCACTCAATTCCAGGTTTATAACAAGGAAACTGCAGTGGGTTGTTCAGTTGTGGAAATCCAGGGGAGGTCTTATACTCCCTTCAAATTGTAAATTGCTCCTTTCCAATTAGTTTACCTATTAGGAATTAGGAACCAGTCTACACGAGTTTCCTCTGTGCTAATCTCTTTCACGGTCGTATGTATTTGTAGACCTTGGAGCCTAAGCAAGAAGTGGAAAAATCAAGCTCACACTAAACCTCAGAAAGGTCATTTGGCAGCAGAAAGGATTTCTTCATTAAAAATCATTAATGCTGCTTTAGGGATGATGGAAGCAGGCCAAGAGTAAGGGGACTTATTCTCTAGACTCAAGCCAAGGGCCTTCAGCTATCAACAAAGAAGCCAAATATGTTGGGAATCAACAAATTCACATTTACAAATAAATTAGCAATGTAGCTTTTCAGAGATGAGCTCTGTTCTAACCCAGCAGCCCTGAGACAAAGCAGAATTTAGCCTAATTCTTCAAATTGCCTCTCCCTCTTTCCCACACCTGCTATTTCAGTGATCTCCAATGGTCACATCCCATGATTTGCCCATTTGTCTTTTTCTCCTAAGCCTTCTTGAAGGCCTGACTTTGCAGCTTGAGCCATCCACATCTAATCTTTTCTAGACTTTCAGAGTCTAGAATGACATAACTCCATTAGGAGCTTTCTGTTGCAGCATGGCCGGTGAAAGTAACAGTGAAGGACTCCACTGCTGCCTCATGATATCACCTAGGGATAAAAAACTTCCCTTGCTAAGAACATTGGCTTCAATATAGTCAAGCCACAGGAAAAAAGGGAGGACTGGTAATTGGTGGAAGGAGACATACGTTGAGTAGTGACAGAATCTCTTTAAATCAAGTAGGAATATACAAACCCACAGACTGCTGGTGTTAGAGATCAAACTGTGGAAAGAATTGAAGGGGATTTGTTCTAAGTAAACTGAAGACAGATGTGGTTTTGTTGACCCCAATCATCCTTTTTACAAACACGCTGTTGAACTTGAGTCAAATTTGGTTCTGTACTTTCTACAGTATTTATGGTTGAGGGAGGGGCAACCTGAAATATTAGAAGTCCTACTATGTCCCCTTAAAGTGACCTTCCAAAGCATCCTACATGTAGGCTTTTAAAGGGGTAGTTCCCAAAGCATTGCTGAGTACCAAAGGTGGCTGAGTGTGTCAGGGAGATACCTTTTTATTTGTGATCTATGAGAAGAACCTGATGGTTTGATCTGAAGTCTTAAATTCTAGTCAGTCACAAGCAGTCACATTGCTTGGTCAGCAGACAAGCTGTGCCAAAATCAAACCAAACAACTGACAACTAGTACCAACCATCTCCCACTTTGCCTCACCCTCATGCTGCTAAATAGACTGCACCATCTTGTCACCAGGATATAAACTCAGCTCTGCTGGAGGAAAAAGCAAAATTTCCCCAGATATCTTTGGGAACTGGTCCAGAGCTGGTATTCCCAAGGTCCAGCAAATCCAACGCCCCACATGCATTTCTTTCAGTCTCTCCTATAACCTTATCCCAAAGGCAAAAATCTTCCATGGACTCTTACTGATCCAAGTATCCAAACAGAGAATCTTGGCACACCACCATTTGCCTCATGACCTGTAGGCTACCACATTCAAAGCATTTTACAACCACGAAGGAACAAACTCTATCTCCTGTGTAGTTGTAAAATCTTCCTGGATGTCTATTAAAACAGAGCAAGCAATACACACTAAAACTGGAGGTATTCCAACTAGCCACACTGTCCTCTCAGCAGAGAATGAGACCTCAAGGAACAGAAAACTATTCAGTGAGATTTAATCACAGAAAGCTCAGAGAACAATCAAGCATTATGAATAATAGATATGATTTAAAACTATGCATCAGCACTAGGCAGCATAAAGCTGTCACACATAATGACATCCCAGCAGTGCAAGAGTCAGAGAGCTCTGACTGGCCTCTAGTGACTGGTGTCAGCCTTAAGAGAGGACCAGAGCATCTGATTAGGAGACCCACCCTTCCACTGCAGAGGACTTTGTGTTGCCAAGAGCAATTGGCATGAGGGTAAACCAAGAAACTACATCAGGCAACTGAGATGGGAGTTCCCTTCAGAACAGCTGTACTTAACTGGGAAGCAAATGGCTGCAGTATAAGATGGGGAGTGCAAGTGTAATGCTTCCAGTTCTAAGAGAGATAAAGGACACCATCACTGCTACTTACTGGAGTTATAGCTCCACAGACACCCATTGGTTCATGCCTGGTAAAACAGACAAAATTGTCATCTGCAAGACAAAAGAATGAAAGACCAGTCAAAATCCTTGCTGCTACAGGAAGACTGTAACACAATTGCACACTAACAGGCCGGGGACAGAACTAAAACCATATCAGACAAAGAACCCTATATCTATTTATCATAACTCATGCCCCTGGGCCACCCCGGGTGGATGAAGATCTCTGAGAACAGGTCTTGTGTTAGCTCAAAAGCCAAATACTGCTCATGGTCACAGTGGAGCCTTTAAAACCAGAGGTTCAATTCTTTCTGCAGACTCCCTGTGTTGAGGCTAAGGGGAGGATAACTCACACACTGAAAAGCCAGCACAAATTTAATTGAGATTGCTCCCCACTGGAAGAAGCAAAGCGCTTGTCTCCCTGAGGGAGAGTGTTTTTAAAACCCATTTTGTATAGGAATCATAGTGTAACAGGAATTGCATTTCCAGTAAGAAATCACAAAGAGATGAAACTCTGGACTAGTGTAATACCATTCATCTTAAAATACTGCTATTCTTCTTTCAAAGGAAAAACAGGGAGGACTCTTTCCTTATAAATTCACTCTTGCTGAAAACCTGCTTTCATTGGGAAGATCTGACAGAAAACATGAACATTTCTAATTACAGTTTTTGGAAGTGATCTCAAATCAGGACAAATGAGCAATGTCCAGGCAAGCAAAGCTTCCCATCACTCTGAATGAGGGTGACAGATCTCAGTTTATATGACTGGCATTGCTCCCTTTGCTGCCTGCACAGACTGAAACTAGTCCAGCCCTTCAGAGCCCTTCCTCTGGTGACTAATTCTTGTCTGCAGTGCCTGTCCTTCGTCCAGCCTTAGTGATTACCCACATGCAGGAACAAAACAGGCTGATTCTGAAAATACATGGGCATTCATTGTCTTGTTCTCCCCAGAACTGTATTTGAACTCATACAGCTGAGACACAGTGTTCTCTCTGTCCCTGCCACAGCAGTGCAGTGGGACTGCTCCAGCTCTGCAGCCTAGGAAACACTCTGGGAGAAGTTTGAAGTGTCAGAAAACTTAAGAGGGTCCCTCCAAGAGCTCAGGATTTGGCTCCTGAGAGAAGGCAACATCTCAGACCTTCTCTTTAATAACATTTAAGATAAAGCACTACATACTATCTCTAAACATCTGTAAGTGAGCACTGTCAAGGATGCAGGAACATCAGTGAGGTGGGAGATACTGGTGGATTCCACCCTCTGCCACATCTGTCTGCCATCTAGAACAGCACAAACTCTGCTCCCTTTATACAATTCTCCCTAGAAACCTCCATCCTTACACTCTCCAGCATCTTAATTCATTTCAGTGATACCCAATGAGTAAACTCCCCTATAACCTGTGGCTTTTTTCTTTAAAATTTAGCCTGAATTTAAAACCAAAAAGGTTTCTCTGTTAAAAAGGCAACAGAAAAGCCCATCCATTGTTTTCCAGAGATCTATCCAGGCATTCCATTGTCCTGCCATTAGTTTAAATCTTGAAACACATCTACTTAAAATGCACCTTGAGACAGAAAGGAAATTGCAGGCTGTTTTTCACAAGCAGACCTTTCCATGCACTTCCCTCCCACCCCTTGAGCCAGATCCCATCCCAGCTCTGAAACTGGGTCTGAAGGAACTTACCCACTGGGATAGTTCTGCCCTGGATTTTATCAGCCCATCCAGCATAATATCGGAGTGTTCTTATACAACCTTCCAGGTCAATGAAATAAGCCTGCAGAAAGGGTTTGCCTGTGTCCATTGTTTCCAGGGTCTGAAAAAAACAAATTGCATCAATGTTAAAGTGGGTTTTCTTAACATAAAAAGCAGTTTTAGAGGAACTCCTTCTCAATTTTATTCTGCCTTGTGCTGCAGACATGGGGCTTCTTTCGTTCTGCTTAGATTTAAGGAATGAACTTGTTGATACAAGTAAGGTAGAGGGGAGACTAGACCAAATAACCCTACTGTATGCACCAGGTGATTGCAACAAGAGCACATCTTCCAGAAGCCCCCAGAAGGTGGCTGTCGATGGGATCCAGGGCTGTGATCTGGGGCACTGGTAAGAAATGATGTCATGACTTCCCTGTAACTGACCCTCCAACGCAGATGCTCTGGATTCCAGATCAGTCAGATCCACTTTTCTTTTATTTGCAAATCTATTTTTTTCTACTTGATAGCCCTAAAACCAACCTCTGAAAATATTCTTTTGTCCACAGCATGATAAACCCCATATTTTTTAGAGCTCTGCTAAA
Organism: Pezoporus wallicus; assembly: GCF_028554395.1. Taxonomy (NCBI): domain Eukaryota; kingdom Metazoa; phylum Chordata; class Aves; order Psittaciformes; family Psittacidae; genus Pezoporus; species Pezoporus wallicus. Next base: position 1,108,941 of record NW_026642624.1, read on the forward strand.
GTAACCTCTGGGCTCAGATCCGGGCTGAGACTAAGGAAAGGCAGGAGTCACATCACTAAAGCTGCACTGATGCTGAGCAACTCTAAATGAAGTCCAGCCTGGGCCCATGTCCTTCTCACTGTTCTGGACATTAGCTTAGTGAATGCTGTGCTCTCTACTCAGGTCATTAAATCGGGATATTGGTGCAAATGGCCAGCACATCCATGAAGGAAGTACTATCCCTTGGCAGACTGAAACATCTTTGTTTACATATGAAGTCATACCCTGTCATCTTCCACAGATATTAGGGTCCAAACAGACATTCCCCTTGGAATGATGAGGATTGTTATCCACTCTGGCCGTCTGCTAAACTGACTGATTTTTATAAGTCATTACTTAGCATGCAGCCAAGGCAGCTAGGGCTGGTTTTCTGCAGTAAAAACAACAATGCCAAACAAGCCCTCCCGGTTCAGAATGACAGCAGAAAGCTTAAAATGAGTACCCCAGTTATGGAAAAAGGAGGGTCCTCTGGAGTCACATCAAAAAAGGGAGCAGAAAATGAACAGGGTATATTCACACACACTTTTTTTTTTCCCTTTTATTTGCTGGCCAGAACTGCCTTCAGACCTGGATGCTTTGGTTTTGTCCTGCTGAAACTGAAAGCTTTCATGTGGTTAAGAGGCATTGTGTTGGGGAGAGACACAGCTCAGAACAGTCACGCAAGTACAGACTCCTAAGAACATCCCACGTATATTAAGTCCTACTGACCTCAGTGGGACATTGGCTCAGGCACATACAGATCTACCAGCACTGAATGGCACAAATGCCATTCCCCTGAAGATAAGCAGAGCCAAAGTGCAGCATTGAACTAGTCAGTGCTGAGGTCCATGATCTTAGGCTTGGACAGACAATAGCTCCAAGCTGAGAGATGTTAGGATCTGTGGGTGGAATGTGTAAAGATTTATGAGGCCCATATAGTCTAAAGGTTTATACCAACTGCAGTGCATTTTAGCTCCGGTCCTGCTCCCTTTGTTCTGCACCAGAAGGATTCCTTCAGAACAGGATGGGGAATCATTAGCCATAGTTCTTCAGCACAGGTCCAGATTACAACAGCTTCAGGGCTATAATGCTATTTCTCCTGAGCCAGTATTTAGTAGGGAAAGAAACAGTTCTCACACACATTTTAAACTTTGGATGACATCCAGCAAGAGAAAGAATCTCTTTCCAGCCCCCCATTTTAGGGGAAGCAATTTGCACAGGAATCAAACTGGCCTGGTATTTTTGTAATAAAGAAGGACCAGGTCATTTGTGGTGGTTTGGGGTTTTTTGTTTGGTTTGGGTTTGTTTGCTGGTTGTTCTGTTTGGGTTGGTTTGTTTTTAAGATAAGAGCTGGGAGACAGCTATGATCATTGATGACTTAAACTGAAAAAGAATGTGTTTATAGCTTTGAAAATTTAATATCTATAATCACTTCCATAACTAGCTAAAGTTTTAGAGAAGTCAACTATATAGGAAAACTATCAGCCTTCTTCCAAGAGCCCTAAAATCATCCTGCAGAAAGAGGAAGGTAAGCCATGTCTCCTGCATGGACTCTTCTGTCCTTCATGATGGGAGAGAAAAGTATTAGGTAGATAAGGAAGCAGGACCAGAGGGTGGAGCTGAGTTACCAGCCAGCCGTTGCTGGCTGATCACTTCTCACAGTACTTACTGCCAGGATGACTCTGTCCCGCTCGAGAAGATCAGCCAGCTTGTGCAGGAGTCGTCCTCTGCTCAGAGCATCCATCTGTCTCCATGGAGAACCCCTCTGGAATGCTGCCTTTGCTGCTTCCACTGCATTATCCACATCAGGCTAGAGCAGCCACATACACAAGAAAACCTTAGGTTACAAGGAAGGAGCTGGACAATGGCAGAGAAACCCCACCAGGCCGCTTCATAGATGATGCTGTGGTGGCTAAAACCAAGTTGTCTTACAAGGCCACTTCCATTTTACTCCTGGATTTGAACCCAAGCCTGCAATGTATTTTGGGCTTGGCCTGGGCTCATAAAAAACCTTGAGGTCAAAGTACCAATAGGGTCTTTCAAAGGGAATTCTATGCAAACAATCTGTTTATAAAATAATCCAAATTCATATTCCTGCTGATACAGGATGTAAGTGACACTGGGGGAAGATGGACAAGCAAGATCATAGAATCATTTAAGTTGGAAAAGACCTTTAAGATCATCAAGTCCAACCATTAACCCAGCACTGCCAAATCCACCACTAGACCATGATCCCATCATTCCATCCCACTGGAACTAATGCCAGTAACTAAAGTTCCCTTAGGTCCTAGATCACACTTTAGAATATTTTTGCCAGATGGGAAGGGTTCAATGCTCTGACAAAGGCATTTCACCTACACAGACTTAGTGCCACTCTCCCTTCCCCTGCCATCCCCAGAGAAGCTTTCATGCATTTGTTCTGGCCACAGCATGCCCTGGACTCCTCCCTTCTCCCCACATACACTGATTAAAAGTGAAGCCAAGGGCAATGTCCTGACCCAGTGAAATCAATGGGAACACTGCCATCAGCATCCACAGCTCCAAGCATACATAAAGCATACCTCACCCTGGCTTTGGACAGAGTCCTGCTCTATGTAATGTCTGGCAAAGCCCTCAGCCCACTTTGCTGGTGGAGAAGTTGCACCTCACCATAATATGTGGCTCAAGGGGGTGGGAAAGGAGGGAGAGTTTCAGGCTTTTATCATTCCTCATAGCACTTCTCCAGCTGCTGTCATTTATGTCTTATCTCAAGTCTCATTTGGATACAATTATGAAGTAAGCCTCTGCACTGATGCAGCAGGGTCTGGCCACTCTCCCCTCATGGGGAAGTGTGTGGGGCTCAACCAAGAAAACAGTGTTACGGGGAGGCAAGTTGCCTTCTTAGAGCAAAAGTTCATGGACAAAACAGCAAGTTGTCGCCCACGGAAATGTCAGCTTACACTAAATTTGGCTCCTTTTCTTTGCAAGATTACACACCTTTAAAATAGTCTAACTTATACTATTGGGAAAATAAATCTACCCTTTGGAAGGGCACTGATGGGGAAACCATTGTAGGAAACTTGTGCTCATTCAGGGGGTTAAGAATGGCTCTGGTCAAGCCAAGGGTGCTGGCAAGCAAACAGCCACGGTACAGGCAGGTCTGTTCTGCCTGGGCCCCATCACCCACAGGCAGAATGAGCCTTCAGAGTGGTTCACTTCAGATGAGTTGATCTGAATTCAAACTGGCACATCACAAAAGCCAGAAGGCACCACCAGCCACTGCACACTTATGTGCTCCCCACTCTGCCTGCTGGAATGAAGGCTCCAGCTGAAAGGAGGCAGTATTTTATGTGACAAAGCAGACAATGAAACACAAGAAGTGTGTCAGGTTTAAATTAGTCTTCCCTTAGCAACAATTAATTAGCTTCTGTGACTGGGCTGGGAGCACTGATGTGGAAAGCATTGGGTCTGCACTGGCACAGGCCACAACACAATGTGCCCTTGGTACTGCGGGTCTTCCCACCACCCTGGCACTCACAGAACATGGAGGAGATGCCTGTGTGGGGAGATTTTCCCCATCCTATAACCATGGAAGCACCTGAGCCCTGCTGTAGCTCCTGCAAATACTAGTTGTGTTCATTCTTGTCTCTTCTCAGACATGCTGGGTACACACAGTGGCCTGGAGACTGTAGGCATCATCACATACATAAACAGGCTTTCTCAAATCACCCACAGGAGTAGCACCGCCAACTGAGATCTTGGGAGTCTGCACAGCCTCAATGGGCCTGAGAGACCAACAAAAACAAGGAAATTCTTCAAGAAGGCTGAAATACCATTCTTAATCCACCCTGTTATGACTAGGCATTAGGGGAGTCCGAATGGCATGTTCATTGCAGGCATGTTGCAATAGGTAGGCACAAGGCGTGACAAAGACTCATAACTGTCAAGGTGCCAGGGACACACTGTGTGCATCCTGGTGCTCAGTTCTGATCTACACGGATTTACTGAGCATTACATAAAAAGCCCCACTAAGAGAACATTAAGATTACAAAGTCGAGCATTGGTGCCTTGGAAAATGCCTGCAAATCTTCATACCCACCTTGCACCCCCAGTTACACAACCACATACTATTTCCCCCTGAACAAATTCACACTGTTCTTTGTTTTAAGCTACCTTCTCCACCTTCGTCCCCTACATCAAGTCCTGCTCATCGCTGCTCCATTTCTATCCTGTCACTTTTTCCTCTCTCCTGTCCTAGTAGCTCAGTAGAGACCACCACCTCTCTCTGTGAGTAGGAAAAATACCTACAGAAAAGCCTTGCTCTGCTTCATGCTCAGTGTGCATAACACTGCTTCCATTTATCCAGCAAGAAGAGTGCCAGGGATGAGCACATCCAGTAGAGATCATCTTTCATCAGTTCAATTACTAACTTCTTTGAAAAGCCTCTGAAGTGCACATCTTTGGAAAGGCACTTTCCCAACACAGGGCATGAGCATGCCACAGTTTCTCAATTAGAAGAGGTTCTCTGACCTGCTCCCCTGCAAACAGTCTACACATTGTATTGCTCTAACTTCTGAGCCCAAGCTCAAAACAGCTACAAACAGCATCTTAACAGCCTGAAGTGTCCAAAAGCATTGGGTGTTATTGCAAGTCTGCTCTAGAGAATAATACTGATTACATATTACTGATACAATAATACTAATACCTCAGCCTGTCTTCAAGTGTTATTGACAGTGCACAACGGCACAAGTATTTCTCCCTTCAGATGGCAACACCAAGACAGGGTGGCAGTTCCAGGGCTGCATTATTTGCTGGAGGCAGAAGTCTAATGAAGAAAGTTATTCCTTCTCTTTATCAACCTGGCAAACACTTGGACACAAAGCTGTTATTTGGGAAGCAAAAAGTCTCCAAGCATCCAGTAGAAGAATGACCATTTTAATTTCAATACTTCTTTTATCATACAAGATTTTATCACCTAAATATCACATCAAGGGCAATTCTATAACTAAAGAACAAACAAAACCTTTGCTCCTAGCCTCATAGAGCATTGGCCAAGATTCAGCACCAGACTAAACTGTCATTGCTGAGATATCAGCTGCCAAATTCTCGCCCCTCACGTGCAGTCTAAGCAAAACACACTCTGCACAGCTAGGGAGGGGCAGGGATAGGGAGTCCTGCTCTGAAACTAGAGCCAAAGCCAGCACCAGGGACCACCCTGTGGAACTGACTGGCACAACCAAGTATGGTGGCACATGGTGACAAGACACTGGAAAGCATCAAACAACTCACCGCTTCCTGTAGTGACTCCAACGGACTGGAGAACTAGATGATCATGAGGTCCTTTCCAACCCTAACTATTCTATGATTTTAAGTGTGATGTAAAGAGGTAGAAAGAAGAGACTTTCAGCAGCCAAGGTGCAGCTAACTTACATTCTCACCTGCAATTATTCTATGCACCATGTCAGCCACCTATGCTGAGTATCCACGGGCAGAGGGCTCCACTGACGGGCCCCAAGGAAAGGTTTACACCCTTGCAAGCTAGAAGCTGAAAGTTATCCTTGGATTCAGGCTTGAACAAGTCTCAAGGAGGCAAGCAGCAAAACTGGCCTTTTAGTTCTATATAACAATTTTCTTTAACCAAGTCATGAAGAGGCAGGTTTAAATACTCATGTAATGCTCTGTAACTGCTTGAGGAGACACTTAGCTCAGGGAACAATAACAACATCATGGTTTCTGCCTAACAAAACACAGTTGCATCAGAATTTGCTTCAGCCCCACTGTTTACATGCCACTGCAGTTAAATACAGTTGTGTCCTACCCAGATAGGATAAAGCAATTACACATAATGTTTGGTTCTGCCTCAATCTGCAATTGCCCCATGGATGCACAGACCCTCCACGGCAATAGCTCTCAGAGGCTGCTTTAGTGCCATCCAAAAGAACACCTACCTTACAGACTGTTTGCATACAGGCTGGAGACTTGTATTGCCAAGCAAGTTTGCTCCCATCTTCAGAAGGGTCAGGCTCTATACTCTACAGAGTGTAATACCATTAAACACATTGCCCCTGCACAACTGGTATCACTCCTACCAGGAAAGGATCCCCAGGGCAGCTGCCTGGCTGGAAACCAGGCACTGGACCTCACAAGTGTTGAACAAGCTTAGGTACCAAGAAAAAGATACCTCAGCACAGGCAGAAATGCCCACACTGCTCATCACTTACTGCCCAACAGCAATGAGCAGCCCAAGCCTTGGTACAGCAGAGAAGCTGTGATTCATCTTCCCATGACTGCAAAACGCCAGCTCTTTCCCATGGATCAGGCCAGTTGGCCCATACATGATGAGCTGTTTTGGACAAAAAGTGTCACATCTGATCATTCCTCACCTCAGACTATTACCAAACCCAAGCAGTTATGTCCCAGGCTAATCTACAGCACACCAGGGACTACTAAAACTCTTGAGAGATACTGGTTTGCTTTTAACTGAGAGTTGCCACATTTGTACAGGAGGCCAGAACCCATGACGCCAGTTGGAAAAGCAGCACTACATCTCTAGCAGGAAGCGGGCAGTGTTTGCATGACTGAGTTTACACTCCCCCAAGTGCTCAGATTATTTGTTGATTGTGTTTAAAAAAGGGCAAGTTTCATCCAGTGTCTCCAACAGAATGCCATGCAAGCTTGTGTATAACCACTCCCAACTCAAAGCCCAAGTTCTGCCAGGGATGTGCATACACCATCACTGCTATTTCCTCAGACTGGCTGCTTCCTTCCAGGATATAAAACAAGAACAATGCTGAACCTCAGCCCTCTGACAGTGCTCAGCAGGCAGTTCCTACCAGGGAAAGTGACTCTGCCAAGTCAGACAGGATTGATCCTTCCCAGTGTAATTCTTGAGCAGCACATCTAGTGTCCCAGACCTCCAGCTTACAGTCTGGCCAGATGTACATTGTCATTAAAAGCCACCTTTTCCTCTGTGTGCTTCCCTACAAAAGGAAGTCCCTTGGAAACTGCCTTTTGCTTTTCCAGCAGGAAAACTCCTTACCTTGTCTCCTTCCTCTATGTCACAAATTTTCTCCAGTGTTGAAGGGTTGTAGGTGGGGAATTTTTTTCCACTTGTAGACTCATGCCATTCGTTGTTAATAAATATCTGAAAAGAGAGCAAAGGAAGAGGGATGGGGAAGAGAAAAGGAAAGAGTCATGCAGACAATGCAAATAAAACGCAAATACTCCTCAAAGGTCCCAAGGCTCTTCAGTTTTCATTGATGGCAGAGTCAAGGATGTTCAGTCTCTCTCCCAGGGAGACTGTGATACAGACAGCATTTATCCAAACTAGAACCTGAGGTAAAGAAGAGATGGAAAAGCCTTCATGCACCCAGTTAGTTTTGAGCAAGAGGAGGACAGAGGATGGGGCTCACACAAAATAACACCATAATTTGGCAATGAGAAACAGACAGTTTTTGAAATGCATCTCCATGGGAACAGCAAACAGACACCAAAAGAAACTCGTATGGTTCAGGCAAAAGGAGCCCCTTGTTACATACTACAAGTGACATGTCAGCATACAACATTGCTTGGTTGTGTGTGTCCTGCCCTGGGCTACTTCCACAACCTGCCCCCTCCCAGCACTGTCCAGAGGAGGGCAAGTACTGGCTTAGTTCTACCCCACCGTGCCTTGTTGCAGGCTAGATGCAGCCTCCCACATCACTTGGAGTCATCTGTGACAAGATTTAAGTGTTTCAAAATATTGTATTCCTAGAGCAAGAACAAACAGTCCCGGGGTTGCGTAACTGAAAATGCATTAAATACTGGAGTGTTGTTACTCACTGTAAACAGAACATGAATACCTATAGACAATTAATTGATTCAACATGCATCTTATCCATGCTGTGATCTAACTTGGCAGTGTTATATTTTAAATATACTTTAAATAAGATTAGATGAAGTAATCTTTATTAGTAGCCTGTTAGCGGCTGTAAGCAAGTACTTCTACTTGGAAGTCATCCATATTCACAATCTTGTTTATGAGTCTCTATACACTACACTACCAGGAGATTAATGTTGCATCCCTCACATTCGGAATTCCCACTGCTTTGGGTCATAGTTTTCTTTCCTTGGGCAGCTTTTTTTTCCCTGAGAGGAGTTTCTCATTACTATTTCTGCAAAAAGCATCTGAGATTCAGTTGTGGAGAAGCTGCACTTTTGGAGCCACCTGCTTCAGGCACGCTGAGAAAAAGCAAGTTTTGCCAAAGAATGTTGCCAAGTGAAGTCACAAGAAGAGATAAAACACTAGAAACATTAACTGGCTTGACACTGATGCTCCCAAACTACCTCTGTACCCAAGTCCTGCATCTTAATCTTTACATATTGTAATCTCAGTTGTCTTTCATTTCACTAATGAAGAAAGTAACATTATGAATTAGAGCAGGAATTGTAAAGTTATATATATATGCTCACAAACTAAAGATTGGGGAAGGATTCCATTTTTCCTCTGCATTCAACATTGAGAAGGTAGGGATGGGAAAACAGTGTTCTTATGAGAAGTACTAAACACAAGACTGAGAGGATCAGGCTGTTTTAAATGTAACATACACGTTGCCATCATTCTGGGAATCACACCATTCAACCCGAGTCTCTAGTGCCAGGAGTTAGTGCAGAACAGCGTATCAGCCATTCATGCTTCATACCCATGATTTGAGACAGGGAATTGTGGACAGATCACTTCCATCACACATCCATGACAAGCATTAAGCTGCTCTATAAGTAAGATCTTTGTTGAAAAGTTCTGCTCTCTCCCAGCCCCATAACCGGTAGAACCACGCATAAACCCCTCTGCTAAGCAGAGGGGAGCATGCCGTCAGCTGTACACATCTGGTGAAGCTCAGGGCATTTAGAAAACCCCTCGCAGTTTTATGAACACTGACTGCTGCTCATTATTTTCTCAGATGCACTGGGAGCATCAGCTCAAGTGTCAAATTCACACTTTTAATTAACATTGGTTTCCATTTTTAAGAGACTACCTTGATACTGTTAGTGCACAGAGTCTCCGGTAAAACACTAGAGAATAAAAACCTCACATGTTTTAAAACACGCATGGCTGCGGGATTAGATCCCTAAGGAGTATTTAGGAGTGTTCACAACAATAAAAATAACAAAAAACAGAACATTTGGATGTTTAAGAACACCTCTAATGGCCGTGTCCATTTTGGATGCAGGAAAGAGCTGTTTGAGCAGCATTACGCCATTCCGCAATCAGCGGCTGCAGATCCAATTTGCTGCGAAATGACAAGTTTATCTTACAGAGAAAAAGTCAATAAATTTGGGATGTTAAAAATTAATCTAGTTCAGTGATTACCACTAATTGCTAATCCATTCAGCACTTCAGATTGCACAATTCAGATCAACACCCCGCTGGATAAGCTATCACTGTTTACTCCTTCTCACCGCAAGAGAATGGACTTCACGTCCTGCCTTTCATTTTTAATACTTAATATAGAAATATAACAGCAATTAATGCACTCATTCAGCCCTCCAGCTCTTTCAGTCCAGGCACATCACTCAAATTATGGCAGCCAAGACTCTCTAGCAGCGTAACCAGCCGGGATGTTTTCCCCGCTGCACAAGGCAGCGGGTCAGGCTGTTGTGGAACAAAAAGGCGACTGGGCTATGGCAGAGCTACAGCCGCATTTGGGGAGCTGGGATTCCTGCAGCGGTGCTCAGCTCCACACCAGCGCCAGCTTCACCTCTGGAGGACGAAGTGATCACGCTGAGGAGCCTTTGGTTAAATCTGGAAGGTCAGGAATGACTGAAGGGGAGCTCAATGGAGATGGAGAGGTGTGGGTTTGTGCTGCCTGACTCCGCATCCCATGGGGAAGCCACAGAGCAGCTCTGTTGGCACAGCGAGCCACCACCAAGACATGTATTAACACCACTCCAGGGCAGCTCTAGTGCTGTAACAGAGCCCTTTCACAAGGCCAACCCTTTAGGAACTGGCTCTCCTCTATGCTCCCGCATTCACCAGGACCCAAACCCACCCTAGCGCTGACCCCACACCCAGCGTAGCCCCATCCCACCGCACAGCAGCTTCCCACCCGGTTAAGGGCAGCAGAACACAACCCAGACAAGCAGCTGCCTCATGGATAAACCCCTTCTCGCCTGCGCCCGGGCTCACCCCATCCAAATCCGATTTCGCTGAGCGCCAACATGGTGCTAAAAGCATCGACCAGGTTGGTCTGCGAGCGCTGTGCTTGGGAACATGGCAGCCAGGAGGGACAGCTCGGCACCGCAGCCCTCACGCCACAGGCCTGCCGCTGATGGGCGCCATGGGTGCCACCCCACCAGGGAGTGATGCCTGTGGGCACCCAGGGCAGCACCACAACTTTAGTGGTTTGGGTTTGTTTTTTTTTTCCACTAAAATTGGTTTCTTGGGTTTTAGGGATTGGGGCAACAGCAGCTCCCCTAGAAATACCACAGCCATCTGCTCGCTCCAGTCATTCAACCACACTTTAACCCCGCAATGAAACTTAAGCCTAGGTCAGCAGGGGAAAAAAAAAAAAAAAAGAGAATTAAGGAAAACGACAGCGATAGAGAAAACTTTATGTTAAAAGGATGTAACTTCACCACCAGCCTGACCTCACCGAGCACCTGCACCGCCTCGGCGATGCCCGCCGCCCCTGTCCCGCTCACCTTGGTGTACTTCACCTCCAGGCCTCGCAGGGGCCGCGGCAGCGGCGGCACTTTCCTGTCGGGCTGCCCGTTCTCCACAGCGCCGTTGAGGGCGGCCATGGCCGCGCCGTCGAACCCGCGCCGCCCTCTGCCGCTGACAGCCCCGCGCCTCCGCCTTAAGAGCGGCGCGCTCGGGGTGCCCGCCCCCCCCCCGCCCCTCATTGGCCACCGCCCCGCGCCCTCGCCCCGCCCCGTCGCGCGGCCGCGGCCCTCAGGTACCGGGCGGCGCCGCCCCGCCGAGGCTCCGCTGAGGCAGCGGGGCCGGGGGGCGCCAGCGGACCGCGGCGGGGATCGTGAGGGGAAGGAGGGGGCCTGGTGCCAGCCGGGCGGGCTCCGAGCGGCCACCACGGCTTCTCCTAAAGGGAGGACCCGGCCCAGCACAAGGGGATGTCGGCATGGAGGGCACCTCAGCTCTCCCCTGCGTGGAGCGGGGAAGGGACTGACTGGAAGGGGCTCCCCTCACTTGTCAACCCCCACCACCGACAGCGGCGTGGCCGGTGCCCTGGCGTCCTCACCTCAGCCCATGACGCCCCGTTCTTCGCACACTGCCTCTATAGGGCTTCCAGGGCTGATCGAGAAGGAAGAAACTTCACATCAAATCGCAAAACGCTGACAGAGGGGAGATTTACAATCGATATTAGGAGGACATTATTAGGACATTAAATTAAAGACACTAATTAAATTAAAGGACACTGTGAGGGTCATGGCACAGGGTGCCCAGAGAAGCTGTGGCTGCCCCATCAAGTGTCCAAGGCCAGGTTGCACACAGGGGCTTGGAGCAAGCTGCCTGCAGAAGGTGTCCCTGCCCGTGGCAGGGGTTGGAGTGGATGAGCTTTAAGGTCCCTTTCAACCCAAACCAGCCTGGGATCCTATGAAGTGTCTGATGTGGAGCAGACAGCAAATCCTCCACGTCCATGTGCATACGTGAGTCTGGGACCAGTTTGACCACCCCAGTTTGGCTAAAGGGCTTCAGCATATCAGTGCAGGACCAAGCCCTCCTGCTGCAGCTTCCTACAGTGATAACCAATATACTTGTGTCCTACACAGCCAATCTCCAGCACGGTTTTCATAGCAGCACACTCAGAACATCGAGAAAGATGCTGTCTTTCAAGAAGCCCTAAAGGATATGGAACATGTCTGAAGTGACAGATCTAGGCTCTGCGCCTGAACAAGTTCATTATGCATTGCTTCACTTCATTCTGAATGAAATATGTGTAAGCCTTTGCAGGCTGGGGGCCAGGACACTGGGAGCACCCTTACACCCACACACACATGGAAGATAATACAACATATTTTCCATATAACAAATGGCAAGATGCCAGCAGTTATCTTACAAAATGCTTCACAGAATCTGTCATCCCCAGCAACAGTCAGCACTTTGCTGGTAGAATGCTTAAAAATGCTCGGTGCTTCCAAAGGCGGACGGCCCATGATACCGCAGCAGCACTAGAGTTAGTGCTGATTCAGAAGGGAAAGTACCACTGATGAATCAAACCCCACTTCCTGCAACTTGCAGGGTATTCCTGGAGGTCCTCTGCCCAGGTGAAAGCCTATTCGGTGGTGCTTGGATCCTGAGCACTGCCATAACACGAAGGAGGATTTTTGTCCACCACAATCTTTACCAGACAAGCCACTGAATCAATTTAATTGAACTGTCAACACTAAAGGACTCATCCACCCTACCAGCTGCAAGGTGGAATCTCCTCTTCACATGGGAAGGTGCTTCAGTTAGAAGTCATTTGTGGGAATATCTTCGTATGCAATGGCAGAAGCGAATAAGCATTATCGGAAAATAAAGGGATGCATTACAACAGCAGCAATGTTCATTTCTAAGATGTCCATTTTCAACTGTCCAGTTGGAATTATCCAAAAAAGCCTCAAAACTTGAAGAATCTGTTCACCAAATCCCAGCGTAGTCCTGGTCCCAGTAAAGAGGAATTTGGATCTAAGCTATCCTTAGATGTCCTCAACAACACTCCAAGGAGACTGATTGGATGCGCCAGTTCAAGCCTGAGACAGGAGACATTTCTGTCTGCTATGTCTGGAAAAGAAATGGCCACTGATCCATTAGGCCCAGTGGCACGGTCTGGCAACCAAACCTTTTTGGACCACTAGTAATTTGCCATTTCTGGTTTTACCAGAATGTAACACAACACTACAGGCAATAACTTGACAGTTCAAATAGCAGGGAGTGGGGAGGAAATTGTTACAGAGGTGACACAATATCAATAGAATTTATCTGTTTCTGTCTGTATTTTGCTCACAGAAATGCTCAGCTAAAGGGGAAAGTACTCGTGTAACTAGAGGACAAAATACATGGATGAGGAGAATGATGAATAAGAAGTTCCAGGATAAGCAGTAGTTAGAGTCCTTCCATGGGTTTTCTTGCATGGAATGACCATGTCTCTTACCTCTCATGAAGAAGACTTTTTACAAGACATTCCAGGTGAAATTACTTTAGGCATTATTGCTTCTTCAAGTTAACATTGGTGCAGTGTGAGCTATATCTAAGGCAACAGTTCCACATGCAGGGTTTGGGGATGTGTAAGACTTTTAAATGCTGCACAATGTGAATGAGTTGTGAGTCAGTGACATATGAATGAGCTGAAACAATAAACTTTAACCAATACACAGAGCTGTCTGCGATGTTCCCCCCTAGGAAAGTCACAAGAAGGGTAACAAAATGTTCCCCTGTCAAAGAGTTTTGTGGACACTGGTCTCTTGTTGGGCAAACTCATTCCTACCGCAAATGGGAACAACACCACTGGCCTCAGGAGATGAGTGTTTTGTCACTGGTGCTTATCCCAGATCCACAGAGGTGGAAGCACTCGCTCCCCCAGACTGCTGAATGGATAGCTCAGCGGGAGATGTCCTAAAAGCAACAGGAGAGCCCTGATCAGAACAAGTGAGAGATGTTTTATATTCATTCCCATGCTCCAGGAGGGCCATGCCACCATTCAAATAGAAGCGCTGAAAAAATGGGGTTTACCTAAGTTTGTAACAGTTGATAAACGTGTCAGAAACAGCCACAAGAGGAAAAGCATCTGTTAATGAAAGATCGCATCACTACTGAGTCACCCTGTTATGTTCTACTGTTGCAGCAGTGTTTGCAGAGATGTCTGCAATATGTATCCTTAACCTGCTGCACCGCCTGCGATAGCTGTGAATTCCCTGGTGCTGTGCTGCTCCGCAGAGCCGTGTCTCACAGGTTTCTAGCTGTGAGCACACCAGTTCTGCTCTGCCAGCCAGCACAGAGATTGCCTTTCCTCTGCTGGGTCAGACGTACATGCTCCTATATCCGCAACCATGGATCAGACCTAAGCACCCATTTCTGTGCCAAGGAGATGTTCGTGCTATGATGTGGCCGTCTCCCTATCTGCTGTGGGGGTCAAGGGTCTCTGCAGGAATTAATTTCTCTGACTTCCCCACCTCATTTAACCAGAATGAAGGGAATAATGTTGGTAACTCATCCTTCAAATACACTCCACTCTGTGTATACATGCATCTTACCTCCTGGCTCCATACCAGGGAGTTGTATCAGGACGATCAGTGAAGACATCTCTGGATCACCTGGGAGCATGATGTTTCCAGACAACTTTGGCATCCTGCCCCATGGATGAAGACAGATTTAGCAACAGAGCACATATTCACCCACAGGACAATGGTTTTACCTGGTCAGCAGTGGCGTAGCCATTGAGAGCTATGACACAAGTTGATCAATTGATATTCCAGTGATATTTTGCATCTAGACCTCAGCCTATGCTTCAAGCTGACCAGAAGCCCTGTAGCTGTGTAGAGCAGTTAACGTGGCACAGAGCCAAAGCTGCTTCTGCTTATTTTACATAAACCCTGAAGCACACGTACACACTCGAACATAAATATGTGGGTGAAACCATATACTCTAAAAGGCTACTGAGGCTGCACACTCCGGCACTCAGCAGCTAGAGCCGATCAGAATTTGCCTGGTTTTGCACAGCCTGATGAATTGTAATTGAGTTATCCATGTCCTTTTCCTGCAGGCACCCCCCTCACTCCGCATTGGCAGCGATTGCAGCTCCTGAGAGAGCAGCTCCCTCATGATTTATTCCCCTCTTGTTTAATGTGCAGCGACGGGGCTTTTTACTGCCTGTTATTCAAACTGCTTTGGGCACAAAATTATTCATTTCCGTCTGGTTTTTCCATGGCGCTCATGACAGCAATGTCTGAGTGTTTCACAGGCAGCATTTCCTTTCCCAGTAATTCAGAGAGGATCCTGACCCTGGATTATCAGCAAGGAGAGAAGGCAGGTGGCGATGAATTAAACAAAGGGTCTTCATCATTTTGGATTCCCCATGTGAGTCACCTACAGTGTGAGCGCTTTACATGATGGGCATTCTGAGCTCAGCTCCCACTGCGCTCAGCTACAGCAGTCATTAAACAACAAACTCGATCAGAAGATCTCCCACCAAAACACCCAGCTAAGGCAGAACACACAGCTGACAGTGCACTGCTCCCCAGTGGCTTTCATCTGGGACTTTTTCTTACTTTTCTGTGCTAGATTTTGGAAACTTTCTATTCCTGTAACTTTATTTTCTCTAGGGTTTGAGTTCATTTTTCTAAACAAACTTAAAATTCATAAATTTCATCACTGTTGATCAGCTTCACCGCGATATGGGTGAGTGGCAGGATGGGTTGTTTTGAACTCGGATATGATTGGCATTTTACAGACTCCCTGGTAGCAGTAGTGGGCTGTTTAATTGGTATGGGCTGGCCATTTGAAGGGAGCAAGACATATGCTTTCCCAGCAGGTTTTGGTTTGCTTTGTTTCTCCAAATATTTTCTGGCTGCAAAATCCCAACATCCATCCCAGACCTCAGAAACAAACAGGATCTAGAGAGCTCCCTCAACACCGTCCCCTCATACTGGGCTGGCTTCTTTATTCCAGGCTGTATTGGGTTTGCGTGGCAAGACAGACCCACTGCTGGCCAAGGCTGAGCCTATCAATGATGGTGATAGCACCTCTGGGATAATGTATTCAAGAAAGGGAAAAAGCTACAGCGCAAAGGCAGCTGCAGCCAGAGAGAGGAGTGAGAATATATGACAGAAACAGCTCTGCAGGCCCCAAGGACAGTGGAGAAGGAGGGAAGGAGGTGCTCCAGGCGCTGGAGCAGAGGCTGTCCTGGTGCAGACCATGGTGAAGCAGGCTGTCCCCCTGCAGCGCATGGAGGTCCATGGTGGAGCAGGTATCCACCTGCAATCTGTGGAGGACCCCAGGCCAGCGCAAGGAGCTGCCCAAAGAAGGCTCTGGGAAACCTGTGCTGGAGCATGGAGCTTCTGTCCGTGGACCTGTGGCCCCATGGAGAGAAGAGCTCATGCTGGAAGAGGTTTTCTTGCAGGACTTGTGAATTCATGGGTGTCCCATGCTGGAGCAGTCTGTTCCTGGAGGATTGTACCCCACAGTGGAGCTGTTCATGAAGAACTGCAGCCTGTAGGAAGGACTCATGTTGGAGAGGTTTGTGGAGGACTCTGTCCCATGGGAGGGACCCCATGCTGGAGCAGGGAAAGAGTGTGAGGAGTCCTTCTCTGAGGAGGAAGGAGCAGCACATACAACATGATGAACTGACCACAGTCCCCATTCCCTGTTCCCCCACACCACTGGCAGGGAGGAGGTAGAGAAATCAGGAGTGAAGTTAAGCCCAGGAAGAAGGGAGAGGTGAGGAGAAGATATTTTAAGATTTGGGTTTATTTCTTTTTGTCCTACTCTGATTTGATTGGCAATAAATTAAACTAATTTCACTGAGTCAAGTCTGTTTCACCCATGACGGTAATTGCTGAGTGATCTCCCTGTCCTTATCTCATCCATAAGCATTTCGTTATATTTTCTCTCCCCCATCCTGCTGAGAAGGGGAGTGATAGAGCAGCTTTGGCTGCCAGCTGGCATCCAGACAGGGTCAACCCAGCACACAGACACAGGGAATACAAACATGGAGAAATACATGGAGAATAAGTCCCTTAGATACCTGTTGGAAGAAGGTGTTTAGTAACAAAGGCACCTATTTGCTTATTTACCTGTCTAAACACTTACGTAGTTATCTAATGGTAATTACTGCTGCTTGAAGGCTTGGCTTTTGCACAGGTTTTTGCTGAGTTCATTGAAGCCAAACCTGATCAGCTGCCACGTAAAACAAGCAGGAGAAATGGTGAGAGCTGAACCGCTGCCTTCAGCTCGGAAAGACATTGCAAATGACACAGAATTAGTGGGGAGGTCTGCTGGTTTATCCCAAGGCAAGTTCTACTCAGTTTATCAAAGGATTCACATGCGATTTCAAAAGGATTTGAATCTAGAAAGATGCCTTAAAAAGAAAGATGAGGCTGTCCTGAAGATCCTTTGGAAACCATATGTATTATGTAGGGATTTTAAAGTTAATCCAACTTTACTTGGGCTTTGCTGAGTATTATTAGTGAAGAAGGGTTGTAGGCATTGGGTCTATCTTGGAATTTGAAGCAGCCGTACTGCGTGAACTCAGCACTCTCCCAATATTTGTAACTCCCTTCTCATGCTCTGCAGGTTAAAGCTTCCATTTTAACACATCTGGGGCTGAAGAAGAGTTTCTTCTCCCATTCCACTCTACCTCCACAGAATCTATCAGAAAAGGTGCAGAGAAGTGACGTGAGATACCATGAAATGCTACTTGTGTGAGCATTTGTAATCCTAAACATGACGTCCTGATGCAAACCAGGACTTTGCTGGCTCAAGGCAAAACAAAGCCTTTTTATACTTTGCACTGTAATGACTTCATGAAGCAAAATCCTCAATCAAATTAATTTTCTTCATGTGCATCATAGGTATTACACTGGCTGCACAAGGACCGGCCTTCCCTTTAGTTTGCCTGGCTCCAAAAGTGAATTGGAAAAGTTAGTGGCAAGGAAATAACAAACAGCTGAAGGTTGTGAAGCCTTTTATATTAAAACAACTTCTATTTCTTCTTGCCTTCACTCCTCCCTGCCAGGCCTAGTGTTGGAAGAGGAGGAGAGTGGGAACAGGAACAGAAGCAAGTGCACGATAACCTACTAAGATAGCATCTGTGCCGTGAAGAAGTTCAAGGACCTGTTTCATTACAAACCATTCAGTGTGTCTGGCACCATGGAGCAATGGGAACCACTCCCTGCGTTGATCTAGGGTGCAGACCTGAGGATTATTTGCCTACAAACAGGTATTGTTTGAGGGATTGGCAAATGAAAAACAAATACGTTTGTTTTCTCCACAGATCACGTTGCTTCCTACTTACTTTCTCTTGATAAGAGGTATTTGGAACCAGTGCCCAGGTTTGGAAAGCAGTGGTTACCACGTCAGGAATTGAGGAGCCTTTCTTCTGCTCCTTCCTCCCTCTTTGCTCTCACTCATCATCACATCTGTTGTGGGCCCGATGCCCAATAATTCTTTATTAACACCTCAGTACACACAGCCTTGCACAGCTGAACAGTTTGCAATGTACCTGGTGCTATAATGTCTTCCTGAATCAAGCCCCTGCCAACAAGTTCTGTTGACGGGCTTCATCACGCTACGTGTGGGCTGTGTCCAGCTGATGCTACCCCCAGCAGCTCTTCCCAGAGAAACGGGTGTGAAGGGCACAGTCACGAATCTAGAAATACAGAGCAGGTAAGCAAACATCCTTAAAGAAGATATCATCTCCAGCCTTGATCCTGCACACTCACACAGGCTTAATGTTAAGCACGTGAGCAGTCCCAGATGACTTCAGCAGAGCTGCTCACATGCTTACAGTGCGTAACCTGTGCCAGCTCAGAGCCTTTATGTCTAATTGCAGAATAAAAGCCAAGTCTCCCAGCTCTATCAACTGCAATGAATTGTTATAAACAGCACATTTCAAAATATCCGTGGGGCAGATCCCAGGCAGATCCACTGGGGATGAAGTGATGTGGACTTGTTGCAACACAACCTGGAAATACTTTTTCTTGGACAATGCACAGTGCCAGTTGTATGAAACACCAACACTGTGCTGAGGTTGTTTTCATAGGCTTTGACCTGTGCAAGGCTGTTTTTCGTGGTTAAGCTTTGTACAGTCCTTCCTTCTCTTTTGCACCTTTTGGGCTGAACTCTGCTGTTTGAATCAGGAGTTGGCAAACTGCTCTTCAGACCTTGGGAGTACTTTGTATAGGTATTTGCTGGCTTCACCACATCCCAACATACCTTGAGAAGCCACAGCAGGAACAAACCACATCACAGCACATGGTCTCTTCTCCCATTTAACAAGCAGTAGCACAAGAGGCAATGCCCTCCATCTGTTCCAGGGGAGGTTTAGATTGGAGAGTAGGAAAAATTTCTTCACTGAGAGGGTTGCCAGGCATTGGAACAGGCTGCCCAGGGAAGTGGCGGAATCACCATTCCTGGAAGCATTCAAAAACCTGTGTAGATGAGGCCCTTAGTGACATAGTTTAGCAGTGGACTTGGCAGTGCTGCAGTGATGGTTGGACTTGATCTTAAATGTCTTTTCCAACCTGGTTGATCCTAAGATTCTGTGTCTGCTGAGCTCTTTCTCAGCAGGTCCATGGCCCTGAGCTACGGGGTCCCACCAGTGTCCCCTCCTTTGATGGGGTGAGCAGTACAATAGCCGACATTGTGTCCCATCCTCCTGCTGCAGAGCCTTCACGCTTCCGCTAACACCAGGCAGGGGACAGATGGATCCGGAGGCACGCAAGAAGAAGAGAGCAAAGCAAAACCCACTCAGGTTTGCAGGCTTGCATGGCACGCATGTTAATGAAGAGCCGGGCCCTCATTAGTAGGACCTCGCCGTGCACAGCCCGCCAGGACCGTGCCCCGGCCCTGCCCGTTCGCATCCCGGCGCTAAGGACCGCGGTGCTGCCGCAGCCGCCGCCGCGCTCAGCGGGCGCGGAAGGTTGCGCGGCCCCTCCGGGGCTGGCGTTTGCACCTGGGGCTGCTGTGGTTTAATGGACTTTAACACATGCAAACAAGAGCTTTTGTTGGCGGGCACAAAGGCTGCCCCCGGCGAGGGGCTCTCCCCAACACTGCCCGCATTGTTTCCCCTCCGCTGCTTCTTGTCACCCTCCATGTCAGAGTTTAATGAGGACAACGAGATTTCGCAGGCTCATTTCGCACTTCAGCAACTTTCTAACACTTTCTTAACGAGGGAGAAGGGGCGGAGGGGTGGGGGAGACACCGGGGGATCCGCCCCTGCCCGGTTCTATCCCGGCGGGCAGAGACCTGCGTCCCCTCCGGGATGCGAGGTTGACCCGGGGTGTGCTCGGCCCCTTCCAGCCCAGCCCCGTACCTCGACGTGGCTCCCATTAAAACCCCCCATTAATCTCTCCGGGTTTAAGCTGGGTGCACCCCGGGGACCCCCCGACCCGTCCCGGTCCATGGGCACCGGCCGGGACCGTGCCCGTGGCCGGCACCTTCCCCTCGGGCCCTTGCTCCGCGCTTTCCGGGCAGGAGATCCGCAGTTTTCTGACCTCCTCGCAGCATCTCTCCAAAGGGAAGAAAGGGGAGAGGGGATGCTCGACCCTTCTCCACACCCCCGGGGCTGTTTCTCCCACCCCGGCTCCCACCGCTCCAGGGCACCCACTTGGGTTCGCCGAGTAAAGCTCCCGAAGTTCCGGATCTGCACCACTAAAAACGAACCCGTCGCTTTCCCAAAGGGCTGCCGCCAGGACGTGTCCTGAGCCGTGATTTAACGGCACTTGGGTACCGGGGAGCGATCCCCCCCTTCCCAAACGCGGGCATCCCCCTCGGGCTGGCTTCATTGATCCCTTTTTAGGTAGGCAGCGGTCCCAGGCAGCTCGTGGCTGCGGTATTCGGTGTTTTAGATGGAGATTTCGGGGAGGATTTGCCTTCAGCCTTTGCAAATCCCTGTCTCTGATTCCTGTTCCCACGACCGAAATCTCCTCTCTGCTTTTTTCCCTACTCCCCTCTTCTGTCCGTGTGAGAAATTCGGTAAAACCCGAGAAGTCGTTTAATGCAAAGGGATTTTAAAACACAAAAGTATGTGCTGAAAGGAAAAAACAATCCACCCCAACTGCTTAATTAGATGTTCACCGAAGGAGCCATCAGAGCCTGCTGGGTATAACACACAGTTTATAAGTTCTCTGGCCGCAAAGAAATTCAGTGATTACTTTTTCCCCCCTCCCTTACAACGGGATGGGTTAAGGATGGAGTGTGATAAACTTAACTCTGTTTCTGGGCTTCTTGCTGCTGGCATTCGTTGGTAAATACCAAGTGAACAGAGACTGTGAGACCACAGGCCCTTGAATTAGGGACAAACATTTCCTCTGTGCATTTTAAATAATGCCACTGCCAAATATTTTGTTACCAGAGATCATTATCCTTTGAATGAAAACTGGAGGAGTAAAGGCATTGGTTTTGTCTTTGCTGGTGTGGAACAGACTATATGATATCTAGAACAGCAACAAGCTTTCACAAATTGCTATATGATTTCTACTGCCAGGTTCTGTGATATCGGATACGACATAAAAATAAGAAAGCTGAGCAGATAGACACAGAAACTCACTGAAACCACCTGTATATTTTGTTTCAAAGGGAAATCTCAGCTATTGTCTTACTGGCCCTGGTTCTGTTAGGCCTTGGATCTGCTTAATCTTTAAAGCTATTCAAACAAATTGAATGATACAAGGCAAGTCTCCAATAATTAATCGGGATTCTTGAATTTTGATACAAACTTTTATGTAACCGAGAAGTTTCTCCCTTTTCCTTGCAAAGACGTTAAATAGACACTAAGTCCTTCTGTCAAGAGCGCTACCACGAACAAAGTTAAAAGGAACAAACCTGGACATTTTCCCTTTGCGAAGAAGAAAGGGGGGAATATTAGAAAGAGATAAAAACATGAAGTCATGGGAAAGCTGCTACTGCTGTCTGTACAGAGACCAAGGTTTAAAGTGGCTCGTTCACTACGAACTGCCTGAACATGCACCCAGAAGCGGTGAGTTTTCCCAGGTAAAGCTTAGGCTTGGTGTTATTTTGTCCATTTATCCAAACCTCGCAGGGGCTCGGCCCTGGCACTCGAAGGTCTCATTCTGAACCTTTTGCAATGTTCTTTCACTGCTGCAGTCCAAAGAAAATGGAAGCGATGCCATGGTGTGTGGAAGAACTTGTGAGGTCCGTGCTCAACCGCCACTGCAGATGACGAAGCTTCAGCTGCGGTCTGCCCCTTCTCACATCATGCAATTTTCTCTTGGTATTTAGCAGAACTTCTCCAGGATAAATACTGTGCGCCCTGCTTTGAGGCATTGCTGAAATCCCCGATGCACGATTCCCTTATAGGAGTCACGATTTTACCTGGATTATCGGGAAAGGAAGAATGATGTGCTTGCACCACATTTCTGGTGGTGTGGACTGTCCAGCCTTTGTCTTTGGTGGAAAAGCAATACTCAGAGAAAGGCCTGCAGGCCTGGACCTCTAAATAACTTGTAGGCTGCAGATACAATTTCTACTGAGGCCACTGGTAAAATCCTTCCAGAGCCAGCATGGACTCAACTGGTGTAGACAGCTCTCCAGATTACCTCATGGTAGATCTATAACCGACAGCACCTGCTTTCTGCCCCTCCAGCTTTCCTGCCCTTGTGCCCTTCTTCTTTTGATCATGTAAAATGCAGCAAAAGAATGAAAACCTGTTTTTTGAAGCTGATGTGCCTGACTGTGATGCTTTATAGAGCATGTTCTGTGTTCAGGTGTATGAGGAGACTATCTGCTGGGTTGAATGAGTTAGATTTCCTTGAGTTTCTGAGCAGACATAGGTCTGTCTTCCCACAAACAGAATTGCTGGCTCTATGGACAGAGCAGAAAGCTGTGCCTGGGTCCAGCCTGGGGTGCAGTCTTGTCCATCAGGCTATTACCTCTGTGGTGGATGCCCTGCTCCTCCTGCCAGTCAACAGTTCTGCCTTGTACTCTTCAAGGTGTAGCTTCTAACCATGTGCTCAGGATGCCAGTGCTCTGTGTCAGAAAGGCATGGTGGTGCCTAAGGCTTGTTCTCCATCCTCTACAGAGTTATCACCTCCTCAAGGTTCTCTAAAGACCCTTTGGAGTGAGGCTGTTCATTTCAGGGTGGGAAAAGAAAGAAAACACAGGCTGGGCTGGTGCCCTTGGTCCCCATGGGAGAGCGGGAGCACCCAAAGTTGCCCATGCAGTGGCCCAGAGGGGATCGTTTTTGGGTCGCAAGTGCCAATGCCGATGGCACTGGGTCTTGTGGCAGCTGCTCAGCGAGCCGGCCACTGCTGATAAAACCCTGCAGGTGCTCAGCCTGAGAACAAAGGCCCTTTTCAGTGGCTGCTGGGAAGGAAGAAGCCTCCTTGCTGGTTGCAAAATGGCTTTCCTGGATGGCAATATTTGGTTACAGTAAGGTCTGTTATTTCAGAAGAAGCCCCGCAGAAGGGAGGGTAATTTGACTCAGGCATGCATGTAAAAAAACACATCGTGGAGGCTCATGTCTCCCTCCTTCTTCTCCCCAAAGTACTGAAACGAGATTGAGTTGTAATGTTTCATCTGAGCAAAGTAAAGCTAGAGGCTGGGACCAGAATGTGTGTCGTCTGGTTATGGCCATCTGCATCCAGGTGAGCTGCGTCGTCATCCTGAGGATACAGGGCTCCCTGCAGAGCCACAGTTACTTCCCTGGTTGGTTAGCACACAAGCCAGTGTCTTTTGAGCACAGAATTGAACTGAGAAAAGCTGTGTGCTGGCGCGATCAGAGCCCAGGGGAGCCTTTCCCTCAATCTCTGGACTTGAATTCCAGTGCTTATGTTGGAACATCTTAGTCAAATGGTTGCACTGCAAAACCTGCACTGTTTGCGCAGGGAGACCTAGGAATGAGGGTTAGGAGGTGGTTTTGCTGTGTTTCCCAATTGGATTAGTCTTGATCCCTGTACTCAGTGTGTTTTGGCACTGGAGAGGTTTCTGAAGGTACTTGTGTGTGTGTGATCATCGATCGCAGCCGTCTAGAGGTGGCGCATTCTTCCTTTCCCACACACCAGCTGCCAAGGCAAGGAGCACCCCTTGTATCTGCACCGCTGTGATGTTGTCCATGTGTTTTCAATCCTGTGGTCCTAGCACCAGCTGAAGGCTTGCTGTGTTCTTACCACCCTCAACATGGTTATCTCCATAATATATTCCCAGGGTATTTCTTCACCGTGCCTGCTCAGTCTGCCCTATGCTTTCCCTATGCTCCGTAAGCTGTTCTCTGCAACTGAGGGACATGGTGCCCTCTGATACACAGGTGACTTTAAAATTATTCTCCCTGCTTCCTTCAGGTAGATGTGGAAGGACAATCCAAGGCAACTTCGCATACTGAGGAGGCATTTCCCAACTAGGAAAGACAGAGGGATGCTGTGTTAACCCCAAAGGCACATGCTTAGTGGAAGAGCAGACAAGTAACTTCTTTTTCAGTATCTGCCAAGCTCACCATGGTAATTCATAAGTGAATATGGAAATACAAAGCTGGACTTCTCATTTTAAATAAGTGGAAGAACACTAGCTCAGAAATTGCACTTGTCACAAGCAGTACTATTTGCTGTTAGAGGCAAAGCTATCCTAATTGTTCAAACGCACCAGCTAACATCCATACAAATAATGGGATTTGGCTGAGTACAGTTAAATATATTTGATTACTTCCCTTTTATCTAGTTCTAGGTTTACTGTACTTTTCCTTGGATGGCAAATAAGAAGCCCTTTTCTTCTAAGTGACAGCAGGGAAAAGAATCAGGTTGCTAATTTACCTGAGACCCAGGAGCATGTAATGATAGATGTGTGCTGGAAACTGCAGAGTGGGCTTTCTGATTCTGGGGGGAGGAAGGAGGGAAAGCGTGAGATTCATTCATCTTCCAGATTGGTTGCACTTTTGCTGATGGACTTTCATGGCCGTGATTACGTGCAGAGCAGGAAACAAATGCAGTGAGAAGATCAGCTGGCAGGAAGCTGGGAGCTAATGAAATGTGTCATACAGGAAGCAATTAAAGTGGAAAAATCACTGTTCCCTGGACAAACGAGGTCATATCGTACTTGTGGCTACTTACAGTATCTCTCTGAAAGCAAAGGTTAGGCTTACCTGTAGCACTGTAAGAAGTAAGCTCTTAAATGGCAAGCACACACATGGTCCAGGACAAGTTTGATTAAATAAGCAGAAATCCTCATGTGGATGTTCAGTGTTGGTCTTCACAGATGACCAGCATTTGGGTTCAGGAATCCACAGACTGCCAAGTGGCTTCTGCTGTCACCAGGGCTGCATGTCACCAGGGCTTCCAAGGACATATGAAACTCAGTTCTTTGCATGTTAGTAAGTGGAGCCTCTCCATCAGAGTCTTCTTGGAGATCTGTGAAGGAAAGAGGCAAGTGGGAGGATGGATGCAGGCAGGCACTGAAGGGTCATGCCTATAGTTTAGGTTTATTTCCAAATGGTGAGTTATCTACCCACGGAAAAGCAGAAGCCCAGCACACATCCACATTTCCATCATGGCCAGCTAAAATGGAGTTAAAGCATTAGCAGCTTTGGGTGAAAAGTCATTCTCTAGATAGGAAAATGATGTAGCAGACCCAATCTGAGCCCAAGTTTGCAATGCAGATGCACTGCTAGTCTGATTTAGGAAGAGTTTATCTCCTTCTCTCCCTTCCTTTGCCCTCTTCTGGGATCAGTTGTGGGCAGGCCACATTCAAGCCAGGCTTTCACCTGGAGAGGTGCATTCACACCAGCCAAAAGAAGGGGAATGCTAGAGGGTGAGGTGAAGTGATTTATCCAGGTCGGGCAAATACAAGGGACAGTTCAGGTGTTCTGATGTAAAACCATCTATTTTATTTAGAGATTTTAATATGGCCTAATACATAATACCTTCTTTTTATTCCTTAGGAGATTCAAACATACCAGTTCTTCCTCTGGCTCCTTTTTACCTGGTTCAGACATAACATTGGTTATGCAGAAAGGTGTCATAATTTCCTGTAGGCACGTCTGTGTGTATTCTACACTTGCAGCAGGCCCTGCTTCCCTACAACATCGACACTATCACCAAGTGAGCAAACATCTTTGTCTTTGTTGTTTTGCAGAAAGAAATCCTATCACGATTTTCAAGTAGAAAAACCCCATAAAATTAGAGAAATAATACCATGACCCAACTGTGAAAATATGTTTTTTCATGAACTGCACCAATGAATTGGAAATGCGAGCAGTAAAACGAATTGCCAAAAGTATCAAATAGATGTGTTTTCAATAACTGGGGTTTTTTTGTTACCTAGTAAAATATTTTCCTGGAGAAGGGTTGTTAAACCCCTCTGTGCAATATAAAGGTGCAGTGATGTATTGTCTCAAAGGGCTTTAATGGAGTTTTGGGGTCCCGGTTTCGTGCATATTTTCAACACGTGGTGCGTGATCAATTTGGGTTTATAAAATGCTGTGTATTTCTGTCTAAGCAGTGATCCTAGCTTTTAAAGACTGTTGCTTGGTTAGGAGTGCGTGTGTGTGCGTGTGTGTGCGTGTTTTGGCAAGGCAGCAAATAACATACAATATTTATGTCATTTGAGAGAAGTATTTTGTGCGTTTGCCAAAACCTTGCTAAGAACCTGAAGGTATTTGATCTGCTCTAAAGCATAGTCCTGGGAGGAGGATGGGGTGTGCCGGGGCAGCAGGCAGAGGGAAGGGCTGCCCGGTCTGTGCAGTGTGAAAGGGCAGGATTTTGACTGAGCAAGGCAGATCTCCTTTCAGCTCAACCTCTTTGACTCTGTTTCAGACTTACCTGTGGCTTTCCTGCCAAAGACCTGGCTTTCTGCAATCACATTGCTGCTACAGTTT
This sequence comes from Pezoporus wallicus, assembly GCF_028554395.1. Taxonomy (NCBI): domain Eukaryota; kingdom Metazoa; phylum Chordata; class Aves; order Psittaciformes; family Psittacidae; genus Pezoporus; species Pezoporus wallicus. Next base: position 1,135,454 of record NW_026642624.1, read on the forward strand.
GGGCTGCACTGCATGAAAGCCCAGCCCTGGATCTCCTACCATAGCTACTGACAACAACGCCGGGAGGTCAGTCCTCCGCAGAGAGCCTGGTTATTAAATATACAGCACAAAGATGTGTCTTGTGTTACAGCTGCAATTCCCCATCAATAACTGACCCACTTCAGCCATCTTACAGGGAAAAAAACAGCAACGAAGAGCATGGAAACGGGGGAGATGGAGAGGTTGTGTGACCATGGTTTTGCCGTATCCTCCATCCATTGGTGCGATGAAGATGAGGATCCATCCTCACCAGCCTGGTATCAGCTGCTTATTCATTTCAAAAGGCAAAAGCTCCATGCCTCGCTCACACCCAGCCATCCCTGTAGACCCCTTGCACTGAAATCTTTGTGCCAAATCCAATGATATAACGTTTCGTTCAGAGAATTTCTCCATTCCCCTCCCTATTCCTCTTTTGCTTTATCTCTTCCTTCTATCTTCAGCCTGTCAGGACTTTCACATACCTGCACCTGACAGCTAAGAGATCAAGAACTTTGATGTTGTAAGGGATATTTTATCTCAGGTAATTTTCACCAATTCCTACCTTATTGTGTCGGATATCCAAGGACTCCCAGAGTGAGCAACGCCTTTGTCTGGTGAGATCAGAGCAATTTGCAAGCTTTTCTGGGAACAAGGTCCAATAAAGGGACTTTGGAGATATAATCTGTCCCCCCCATTGAGCAGCACTGGGACAGCAGCCTTATGATTATTGACAGTTTAAGCATCACTAAGGACAGAACAAGGCTGGGGGTATGCAGTTATTTGTAGGAGGACTTTGTTTGCTGAGGAAGCAAAGGAAATGCTTTATACCTGAGTTCACCAGGTTTTTACTGAGTTTCTCCCTCACACGAACAACTGACCCTATGGGGAGATGTTGCTTTTTGCTAGGAATTTTGGGGACACCCCCCCCCCCTTTGAAGTGCAACCTCTAATTCACAAAGGTGATCTGATTTTGTGGCACTAGCTTCAAAAGGCTGACCCAGTACAGCCAGCCTGCAGCCACTGGACAAAGGGTGGACTTGTTCCCCCAGTGCCCTGGGCTCTCTGGTGCCTTTGGCATCATGGGCAGATGCAGCTGTGAGGACATGCAGAGCCTTTTCTGCCAGCAGCCCTATGGCAAGCACTGCATGGGGCAGTAGTAATGAGGGCTGCAATGCTCTGAGCCCTCTGGTTGAAATCTTCTTCCCGTGTACCTTGCTCTGTACCTCATTCTTGGTGGGTGACGTGAGATGGTGGAGGTTTTACCTGGGATCAGGCATCCATCTTCTCTTCAGCAGCCATGGCATGGAGCTCCCTCCCTAGAGAATGACTCATGGGAGATGCCCATCAGGCCTGTCCTCTGTTGTCTTCACCATGGTTGATTCTTGAGGAGTTTCCTCATTATTCAACGTATTTCTGAGTTGCAACAGCTCCAACGTGTATCCTCACTAATGAATTCTGACTTGTTTTCCCAGATCACCTCATCATGACTCAGTTTGAATCTAATGATGCAATCCTGAAGGGAATCATTAGCTCCCAGCTAGGAGGGTCGGCCACTCTCCAGCTCCAGCCCATGTGGCTGCTGATTGCGGTGTTGTTTAGTGCAGCTCTATGTACCCCTGCTCGGTGCCTGCCAGCTCTTGGGTTTACATTCTTTCTAGGGATATCTCACCCCATCCCATCACGGCTCGTGCCAGCGTGTCCCTCCTAGTCACAGAAAAGGCCAATCTGGTTTTGATTAGGTGAGCACAAACATGGTGGGGCAACCATGTTGCTGAGCCAGTGGTGTTTGCAGTTCAGTCCCTCTTATCAATCCCTGTACAGTCCCTTCCTTGAGGACCAGATGGAGAAGGGACTCAGAGATTGTTCTGCAGAGCAGCTACTCCTGCAGACAGAAAACGTGACCACAGGCATACGAGACAGACTTTTCAAGCCACCATTTGCATGGTGTCCACACTGGGAGACATACACGAGGTTCATCGCCACACAAAATCCAGCCCCAGATTAAAATCTCTCTCCCAGGGAGAGCCTTTCCCACAATAGCCTGAAGCAAATTGCGTGTGGGCTGCTGAAATGACACTAATTTGCACCTGTCAATTCACTGTGCACTCCAGGCTCCCTGATCCCACTGAGGTAGGAGCCTGGCAGTGACAGCTTCACCCAGAGTTACGCACTGATGTCGTCTGTGCATTTGTTCACTGGAGTTTGATTTTCCAGCTCGAGCTACAGCTTCAGCACAGGGTGTTCAATGATTTACTGCAGAGAGACAGTGGCATAGCCAATAAAACCCAGCCACAGGATACTAAGACAACGACCTGGTGTTAGGAAACACTCCCTGCCGCTGCCTCACACTCCTATGTATCAACAGAACCAGATTTAGTTTGGTTTATACTTAACAAGACACTGTTTCACTGGAGAGCACTTACAGTGAGATTTATCTTCCTTGGAATACTGACACTGTTGTGTTTGTAATTCATTCCCCTCCCATTTCTAATCTCATTTCTATTGAATGCATTGTTTTTTTCCCCATTATTTATAAAGTGAGATCATTAAAATGAATATTGGAACTTGACAGGTTTGGGGCAGGAAGAAATTTCACTGCAGATGCATCCCAATTATAATACCCTGGCTTGCTGCAGAGCCTATCTCAGCTAAACGGCAGAAAAGAGCTATTTCTGATGCCATTTCTTCACGCTTCTATTTTGACGTTTTGGGGACAAAAGGAAATAAGAAATCCCAGCTCCTGGAGCCTACAGCACTTTGTGCAAGAGGGAACTCTGCTGACACAGCAGCGTTTACCTGAGTGAGTGCTTCATGAGGTGCTGGGCTGGACTCTTCCACTTAGACTGATACAAACAAGAGGGAGCATCCCAGCCAATGCATCCAACCTGCTGCTTCCAGCGCTGCTCCTGGGTCAGGAAGACCCTGACTCCTGCCAAGATTGTGAGGTTGGGATCTGCAGCTCCAATGACTCAGCTCAATCCAGAGAGTAATTGTGATTCACCTGAAGATAAACGCACACGGTCACTCCTCCGGTCCCTCTGCTGCCAGTTCAGGGTTTCTCTGTTGTGTATCCATGGCCCAAACCTTTCCTACACTCATAAATCCCCACAAAGCACATGGTAGGGTCTGGGGGGCATTTGTGGGTGCGAGACCCCAGTTTGCTGAGCATTGCTGTGAGCTGCTAGGGTCCCTGCTCTGCTCCCAACCCAGGACTGACAAAACTCCTCCTACTCCTTGAAAAGCAGCAACTTTTCATCTCCAATGGGCTGGATATCGGGAATGGGTGAAGAGGCTCCTGATGGAAAGAATCTGGGGGTCCTCAAGGATGCTCTATTAATGCAGGTTATTATCTGCCCTTGGTAATACAGCAATAGGTTCCAGATGTGAAGAAGAGAACTGGGGAGAAGGGTTTGGGGAGAACTTCACCTCTTCATTAAACTCCTATTTAAAAAGAAAAAAAGAAGAGCAAAATCTAATCTAACAAAGCTTAAATGTGGACTGAATCCACTGCAAACTACAGCCTTACTCTTGATTAATACTGGTCTAAATTAGACTAAAGACCTGCAAATCCCAGCTTTATCCTCTTTCTTGAAAGCCACAAACATTAAGGTCTCAGCATCTACAGCTCTGTATTCCATAAAGTATTTCCTGCCTAGAAAAACCTCACAGGACAACGATCAGGACCAAGATGGTGCAAATAATCAGTTTAATTGAAAGTAAAGGCACACAACTAAAAATCAAGAGATGAAAAAAGAAAGAGATGAAAGCGGGTTTCGCCTTTGCCAGTTTTAATACGAGCAATATTTGCAGCAGCTGCATTTCAACCCATCTTGCAGATAACTGTGAGAGGGGCATTCTGAAACCTAAACGGTTTAATTGCAGAGCCTACCCTTTAATTTAGGGTGCTGAGAATGATACGAAGAACTCATTAAACTGGGGCATTAACCATGGCAGCAAATAAAGTAGTTCCTTTGTTGCAGAAGCTCTCGCTGCCCCACAATCACTACAGTAAACTGTTCATGGGAACGGCGCAGGGTAGGATGGGTCGATAGAGACACGTTGAGATAGAGGGAAGCAAATGAGAAGTAATTGGTACAGTGCTCTCAGATTGTATGTCACTGCAGACAGTTATTTAATAACTCTCCAATTATGGCTGCCAGCTGGGGGATATTAAGACACTGCAAGAAGTCAGGCCAAAATCCCCAGGGCATGGCTGCTAACCCGGCCCCGCGCTTCCTCCCATGGGATGAGGAGGGGGCATGCCGGGGGCAGGCTGCATGTGCTCTGCTTTTCCCAAGGAGTTAGGGTGCTTTCCTGCCTGCAGCTTAAAGTTTGAGCTGGTATAAAGCCACTTTGGGGTCTCCTTCCCCTGGGATATGGGGTGAACCATCAGCAATGTTCCCTTCAGTGTAAATGAAGAGTGGTGTGATGGGCAGCTCATTGGGCAGCAGCACTGGTTTAAGCAAACAGCATCTCCCTGCTGCCCCTGTTCACACAGCTCTAGTTTATACTTATAAAGTCTGCACAGGGCACATCCACTATGGCAGGGAGATTGGAGCTCTCTAAACCATCTCACCTTGCTTCTCTCAGCAGCTGACTTGGTGCTTTGAGTGTTTTCCTTTGATTTCACTGTCCCCTCCTCTTACCTGGTGCAAGAGCTCTACATCACCTAATTCATTGGTTTATTGGGGGATGCTGAGCCCAGGAATTCATGTACAAACCATGGGGGACCTGCAGACCAGAGTCCATGGCTGGTGGCCAACATCAGAGTGGGTCAAAAGAAGGGGGTAGCTGCAACTGAAGCTCGGAGCAAGAGTCCAGTGGTCACCCTCACACGCCGAAGCAGCCGGATGGACATCAGCACACCTGAAGGTGCCAGACATTTCTGCAGCAAGCCTCACAACCATGGGCTGTCATTTAAGCTCTGGAGAGCAGTCCTGTGATTACAAATCCTTCCCATCTTCTTAAACACAACCTCAAATCCAACCATACAATAACCACGGTCTCCCTCAGAACTGCAGAAGGAAGCTTGACATTGTGAAGGGTTCAAATGTCCAGCTGGAAACCGAGATCCTGAAATACATCATTTGAGACCCACTGCTGTTGGGCATCACGCAGGCAGGTAACACCAGCCTGAAGGGGACAACTGGTGGGTCCCTGGATGCCAGCCCCAAGGTGGGTGTGAAGATAAGGGAACCTTGCCCTTATTCCCCAACCAAACAAAGCCCTTTTAGCGCCTCTTTCCCCAGGCTCAGGATTGGGTCCATAAACCATAGTTCAATACCAAATGAAAAACATTACTCACAGACTGTAATTCCTTTCTGCAAATACCGGAGGAGAATATTTCATTTGGCAAACAACCGACTCTTACAGTTTAGAGCTCTTAATGTGATTAGGGACAGGTTCTGCAACACATTTGTATCTCCAGGTGATTTTGCTATATCTTTTTGGACTGTGACCAGACATAAAAATACCCTTTCTCTCGATTTGGAGCCAACTAAAACTGAGGAGAATCAGATGTCGGTAAGTCCTTTCCAGTTTGATCTTTACCCAGGGGTATCACAACATGCTTCAGCTATGGGCTGCACTGAGCATCTTTGCCATCTCAGGCTCTTTTTTGCATTAAGCACATATCTCCTCTGACGAGTGATAATTCTTCCGTAGCACATAGTCTGTAAATGAGCACGAGCTACTCCTCTGAATTACTGTGATGCACTTACAAGGTGGGAGAGAGCACGAATACTTCCATTTGCTCTATGGATACATCCTCAATTCCTTTCAATCTTCCTACATTGCTTCAGATGGTGCCAATCTTGCTTAAAATGAGCTGGGACCAGGTGCCCCTCCATTTAGAAGAGCCCAACTTCAATCCCAAAAGCAGAAGACACCGAGTTTTGCAGGATCAGATCCATCCTGGGCAATGCTCTGGTCTCACACACTGTCTCTGCCAGCATTTCTGCCTTGGGTAGGGCTGCAAACAAGTTAAACGCAAAATCTACAGGGGAAGGAGGTGGCCGGACAGCCCCAAAGAGAAAAGCCGCATTGTTCTGTACGTGCAGCTGAGAAACAAAACCAAGCTTGACCTTTAAACTAGTGATAAGAAGAAAATCCCTACTTTCTTGTTTGTGAGACTTCACACGTCAGGCTGTCCACTGCCTTCCCCACACCTTGCTGGGGGCTTCTTGTGGAAGTAATGTCCGTTGCTCAACCAGAAACGGGATCAACCCCTTAACCTCGACCAGCATCATTAGAAGATTATACCATGGAGTATCTATGGCAAACTATAAAGCAAAAAATAATAATAATAATAAAGCAGGAAAAAAAGAAAAAAAAAGATGATGTTCTAACAGATTTATCACTTTCTAGGGGGGTGAAACTGAACTAAGGACAAAACCCACATCACTTTACCAAGCAGGTAGGTCAAAGGAGAGTCAGCAATGGGAAAACCAGACCAGGGCTGTGCACATTAAAGCATTGCTTCCACTAAATGGCCATCACAGGCAAGACCCAAAGCAAAGGAATACGCTTGAAGTGCTTAACGATGTCGTTGATCTTTCTGACCCCAGTAGCTCTGTTTTAGTAGCACCGAGGGAGAGCAAGCTGGTTCAGGACACCCGAAGTGCGCACTGCATTGGGTGGTAGTGGCAGCCTGGGTATCTGATAACCTGGGGCTCCTCACCTCCCTCAGGAATAAGCAGAAGAAGGTCTAACAGCAGGAACTGGAAGTCAGCAGCGTTCGAACAGGAGAGGAGCCATCTGGTTTTGAAGCAGCTGCTGGCACACGGCAGGAAGGAATGCGATGGATGCCTCAGCCCTTGCTGTCTTCAAAGCAAAGAGTGAATTTCTCTTCTGGAGGGATGTGATTTGGTGCTGCTCTGTGTTACCAAGGCTGGTGGGGAAGTGATCTGGGTGTTGGTGGTCAGAGAATGACCAAGATCTGTAAGTGTCCAGCTTGTGCTGGATGCTGTAATATTTCACTGAACAGGTCATATATGTGACCACACACACATGTGTGTAGTTGCATGTTCAAACCCAGGGAAGGGTTACAGGAACCCTGGCACCAGCAGCAGGCAGAGACAAACCCAGCAGCACTACTGAATAAACCAAAGATCTCAGGGCTTCGTCCTTGTGTGCTTTTCCACTTTGTTAAGTGCTATGGGACAAACATTAAGGCCAAAACAACACATCTGCCTTCACCACACTGTACAACCCAGGCACGAGGCCAGGCTGCAAAGTGGGGCTGTCCAGAGGTGTGGTTTGGTGCTGTGGCTGTGCCAAGGAGATGGCCACTGTGACCCCAAGAACCAGGCTGGCTCCCCCACCAGCATCACTTTGGAGAGCTGAAACTGCAGAAACCCCTTCTCTTCCTTGATTCTGGTCATTCAGGTCCCTGAACCATCTCACCCTGGGGCAGATGGGGTGATGGATACGTTAGCAGAGCCGCTGTGCCGCTGGATTGGATGGATCAGCAAACATCAACTATGGTGACTGCGATGCTGGGAACAAGCTGTCACTGTGGGGCTTTCCCATCCCTTGATCCTAATTCCTGCCATCTTCCTCCTGCCAGCATCCAGACTTGTCCAGCCACACAATGAGCTGAAACCCACCTGGTTTTGATGTGCAAGATTACCTCTGAGCTGTACCTGATGTTTCCCAGGATGGTTTTTGTGACCTGGGCACCAGGAGCTGTCGCACACAGAGGAATTTCTAGCACACAGGCACGGGATCAGTTTCAGATAAAATGCTTCCCCATTTCCCCCCCCCTTCCCACCCCCCATTCCCACCCCTTTAAAAAGAGAAAAACAAAAAAGGATCTGTGTTATCCTCCTGTACCATGTGCAGTCATCGGAGCCCTCAGCTGGGATGCAAGAAATGCAGGTCCAATTCCTCCCTCCAGCCCAGGAGGATTCTTTCAGCTCCTGTCAAAACTGAGTGCCACAGGCACAAGGTGGGGGCAAAAAGACAGATCACAATTCAGTAGGTCAGGAAGCAACACACAAAAAGGCAGATCCTGTGACTTTATAGTTATTCCCAGGAAGCAATAACTGGAAAAAGCTTGGAGCAGCTGCAGTGGCCAGATTCATCCTCATCACTGGGGTTGAATTCCCTCAGATCCCTTTGATTCACTTGGAGAGCCTTTGAGATACAGCACCTGGCTTGAACTACCTGTGTCCTGGGGGAGACTGGTTAAAAGTCTCATGGTTAAAAATAGCATTGGAGTGAATGTGGGCATAATCTTCAACAAGAACAGGAACATCTCACAAGGGAAATAAAAGCTCCTTTTCTGGTTCACGCTTTCAAGGCTTTCCCAAACCTTTGTGACAAATTCTTACCTGGTGTAAATCACAGCTCTTCATAAGACAAGAAATAAGCAACGATAATTTAGGGTACTGAGCCAGCTCTAATGAGAAAAGTCTCCTCTGTTCCATAAGAACAGCTATATAAGCCTCCCCAGTGATCTGCTTGGACACTTATTAACTGGACTGCAGTGGGCAAGAAGCTGGGTTATTCTTACTGCCAAGAATGAAAAAATCTCAGCTTTCTCAAACATTCACAAAACCAGATGCCTCAGTAAAAAAAAAACCTGAGTCTGTTTAAAAAAGCCCCTTATTCCTTAAACCAACATCTTGCATAGAGAACACACCAGATGCACCACATATCTGAGGCACCGCAGAAGGCCCCCACGCTCCCCTGCTTCACCCGCAGGCAGGACACCCAGCGCTGCAGGATGGACATGGTTCAGGTCGATGCCAATATGAAGCTTGGAGAGATGAGCTGAGTTTGGGCTGAATCCTATGGGTGCTCAGCACCCTCAGCTCGCTCAGGCGGTGGCTGTGGGGAGTGCTGGAGACCAGTGATGGGTACTGGGAGAGTCTTTCCCAGTGGGAGTGAGGAAAACCTGAAGGACCTGACTGCATTGAGATGCATGCACCAGCTGCCATGTTTTTAATCACCCTTGACGGCTTTTATTGCCCTGGCCATTGAAAGGTTTTTTGCTGAGAGCCCGTGGAGGGAGATAAAAATGACACAGTACCAGAGCGCTGTCTTGTCCGTGGCCCTCTGCTTTGACCCATCCCTCATGTCTTTTCAAAGGGATTTGCTTCCTAAGGGCAAAACCACACCAGACAAACGTTTTAGATGTGGAAAGAGAAAGGAACCGAATAGCCCTAAAGATGAAGGCAAATGTGTCCGTGTCAAAACTCCGGAACAGAGCCGACCAGCTCCCAGCGCAGTTCCTCAAAGTCATTAAATACGCTCTGGGTGTGTGTGTGGGGGGGGGGGAAGGCAGGGGCAGCTTCCCTTGCACTGAGCTGAGCCGTTCAAACCGCACTTAACAAAGGTTATCACCGAAGGAGGAGGTCAGGAGACCCGGGTAATCGCACAGCCAGCCTGCAGCCTCCCGCTACTGCCTTCACAGCTTCTCGGTGCCTTGCAATTAGAGGGAATTCCAACCATCACCACTGGACCTGCAAAGCCTGAACACCGAGCAAGAGCCCCCGCTCCGCACCGGCACAGGGTGCTTATGCTGGGAGCGTTTCTGCAGCGGCAGCCTTCCCCCTGCATGAGCCGGCTGACAGAGGGTGAGGCTGCGGCTTACACACAGCCTCCGAGGAGGGGTTTTATGAGCATGGAGCCTCTGAGAAGCTTCCAGGTGCACTTGCCCGTTGCTCCCTTGGCTCCACGCGCAGGGACGTGCATGCGGGTGTACGAGGGGGTGACAAGTAGCAGAGGGAGCTGCTAACCTGAGGTCTTCCTCTGAGTCATCCAGCAGAGCCTGAGGAAAACCTGCGGGAAGCCAAGAGGGAATCCCTGGATAACGCAAGTAACAGCACGGGCAGAGAGCTGCGAGGGCTTGCACCACCCACTCGCCCTCCCTGGGGTGTTGATGCTGCCTGAAACCTTCCTCCTGCCTTCCCCAACTCATTCTGGCTTGCAGGACCATTAATTAACAAGCTTCCCATCACTGCCATGGCATTTAGAGGGACACTGTCACGTAAAGTATGTTTTCAATCATGACTTTGGGAAGAATAAGGCTTTGTGTGCCTTGGGAGCCCAGGAGGAATGGAGGAGGAGTGGATGATGTTCCTTTAAACAGCAGCAGATGTCAAGACCTGGAGGAACCATTTTTCTTCCAAAGACGGAAGCAGTGACAAGAAGAAGACAGCTTCATTGAGGAAAACTTTTTTCTCCTCTCACGTTGGCTCTGTTGGACCAAAGAAAGACCAGGTTGGACGAAGCCTTGGGTGAGATGGTTTAGTGTGAAGTGCCCCTGCCCATGAGAGGGGGGTTGGAACTTGATGATCTTAAGGTCCTTTCCAACCCTAACTATTCTATGATTCTATGATACCACCTCCCATCACTGAGCAAACCTGAGCTAGCCATGACAGCACTGAGACATCCCCAACTGCACAACCACCAAGAGAACCAACTCCTAGAGCACCATGACCCTGAGCATCTTCATTCCAAGACTCCTTCAGGACACAGCCAAACCTGCCTTGTCCGGGTTCCCTTGGCATTAACGCAGAGCTTAGTTCAAACTAAAAGCTTCAGCAGAGAAAAGCCTTCACAGAAATGAAGTACTGTGATTCCCAGCACAATAAAGACACATTTTTAAGGGCACTTCAGTAGGAGATCAATGCTTAAAGATGGATCCTGGTTAGGAGCAAACGGACACTTATTTCCCAGTGCTGTGGGCCTGGTTCATGTTTGCTCTATGGTGCAAATCACGTTGCAGTGCCATCCCCTTTGCACAGCCAGAGCTGTGGGTTCCTTGGCTTAGCATAAGCGGGCTGTGGGTGTTTTCTTTAGGGCATCAGTGCTGGGTTTAGATCATCTGAAAACTGGCAAAGCAGCCCAGCGGAAGGGAAAAGGAACTCGATCACAGCCTGAGTTATTCACTGCTTGTCCCTGCCACAAGAGAAAAACACCACCTTCATCTCCTGTGACAGAAGCAGGGCAGAGAGCGTGCAAGCTCAAAGCAACCGGAGACAAAGCCTGTGCTGAAGCCAAAGCTTTGAGCTCATGTAAGTAACCCTGGGCTTGAATATCAGCATCCCAGGGCATCTGTCTGGTCCCAAGTGATTTCTCACTCCTTGCTAGCAGGAGCAGGGTACAGTTTGTGCTCTTCCCCCACCCATCACAGTAACACAATCAAAATGCTTTTTGTTTTGCTGGAGCTGAATTTTCAGTCCGTGGCTCCAAACTTACCCTTCTGGGACTGGATTCTGAACCCAATTCCATATTGGAAACCACTCATTTTCTTAGTGCCATTTTCAATGTGGTAGAACTCTGTTTTTAAAAGATTTGGGCACAGGAAAACTGCTCATTTCCATTATCTTTAATAAAGAGAAAAGCAATCCAACAAGAACAATGCAGCAGATCTCATCCCTAGTGCCTCTCAAGCCCAGATCTAGTTTCGACTCAAATACAACCCTAAAACTTGACCCTCTCTTCAGCCTCAACCCCCAAACCTTTCCATGGGCTCTGGGTGGAAAGTTACTGACCCTGTGTCTGAGCCAAGCCTCAAAAACACAAATAACTCTGCCTGGTGAAACTTGTGTGGGGAGAAATCAAGTACATGCACAGACACACACACACACATACACACGGAGAGCACACACACATATGCACACAGAGGCACACACACACACGTACACACATAAACACAGGCAGGCACACACACATACACAGAGCACTCACACATACATGCACACAGAGGCACACACATACACACACAGGCAGGCACGCACACACACATACACAGAGCACACACACATAGACACACATACACACACACACAGAGGCACACATGTACACACAGACACACACATACACCCATACACACAGACAACCACACACACATACACACACACACAGGCACACACACACACAGAAGCACACACATAGGCATACACACAGGCACACACACAAACACACAGGCAGGCACACACACACAGAGAGGCATACATACGTAGGCGCACACACACACACAGGCACACATGCACAGGCACACACCAGGCATACACACATACACTCATACAGGCACACACACACATAGGCACACACAGAGAGAGGCCCACACATAGGCATACACACATACACACACACACAGAGGCACACGCACACATGTACACACACACACACATAGGCACACATACACACAGGCACACACACAGAGAGGCACACACACCCCCAGGCACACACTCACACAGAGGCACACACTGCTGTATGTACCAGAAGGGATTAAATCCTCATGTTGCAAGCATTTAATTTAAAAGAGCTCAGACACTGCAGGAATGCAAACCCATCACCTCAGCCCGGTAACCTTTGGCTTAGGCGTGCACTTCCACAGCTAACAAATGGGAATGGTTCCTTTCCAGCACTGGGAGGACCGGTGCCACTCAGGAATGCCTGGCTTCAGCCCAGTTCGGAGAGGAAACCAGCAACCCTTTACTAACGGGGCCTCCATGGGCTCCTGGAGTCAGCCTCTCATCCCATGGGCTTCTTACAATTCCCACTTTCTTCATCATGCCCAGAGTGCCCCAGGTCCAAAGGTGCTGCTAAAGAGGAGCCAGGAAGGGTCTTTGCAAAATAATACTGTATATTTTCCCATTGCAAATCCAGATTACTATTACCATCCTGATGATTAAGAGGTAATGCATGATTTGCATCCATACGCTGAGCTCCAGGCCATTAAAAGGAGAACGATGCCCACTGCTGTCATCTCACTGGTGTGAAAGCCATTGGGAAGAACAAACCAGTGTCTCCAGAGAAGTCCATTCAAACCAGAGAGAAACGGTCTTTAGGAAATCTTCGGTACCTGCACGGGGGCAGGATCAAGTTCATTTCACACCAAGATTAAGTGTTTAATAGGACCCTGTGTATTAGCAGAATTCCTGGCACATCCGAGCCTCATTTAAAAGGTGGACGGGAAACTCTCTGCCTTTTGGTCTGGTCTCAAGTTAATCACGACAACCAAGGGACTGACCTACAGGAAACAATCCTCTAGGTACTGACGTTACCCACATAAAGCTAGCAGTTGCTGTAGTTTATTGGCTGTGTTTTTCCCCCCAGCAGGCTTAATTTATAGTAATTACTAGGAACTATGGATTAAATTAATAAAAAGGAAATTATTAAGGTTTCCTGACCCAGAGGCCAAAGGGAAGTAAAGAGAAGCAAACTGCTCTAGATGGGAACACTTCCCTGCTGCTTTCAGGGCCAGTGGAGAAGGTCTTTCAGTGCAGCAAGAGACAGGATAGGCTGTTGGGAAGCAGCTGTCTCACCTCGGATGCTGGGATGCTGAGGAGGACTGCCGCATCCACCAGCCTGGAGAGCCCTGAACCATCACAGCACAGCTGTTTCCTGGCAGAGGAGTGGGCTTCTGCCTTCTTCGTGTCGGAGCTGTGCACAGTGTATGCAACACAAACTCATACGCTTTATGTTAGCAAAGAACTAGAGATCTCTGTCGGATGGGAAGAGACTATAAACATAATACAATGCAGAAATCCAGCTTAATTCGAACTACACCAAAGCCCAGAGCCCTGTTCTAAATCCAGCTCCGCCAGCTGATCAGAAGTAATTCTCTCCTGCCTGGATTGGAGCACATTTATTACTGCTTATAATTCTTATATACATCTCGTACTTTAAATTAGCATCTTGAATGCCCTTGTGCTGTCGCAAATACTGTTGGTATTTGCCAGACTTGGCCTTGCAATCTCTGCTGGCCTGGGTATAAATATGAATCATGATTATCAAAGGCAGAGCAGGGTGCACTGATGGTGCGAAAAGAGGGGCTGGCTCCTGCTCTGCTTTCCCTGCAAGATCACTGCAGGAACAGACACCAAGTTTTGCTCCCAGCAATGCCCTTGAGCTCATCTCCTCCCTCCCCTGCCGAAGGCCTCTGCGTGTATGGATTTCTGCAACGAGCACTTTCAGCTTCCTTAGCAACATTATCTGTTCACCTCCAGCATAAAGTCCATCAATGGCACAACCTGAAATTCATCTCAGGCTCTGCAACCAGCTTTGGGCTCTGCAAAGAGCCTCATCCCACCAGCCCCATGCCCTACAAGAGGTTTCACACTTTTTAATACCACATCTATCTTAGATAGAAATAAAAAATGAAGTTTTTTGGTACGAGGCTCGAAAGAAGATCTGAAATCACCTCCCTTCTCACACAGATATAGTAAATGCAGCACACACATGAACTTGTTTTTAAATACACCCAAACTGCATCTAGAAAGAGCTGCTACAAGCTTGAATCCTAAGAAAGGCAGTGAGAAGCTCCTGGAAGCAGCTCTGGCAGGGCAGGCATGAAGAAGCGTGACCACCATGTACAGTGGGCAATTGTTATAGTGAAAAGAAGCCTGCCAGATCGTATGTCACTGGGGAGGGATATCAGCCTCTGATCTAGGTAAGGACAGGACGCGAGGGTACCTGGAGCCTTGTCAAACTCTGTGCTCTTATGTAGTAGGTTGAATAACAGAGCAATGTTTACATTTCCCCTATGCCCTCAGTAGTTGGAAGCTGGACACCTGAAAAGCATGAATGATTTCTAAAGCAGCGCCAATGCCAGCTCTTGATGGCCAAAGTCTCGACTCTTCCTCACCAGCATTCAGGGAAATAAACTATAAAACCCCAAAGAACCCCAAGTTATTGCTACTGCTGAGCCTCAACATCCAGTAAAGACAATAGAAATGATGGAAAACTCAGCTTGTACTGTGGGTACATCAGCCATGCAGCACAGTGAATATAGCAACTTAGAGTGCAACCATTAAGCTGAGAATCCAATGAATTCCAGCCAAGAAACAGGGTTTTATTCAAGTCTCTTTCATCTTAACACATTGAAACTTAGTATTGAAAGATCTCTAATTGTACAAACAAAACAATATGCATAGCTAATGGGAAAAAAACATCAAGTGAAGTATGTAGGAAACCAACATCCCACATGCATCAGAGAGAAATAAACATTACACTAAACGGTGTAAGAAATGCAGTAGGAATACTGGGTGAAGGTATTTAGAGCTTTAATCAAGGGGATGACAGATCATGATTGGATTTTCCCCTTGGTCCAGTGAAAGATGGGATGGTTTGTCTGATACATTTATCATCTCTCCTTACTGCTGCCCTCTACACAAAGCATGCCACCTTCTTCCATCCTCTTAAGGTCTCCGCTAGCTCTGGTCCTCACAGAACAGGCACTTAGGATGCACAAAGCTATGGCCCCCCACCTGAATGATGAGGTTTTCCCAAGCAGAACCCACTGAACTAAGGGAAGAAATGAGAATTTTTACCTTGAGGAACTGATTTCATGCTCACGTCTGCTGCAGCCACCAGAGATAACAGAGCCCTTGAACTCATCCCACAGCACCATCAAAGTGAGCTCTCCATGCGCTGCACCTTCAAGCTTATTTGATGGAATCCAACAAGACTCCTTCAGCTCTTTGCCCTGAATACCAATATGGTTGTGCTCAAGATGATGACAGATGCTGCTGTATGGATGCTCCAGGGGCTCCAAGAGTGACAATTTTCCATCACTGTCAAACCAGGGTGACCACTTTGTGGTGTAAAATTTTATTTTGCTATTTCCAGCCTGGATCCCAACACACTTCAAAAGCCAAATTAGGAGTTCCAAAATTCAGCTTCGTCAGGCTCTTCTGAATTCATGTGCTCTCCAGAACAGTGAGTCCTAATCCGGCTTGAATTGGGCCATTTCATCTTACCCCAGGCTCAAATGATTGTCAGTCCATCAAACGCTTCTTTGAAAGCTGATTTCTTGCAGATGACTATGATTGCTATAAAAGAGTATTTAAAAACATTTTAATATTTGAAAAGAACTTTCCTTTCCTCTTATATCAACCATATGTTTGAGGAAGGGCCTGGGGTTTACCACTGCTTGGTGAGAAAAAGAGCAAAAAAGAGAAAGGATAATGGGGTGATAATGACTGGAAAGGTATGGATTGAATTTGGGACCTATTTAAATACAAGAAGACAATTTGCAGCTCGGTGGCATATGCAAACACAGGGAAATGGCTGTGGCTGTGAGTGTGCATTTGAGCATAGAGAAATGCTTTGTGGCAAACTATTTGTCTTTTAGCACAGACAAACTGTGACCAAGTTGGCAGCTGCTGAAGCTGTGGTACCCACCCCAGCCCAAGCAGATGGGCTGTGTCTGGTTGGGAAATGCTCAGGAGACTCCTTGTTTTCACAATAGGATGGTAATGGTTTGCAACCACCGTGCTGACCCCCATCACACTGCAGACCACGGCCAGGAACAAAACTCCTCCTTCATCTTGTGCCTCCAACTCCAACCCCTTCCTTCTGTTTGACCTGTTCGTAGGTCATGTCTTAACAGTAATTAACAAAAGAGCCAATGTGAATCTACACTTCAACCAGGAGCTTCACTACGATGCAATGATTCCAACTGTTGGCCTAGGTGATGCAGTTGTAGGTCTCTTCCAACTGAGAATATTCCATTGCATCCTATCCTACCCCATCCTACTCTAACGAAAGAGACCACAGAGGAACCGTTCTGGTCCCACTTGACTCAGGTTAGCGCTACCTCATTGTCCTTGGAAGGCGCAGGGTTTTCTGCTGGTTTTACAGTGCTGTATTTAAGGAATTTGGTGACTTTGACTTTTTTCTGAGCAAAGTCAGGCTGAATCCTGCCATTAAAACTATACAATGTTTTATGAAATAGAATTGCTTGAAAGTGAACTGTGACTTGAAGGCTACTGCTTTGTGATCACTTGCAAGAAGCTTCACTTTAAAGGGGATTCACTTTGAGTAAGGTCTCATTAAGGACCGGATGTGTAAATCTCTGTGAAAACTGAAGCCCATGAAGATACACAAAAGAATTGGTGTCTGGAGAGCACATAAAACTGTGGAAGACATGCGCAGAACCGCTGCACAATATCCTGATGCCTCTCATGATCATTCCTAGATTCACTTGTTCTTCTTCTCCTTGGTGTATCCCGTGCTTCTAAAAACCAAGATGCACAGCAGGAAACAGGCCAAGCACGAGAGAACAGAGAGGCTTATAAAAACATTCTTCCCTATTCAGCAACAGGGCTGATTTTCATTGTATAAAAGATGAAGTCTATTGAACAAAATGCTTACCTATACATCTCCGTTTCTGATAGAAACCCTAGATTGCCTTTGTCACTTTAGCACATGAGCACGAGGCCAAATGAAACACATGTTTACAACTATAATGAGGATTAGCTTTGCACTAAAAAGTTGAAGTACAGTCAAAATTAGATGGTGACATGGGTATTTGCCAACAGCGTTAAATGAGAAATAACAGAGTATGAGGTTTCTGGAATGAATAGAAAATGTATTGTTTAGAGACCTTTTTGGCCAAGTATCAACATATGCCAATACTTAAGACTTCTTGTTCTTATTTACTTACCCCAACAATAAAACAATTGTTGTTTTGTGCCAACAGCCTGACAGACTGGTGCTGTACCTTCAGAAATACAGATTGGATATTATTTCTCTCATATCAGCTTCAACCTATTTTTCCCAAAAAACAGAGAAGCAAAGTAATTGAGTCCAGAGGAGAGGAAATAAGTGAAGGAGGTAATCGATTTTAATAACATATAGCATCAACACACATTAAGGAAATATATAAAACAGAGGGGGAGAAAAAGTGCTTTCCAATCTCAGAAGACCAGGCAGCGTTTGTAGCTTCATCCAGCCCCAGGCAGTGGTTTATCAGTGAAGCCTCAACCACAGCAATGATTGATCTTCCCCCAGTGCCCATCAGCACGAGCCTGGAGCGGTGAGGTAACCACCACCATTCCCATTACAAAACCGAGCAAACTGATGGATTGAAAACCTAGGAAACACTGTCAAAACCATACCTGCAGTCGAAATCTTCAGGCTCTTCCCTGGTCTAACAGCTTCTCTCCATGGTATCACCTGCTGCCAGGCCACCGTCGTGTTCAGAATGAGCTCACTGCAGTATTTCACACCTACGAGCGTGCCTCTGTCCTCGTGCCATAACACTACAGCTGGAATAGATAGAGACCCAAGCCAGAGCTCACCCGATTTTAAAAGAGATATTGCTAGTAAAGACATCAGGAAAGCCTTCAAATTTTGGAGTGATTTTCCCCAACCCTCTTTGTCTATAATGGACCAAACTCTCCAGTTGGGTTATGTTGTATTCAATTTAGTGCTCTGAAAAACTGCTTGTGTTACTGGAGGAAAACCCACACGACATATTTCTCCAGCTTACAGAGATGGAGTGAAGCTTAACGCATCCGTGTTTTCAATCGAACCACCAGCAATGGGTCCTATGGGAATGCATGTAGAAAAAGCATCATTAATTATTAGTTAACCTACAATTAAGATCAGTTTGCAGACCCTCTGGTGGAACATTTCTGGCAGAAAACAATTCATCAGTGACCAAAGTGCATAATGAAAATGTCAATAAGGACAACGGTCCAAGGGAAAACAGGCAGGGTCCCAGCAGAGTCCTGCCTCATGTCCCATCAGAGCATCTCCTGGACAGTCTTATGCGGAGAACAGGAAGCAAAGAGCCTATGAGCCCCACCTCCAAAGTTCCTAACTTATAATGAAGCACCTGACCCTGTTCTGAATAGGAATACAAACTATGGGCCTCATACAACAAGCGCTTAGGACCTTCCCTCGCCATGGAGAATAACGTCAGCACTACCTGCTCTGCAAATGAAATCATCACACACCACCTGTAAGTCCTGGATCTTTGCTGTCAACCCTTCTGTTGGTCTTAGGAATTGAGGAAACCCTATTGGATGTCATGAGGATCAACTCTGAGACTTGCAACACCTGGATCCTGAAGGCAGGGAGGATATATGAGGTCCTGAATCCGTATCTCGGAGCCTTGCCAGTTATCTCATCTGTATTTAGATTGTGGTCTCACAGCCCGGCTCCCCATGCTCTGAAAGGGGATGATCTCACACCAGCAGCCCCCTGCCCGCCCCTCAGAAGACCCAGCAAGGCAGGAAATAGGGGTTTGTCTCTATGAGATCACTCACAGCAACAGAAAAGATGAAAAGTTCGTGTTCTGTCACAAATCCACCCCAAGACACTTCCAGCAAAATCTGCAAGACACACAGGCAATCACCAACCAAATACTTGAGATTAAAGGGAGATTTATCTCTATGAATATGTATCCCCAAAGAAAAATCTACAGCCTGGGTAAGTCTGTAAAGAGAGATGTTGTGTCTGGGTATCATCATCATGGCAGTACATGGGTAGCTGCCTACAAGAGCTATGCCTTTTGGGCTGCGTAGTCTAAAAGCTCACCCCAGGAGCGAGTCCCTTACCCCAAAAGCCTGCATCAATAAGAAGAAAGAAAGCATTTTCAGCATTTTATAGACACTGGGAGTGGGATATGATCAACGTCATTTACCCAGGATCTCCCCAGTTGAATCCAGTTGTCACAAGGGCACTCTCACTGCTGCTTACCTTCCATGGCCATGGAGTCATGACCATGACTCAGAGAGGAGCCCCTGCACAGCCTTCCACTGACTGACGCCCTTGCACAGTTGTGCTCTCATCCCTTTAGCACCACACTTGGTGTGCACACCTTTCACTGAGCAAAACCTCAGTTGGTGACTTGCTAAGAGGGTGATGTAACTTTAGAGACCCTGGTACCTGGATACAAACCCTTAAAGTCTATATAACACAATGCCTGCAATACCCAGACATGAATATAATGTGTCTATGGGGGTTTTATACCTTCTCCCTCACATGAGCTATCCTGCCATCCCTAGAACAGAAATCAAGGTATTGATCGCGTACCACCTGCACTCTGGTTACTATCTGCAAATGGTTTTGCTCTGGGAACATGAAGCAACATATGTTAGCATTAACTTTTCTGCCTTTTTTATATAGCTATAAACAGATCCATTGACTCCCCTTCCCCTCACCCCACTTTTTAATTTTGCCAAACTAAATGCTTTCCTGGACAGTCAGAGTTCATTACTGAGACAGAGCCCAGCTCCTTCCTCCTGCCCACAAGAATCATGGAATCTTTTAGGTTGGAAAAGACCTTTCAGATCATCAAGCCCAACCATTAACCCAGCACTGCCAAGTCCACCACTAACCCCTGTCCCTAAGTGCCACGTCTACACGCCTTTTAAATCCCTGCAGTGATGGTGACTCCAGCACTGCTCTGGGCAGCCTGTGCCAACGCTTGACACCCCTTTCATTGGAGATATTTTTCCTCATGTCCCATTTAACCTCCCCTGGCACAACTTGAGGCCGTTTTCTCTTGTCCTATCACGTGTTACTGGAAGAGACCAGCCCCCCCCACCCACTACAACACCCTTTTAGGTAGCTGCAGAGAGCAATAAGGTCCCCCCTGAGCCTTCTCTTCGGACTAAACACCCCCAGTCCCCTCAGCCACTGCTCACAAGACTTGTGCTCCAGACCCTTCATCACCTTCACTGCCCTTCTCTGGACCCGCTCCAGCACCTCAGCATCTTTGAGTAAGGGGGGTTTGGTTGTGGGTTGGTTTTGGGGGTGGGAGACTGGAGGTTCTTACTTCTTTTCCTCAAACCCTTCATAACAGTGGTGGATGCTCAGCTCCAGCCATGGCAGGAAGGCAGAACGCTGCTCACACCAACACCCCTCCTGTGTAGGAACCAGCCCCAGGAGACTTCACCCTGCACAAAGCTATGTGTCCTCCAAGAACTGCTCTCCTCCCTTCGCTTGGCTTTCACCTCAGCAGCCTCCAGCAGCCCTCAACTCATCTCCTTCCATTCCCATTGGGTCAGAGCACAAGCTTCCCAAAAAAGATGCAGCCGTCTGGAAAACCCGGTGTTCCTGCAGCTGGGTCTCCAGGAGGGGTTTTCACACACCCTCTGCTTCTACAACAGAGGACATGCGACCGGGGGAGGTGGTTACGCAGCATCCTTCCTACTCCATTAACTCAGTGAACCCGGGGGGAAGCTCCCCATCTGCACAGCCGTGAGTCACTCGGGACTCAGGAGTTTACTGTATCTATTAGTCAACAGAAACAAACAACACAAACCCCTGGACATTAAAAGCTTTTAAAACTATTTTCTTTTCCTCATTCCTCCCCCCCACCCCCCCCAAACCAAAAAAGAGTTTGGCTGCAGATCTCTGATTATAATTTTGTGGAGATTTAAAAAAACACTTAATTGTGGTTTCTATAAACACGAAGATAAATGACCACGTGTAACTCTTGGTTCTCAGCAGTTACTAATGCCCCTCAGGAGGCTGCTTCCATTTCACTCAGGCACAAAAAAGTAAGTTGTAAAGGATTTTTTGTCCCTTTTGCTGACTATGGAGGGGAGTGGGGTTTGAAAAGATGTCTTGTATTCGCCACCAAATGCTTTCCTGCTGATGGCTTTTGACAGCGTCATTAAGTAAACTAAAGGAGAAGATTGATTTCCAAGATGAGGCATTGTAAAGGTATGAGAAATAAAAGCTTTTATTCCAGACAATGAAAAGGCAGTAAATGCAATGAAGACACTAAGACAGACACTGCACCACCCACCACTTTCCCTCTAAAGCTTCCAAGCTGACTGGGCAGACAGAGCTCTAATAAGGGAAACTTTACAAGTCTGGGGGCTTGGATGAGCAGCACAATGTGTGTGAGCATCCCTGAGGCTTATCCGGACTGTACGAGCTTCTTGGATCTAACTCTGGGGTTGCGAGATTTACAAGGACATGCTGAGGTACCACAGAGTCACAGCTTCTTGCTGGGTTAAGAAAATGCCCTAAGAGCAT
Organism: Pezoporus wallicus; assembly: GCF_028554395.1. NCBI lineage: Eukaryota > Metazoa > Chordata > Aves > Psittaciformes > Psittacidae > Pezoporus > Pezoporus wallicus. The sequence continues at coordinate 1,157,213 of NW_026642624.1, forward strand.
CGCCTGTTCCAGCATTGCCCTGTTATGGCTGTGGAGCACCAGGTAGGGATGAGTGAGAAAGTGGAAAGCAACAGAACATCCCTGAGCAACCCTTCCCTGAACCAAAGCAGCAGTGAGGGCTGTTCCAGCTGCAGTCACACCTTACAGAGCCTTACATTGACCTCTCAATGCTAAAGAAAAGAAGTCCATAAAGAGGGTGAATTAGGAACTGAGGATGTTCTATCCCTGAGTTGAGCTAACCCTCATGGCGGGCATGGAGGATGCTTGCCCATGGATACCCATTCTTTGAGCACTAATGCTGTTGCTTCCTCCTCTGTGAAGGAGGCCAAGGAAAAGTATATATATGTGTGTGTGTATATATATATACATATTTAAGCATGCATTTTGCATTTGAGTCTTATGCAAAGGCTACAGCTTAGCTTTCCTGGCCCAAAGAAACCACAAGCCTTGCTGGGACAGAAGAATGTACATGGAGAGGGAAAGCTCAGTGATGGAGCTGACAGTAAAGATCCCTGGTGCCTGATGACAAGCAGAGCTGCAGCCCCGAGCTACCCTGCCTCTTCCACCAGCCCATGGTGTGCCGAGTGCTCTCCATACAGACACAAGGAGATGTGGTTCCCACCCAAAACAGCTTCCAGGCTCCAGCTGGGCAGAACACAAGGAAAGCTCAAACCACATCTACAGCTATATTAACCATGCATTCATAGACACATACTAACAGTAGAGCCCCAAAACTGCTCCCAGGTTACTCATCTCGCATGTCAAAAGCCAGTCCTCATGGTTTCCATAGGCACAGGGGAGAGGTGGGTGTCCTTCTCAGTTTCATAACAGTGCTGCATGGTGATGTGTAATAAATAAAGATGAAATGGAAACAATCCAACCCATTCCTCTTTGAGCAGAGTTCAAGGAAAACACTGCAGCTCGAGACTATAAGCAGACCCAGTAAATGTGTTCCCCCTGCCCCATTCCCCTTTTGTTATTAGGGTGTGACCAAGACTTTGCAGCATCAGCTTTAGGTCTTCATTAGAGATGCTTGCTGTGAGCTTGAAGGATAGTTTGAAATCACGTTAGCAATACCATAGGAAGTTGCAGCATGCACGCAGACACGACACAAACCTGTGAATTGGGCTGCCTGAAACACACAGCCGTGGTCCCAGGGTTTTCCCTTTCTCTTAAGCCTCAGATTCCTCTGGTGGTGTATTATCTCCTGTGGATATCATACCGAGTAAAGGCAGAGGAGCTCTAATAGACTGCATCCAGCTGTCCTTCAATACTTATATTCAAAGGACTGCTTGACTTTGAGTCAAAAATGGAGAAAGTGGGGCTGTATTACAAGGAAAAGCTTCTTGCTCGGGCCACTGCTTGTTGTGTGAGCATGCTTTCTGCCCAGCACTCGCTTCAGACGACTGAACTTGACCTATCCACCCACCAGAAATTAAATTCTTTGATCTCATCTGTAACAACTCGGAGCCCCAATCACAATAGATCAAACCACGGCAGGGACAATGCACTTATTCTTTACCAACTAAGTTTTAATTAGTAAACAGCACAGGGGAAGAATCCACCTTTGCAGAACAAAAAGGGAAAGAAAAAATGTTTAGTACTTGAAAGAAATCGCTGATAAAGAGCAGAGGCATCTTTCAGGGCTCTACATCCTTGTTCTGTTCATCTGAAAAACCACATCATCCCCGAACCATTTAAACCAGGATGAATTTCACATTGTAAGATACCGCCCTGGAAACAAACATCAAAAGGAGCTGGGGAGGAGGAAGCAGATCAGGTGGGAGAGAGACAGCTTGATGCCTTTTATCAGCATCTCGATGGTTGTCTGCCTGCACCCTGGTTTGGGCTGCGCTGGTCCCTGTGGTTCATCCTGTAGGCCTGGCTGTGGCTGAATCAGGCTCTCACACCTCACAGGGGTGTTTAATGTTTGCAAGGCAGCTGGGAAAAGCCGCATGGCTCCCATCATCCTGTCTGGTTTCTGTTTGTGCAGGGTGGATTTATTATCACAGAGATCTTTTGGGTTCCCCTTTATACTAAATAGCTTCAGTCTGCTCATCATTTCCAGGTGACCTTAGAGAGAGGCTTCTTCCTGGCAGACATTAATGCTGAAGGTTTGCTATCAGCACTGGCAATCATCAGGCAGGGATTTTCTGCATCTCGGGTCACTTTATGCCAACATAGGAGCAAATTCTACTCCTATTTACATAGGAGTAAAGCTGCTTTTGATGGAGCATCCACATCTCCCTCCCTCCCTGCTCCCTTGTGTTGCGCAACAGGGTGCAGGGACAGCCCGCTGGTCCCCTGGTGGGATGCTAACATGCATCCCTTGCCTCTCGCTAGCCCTCTGCTTTCACAAACCTGGCAGGTATTTTGCAGACCACAATGGGCAGAAAGTATCACTGCAGAAAAAGCACATGGACTGAGGTACCTCAGCCTCGCTTCCTTAGCTCATTAAAACCTGCCTGACACAGGAAGAAGACAAACCAAAACCAACCCAACCCATCTATGTGGTGTTACCACATCCCAAGCAAACAAATCCAGGCCGGGAGCAGGACACAAGCCCAAGGACAAGGATACTTCACCGAACCTCTCTGAGCATTGAACTCCTTGAGTTCAACCTCTGCAATCACCCTTTGCGCCAGCAACGCCCTCACTGGGGCTTAGAAAATACCACTCACTCCATGTATTCTAAGGCAGTTTGATGTTAAACCAAATCCCTGCTGGGCTTTGCCCTCATTTTTATCCGTCAGCTGTTGATTTCCAGTGCAGAAGACTTGAAGTGCGATACCCTGTAGGTCCTCCCTCTGCTATGTGTGAAGTGGGATGGCACCCAACACTCAGGCAAGCTCCAGGTACAGTTCCCAAACCAGAAACATTTGGATTTCCTTTCCGTGTTTTAAACATCCACTCTTGGGAAGATATTTCATTTTTACGAGACAGATCACACGCACACCAATGACAGATTCCATTAAGAGGACAAAGATGACTGAGAACACAAGCGTGGCTCTTTCTTTAGATGAGTTCTCAGTTGTTCCCTTAGAAGTCACAAAGCAAACAAACATGGTAAAGTTTCCCCATTGAAGTCTGTGAGCACTGACCCAGGATGAAACCCTGCCCACACTGCATCAAATAGTTGGCAAACAAGTCAAAGCGTGTGGCACACATACATACACGTAAGCCTCAGGATACAGAAGCAGCACCAACCCCGTGCCAAATAGTGCAGCTACAAGACCCAGGAACACCACAAAACTAAAACCAGCAAAACCCACCCAGAGCACGGGCAGGACCCAGCCTTTGCTTGGATCACAACTGGAAGGATCAAAGGGGGAAATCCACCTCTTCATGGATTTCCAAACCACAACTTGCATCCATTAGGTACTGATAGAGTCATAGCTGCCGGGCAGCTTTGAGAGCCAGAGGCAGACATCTGGAAGGACAGGGAGTTGTTTCTCCTTCTGTCACCACTGTGGATGGTGCTGAGGCCGCGCAGCAGAAGTCATTTTGTTCTTCAGTGGGATAACAGTTATTGCCACCTACCACTACTCGCTGTCTTGTCAAAAGCCTTGCATATTGTGTGTGGTCCAGAGTTGGGTCATGCAACCAGCCAAAGCCCTCTAACTCCATTTCCAGTTCACATCACTCTAATAGGCCCTCAGCTGGCCCGAGAAATTCCCAAACATCCCTTTCTACAAACAAGGAATTGGGTTTCTTTTGTCTTGCGATCAGGGGATACAAATTTCCCCCTTAACCACAGCTTAATTTATTCCTTTTGGTTGTTCCTGCCTCCACCTAGTGCAGCTGTCTAGACTGGGGTGGTGGTGGTGGGGTTTTTTCCCCTCTTTCTTTTGAGTTTGGGATTTTTGGAAGCTGCCTTTGCTTCTTTCCGAAACAAGTTTATTTTTAGTGTCACTTTTTCCATTGGCAAGATATTATGGAAGAGAGAGCCCTCAGAGGAACTGCTTTCAGCATGAAAATGAGAAAAGGCTGCCTGGTTGGAGGGCAGGCACAAGAGGAGGCAGCCGAGGTAACGCTGAGATGGTCCCACGCAAGTCAATGAAGGTTGGTTGCTGGCAGCACATGCTGCCATTGGGAAGAGCACAAGTCCTTTGCAAACCCAAACTTGCTTAACCAAGGAGGGTTATGGCATCTTCTGACACACTCTTTAACTAACCTCCTCCTTGGATGGAGCTCCATGTGGGAGGATGCTGACAGGTCTTGCATCTGCCCAAGCCATGGCACCCTGAACTCTTCTTCTGTTGCCTTTCAACAAGTAAATACTTGCCAACGGGTCACCTGAGAGCTTTAAATCACAGGTAACCTTCTCACATGAGCCTTCACCAGCACTAAACAGTTCTCAGGTGCTTCTCATGGAAGGGGGTCACAGGCACAGCTTAATTTTCCCTGCTTCGCTGTTCACCACCCTACAGCATCCTGGCGGCCGCCTTATCATGACCCTGCTTTCTCCTGCTCCTTCAAATCAGCATTTGCCCCCCTCTTCCTCCTAAACATGGAGCCCCACTGATCTTCCCATGATTTTCCTGGTGTGTGTTCTCAGAAAGCTTCAGCTGAGAAAGGGACAGCAGAGTTCAGCCCCGAGTCCCCTTCTCAACTGCATAGTTCCATCCCACTGCAATAGTCATTTGCTTCATTACCACTGGTTTGCTACCTTGCAAAGAGTAAGGGAATGAAAACCCAATGTTACTTTTGTAACAGAAGAAGAGGACTTGAAATAATTGGATAAAAATAAGCCTGGGCTCTTATTTCTTCAGCACCAATTCTCAACATTCCCAGCCCTCAGAGCAAAGGTTTCCCAGCTCCCTGCATCAGCACAGCTTTGGAACGTGATACAGCCCAAATACAGCAACACCAAGAGGGAAGAAGGGAAGAAAGTGATATATTTTAAAGCAAATCCTGCAGGGTTTTAGATTGGGAGTGGAGAGGTGGGGGAAGGCATTAAAACACACACACAAAACCCGAGAATTAAGCAAGCGAGACCATTCCAGTTGAGCTGTTTCAGCCATTGTCTTAAAACAACTTTAAACCCAATTGCTTCTTTTTAATGAGGTATTTTCTTCCTCTTAGCCACCCAAATCTAATCCACGATGTGAGTCCAACTCAGAGAACTTAAAATCAGAACATTGGGGCCTTTCTTAATCCTCTTAACTTGCCAAAGGTTTTCTGATCACACACCTCTTCCTTCCTACTTAAGACTGGGTTTTTTCCACCACCCTTTGTCTTCTGTTTACAGCTGTGAAAAATTAGGATCCAAGCAGTAAAATCGCTACATAACAAATGAGCATTTAGAGATGGCTTGCATGTTTCATTGAAGGAAACCAGGCATATTTTCTTAATTATTTCCTCAAATCATATGTATCTAACAGTTCCCTGGCTCAGATACTCGGCATTTCTTGAAGAACATTCTTTAATCCACATTCTTTGGTCCTACTGAATAATTGCCTTCAAAAGATAAATCCTGTCTCATGCTATGGTCACTCTGCACCTCTCACATGATGTGGAAGGTCAATAAAGCTATTGTGGTGGGACAGGATCTCATGTGAAATGCAGGAATCCTCATCCTGCAGCTCTTACAGGTCATCCCAGGGTGAATATCGGGGCTAACGGGACTTCTCATATGAAGAAGCTGGAAAAGCTTTGATCCAGCACTGATTGATTTCAGGACTTACAGACAGAGGCACACAAATACATCTGACATTTATCATCCCCCTAAACTTGGATCTTGATCAGATCATGGCTAGACTAGCACAGAAGACTGATGCTATTGGCTATCTAAAGGAAGACAAGGGAGCCAAACTGGAGTGAAAACTGTCCATCAGGTTCTGAGAGGAACCTGCTGTCCTTCGTGAAGTTTAATGACCAGAGAGGGCAGCAGGTAACCTCAGTTGATTTCCCAAGCCCAGCCACTTGCAGCCAGTGGCTGAGCACTGGCTCCCGGGGTCATTCCTTACTGTAGGACTGCACTGGAGAAACCAAGCATACATTATAAATGTTTCCTATCACATCAGCAATACATGCTGATAGCATTAGCTGCTTTGAAGATAAACTGTGTGAGAGAGAACAGGAAGGGTGCTAAGCAATGCAGGAGCCATGAGTAAGCGACTGTCCAAAGGACAAACCCCATCACATCCTGGTCCAAGTTATGTTTAAAAGCAATGAGATCCCTCCTGCCCCTCTCTGCATCAGCCTTCTCAGATATGGGTTTTACTGAGTGGGCCACTGAGTTGAGATGAACTAGAAGCCAAGCAAAGGGCCTGAACCAGAACACAACCTGGCACCTATCCCAAGTTCCTTTGGAGTTTGGTTAACATTCCCCACCCATCATTTCTCATGTGCATGTGCCACATCACTTCCTGGTTCTGATTTGCCTGCTATTTGCCCCACGGGTAGGGTGTTACCCATCAAAACTCAAAACCCAACCAAGCAACCCCTCCTCCCCCTCCTCATAAACCCCACACCCATCTCTGAGGGATCCAAGCATCCCTAGCAGGAAGGAGTCCAGGAATTCTTTATGCACATAAGAATGTCCCCTTGCCACATCGTAATCGTGTTTGCTACCAGTGCCACACACTGATGGTCTAGGTCAAACTCCAGATGTTAATAATCCTCAGTAACAACTGCTCAGAGAAAATGCAGATAATTGGTCTCATACCTACTATTAGAAGAAAAAAAAAAACCCAACAAAATACGTGTCAAACGAAAATGTGCAATAAAAAAATTGCATCTTGGTTGCTTTTAACATTCTTTTCTACCAGCTAATTTTAGCTCTACAGCTGGAGTTTAAAGGCAGATGCACATCTGGCGTAATCTACCAACTTCCATGGGTCTTGCCCATAGCATGTCCTTCCTCCTTTGCTGAAAGGAGCCATCTCAGATGGCTTGGGGTATGAAAACACACAGGGTTAATTAATGGGGGACTCAAGATGTTTCCTTCAGCTTTGGACAACCTTGGATGACCATGGGCTCACTGCAGTCAGGTGCTGACTGTAAAACAGCTTCCTTCTGTCTCCCCAGCATTCAGAAGGTGCTTGGGTTGCTCTGTTACGAAACCATTACTGTTTGGGTCATTGTCACGATTAGTTTCTCCTCTTTTGCTGCTACTCCAAGTTACATAAACATGCCATCCTCAAAAGAATCCATGAGCAAAAGGCAGAAGTTCTCTCGGATGCCAGCCCTGCTATCTGTAGGTGCATTTCTTCTATTGTCAAATCACCATCATCACCATATATGCCCTTCCAAAAGAGTTTCCAGGCAGATGTTTATATTTTGCCATTGAATTGGCTGAGGTTCTGAGAGGATCAGATATGGTCAGATTCTGCTGCTAGCACAGATAATGCAAATCCCCAAGAGATAAGCATGGTCAATTATGTGCAATAAGCCACAGGAACTGCATGCCAAGCGAAGAGTTTCGCATTAAATCAGGAATCAGAGTTGTAAGGGCTACACTCTCCGTTAACCCTAGCAACCAGCAGCATTATTGATCACTTTTATTTCCCAGGGTATTTCAGTCTGTGCTTACTTCCAGTCACGAGTGGTTCAAGTTATTACTTTGTAGGAGTGTGTTGATTATCAAACTTGCTACTTCATTGCACATACTATATTAACAGTGGCCCGCTAGCTGTGCCAGCAATGGTATGGGCTGCAGAGCACAAGTTAATGACTTTGGATGCATGTTCCTAATGTGGGAATCCCAGCCTGGTTTGGTTTGGAAGGGACCTTAAAGCTCATCCAGTTCCAACCCCTGCCATGGGCAGGGACACCTTCCACTAGAGCAGCTTGCTCCAAGCCCCTGTGTCCAGCCTGGCCTTGAACACTGCCAGGGATGGGGCAGCCACAGCTTCTCTGGGCACCCTGTGCCAGCGCCTCAGCACCCTCACAGGGAAGAGCTTCTGCCTAAGAGCTCATCTCAATCTCCCATCTTCCAGTTTTTATCATCGCATTGAAATACCTGAAACACAGCATCCACTTCACTACTGGTCTTGGTTTCCATAGTGAACAGAACAACTCTGCCCAGGGACCGTCTTCTGTGCAGTGGGAGCTCCATCAGGCACCTGAAGGCAAAGCGAGAAGTTCACAGCATCACCAGCTTTGGTGACCATTCACAGTGTAAAATCCACCCAAGGATCCAGAATTGCCATTGGCCTTTTTGGACATGTTTTTAAAGCTCTTCAGGACAGGCACCTGAGCTCTGGAGAAGTGCTGCTGCAAGTTTTTTACCTGCCTCCCTCCATGGGAGGGAGGTTAAGACTGAATCTGTGAAGCCTCATATAGACCCTGATGTCTTGGCAACACATCATCTAGACTTACCTCTACCTGCCACCACCTCATTCAGCAAGGTGGCATCCCTATCTGCTCCCTCCAAAAGCTATGCATCACATGGATATATATAATGAACACCCATCAGGCCATACCATGGTCAACGTTGCCCTCCTCATCACTTTGGTTTTCGCTTGATTTCCCCTACAGCAAAAAAAAACCATTCATAGATGCTCACCTTGTGCTCAATCCATCCTGCTGAGCTTTCTCATTACACGTTGGGTTTTAACAGCCAAAGCTGTGAGTGGCACTCACTCATGATGCTATTTACAGGGAGGAAATTCATAAAACATGTTAAAACTTTACAAGGAGAGCAAGTCTTTCCAAAAAACTCAGGAGTGCAAACGAAGCTTTGCCAGGATTTGGTTGCTTCATACAAGAAGCTTCATCTCTGCAGGGCTTTGTACCAGTGAGAAAGGAACAACTTGAAGATGAGGAGTGGTACTTGTCCCTAGGGCGCATACTTCGGCAACTGGGACTTCCTCCAAGCTTTACTTTTGATGTAGTGTCCATACACAGCCTGCTTAGGTGAAACAGGCTTACCCTGCAGAGGACAGTCAGATGCTAGAGCATGACATAGCTTCATTTATAAGGAGAAAGGAGGCAGCTGGAGAAGAGAGCGAGGAGAGGGGATGTGTGAAACCCTGAATGAGGCAGTTGTTACCCCAGCATTCTTGGAGCAATTGCCGTGGTCTGTATAATGTGGGTAGTTTGGAGCAGTTGTGCAGTAAATATTTTTCCCCAAGCACTTTCCACGTTCGAGTTTTAGGTTTTCAGAGGGATTTTTTATTTAAAGGAAAGGGAAAAAAAAAAAAAAAAAAGAAGTTTTGTTGAAGGAAGATCAACGACTTTAATGAAAAAAGCCTGAGATGCAAGAGCAAGGCTATCGCTTGGAGAGTGCTTCCAGATTTACATAAATAACATTCCTGCTGCATAAACATCTTGGCAAAGGCAGAGCATCTAACCCCCTCCTACTCTATTGGCCTCCACTAAATCCTGGAGAATATTAAAAACCCCTTGATGGTAACGTGTTCTCGGCCAGAAACAAATCATTAGTTTGGATGAGGGCATCAAACTGCATCTGCTTGTTCCCTGAAGTTCCAAGCGCAAGAGATTTAGTAGGGAGGGGAGAGAATTTCTTTGATAGAGGGATTTAGGAAAACAGCAATTGATGTAATTTTAAAGCAGATACAGATATGAGGGGATGCATCTTTTACAGACAAAGACACGTGGGAATGGTTTGGTGTAATTAAAAGTGGAGATGGGCTCAAGCTGTGGAGTTTGGAGGTGGATCTGAATGCTCGAGGTTCTCAGGTCAGAGCTTTGTTCTGCCCGCTGCACACAGCTAGGATGGTCCGTACATCAATGCTTATCAAGAGTCAGAAAGGGGTAAATCCAGGCTCACTGCTAAGCAAAAAGAAGGAAAAAAATGGTAAGAGGGAAGCTACGAAATGCTGCAGGGACCCTGCTTGGCTGGAAGGAAGCCGCGGGGCCAGTTAAGCCCCTGGCACTGAGCTTGCACAGCTCCAAGAGCACTCCAGCATGCAGCAACACATGGCTCTTCTGGTCCTGGCTGTTCCTGCCACTGCCAGAACTCCCTGCCTCCTTTCATGTGGATGAAGCTGTTGCCAGTTTCTAATTCACCTCTAGGTTCTCTTGCACTGAAGGTATTACATTTTGGCATCAGCTCTACTCTTCCAAGTAAGCACCACATGGCCAAAGCCACCCCGAGCAACCACTCCATGGCAATGACTGACCCATGGGAGAAGGAACTGTCTTTTACCAGGAACAGTAATGGATATTAGGGACAGTTGTGGGCCCCTTTCCACCCCAGTCTTTGTACCTCAGGTTTGTTCCTAACTGGCTTTCTGCTTCCTCAGTGGTTCTTCTTTAAGCCCACAAGAACATCTTGCTTGGATCAGCAGGGATAAATGATTTCTTGAAACATCCTGGTCTTAATCAGAGCTAATCTTCCATGACAGGGCAGGACAGCCTGGACAGCGATTGGATTTAGCACAGCTACCCTGAGCAGCACTCCTATGTCAAAATTATGCAACCTCGGCTTTGATAGACTTTGGGGATTTTCCCAATGGCTCCTTATGAGCCCATTGGTGCCCCTCGCATTTCAATGACCACGATATGAACATTAAATACATTTCCTTTCCCACAGCTGGATACTGTCCCATTTGTTCTGAGACAGCCAAAGTGTCAAAGTAAGCCAGACGAGGCAGACCATTTTTCATGCAAATCTGTTGACTTTAGGGTTTTTTAATATATGTCTTTTTAATAACCCGCAGATTAGCTCACAGAAAACCCAGGTCATTCGCAAGAGCTCCTCCAGCAGGCCCTGGCATCGTTAGCTAACATTGCATTGGACAGAGATTATTCTCAGAAGAAAGCCTGGCAAAAGGACAGAAAGGAATGCCATGCAGAGGCAAACCAATGGTCTGTTGTATCTAACAGAGCTCGGGCTGGGTGCTCGAGGGATGCACATAACCCCCGAACGCTGCACCCTCAAATCACTCTTTGCGCAGCGCAGGTGGAAGGGAGGAAACCAGATCCAAAGCATTGCACCAGTCCCAGACAGGGGGATCATAGAATCATAGAATAGTTAGGGTTGGAAAGGACCTTAAGATCATCCAGTTCCAACCCCCCTGCCATGGGCAGGGACACCTCACACTAAACCATATCACCCAAGGCCTTGTCCAACCTGGCCTTGAACACTGCCAGGGATGGAGCATTCACAACCTCCCTGGGCAACCCATTCCAGTGCCTCACCACCCTAACAGGAAAGAATTTCCTCCTTATATCCAATCTAAACTTCCCCTGTTGAAGTTTTAACCCATTACCCCTTGTCCTGTCACCACAGTCCCTAATGAAGAGTCCCTCCCCAGCATCCCTATAGGCCCCCTTCAGACACTGGAAGGCTGCTATGAGATCTATAGATTTGGGGTCATTCCCTGGCACCTTCAGCATCCCTGGGCCCTCCTGTGCCAGGGTGGGCAACCCAAGACAACTCTTCAGATAACATGCCATGGGAAGCAGTAGCACACACAGAATCAGGGCTCAAAATGATTTATCCAAAGCCAAGGAAGCAGCCTGTTAAATCAACCAATACCACAGGTAGCCAGCCCAGTATAAGCATAGAGCTCACAACTGATTTGATTCCAAAGAGGAGCCGACCTCACGGCCTAGGGCCAGCCTCTGCTCAGCAAACACTGACTCATCTCATCAGACCTCTTGGAGCAAGGTAGGGGTTTGAACAAACAAAATGCCTCGTGACTATGAAACACTGCACCACAGTGGCACAGCAGAGCCTTTCTCGCCTCTGGGGTTTCAAACCACCATTTAAATCCCCTTGCTTTTTAATGAGATGCTCAACAATAAAGCAGACTGGAAGGAGACACTGGCAAAGCATCCTGGGGTGAAAGCCAAAGATGGCAACTGCCCTGCTGCCATATTTTATGTGATAGATTTGCCATCAGTTAGGGACGCAAGACCCCACCTGGCAGGAGAGGAGGCTGCCAGGAGGAGGTTGTCCACAGTAGAACCATAGAACACCAGGTTGAAAGGGACCTCGAGGATCCTGAGGCTGGAAACCTCTGGATTTTGTGCCTCTTTCTTGGGAAAGCCTGCTCTCAGTTGGCACTCAGCACACTTTCTCTTACCTGGGGTCTGGTGAAGGACAAAAGAGGCAGTCATAGGCTACGCGTGGAGTCAGCAAGCATCACATAGACCCAAGGCACTGACAGAGCGGGCCATTCCCCTTTCCCTAACATATTTTTCCTGGGAATGGAGAGCCCATAGGTCTCTGGATACCTTGGGAGCTTTGCCACTTCCTCCAATTCCTTAAAAAATACATAAACAAATAAATTACAGCTCATTTTCTGGAACTTTGCTTTAAATAGCTGGGTTTGTAAACCCCAACTGTGTGATGCAGAACAGCTGACTTTATGTAAGCCTTGTGATTAGAAACAGTTCACTGCTGAACTGGGAGCTCATGAGATGCACCTCCTTCAGAGGGCAGGCAGAACCACCACATACATGCACAACAGCCTGGCTCACAAGTGCCGAGTTTGCTGCCTTTAAGTGCCTGGGGCAGATCCTGACTCAGAGATTCTTCCATGTTATTTTCCATGGGAGGAAGCAAGAGCTGTTTTGCAGAGGGTCTGAACAGAGCAGATGCCAGCTTCTTGCTGGTAAATACCACTTCCAACCTCACTTGCAGGCTCCAACAGATGTTTCTGCTTTTCAAAGTAATGGGAATATTATGGACCATTTTCTCCTCCTTCTCCTGTTCGCTAGGAGGGAGCAGCAGACCCAAAATGCCCTTCAAAACACAGTGGTCTCCTCCTATAAATGCACTTCAGTGTCTCCAGTGTATCAGAGTCAAACCACTGAGCTGTGCATTAGGTTCACCTGCAGAACCAGACCTCACCTGCAACCAGACAACTGTGTAAAGGCTTCGCTTGTCCAACAGCTTTCCCTGGAGAGGCTCAAAAGGCCTAAGGAAGGGTGAGCTGGTGACTCCCACACTGGGTAGGGAGCCCAGGGGTAGGTACAGAAGCGGGTTAAAGAAGATTTGGGAACTGCAGCATCATCTTTATGCCTGCTTTTTGGTTGCCATTCATTACAGCTGGAGAAACTGAGGCACGTGAAGGAGGACACACGGGAGGACACAGTGAATCGGAGCAGAGCCGGGACTGAATCCACACACACGAGGTACCGGTGTGCTCATCATAAGACAGTTTCCTTAGCACGAGGGGCTGAAACACAGTGTGATGGGACAGAGAGGGAAATCCTGTGCAGTGCAGACAAATAAGGAAGAAAAGGGCCTGATGTGCATCCTGAGCATCCGCATCTTCCCTCGCCAGCCTCCTGTGTCTCCGGGCTCTCAAACACCGGCATCTCCCCAGACTGCTCCAACAAAGCGTGCGTGTCGCAATGCTCCTTCAGCGAGCAGCAAACAGCAGCTGGGGAATCCCATTGACTCACACCTGCTTTAATTATTATTTTTCTAAGGGCCCAGGACTTAGTGAATAAGAATATTATCCCGTGGGGATTGAGGACACAATGGAAACAGGAAACTTGAAGAAAGCATTTCTGTGCAGATATTATCTCACTGCTGTAGGACACGAGATTTGCTTAATTGCAGCCAAGGAAGTTTTAGATTACCCTTCGCAATGTCTGCACCAAAGTCTCAGCTATCATGGGCAATGCTCCTTACCTGGCTATTGAAGATCTGTGCCTTTCCCTGGACGTGTTAACTGGAGGGGATTTGGTGATAATGCAAGCAGGTTCAGAATACTTCAAAGCCTTAAATTAGATGCAGGGCGTCACAAGCCATGATAAAGAACATAAAATTGCTTTTCTAGCAGATGACATCCTGCTTTCTCTCAGTGAAACACAAGCCCCTATTCAATGCCTTGGAGAAGTGCAAGAGGCTAACAAGCCTGTTTCTGCTTCTTTTTGTGTGCATAAATACGACCAAGACAGAGGCAATGCCTCCAGGCAACTCCCCAGCAAAATCCCTCTTAATTTTCCATGCCAATAGTCCCTAGAAGGATTCAAATCCATAAGAAGCCAAATCTCTCTTCACTTAAATCAACTTATAACAGTAAGTCTCCAATCCTTTTATGTGACACACATCATGATTTTCAAAGATGGTCTAACTCCCCATTATCTCTGCTTGATTAAGTCCACTTACTGAAAATGGCCATCCTTCTGAGTACTTCATTTTCTGGAGGGTCCCTGGTACTTGAGCCTTCAACAGTACTTGAACCTAATCCCACTCCTCGTCCTTAAAAAAGGAGTAAAAAATAAGACAAAAAAGGGGAGGAAATTGAGCAGAACACTTGGCAGTTCTATACAGCCATAGATGGGTCCCCTTTCACCCTCACCAGCATTTAAGAATTCAAGTTCCGGGTACTGCAGGAATGATGGCAACTGATTCACTGCACGTTTGTGTCCCCAGTTTTTACTCCTTTCTCTTTATATTCCTACTCCCGTTGCCACCAGCATTCTCAAACCATGGGTCTAGGTCATTGTGGCTTGCTTAGAGCTGTGTGTGAACCACCTCCACCATCCTCAGCTGATCGGTGTTTGATGGTTGAGGTGACCATTTAGGAGCACTCAAGCTCCGCCAACCTTGTCTGTGATGGAAACGCTACAGGTGGGTCCCCATCATTCGCTCATTTGGCAGTTCTACTGCAATCTGCTAAGGATGTAGTTAGCACCTTCGGGACCTCCCTCCCTTTCTTACTTTGTTGAACTGGGTTAGAGGGTCCAAACACATTGGGAGAGCTGATGGATAGAAACAAGTGCACATGAACTCGATTTTAGGAGAAAACTCAGGTCACCTCCTCAGTTCTGCACTGGAACAGCAGTGTGCCATGTTCTGCTTCAGCCCAGCTTCTTACCACCCCTGTGAGGCCCCAAGGAAATCAGATCAACAACAGGGTCATCCTGCAAGTGTCCTGGGAAGTGACTGTGGCAAAAGGGAAACAATGAACAACCAGGTTTGCATATCAGGGACCTCTCCAGTGGACCAGGGAGATACCGGCCATCCCTCCAGCAAAGCTGTGCTGAAAGGTGCTCAAAGTAATTGTCAAATCCATACATTAACCTGCCACAGAGGAAGAACTGATTCCAACACTGAAAGATATGGACTCCAGCCACTGGAGCCAAGACACATCATTAACTGAACAACCCCAAACCAAGCAACTCGTCTTCCTTGGATTTCTGTTCATTTAGGAAGGATGTAAGGTTATCAAAACAGCAACAAGATGACTGGTTGAACAGCACATAGGCTGTGAATTACTACGTTCCATATACAGATCACTAACATAAGCTCCCCAAAACTCCAAGGCCATCATTCCTACCTCCAGACACAACCATTTAGAATTCAGACCTCAAAACCAACCAACCAAAGGCAGACCATGTTACAAGAGAGAAAGCGAAGAGATGTTTGTGTCTACTTCATTTTGAAGAAGAAAGCAAAGCTTACCATCTGCATCCAGTGAATGCTTCTGGATCTATTACATCTGTTCTACCAGATTTCCCTGCAACTGTTCCTCTTATTTCCCCAGAACAATAAAACCCATGAACTGCATGCCAAGTGGCAAGTGTCCCGTGACCTTCTCCAGCTACTAAGTTTGAAGCTACTGAGAGGTTTCGACAGCTACTATGAAATGATGCAACCAATTATTTCCATGTGCTAACTTCCAAGGTATCAAAAGAAGAACCGTAGCTCAAGTAACAGGAGAAATGTAAATAAGGATTAATTTTTCAGCCTCATCACTTCTCTCCTGGTGCTGGAATAGGCAAAATAAAGCATTTCTACAGCTTCTCCTGTAGACTTGTGTAAACTTCTATGCCTTTGAATGTACCCTCACACCACAGTAAGGCTTTGATGCTCCCCCAGAGTTCAAAGACCTTAAAGTGTTGCCAGCATTATCTGCCCATGGTTATCTAGAGCACTGCAGTGGCTATCCACACTTCCAGCTGTGTCCAAATAGGCACCTTCCAAAGAGCCAGAGCTCTGAGCTTCCTTTCTAAAGGTGGCATCACCAAGACCACTGGTGGTTCTGCTGCTGAACAGCCCTTAAATAAACCTCCAAATAGCCAGAGAAGCATCTCACTTTTTCTCTAGGACGCAGTCCCATAGGTTGACTATTGCTGAAGCTGACTTCCATTGGCATACAATTGGAGGTCCACATTTGTTTTAAGCTCATCCAGGTTCTGCCTACTGACAACAGGCCGATCTATCACCTCCTGTCCTCATGTCCTCCCTCTCTCCTACCAGCACCAGGGCTTGAAGAGTCAATCCAGAAACATCTAGCCTAGTCTACCTGCCTAGCCTACCTGCCTAGCCTACCTGCCTAGCCTACCTGCCTAGTCTACCTGCCTAGTCTACCTGCCTAGCCTACCTGCCTAGCCTAGTTACCTGGCTAGCAATGGCCACATGGGTTTTGAGTACTGACCATCCATGGAAATCCATGACGAGTGAAGAGGGGAGGTGAAATCTTACCTTTTGGCAGCATCTTGCCTGTTTGTCAACTTGAACTGCTCACAAACACCACCTGAGGGGCTGAACTCACTGGCTGCTTCCTGCAAACCCAACCCTCTGCAACGCTATACACACAAGAAAGGGGTTTGAGTGGAGCTGCGAGAAGCAAATTCATTCCTCCAAGCCTCAAAATAAACAAGAATTTGTTCATCTTCCTTCACATTCCAAACCAAGCTTCAAAAAGGATCCTCTTCCATCCAGGCAACCCATTCTTGTTGCTAATATGAGGAGATAGATCCTGCAGGAAAGGCTGCCTTCAAGTGGCATGTGCAGCCGTTTTAATAATATAAGGTTGGTTTGATTTTGGTTTGTTTTCCAACTAAATCAGAAGTACCTGGGCATTCCTGTGGTGACTGAGCAGCTTTGCTGCAAGGCTTCCAACAGAATTCCCAGTGGTTTTAGACCAGAAAGGAGACACAAAGCTATTCTCCATGGCTGCTGACTGCTATTGAACAAAGGTTACCATCTCATTCAGCAACAAGAAAGCCAATTCTCATCTTTGCAGTGGATAAAAATCCTTTCCAGTTTTCGCATCAGCATCGTGTAAGTCTTCTCTTAAAAGCCAAGGACTTGCTAGAATACTGATCATCGAAACATCTCAACACTTGGGCAGACACCATCACATCTATTATTACTTTAACCCTCATTTAGAGCTACAATCAGAAATGGCAATGAAAAATGTATCAGAGCAGTCACTTGTCTGTAAGTCACAAGTATTTTTCCACTATAAATGGAGCATATTCTGCTCTTTCCCTTTCAGCTTCCGCTTCCACAACCTCCCCCGTAAAAGCTCAAGCAGGGAAGAACAAGCCATAATGCAGAACAAAACCAAACTAAGGCTGAAACCCAACAAGGCCACATTCCCAGGGAGAAGCCATGTGTGAGGTAGTTTCGTTTCATTATTTCAAGCAATGCACAGCCCCTTGGCTGTCACCAAGGTTGGCCTTGTCAGGCTGATATCACGAAACCCCCTCGTGCAGACAATCGCGAGATACCGCAAGTATTTGAGACCCAGCTCGTGGGCTCATGTTTCATATCCGTCCTTCCAACTTTGACACTGAAACAGAGCCCTTGGACCTCTGCTGCTCTTAGAGGTGTTAGAGAGATGCCCAATGCAGAGACTGGAGACTGCCAGTCTGTGCGCACACACACACACACACACACACTTCCATTGCTCCTGCCACTGGTCAAAAGCCACTTTTCCCAATGCTTTTCAGTCTCACCAGGCCTATAGAAAACGCAGTATGAAATCTGATTGCAGATAAACAGTGATTGCACGTTATGGCTAAAGAAATAACTCAGCAGGAGGGCATTCCAGTGCCTGGGTTTCAGCCAGTCATGCCTCAATGCCCTGTACATCTGGGTTGAGAAGACAGGTGCTTTCAGCCCTAAATTATACAGGATATTGAAAAAGCACCCACTGATATTAGGAAGGGAGCTGTTTGCTTTCCAAATAGGTCATCTTTGAGCTTCCATCTAGAGGGAATAATGACCTGATCTTTATCTCTGTTACATAGCAGAGTACATACAGACATTAAGTAACCTGATGTATGATTTAACTCTGCTTCCATGATAGCTTCATGGTCTTCCTGTGGAGAGAGCAAAGGGGAGTCTAGCTCCAGCATGCCAGAACACTTTACTGTATAGAAAGTCCCCAACTAACTTCATAAGTGTGCTAGCAATAACAAAAACCCCCTCATCCCAAGCCAGAGTTCATTAATGAGCTTTAATGTTTCTAAGCAAAGCAAGTTAAAACAGTAAGGGAAGGGGAAATCGTGGCATTACAGAGTAAAACAGCAAAAGAGACTTTAAGTGGGACTGTGCCATTCATGCACCTGCATTAAGAGGAAAGAGCACTTATCATTGGGCGAGTCTGGCAAGTGGCGTTGCTGAGCTGACCCTGGAAATCTGATGCTTGGGATTCAAAAGTCAAGTTAAATAATGGCTTTAGAGTTTAAAAAAGCCCAGTCAGGAACACGCTTGCTCTGCAGAGGATCAAAACTCCTGCAGTCAGACAGGAAGAGGGCTGCTGGGAATGGCTGCTGAGAGTTAATCCAACAAAACTGAAAGTGCCTTAAACCAAACCACTTCGGTTTCCAGCCACTGACCCTCCATGCAGCTGCACAAATAGCCAAAGGGAGCAGAACGGGGTAGCTGGGGCAGAGCTCCCTCCGTCCACACCAGCGCACAGGAAACACAGCATAGGTTAAGCTCAGATGAGCTCTTAGGCAGACGCTCTTCCCTGTGAGGGGGCTGAGGCGCTGGCACAGGGTGCCCAGAGAAGCTGTGGCTGCCCCATCCCTGGCAGTGTTCAAGGCCAGGTTGGACACAGGGGCTTGGAGCAAGCTGCTCTAGTGGAAGGGGTCCCTGCCCGTGGCAGGGGTTGGGACTGGATGAGCTTTAAGGTCCCTTCTAACCCAAGCTATTTATGATTCATCTTCACAAGCAAGGGGATTTTATCACATATGGCAGTAACAGCACACAGACGCCAGCACAATTCTTTCTTCAGTACAAACCTACCAGGGACCTGGGTGTGTACAACCACTCGCTCGCCCTAAATAAACAGCACTGGTTACAAGAGACTTGTCCATTAACGTGTACCCAGATTTATTCTGGTAAGAGCCTTACGTGGCACTCCCTGATGTTTGCTTCCTTGGCTCTCACGGTTTCGCTGTCATGATAACTGACCCAAACTGCTGGGTGGAGAGACCAGGTAGGACCTGGTTTCTAGTACATACAGAGGATAAACAAAGGCATACTCAGCTCTTCTCGTGAATAAGCAAAATCCACCATAATAAATACTTGTTTAAACCTCATCCCATTGCAAAACATAATTGCTGGGTGACAGTTTGAGTGAGTGAAAATATGCATGAAAACGGGAAATACGGCACCCACTAAGAGGGCAAACAGCCATTTTTGGGGTAGAAATCTGAGTTTAAAGGGAGAATAAAAGCAATAACTTGGGTATTTTCCCACTCTTACAATCACTGTAGACTTTATCATCCCTTTAGAGGGAACTCTGCAGTGTCATCAAAGGTGGCCTAAGTTCATGAAACTGCCTTAAGGTGCTGAAGTTCAACAGAAAGACAGTAACAATATGCCTTTACTGCTGCAGCCTTTTCACTTTTACAGTGGAAACTCTATACTTGTGTTTCTTAGAAGGGTATGACAAAATATATAGCACAAAAATACTTCTCTTACAAAACCAAAAGGACACAAGCACTGCATTGCCAGAAGCAATGCCCTAATTCCATGCTGCTTCGCTGCGCTAAGGTTGATGTTATTCCCGAGCAGCGCAATACAAGGACAAATCACTTCATAGCAAACCAGGAGAAGCAGCACAAGGCAACAGCAAAGGATGGGATACCACAAGCGAGACTGATAAACTTCAGGTGAGCACAGCAATCTGACAGCACTTTTAGGTGGAGAAAGTAACAAAGCAGAATGAAGCTTTGGACGGCACAAAGATCCATCACCAGGAAAGAGAAACCCTGAGCAACAGGCTTAGTTGAGGCAGGTCATTCTGGGGGAGGAAACGTGCTGGCAAAGGGAAGCGGGGGAGTCTGCAGAGTTTACAAACAGTATGTGAAGAGGTAGCTTGTAACCGGAGCGGTGCGGAATGTCCCTGAAGGAGCGGGAGCAAGGGGGGGAGAAATGAAGAAGTTTGGTAATTTAACTTCCTGGAATCATGCTTTTTAAATGTCTCTTAACAAGGCACAGATTATGCCTTGTAAAACGTGAACATAATGCCTCTGACAGTAAAAGGGATACGAATACCAAGCTCGTTCTTCCTACGAAGCGCTCACCATCGCAGCCACGCAGCAGCTGCCTGTAGAGCCGCACGCACTTGAAAATGAAGCCAAACACAGCTGCCCCGGGTAAAAACTGCATCCTGTGTTGTATTCTCAAACCAAACAGTTCAAGAGGTTGCAGTTTTGTGGATGTATTTCGTTTCCTTTGCACCACAGTAGCAACACCGGCATTCCCAACCCACCCAAACAGAAAATCAGCCCAGTATCTGTGTTTTGTGATAAAAGGTGTCCCTGGTTTTAGGTAGGGGTGGGCTGTACTGCTCATCCTACAGGATTATAGACAGATAATAAATGGGGTTTGTAGTTAACCAGAGTGAAAACCCATCTATCAACTAACAAGACCAAAGCTTAGCAACCCAGGTGACCAATTCAGAGAGCTTAAGCAGCTCATTCAGCTCTGCCTGCAGAAGAGCATCCATCCTGCAGGCACAAGGTAAGACCCCACAAGCTCATGTGCAAAAGGAACATCCCCCATTACAGACTGGAAAATTCAAGGTGTCCAATATTCAGTCCGTTTCCTTTCCAATATAAAAGCTAAAATTCTTCTAAATTAAGCTATCAGCTACCAGTGTTATCGGTAACTGATGAGACTTAGGAGCTGGGATAGGGATGATGATCACATCTTTTGGGTGTTTTTAAGACTTCTTCATCCCTTAAGCTGGGATTTTCAATGTTCCCATTAAAATGTCCAAGATAAAGACAGATCTGTTGTTTCTTCCCCTTGTTTTTAAGGTTTGAAGCTACACACACGCTCTTGCCTACCACTATGCTTTCAGCTCAAGTGGCCATCCAGAAAGCAGACTGGACATCCAGGCACTTACGTTCCAAGTGTCACCCCTTGTTACGTGTGCTTTTTCTTGTTTATATCTCAGAAGACAAATTTCCACCCCAGGGTACCCTTAGCTTATGAGAAACCGCTTCAATCCACATGAATGTCCTCATGGAGGTTTTGAAGAGGTCCTGCCCTCCTATACAGCCTGCTGAACTGCAGGTGGTTAGAGATGAAATTACCCAACCCCTTCCCATTAAACTTGGGCTGAAGCAAAACAACCACCCCCCCCACTGGAACAGAGGCAACAGTGCTTGAAGGAGCAGATGGAGTTCCTTGATTCTGGGTAATATCTTAACCTAGCAACTTCAGTGGCTGCCCACGTGTGATGGAGTTAAACACAAAGAGCCAGGCACCCTCATCACCAGAGGAGCCTGTTTCCAGTAGCTGCTCATGGAAGCAGGGAAAACACCTGTACTGTTTCTGTACTTTCCATCCAAGCACACTGTTCACTGCTCACCTGAATGGCAGCTCCCACAATAGCTATTAAAGCCACCTCCTGCTTCTGCCCCTTCCCTGAGGGTTGTGCCACTTGTTTCTGGCTCAAAGCACCTCCTCTATCCCACTGCTTGTTCAGAGGCTGGAAGACCCTGCTCCTCTCTGGTTGCTATTAATTCAGCAGCCCATTCCTTTGGGACTGATGTGCTCTTACCAAACTCTGTGAGGATTCGAATCTTGGCCTCTCCCATCCTTAGTCATTGAGGACGAGACATTGTAAGTAGTCCACATTCACAACTGGCTCATAAGAGAGAACACAAAAGCAATTAATCTTACTGATAGTGCAAAATCCCTCAGGATATTCAAAACTACGACTCACAATGAAGCGTTGCAAAAGGATACAGTAAATCTCATCTGCCTTTGTACCACAATGGTAATGCACACGGAGAAAACCCCTGATGCCAAACAGACAGCGGTGGCGATGGAATTAGCTATTGCCACCAAGAAAAGAAACCATGCCGTTGTCACAGTGAGGCTTTAAAAGCATCGGCACAATGTTCAACAGCTGTCACAAATGCAGGAAGAACAGAGAATCCAGCAAAGTAGGTGATGGGCATGGGTGAGCTCTGTAAACCCACAGCTCACCCATGCCCCGAGGGGGGCATTCCGCTCTAGACTTGCCCTTCCCTACACCTCAGGAGCTTGTAAGAAAACCAGAAGAGTAATAAAACCCAGGCTGTGTGCAACGAGAACAGCATGTGAATGATGACTGGAGGAACAGATGAAGAAACAATTGACATTGTTTTCCTTGTAACATGAAAAAATTAGGGAGAAACCAATGAAATAATCATTCAGAAAATGAAAGTATGCTTTCCTGCACAACAGTAATTTGATTGTGGAACTCATTGTTATGAGACGTTGGAGATGCCAGATTACAAGTGGATTTGATGGAGTAGAGGAAGTAAGAGCAGATGATGCAGTGAGGGCTCTTAAAGCACTGGGATGGAGATGCAACAGATGAGCAAGAGCCATGAGAAGGGATCAGAGATGCTGATTCGTGCTCTCCTCTTATTCTTCTCTATGTAACAACCACTGGTTACAGCCCAAGTGAGATGGGTCTGTTATGAGTGAAAAGCATAAATTGAGAGAGCAGGATGTCCATGTTCCCTGTGCTTGATCCCAGCCAACTGCAGGTGGTGCTTGGGACCAGAAAGCTCAATGGTACTAAGGGCCTCTTATTCCTACAGCCACCCCCCACCCCCTTGCCAATGGGAAAACAATAAAAATTGCTGTCAGTCCTCCAAAGCTCTCACAAGATTCAGCCTCTGCGTTGTGCTGCCACTTACAGACCCACTTTTCTTTACTAACCAACCTGCCCAGGTTTTGCTTCATTAAGTTTCAGATCAACCAATGGGCAAGTAAAATCCCTCTTGGTCTTCCGAGTTGTCTGTAACATCCAAAATCATAGAATCATAGAATAGTTAGGGTTGGAAAGGACCTTAAAATCATCCAGTTCCAACCCCCCTGCCATAGGCAGGAACACCTCACACCAAACCATGGCAAACAAGGCTCTGCCTCTCATTACCTTCTAGCATCGATACTGGGCCTCTCATAAGGACTCTACCTACACGATACGACTGAAGGTAGACATCAAACTCAGCAGAAGGTACTGAATTGAGTAACCAGAAATCATCTCCCCTGCAATACAAAATGCAGGAGTCACCCTTCCCAGAAGCTCAGCACTGCAGTCTTCCTCCAAACCACCTGTCAGATGTGCAAGTTGTCTGCTGTTTCCTCATCTTCCCCTCCCTTATGGAATTCTTGGGTGTTTCAATACTTCCACGAGACTTCCTATACATAGAAAACAATGTAAAGCTACCCACTCTTGTATTTGATGGTACCACAGCTCAGACAATGCTCTCCACTCCCAAAGTGGCAAAGGTTAAACCATTTAATGACACCACGGTCAGTTTTTCCCTCCCACTTGACCATCACTCTCAGCCCCCCCCATTTCCTTCCCTGCAGAAGTTACCAGAAATCTTGATCTTGACTCATATCTTGCTGTTACTCATCCTTAGTCATGTTACACCTAGGCTACTGAACTATCTGCCTAAAACATTCCAGGAACTCCGCAGCTCACTGGAGCACTCTGGGTCTGGAATGCTTTGGCCAGAAACATCACATTTTCCAGGAAACGGATGATATCATCCCATTATCTGTCAGCTGCGCTGCACTGCCCATCATCCCGAGTTTCACAGCCCTCTGCTGATTTACTCTCATCCACCCACTTGACTCCAACGTTCGCAGACGCAAGAAGCTGAAACAATTCGGGTTAAATTCTGCTGGTTTCAAGAATATAGCTAAAGCCATCAAATGTACCCCTCCAGGTTATCTTTGCTTTCCTTGGAGAAGAGGATGGGTGAGCCCTGACCTCCTTCAGGACTCTGGAAAGGCTGTGGTCCTACACGTTTGATCAAGCAAATCTGTTCACATCAGAATTTCACTGCAGCATGAGCTTATTGCATGAATAGCTGCCAGAGTTCTGCTGAGCTAACTTTGAGCACAAGGTCTGGGGAGAAAAGCAGTAAACTGGGGACTGTTTCTTCCCCTCAATATTTAAGTCAAACTAATAGGAAGAATATCTCTCCCTACAAATCTTGCCTTGCTTCAATGCTCAGGGCATCACGACTGTGCTGCACCAAACACGGCTCTTCCATAGCAAGAGACCTGGGAGATGCAACGAAAAGGACTTGGCAAACATCTCTTGGTGGCTGCATTTTGCAAAGGCACAACTCACTTCAGAAAATCCAGTTGTGAGAAAGGCAAGGACACGGGACCAGATCAGTGAGAGCGGGAAATGGGTTTCTAATTTCTTATCTCACAGGGTTATGGGTTTTTGGGAATAACTACATGGAGTTTACGAGTTCAGGAAAACTAAAACACAATTATTACAAGCAAGCCAAATGTTCTGGGTTTCCCTTACCTCGTAACAGCAGCAGCATCTGGATTCTTGCAAATGCACAAAATGACAGGGAATGGTGAGGAAGCCTGTGATTTCCTTTGTGGCCTTTTGATTCTTCAATCTTTATCTTTCCCCCCTACAGAAGTGTGTGCGTAGAGAATAACCTGCCCTCTGATCAGGACAAGAAAGACTGCATGCTCAGGTGACAGCAGAGATCCTGCTTTTTGATCACAGGTTAAATTAAAATATCACTGGGACAATGATAAACGAAGCATCATCAAGCAACCAAATTGGGGCAGCAGAGCCGCTGCACCTACCCCGCTGCCATCTTTCCAGAGATGCTATGCAGGACAGGAGGAAAACCTTGGGAAAGCGCCGGAATGGGATAATCCACTCAAACCCCTATGCTGCGAGCACACAGTGATCCAGCATACCGAGTTACATCAGTCACCAGTGCAGCCACACAGCTCAGGAACATCCCCAGCACACAGCTACACAGAGCAACGTGGCTGTAAGAGTGTTTTCTTACACGTCCTGTTGAAGATGCCTGCACAACCACCAGCACCAAAGAGCAGACCGTCACTGTATTTCATACCACACCTAGGGCTTGCATCAGGACAATGAACCCAGCAGCTGTTTTAAGGAGAGTCTGTTTAAATTATTATTTATGGGTGTATTGCATCCTCCAGTTTTTTGTTTCACCCTCTTGGAACAAACTCCTTATTCACGCTCCTACTGTCCACAGCTTATCTGGAGAGCTCCCCTGCCACTTGAAGCCAGCTGGTGTGACTGTGAGCAAAACACAATGATTCCTATTCTGGATCAGCTTTTACAGTCCCACCCTGGAGGTCTTCCTCCGTTATCGCCAACTCTTCCTTACTTCCTTTCAACATCTGGGTAGCTCTCCTGAGGCTCCACAAATAAGTGTAAGTGCACACTATACATCCTGTTCCCCCCCCCTTCCCTCCATGACATACTGTAATGAATACAGAAAACACATGCCCCAGTACAATTTGTTATCTCACGCAGAGCTATTAGCATCGTCTTCCTTCCCTAGATAGAGTCAAGGCAAGCTCATAGACAACTCTTCCAGGTTGCACACGCCACATGTCTCCTCACTCCTTCTTCCCCTCTCTTCCTATTAGGGGACTATCCTTCCTGCTTACCAAGCTCAAGTTAAAAGAGCCCAACTTATTCAGATACTGATCTGCCTATCCTATAATGCAAAGCAGCTTATTAGAGTCATTTAAACAACTCAGAAGTCATATAAACCCAACAGATTCCACTGATTCCCCCCCCCCCCCCCCAGCACTACAGCACCTTAGGATTCCCAGTAACAAAGAGGTAATGGCACTGATGGAACATTGGAAGCTCTCCAGCCTGTCTCAGCTGAGGAATAGAGGCATTGCCCAGGGCTCTCATAGCTTACACCCATCACTGCAGGACAAGGGGTGCAAATCACCTGTTCTGCAATCTCAAGGGCTAACTTTACTGTGAACGCAACAGATTCATTTATGCAAGGAAACCAAGCTTGGACACACGGGTCAACATGCATTCTGTCCTTTTTTGTGTGTTAGAAGCTACAAAAGCTGCTGATCTCTTCCAGCTCCAGCTAGACTGGTTGGCCCTTTCATGCAGGCAGTACGTGCTTCATGTTTTCAGCTCTTGAGATCACTAGATCCAGCCAGTGGCTGATGCAGGTGACAATGCAGGAGTCTCCTAACATGGGCTATTCTTTGGCTCTTGGGAGTTGGTTTTACACACAACATAGAAAAAGCCTTCCTAATACAGGGAAGCTGCTGGTGAATCAGAGTGGTTGGTACCATCTTGCTTCTCTCCTGTCTCAGACCCAAGCCAGAAGCCCACCAGTGTCAACGGGAAGGCGCACTGGCTTCGCAAGGCTTTGGCATAAAGCCTTGGTACAGAGAACTGATTGGGGTCAAGTTTGGGAAGCATGGAGGTAGCTGACAGATCCCAGAACATGACAAAGCACTTAGAACATTTGCATACAAATGCTATTTTCTTATTGCTTCATTCACTGCTCGTAAGTCTTTTTAACACACCCTTCCATTCTGCTGTTACAAAAAGCGTGAATGCAAATAAAGTGCCTGAAGTGAACTCAAGCAGGGAACAATCCATAGGGATAATACAGGGAAATGTGCCTAGGTTAAAAAACCCCAAACCTCAGTAAGAAATAGTGGCTTGAGGGAAAAAACCCTTGGGATTCAAACAATTGTAAATACACAGCCCTGAGTTACAGGAGCCAGAAGGCAGAGCTCAGAATGCAAATGTTCAAATAAAATGGATGCTAATTAAGAGCAGGCTCCATTATAGAGATTATACATCATTAAAGACTCGACCAGCCCCGAACATTTTCATCCCCACACACAAACCAGCAAGCTACAGAGAAACACGTGCGGTCTGAACCCATTCGTTTCTCGTCCCTCCTCACCCCCATGGCCATTACACATCTCTTGTGTTTAGTCTGGAAAACTCAGGGTCAACCTTTGTGGGGAGCCATGAGAAAGGAGTGGCCACGGTGGGGCCGGATGACACCAAGCCCAGTCCCTCGTGGGCAAGGACCGTGTGAGATCCAGCACCGATTCCCAGGCCTCCAGTGAGCCGCCTCATTCTACCTAGTGAGAGAGCTGCAAACCCAACTCAAAAGCCATGCCCAGTGACCTTGTTGAAGGATTATCTGCAACATCTCCCCCATTCCTTGCATTTGTGATGAAAAAAGTACTTTCAAATAGTAGAAATGACAGGGTTTTGTCCAGATAAACGAGCTGGAGAGACTGAGCGCTGAGTTCCATGGATACAGACTGGTATATCATTCGGGACAAGAAGTGCCTTGCCAGATTTTAGCCCTCGAGAAGTAAACTTCGATGTAAGAAAAAGAGTATTTCTCAAGTCATGGCCTTGTCTTAGTCCCATGATTTGCCTTCCTATTGCCACCTGTTATTTTGAGCACAGTTTAAATACAAGAAGCACATAACCAAGTGTTATATAAACCAGACAACATTTCTCTACTACTAAAAGTGCCTCTTAAAAGCATGCAGTTAGTCCAGCGTTCTCTACTGGACTCACTTGATTTACTACAGTAGGCTGAACCCAAAGATTTTTCTGAACTGGAGAATTACCTTCCTGTTGAACACTGGGTCTCAGACCTCTACAAGTCATGTCCAAAACCAGGCAGACCTCTTTTCTCGTCACATTAGGTCACTCTTTAAGACTTCTACCTCAAGACAAAACAATCAATCAAATGGGAAAAAAATAGACTTGACACATAGTCCCAAGTTGTATTGCCTGAAGAAAAGCTGCTGGTATCAGCTATAGCTCAGCAGAATGAGTTATGGAGAACCAAGTTTGGATAACTTGTGCTATCCATGAAGTCAAGAGCTTTGCTTTACAGCTTCTCTTTGCACAGTAAGAAAAAGTACTGGTGAGTGTAGACCACACAGCCTCTTTGAAGCAAGACTGTATCAATGATTTACACTGAATTCAGTGCAACGCTTGCAAATCTGACAGTAACTTAAACATTACCAGAAACCATAGCTTCTTTTAACATAAGCAGCCCAGTGATGCAATCAACAGCAGTTTTACTCATACAGATGAGCCTATTGTGTATCCCTAATGTACCTATAAAGCTGCTACTCTTGTTTTCAGCACAACGCACCTTTTTCACACCACGTTGAGACCAGGGAACAACCATTTTGCTCCTGAAACACATGCAGCATGGGACTAAGACCAGACACATTTTCATCCCTGTATCTGCTGGAGACTTTTGTTCTTCTGAGTTTTGCTGTCTCCAAGACAAAAAGCAAACCGAGTCTTTCTTCCGAGTACATAGGATCACCATTCAAGGCACCACCAAAAGAAGACTGAATGTACAAATTGTGACTTAGAAGAACATCAGAAATTTTGTCGAGACACAAGGAAATCAGTCATCACGTTGAGCTGGTTCCTTCTTCTCTCACCCCAAAGAGAACAAAGCATCATTTCTTTCAATTAGCTAACAGTAAGTTTTCTTTGTATGGTAGGTTGTTACTATTACAGCTATGAAGGACTCAGATCACACAGCATTACCCCAAAGAATGAGTAATGGTCTCATTTTCCACTTCCAATATGTTGTAAGAGCCAAGGGCAAGCCACTGACACTACAGTATTTGGACTTTCAGTTTTGCCTTCTGCTCCTGTCAAAGGCCCACTGTTGAAAGCCTCCAAACAGGACTTTATAAAAGCGCCTTTACAAGGTTCAATAGAAATTCAAATGAACTTATTTCCTTTGTGATGGATTTCTGAGTCATGTCTTCTCAGGGAGGGGAGAGGAAATATAATCAGAAAAAGGGATTACTCCTATTCTAAAAGAGAGAGCAGATCTACACTAGTCATCCTTTATCTTGTCATCTTCCTGACCACAGTATTGTGAAAAGCCCACAAGCAGAAACAGCAAGAAACATCAGTGAAATACTGTGCTCTTTATATTATTAAATCCTGCAATAAGAAGGAAGGGAAACTATAGTACCTTTCAACCCTGTCTTTGTTACACCACACCTTCTGGAAGGGATGGTACACAAAGCATTATGCAAAACCAAGTCATTCCTGGTAGCGCAGGAAGAAGCGTTCATCAAGTAGCAGAGAACTACCATTTCAGTGGGTCCTTCTTGACTGACCTGACAAAACCTGGAAGAATCTGCCACAAGAGCACAGCTGTCCTATGGTGGGACATCAAACAGTCCTGCTACCCCCTCCCATAAACGTCTTCATTGGGCTACACCATAGCTCCCGAGACAAGGAAGTTGAATGCATGAGGAGATGGGTGGTGGGGTTGAAGGAAGATTGTACCTAGTCCAGGTTCCTACCAACATGCCAACAGGCATGCAGCTTGGGTGGTCACAACTTCCAAAACTCATTGGTGCCCCTCTGCAACAAGTAGTGATGCTGCTCTGCACTGAAACAGGGGGTATGGTTTTATCTTCATGGCTTTTGAACTCTTCCCTTCAAGAAATGCTTCCTGGGAATGTGCTTATCTGGGAGCTGGCTGTCAGCACACCAGATACTGGAAAAGTATAGTGCTTTCTAGTAAAAGTTTAAAAAACCCACCTAAAACCAAATCCCTTTTTCTCAGTAACTGAAGGAAGGCTGATCTGAACATCTAATCTGCACATTTCTTTTGCTTTCCATTGATAAGAGAGAGTATTTAGATGCGAGGGTGTCAAGCAGTATGAATCATCTTTAAAGTATTCAGTTTAATTAGACAAGGCTAAAAAGGTTTAAACAATGTCACTGAAACCTAATTCTCTGTATTAACCTCTGTCATAAAGCAGAGGAGTGAAATCAGTAAAAGTGAAAAAGTGATGGTTTAGTTAAGCTTATTTGTTACAGCCACTGCTCTTGAACAAAGTGATTTCTATGGCCATGAACCTCCATACAAGAAGTCAAGGTTGACGATAGCTATACGTAACTCTAGGGAAAGAACTGTACTGTAACCTCCCCTCTGTGCACTGCAGGAATAAAAGGCAGCTGTGACTACCTACTTGGAGAATCGACGTTACTTAAAACATGACATCTCTATGGTGCAGTATGTTCTGGTAAGACAGATGAGTCAAGGGAACTTCGCTGAGCATCAGCTCATCTCTTGCCTTTAGGAGAAATCACTACACAGAGATCAAGAGCAAGCAGTGGAGCTGTACCCAGACTTCATTTATACTCTCTAGTAAACCCCAAAGTTTTATAATAGGATACAAAACAGGTATTTAGGATTTCAATTCAAAGTACATCTTTTTTCTTGCAGAATAATTGATTTTGCTGATGCTATATTTAGGAAAAAAAAGATGGAGGAGGACATGGATGAGGACAGGAAACAAAAGAGATGAGGCTTTAAAACCAAGTTGTGCGTTTACTTCTGCGTGGACAAAAAAAGGACAGCACTTAAATGCTGTCTCAATTCACCATCAGGACAACTTTATGCGTCAATGAGAGTGTTTCTTTCACCACCAGCTCCGAGTATGGCTCTTACGCATGGAGAATTTTTAGGGGTGAGCAATCAGAGTAACCTCCAGAGTTTCTGCCTTTGGGGCACTTCTGCTTGGAGTGCTTGATGTTCTCTTGACCTAGGAGATAGGTGGGAGGGAAAAAACCTCAAATAATCACCCCAAACCAAAGTCCATAGATTTTTAGTGTTCTTCTCTGGGCAACCAAGGGCATTGCTTCTTCAATACTTCATTCACAAGAGAAACCTCCAAAGGAGGTTTGGTTTTATAGTGCCTTGTCAGAATCAAACAGCCTCAGTGAAGAACTGGTGGGTCTATACCATGCAAATGCTTGATAAAGACATGGCATAAGAGATGACAGCCATAAAAACAACGTGGGGAGTGAGAGACATGAACTCTTTAAGCCTGATTTTAAAGAGGAAGTCTGAACAGTAATCGTTAACTACCTCTCTGATTATACAAGAAAATGATATCATCAGCAAGATGAAAGACTGTACAGAGAGACAGCAACATTCATTACTTCCCAGCTGAAATCAGAAAGACTCAACCTGGAAACAAAAGCTCCTCTGCGGTAGGGTAATTAAACACAGAAGTGGCTGAACAGAAAAGGCTTTTGATTTGCCATCATACGGACCTTAAAGGTGCATTCAAACTTCTTTCCTGAAGGTGAACTTTCATCCAGTTACTGGAATAAAGTATTTGGTGCAAGTAGATGGAAGTGGGAATTTCCCTTCTGGTCTCCCACTACCCACTGAAGAAATGGGACCTGCCCACACTGAGGTCAATACTTATGGCTGTCTATAAGAGGCAAGGTCATACCACCTCCGGTGCTTTAGAGCAGCATTCTTGCCTGGACAACACCTTTGCCCACAGCAAAGGCCATGGGATGTTAAGCATGACACTTCTGCTAGAGAAAAGAGCTATTCCTACTTGCTGGCAAGGTACATTTCTCACTAGCCACAGGCAAAGAGTTTTTGTGGTGCAAAGCACAAAGTATTACACAGTCCAGATGGAGCTCATAACAATGACAACCAAATTCTCACTGGAGGGATACAGTTTTGCATGGCATAATTCACTACAAGTGAAAACCAGGCAAGCCAAGAGAAAGATATAATCTAATTATTGCTTGTTTCTCAGGACTGAAGGTGAGGGGGAAATTTAAAGGCAAACAATGCTGTGTTGCTCAATACGGAATGCTGCAATGGAAAGAGGTGAAAATTACAGTGCTGCAAGAAACATGTCAATTTTCAGTAGATATGGCACTGACATATATTAATATTCCTGACAAGCCAAGAATGTCAGATTTCTAAGCACAATATGAATCACATCTGAATTAAGAACAGCTGAGCCTGCACAACAGATATGTGTATTTATGAAGCACAGGAAATACTAAAAGCCAGCAAGTTCAGCTGTATATACGAATATAACTAAGAACTGTTAGACCACATGTATCTGGTAAAAAGCCACTTTATTGACAAGATAACTATAAACTAACAGAGAGACAAGATATTGAACATCTGGGCAAGATGTAGGGGGCCATTAAAAATGCCCTTTAAAACAAGGGGTCTGCTCTCATGAAAAGCTGTTCTCTCACTGAGACAGAAGGAAGGCCAATGGATTGCAAAAGCAATTCAAGCTCAGCAAAGCTTTTCATTGCTCAAAATGGTGACTTCAAGAGTTTTGGCAACACATCCTGAGGGCAAAAATAACCAGTGTTGTACCCAAGCTTGGGAAGGAGGAAACACAAAGCACAAGAACGGCTCAGTTAGCAGCAGAGGTTACCTGAAGCTATTTAACACCTAAGACTGAAATGGCCCATACCTGGATCACCTTCCAAAGAAGTCTGATTTAGAATTGTTTAAAGTGTTTTCTAATACTGATGAGACTCTTCAAGAAAGCAGTTTCATATCATTCACTTGGACATCAAATTAAAAGCAGAGTCACAGGATGTAGTATGAATAATGCAGAGATGTCACTGTAAGATTTTGTTGTGCCCTTGCTTGGTTTGATTCATTAAAATAGTAACTGAGAAAGATGTTTGCTAAGCATTTTTGAGTCTTAAAACAACACCACGAGATAAATCAGTGAAACATTGGAATGGAACACTGGGACTGAAGTAAATGACAACGCAGGGTAAGATATTCTGGTTTTATAAAGTATTGATTCCTCAAGCCAAGCAAGCGGATGAAAATAAACCAAAGAGGAGTCCTGAGCTGTATCACAAACACTACCACCACCTTGGATTGCTCACTTTTATTAACAACACATCAAGAGCAAACTCAACTACATGGCTCAAAGGTGTCTTCTCTCCCCCAACCACCACTCAAGGCACGTGTTATAATTATCACTGCCACCTTGATTACTATATCCCCCCAGCCTCGTCCTCCTCACTGTTTTGGTTTTCAAGCTATTTTGCCTTCCTATGGTGAGGAAATGGTACAGAAGAGGCTGACACTGTGCCAGCTACCAGAAGGAAAATTAACTCAATCCCAGCCAAAACCAGGACAAAATTAATGCCCCTGTGCCAGGCAAAGGACAGAGGGCACAGCATTAAGATTGACACACATATCCCCAAATAACAGTGATGGCACATTCCACACTTTGAAATGACAACAGTGAATATATTTTGGACAATGTCCCACCTCAGTCCTGCTCTATACAACTCAACATTTGCTTGGTAACTGCTTTCACAGCATCCCGTTTTTTTAACTACGCAATCTTAGGTCCGTGCTCCTGGATGTCAGCTCAGCTGGCACCCACTTATGTATTCAACTTAAACATGTATTGCATTCTTTACATGTATTTCATTCTTTTCAGACCCTGCCTCAATATCCTTCCATACACTTCACCCAGGCTTCTTCCTCCTTTCAGATGCCTTTCAGATAAGCAAGGACAACAAAAACCCCACAAGCATCCGTTGTTTGTTAACACATGCAAGAAACAGAAGGGTGAGCTCCACCCAGCCAAGTACCTGCTTTGAAGGTCAACCTCAGAGCTTGTGTAACAGTCCTGTTATGCTTGCTCTCCCTGGCAGTTTTACAAACCTGTAATCACGGCACTACATGAGTGCAAATCCCCATCCTTAATTGCTTTGCCTGGTTCCGAGTGGGAACTTTAATTCAAGTCTTCCTCTCCTCAGGAGGGTGCCTGAACCATCAGAAAACAGAGTGATTTTTTTCTGGCTCACTAACCATTAAATAGCTCGCACAAAGCAGAAAAGGAACTGACTCAAATACTCATGCAGATTATTTTATATTAAATACATTCAAATTTCTGAGCCCAACAACCCACATACCAAGCATTTCTCTCAGATCAAAAGCCCCGTTTTCTGCTCTCTCTCACACACAATCCCACATCTCAACTCCAGCCTCCTACCAAACATCCTGGGCACTTTATTTTCAGACTGAGTGCGCTCTAAAAATTACTTGGTTTTGCTTCCTACCAGCTACATTAAAACCCATTACGAGATGAGTAATAGCCGCATAGCTGGGGGATGGATCTCAAGTAGAGCTGCTTGAGACAGGCCTAGCTTGGAAGTCACATTTCAATAACCCATGTCCTGTAGCTGGGCACTCTCCTGAGGTGGGAAAAAACTCAAGCTTCTTAGGCTGAAGCTGAATCGAAATTTCTATTATCCCATGCAAATCCTACAGTTAGTAACAGATGAGAACCTAAAAGTCACACAGAACGGGCTTATAGCTGAACACCACATACACAAGTAGCTTTTCCCAGCCTCACTTTACGCTCAGATACATCAGTGACCAGGGCAGCTCTAACTGCTTCAGCCAACAAGGTACTACTCAAATCCTGACCCTTGTACTCCCAAACACATAGTGAATGCAGACTGCTGGCTGCAAACAAGCATTCAGCAAACACCATCAGAACCTGCTATTACACTGCCTCACATAGAATTTAATCTGTAATGGCCTTAAAATTAAGTCTTTAAAATAAAATGACTTCACATTTCATTGCAGATCTACTTGAATATGCCGTATTAAAGAATAGGCAGATGCATTAAAGAAACCTAATGGATCTTATCTTCCTCAGGGTACAAAATGGACAATTAAACTGAATTGCCTCCCACCAACTCAGGAGGAGATATCAAAGCATTTGAGCAACTCAGGACATGTTTTTAGGGGTGAAAAAGTAAAAAAGGTCTATTGGTTACTTATAAACTTGGCCCCAACTACAGAACCTCTGTTAGTAACTGCCTGACACAGTGTTTAGCAAATTTGTTCCAAAAAATACCCTCCTCATTAGGCCATGAAGCAAGGAGCAGGACTGCAAGCTGGCCATCCAAATCGATTATTTGCTCTTTCACACTAGATTAAATGTTGAGTAACCACCACCTTCAGTGCAGCTCCAATTGAGTCAGAAATGAGGACTGAACTTAGCATAAGGCTTCCATTAACTCTTATTTACTTGTGAGAGAACAGGAGGAGATGATCTTCTGATATAGTTGAACACCAAGACTGCAAACAAACTACTTTTGCAAGTCAGAAGAGAAGGATCATGGCCAATGCAGTGGTCTTTAACAAAGAATAGATGCTCTTTGCTGCGCCTCAGTTATTTACAGACTTCAATTTTCTCTTAAAAGCATTCACCCTTGTATGACCTACGGCCCACAAGCTTGCTATTCATGCATCCTTCCTGCAAGCATGAAGACAAGCCTTAACAACATTCAAAACTTACCTGGGACCTCACAAAGAGCAGTCCGAAGCACTAGAGATCCCAGATGTGGAGGAAACAGCTGGAGTGCCGACTTCATGAGACAGCTGGAGATTTCCCAATAAAAGTCAATGCAGCTTCCCATCCCAACTTTTCCCTGTTCCAGCTGCGTGTTGTAGATCCCTGGGGAATGCACTGGCTGAGGTATTCCTGGTAGCATGGTTTCATGAAGTAATGTATATATCTGGTTTGTTTCTTATTGTCATGGGACTAAATCACATGCTGAGCTTTACTTTGGCTAATAACATAAGGAGTAAAATCACACAGAGGAGATTTAATATGCCAGTGATAGAGGAAAAGAACAAATTTTAGCCTTTCAATACTATTCTAGCTTGAAAAAAACAATATAAAACCTTCGACATGGTGGTAGCCCCAACCAAGCTGAGGGGAAGAGACCAGAGCAAAGAGAATTTAAATGCTTCAGTCCAGGCTGTTTTGGGTAAGACATGGCAGAGCCTGTTCTTTGCTCATTTCATCAGCTCCAAACAAAGGTTTTGTCACATGCTATAATGAAACAAATTGTTTTGCCATATAAAATAACTATGCTTCCTTATTGCACACTTACACCAATATATGGAGAGACTGAACGTTCTAAACAGGTCAGTTGTCAACAGCTTGTAAATCGGGGGGATTTTTAAGCAGCATTAGTCATTGTTTTAAGCTTAACAAGTGAAGACTCAGGCAGGAAATATGATGCATAAACAGGAACGAAGTCTTTAACACAGCATTCAGTAAATACACCAGTCGAAGAGCAGCCAATCTGTCAGTAACCATCATCAACAGTTCCGAACACAACTGCTGGTTGTACAGTGCATGCACTCCCAGTGATGTTTGTGTAGTTTGCTACTGAGCAATGAAAACCATCATTTTTTCTCTCTACTACCCTTCAGCAATCATACCTTTAAATCCAGTCTCCTTCCTCTCCAAATTTTTATGGTCCAAAACCTTACTGCAACTTTTGGTTGTACATTACTTATGACTGAAAAAAAAAAAATATGCCACCAGTTCCCATTTATGTGCCACGAATATGCACATACATCCCCCTCATTCAACTTTTATTAGCAGTAAAATAGTCACTAAATAGATTCAACTGCAAAATACGGCCTCCAAATTTGGTACATATTAGCACATGAACTTGAGGAGAGGCGAACCTTTCAGAACCCTGAAACAGCTGCACTGAAATCTCATACAACCATAGAATCGTTAGGGTTGGAAAGGACCTTAAGATCATCAAGTTCCAACTCCCCTGCCATGGGCAGGGACACCTCACACTAAGCCATCTCACCCAAGGCTTTGTCCAACCTGGCCTTGAACACTGCCAGGGATGGAGCATTCACAGCCTCCCTGGGCAACCCATTCCAGTGCCTCACCACCCTAACAGTAAAGAATTTCCTCCTTATATCCAATCTAAACTTCCCCTGTTTAAGTTTGAACCCGTTACCCCTTGTCCTGTCACTACAGTCCCTAATGAAGAGTCCCTCCCCAGCATCCCTACAGGCCCCCTTCAGATACTGGAAGGCTGCTATGAGGTCTCCACGCAGCCTTCTCTTCTCCAGGCTGAACAGCCCCAAATTTCTCAGAGGGGAAACCCCAACTACTCATAGCAAAGGACCAGTTTTGCTTCTCCTTCTTAAGTCCAGGTCTAGAGTGACCTTTATGCTCATATTTACTGGTAAAAATCACATGAGGCATCTCAACTCCTATTTGCAATGGCAAATTTGAGTACCAAATGTATTCCCAGAATCGTGTGCACTGGAGAAAGGAAAAGGGAGTAGACAAGACAAACATTGAGAGAAAAATGTGTAAAGTGGTATTATGTTATTAAAACCTTACATTTAGAAACAAACAAAGTAAAAAAAAAAGTAGTTTTAACCAGGTTTAACTTTGCTTTTTCTTCTTTAAATTCAAACTGACCCAAAGCAAAAACTTTCATTGCAAAGGAAGAACAAAATGCAGTGTGATACTGGTAACGCAGCCTTGCATGGAAGCTAAGACTCGTGGCCAGGTCACAAGTTGCTCTTGTCACAACGTCACTGCGGCCTCTTGACAGATTTAACCGAGTCAGTTAGGATCCAATTTTTCCACCTAGCCCAGGTCCACCCTGATTAAACACGCTACATATTCTCTTTTGCCTCGGGGTATTTATCCAATGAGTTTGTCCAGATGCGTTCTCCTATGATTGCCAACCAAGAGCCAGAAAACTGGCTTTTCCACGCTATCCCAAGGAAGCCGGAGTTATTCCAAGCATGAGTGATAACGAATTTGAAAACCAAACAAACCCCAAAGAAAAGAACAAAAAGAAAACCACTCAAGAGTTGTTCAAACTAACAAGTATTGTCTATAATGTAAATAGTTTAGAAATATGGTAATTAAATAATCTAAAAAACACTCTTAACTCTGCTGTACATTTATAAACATCAATATTTACAAAAACTTTCTGCTTTGTTTTAAAGGATGAGGTTTGCAGTTTGTTAATGATCAGAGTCTTTTACTCAGATTGATTCTTTGGTGTCTTTGCCAATTTCTTAAGGTTTAATAAAAGTGTTCAAACTGTGAATTTTAAGGTAGTGGAACCAGGCTACATAAGGAGTCTGTATTATGCGCTTCTTCCACATTCTAGTCCGAATGAAAAGCAATGTTCAGCGTGTTCTTCGAAGTATTTGTGCACAATATTTAAAAGAATAAAAGACCAAATTCCCCATTATTGAACTTTGGAGAGGATTTTCAATGACTAATCATACTTCACTCGCACTCCAGCACGTGTAGAACCTCAGATAGCAAATGGGACCATCAGAAGGCTCAGACATACACATGTGCTGCTGTGCTTTGTGGAATCAAGGTCAGAGAAACCAGCTACAAGAGATGGCTTAGCACTGTAAGTAAGGGTGAGGGCTTCCCTCCACCTTGGGGACGGAGGAGAGGATAAAAATCAATTTAAAAGAAAGGCTTTTTACTGGCCTGAAATATGTGTGTTCCCTTTAGATGTCAGTTACTTAAAAGAAATAACCAAAAAACAAACCTCAAACAATAAATAATGGAATTACACATTTCTTCATTAAATAGCATTCTTGTTACCAACAAAGTCTTCCAT
Organism: Pezoporus wallicus; assembly: GCF_028554395.1. Taxonomy (NCBI): domain Eukaryota; kingdom Metazoa; phylum Chordata; class Aves; order Psittaciformes; family Psittacidae; genus Pezoporus; species Pezoporus wallicus. Next base: position 1,195,468 of record NW_026642624.1, read on the forward strand.
AATTTTCTTCAGTCACAGCAACAGACAAAACAAATAATTTGCCTTAATATAGATTGCAACTAAAATATACTCTAGATTACCTTAGAAAATATTACTGTAAAAATTCAGTGGGGAAGGACATTGGTTTAAACCAACTTACAAATGTAGTGAACAATGCTAATTTCTTTTGTTTAAGAACAAAGCAATTTTAAGGTTCTGATCTCATGTCACAAAACTGAAAATTCATGCTTAAAACCTGCCACTCAATTCTTGATGTCTGTGCTGTCTCAGTACTGGAGAGCTTAAAGACCATAATCTGATCCTTCTTCCTTCAATGGGAGCTGATAAGACACCATCACGTACCCACCCCACTCTCACGCACACCCATGCTCTCAGGCTGTCCCTGCTACAGTGCCACCACCATTACATACAACGTGGAGGAGGCACTATGAAGCTCTACTGCCTGGAGGTGACCACCACACACACTGCGTGGTGTAAGGCTGGACATCCTTCCTCGCTCATGCTGCTGAGACATGGACTTCTGGTCACTGCTCAAGCAGGCTGGACTTGAACCGATACAAGTTGGTGACAAAAAGGTTCAACATCCCATTACCAATCCTCTGAGCCGTGAAACTCAGAAATCACTTATTGTTTGGAAATCTGATGCAATGTCAGGCACAATAGGGAGAGATAATCCTCCTTGCTTGCCATAGTTCCGGTGCATCCATTAGCAGTGGTAAGGTTTGTGCTCAAGGAACTGCAGTCCAGGGTTATAAGATATTAAAAGGAACTAGCACAGTTAAATAATATGAGTATACCTGCTTCACCTGCTTTTCGTATTTTTAATATTAAATATTTTGAAAGTGACAGTGTTAAACTGAAAAGCCATCACCGTTGCTTTCATCTCCCCATTTCCATTGGTATAACGGATACAAAAGCACTCCTGGTATTAGAGAGGCTCTTTTGGAGCAAAAAGCAAGCAGAGGACACTGGCAAGAGCCTTACGATGACTCTATAATCCCTTGAAAATAAAGAGTGAAACAACTGCACATTTTGGCCCCATCTTTTTTTGACAGCAAGACCTTTTCTTTTTATAATTGGAAAAACTGTTTAATAGATTATTGGTTTTATACCTAGCACGTAAACCACATTCAGTAGCTGAATTTCAGTATTCCTTTCATTTGCTGCTTTCAGACTAATTGCAAAGTTTAAACCTGCAATATGACTGGGGTTTTTCTTGTTTGTACACATTTAAAATGCATCGTCATAATGTATGTGCACTTCCCACTCTCTAACCTGAAGCAAACTGAATTTCAGAGCAAGCGAGAAAAATCTATCACTGCTTTTGATACAAAAGGGTTTTGGCCAATTTCTTTCCTTTCCTTTTGTTTTTCTGAGCGGACCCAATTCGGCTGAGAACCCGTAGATAGAATTCCAACTGAAAGTGAAATAAAGCAGGTTATACATTCATGACATTTCGGGAGTAATAATGAACAGCAACTGCTGCATCACTTCTGTAATGTCACGTCTACACTACAGCGAGGCAGCACTTCCTGTTCTCACAAATAATGCACTGAGACTAAATGAGGAATAGTGGGGAGGAGGAAATCACACATAAAGGGAAAATACATCAGAAAGATTATTGCACAGGAGGCACTGTATGAGAAACAGAATACATTGGCATCCAAAAAAATAATCTAAATTTGTGTACTTTTAAGTTAATGTAAAAAACACAGAGGCTATGCCTCTTTGTAGTGTACTGTCACTGTTAAAAACAGACTTACAAACAGCCGCCCATTTAATAGGGAATGTCAGGAAAGAAGAGGGCCTGAATTTTATGGGCATCCCAACCAACCACAGTAATTAGGAAAAGAATAAGATGAGCCAATGTATAGACCCTCAAATTAAATAGGGTAACCACATTTTTTCCTTTAATTTCCAAATCATACTCGTACAGTACCCTAGGACATGTTGATTATCAACACTTCCCTCTGCCCTGCAAAACCACACACCCTGGCAGACACGAGACTCCAAAACACACAGCAGGGCTCTGAAGGTCTTTCTACTGGTATCTTTCTGCAGGACCGGTGCCTTGATTTCCACACTTTGTTTGCTTGAATAGTTGCTCAGCATGCCAATTCAAACCAACCACTTCCCTTGAGAGGCTTCCTTCCTTCTCCACTGCAAGTCTGCACGCTTAATGTGAAAACAAACAAACAAAAAAGAAACCCAACAGCAATCTTTAAAATGTAATATTGTATAGAAAGCTTGGACCTTGTAAACTTGGACCAAGAAACCAAAAATTAAGACCTTCTAGCGTGTGGTATAAAAACCCCAAGGAATTGTATACCTGCCTTCTGACTTCACAGAAAAATCAGAATTTGCATAGGATATACTTTGTGCAAGGCAACAAGCCTCTTCAGTATCTGGAATATAACTAATCTTGCTCAGAGTTCTTCTCTTCATGGATATCAGATATCATCAAATTTGTGTTTTAAGTAGTCTTTCATGACCTTGGCAATGGGTAGTTCATCAAGTAGTTTTAGGTTTTGAAGGCCTATACACTGACGGATTTTAATTCGGCATAGATCTTGCAAGTTCCTGGGCTGTCCTGAAAAGACAAAAGGAACACATAAAAGTAAAATGATCACATTTTAAACACACCTTAAGAGATCATTTTTACTCAGTAAAATCACACATGTTTGCTGCATTCTAAGAGGCAAACGGAAGGGAAAAGTGACAAGGGAAAAAGGGTGGAAGTTAACACCTTTCTAATGAGCAAGTCAGTGAAATCAAGGGATGAATCCTAAAAATACTTTTACACGTACATAATTTTACTGATGCCAACGCAAAGTGACATTATCCACGTGAGGATTCCCATGAGGTGGCAAAATACACTTAAGCACTGTAAGAAACACCATTAATGCCTTCATTTAACTTTCTGGGGCCTTTTTCCTATCACTGTAACCTGGGGGGGGAAGCCCTCAGTCTCAATCCTTTTCAGACATTAAGACAAAGACTTCTACGTTCAACTATAACAGCACCAGGCAGCTTCCTTAGAGACTGAGGCTTTACAAAAGTTATTCCAGGATCGCGTGGCAGAATTAAAGATGGTTTTTAGCCCTTCTAATGAGAAGACAAAGCCTTTAGGCTTTGGATGCAGCCACAACTCCATCAAACAGGGAGAGATGAAAATCCGAGTTAACCACTGTCCGGAGAGGAAAAGCTTTACTGACAGCACACAAACTGCAGAATTTCTGATGGGGATTTGCCAAAACAATCAGTTCTTTTTCAAAATCCTCAAACTCAAGCACCTTGAAAAACTGTTGCCCCCATGCAAAATAATGTAAGCAAGGATAATCTGCATCTAAACATAGCCAGCCATGAATCCCAATGAAGAAAGAAAGAAAAAAGAGCAAAGCAACAAGACGTTGAGAAAGCCTGTCCCAATATACCCTTCTAGCTTTCAGCACTGGGGCCTTTGGGTCTTCCTAAACCAGAGACTGCACACAGATCCATGTCTTTAATAGCTGTGAATGGCCTATCCTCTGCAAATCTGTCTAATGCTTTTTGAACCCATTCATACTTTCAGTACCCAAAACATCCTGTGGGCAACAGATTTCACAATATAATTAGGCGTTGGCTGGAAAACTACAAAGTGCTGTTATTTATTTTAGATCTGCTTCCTGATGGCCCCGGTGCGTGCCGGCCATTCTTGGAGGGACAAAAAACCCCCACGTAATTATTCTCATGCCAGTCATGATTTTACATACCTTTATATTAATCTCCATCCTCCACTCACGCTCGGTACCTCTTTCCAAAGCTGAAGACTTTATTTAATAACCTCCCACCATGGAAACAACTCCAAACCTCTGACCTAACCAGCTGTGTGCCTTTGTGCTTCTTCCTCATTCTGCTACATATCCTTTTGGAAAGGATCCCAAGAGCACATTGAAGCTGTGCTAATCAATATTTTGATCATTTCCTTAACTGTGTCATGGCTAAAGAAACAAAACCAGAGGTTTACACAGTTATGGCACGTGATGGCCGTCCGAGTCAAAATACTCCATGAACAACATAGGTGCCTATGCTGGTACCAAGGTAATCTGCTGCTATATATGCTATAATCTGTATAACTGATAATGGTAAGAGACAGTGCTTGCTCTTGCAAAGAAAGACATGGTGATTTTACTGAGTTGCCTGCTTGAGTCAATCATTTCTTTCAAAACAAACACAAAACAACAAAAGCAACTTGAAATAACTTAGATGGACATTTCCAATTAGCTTTCCTGAGCTGCCACCCATTAAGCAGGATGTTTTTGAAAGAGGAAATGCCTTCTGTACAGGGCTCAAAGGTGGCTTTACAGTGGTCAGTAGGATGCTGTCAGCTCACGGGGCACCAGCCTGTGAGGAGGAGACTGGAGGGTTTTTCTCTCTGGAGCCAGCCCCAGAGCTGGCTCCAGAGCCAGTCCCTTCTTCCATCCCCCTCCTAGCTCAGCAATAAACCTTCTATCAGCTAAATAGACATTGACATTATGAGTTTATTAGGCTTCCATGGTAAGCACAAAGACATTATGAAACTATTTCCTGTTTTCTACTTTGGGCATTCTGTACGTGGTTTCAGTTACCCTTTTAGTGAGTTCCTCCTCTCCCCCCCCCATGGGTTTTTCTACAGAAATGGGCTGACAGACAGGTACACACTGGGATTTACCTTCAGCACTAAAATTATCTGAGGTAAGCTAGCAGAAGTAATGCATGAAAATAGTCTCAGCCTGTTTTTAAAGAAATTAGATTTGAGATTAAGAACATGAAAATTTGAGTGTCCTTTATATAAGTTTAAAATACTTTTATTATACTTATCACCACAATATCTAAATGTAAACCGAGTTTTCATTATAGCCTTCAGCTGTGACTTAGAATACAGTTCATGTGTTACTTTGTCCACTGGTGGTTTCTTCTTAACAATTTATTTTATTCCACCTGAAGGAATGAATTTATACAACTTGGACAGCAGCTAAATGCTCGAGCTTCAGGGAAAGAAAAGTTACTTTTGGAAAGAAACCAAACAGAGGAATCTTTATGGTGATAAAGAAATAGCTCTAATGCCTGGAATGCAAATGCAAACAAGGTTCAGAAAGGATGCACCATTGCTGAAGTTAATTGCAAAAAGCAGCCTTAGAGGATATAGAGGACTTCAGAGCTCTGCGTATTTTCGGTAGTAGAGTACAATAATACAGCAATGAGACACTGATTTCTGGTTTCAGAAATTAATGCCTTTTAATTAACATCCTACGGGGTTTTTTGAGAGCAAAATGGAACAGACAACTTAAAACACCCAGAAGAAATTGGTCATCAGCTAATTCAGAAAGACCCAATCGTCAAATGTATGACATTTTCCCCCGATAAGCCTAAAAATATTTCCTGGGAATGTGTTAACAATGGACATTTCCAGTGTTCAGCACCAGTTGCTACATCTAGTGGCTGTTAGTGTCTTAGGTCACGCCTTGCGAATTCCAGGGTTATTAATGCATTTGTGATTTATTAGAAACGGTGTCTGGAACACTTACTCATTCTTGGTTGCATCTGAATGAAAAAGGAAAAAAAAATAAAGGATTACAGAGCAATGTCAGTGAACCTTGGTTTGGCAAATGAAAAATGTTATTAGTAATTTGGCAAAGCAAGACAAGTTAAATGACGAATAAAGTTCTGCTTAGAAACAATTAGGAATTAGCAGCTTTGCTTATATCCCGCATCACAAGTTCAGAAAGTTATTTAAGCAAATAAGCTAGAAAGGAAGAGAATTAAAGATAAAAGAAACAGAAACCCCCCAACAAATATAAAGGTAAGATTGATACCATTACTACTATCATGCAAAACAGTCACATAAAACTACTCATCACCTTAAATAATGCCACAACACATCCCCGATCCTGTCCCAAAAGGAAACCCTGGTGATGGTTATTCTGGATGGTTATTGTTGGGCTGTTACATAGCCCCAGTTACCATCAAGGCAGCAAATACCTGCTGCTGTTGTTGTATTTTGTGAGCTTTAGAGTGATACTCAGATAAATTAAAGGTATTAATTATAGGGGGAAAAAGAGAGATGTACAATTCATCTTTTGTCTTCCACAGCTCGTGCTATGTGCTGTAAAGTAGAAATTCCCACCAATGCACCTCTTGTGTGTGCTTTCCCAAACATGACAGAAAAGTTTCTTTCAAAGAGAAGAAATGTAAAACATCAGGATACAAAATAAAGAGGAATTGCCTTTTGCTTTTTTCTCTCTAGGGGCAGCAGACTTCAGTACATATAAAATTGAAGCATTTTCCTAGCTCAGCTCTCCAACTGCTAACAAAGTTCCTGAGCTGCTTTCTTTTTTTCTCCTTAAATAACTAATAATTACTTTTAAAGCCTCAGTTCATTATTTAAGTAAATATGATTATTATATTGGCCTTATCTGGTAAAGCAATGTTTTCGCAACATTTAACATGCCTTTTAAAATGCATGTTTTAACAGCAAGAAATTATTGCAATTAACCCTGATTTCCCACTCAATACCCCATTCCTTTCCTTTTTAGGATAACAGAAAAAACATGAAACTCTATCTCGCAGTTTGCTATTCTATCCCAGAGGCAGACAAAACTCACATCTAAGATTTACTACCTATACAAAGAACTGTATGTCATCATTACAACTGCCCCACAGCATAGGCGTTTAGACTGTGCCTGCCTGTTTTTACTATGCAGATCATGCTCCCCAAGAAATAAAACACTAACTCACTTAATAGGTCTCTAAAGATCATACAGACAAAATATTAGACCTCATACCTCTGACAACACTGATTTTTAGAGACTCTCACCCAGTTTTAAGCAAAAGCATTTTAAAGGTGGAAAGAGAGAATCCCTACCAGTGCTCTCCGCTGAAGATACAGAGCACCTGCACAAAGCAAAAACCATGAACTGATCTATTCTGTTACCCAAGAGAAAACCTAGGAATAACTGAGATTAATATACTTGTAGTCTGCAAGAAGATCCTCTCTGATGTACTGTTCCACCCACTAAACAAACCAAAAAGTACTCTTAAAAGCAAACAATCAGTGCCATTTGAAGCAGACAGGCAGTTTCTGAAGAAGTCAAAAGATGAAACAAAACACTGGGGTGTATTTCAGAAGCTGCCCATAGTTTTCTCTGAAATATTAATGCATTGCTCTTAAAAAAACCCCTACACAACTTAGAGTGGTATTTCTCAAACTGAGCTTCTGCTTCCCCTGGGAATTTTTGAAGGCTGAAAGCAGCATCAAGAAACCATTTGGTAGTTTCTCTTTTGCTACAAAGGAAACGTAAAAATAAAGGTTTTTGTGAAACATTAAAAACAAAGTTTAAGCCAGGCTGATGTATGGCTGGTGGCAGCTCAGTTCCTCTTGAGTATCAGAATAAATACTTATATCCACAGCTAACTGTGAAACCCATCCTTTATTTCACAACTGTGAAGAAACTCTGCTAATGCCAGCATAAATTTAGTTAGGATTTTGTTGGCTTTTTTGGGGGGTTGTATATTTCAAAAATATAATTGACCTTATCAATTGGAAACTCACACCCATCAGCCAAGAAACACACTGAAGAGGATGCGCAAACAGGATCATACGGAAAGGATGCGATCACCTAGTACATCACTGTGCTGAGCTCAACAGGAATTCACTGGAATAGGAGTAGGTCTAACAGTTTAGCAAATGCATTGTCTTGTACTCTGTAAAAAATAGCAGGAGGATAACCAGAGAAGATACCTGGTTTTCCAGCACTCAAAGTCTCAGAGAAAGCTAGTGTCAAGAATATACGAGTCTGAAATACTAATATAAGATATGCAGGGCTGAATTTAGAGACAAAGAGAATTACAGAGTGTTCACTGAGAAAGTGAACAAACTCCTTGAACAGGTATCCAGCTCAAGAGGACAAAGAGCTTTCAATTCTTTTTCAACTGGATATCATATACAGGTTGTTTTAAAAGTTCTAGTTCAATTTTGTGCTCACTATGCCTCTGTTAGAATACTTAAGCTTGAAGTATGTTTGCACTGCTCTTCGAGAAATAATTCTCCACGAGTTTTAGATGTCTATTAGATTTCAATATATCTGGCACAGAAAATATATACCAAGGAGTGGATTTTGGACTGAAAATTTATATATGGAAAGGCAGGATGCCAGTAAAGCTCAATGTTAAATTTAACAGGTGTATTTAGCAATGAAATTAAGATTTGAATATGCTGGGGTAATATTATTTTCTTAACATATTTTGTCATGTTTCCATAAATTCAGACTTACTGAATTTGCTGTGGAAATTCACCTAAGGATTTCAATACCAGAATGTTCACCTATCTTTAGGAGACAGTAAGTAAAGTGCTCTGAAGCCAGGCCTAAGATGCACTGTTAGGCTGTTCTTTTAAGAGTACAGCATGTGTGCACAAATGGGATTGGGGGGTAGTTACACCTTACATGCCACAGGTAAAAATACATATTTGTTTCTTTTTTTCACTTAGGCCTCTTCAAAAAACTCAAAGAGTACAACTGTATAAAGCTATACAAGAATTCAACTGCTTAATATAAACAGCTGAGTTAGTAGCTACATTCTTCAGTATCACACTAGGTGATTCTGAGTTGAGAGTTAAACAATTATTCCCTCTTTCTAGAAAGAAAAATTGGGCTATGTCTTCATAAAGGTATCAAAAATTATACTGCCCTTCAGCAAATAGGTACCTGCAATCTGCAGAAAGCAATCATGATTCAGATAGCATTTATCACTGATCCAGCTAAAACGATCACTGTAAAATAAGCCTCTTACCCTTGTTCCCTGTGTAACTCTGGACGACAAGGCAGACTGCATTCATTAGTGCAAGGTTCCTAGCAGCACCAAGGAAGCAAACAGCCCAAGCTTGCAATTCCAGCAAGGTTGTTCTATGTTATAACAAACATGAAGGTACTGTTTCCTTTGTGATTATCCACGTAATATAATACACAGAAATCTACTTAGCTCGCTATGACATTCTGTATTCATAAAAGTTTATATAGAGACCCTTTCTTAAAATGCTCTTCCACTGAAAAAAAAAAATCCTAGTGAAAAATTACCTTTATTTAGCAAAGGGATAATGACAAAAAATACGTAAGGATTTCCTTAGCAGGAGCTTTGTCTAAGTTTCTCTGCACATTTACAGTGCTACATAAATCTAAATACGTTACACTCTCTAGTCAAAGCCAAAGATTTGCCTTTTCAAAATTTATAAAGAAAAGGAACATAAATGAAGTATTTGTAGTTTCATTCATTTGATGACCTTTAGATCTTGTTCCAGATCTGAAATTATTCTCTGATACCTGTTAACACACACGCCACATTACACCGCTGCCGCCGTATCCATTTACTTTGCTATTAGCCTCGACACAGACAAGCAACTTGCATGGCCAGTCACAGACTCTCTTGTCTGCTATCTCATCTGAACAGTGATTAAATAAGAGCTATGGGGAGGGGGAAATGTTCAAGCTTTTTTTAATTCCCCTTTTGGAGACCATAACTGAATTTCTAGTACCTGAGCATTTATTTAAATTACTTTTCCAACACTTGCATTTTTTCCTACCTCTAGCACCCTAAGTTTTAATATTCTCAGATCCCATTCAACTTCAGCATAAATCCTTCCATCCAGGACTGCAATTGTACATGTTAATTCTGTAGATATATACACTACCGAAAACCAGAAAACATCTATATGTATCTCTATCTTCCTATATACATGCATCTCAATTTTTATTTGTAAAAGAGAGGGGGGAAAAATAATACATAAGTGACTGTCTAAACTCCAAGTTAGCAGCAGACTCATGATGAAAAGCTTTGCTGTTCCTAACTTGCAGCTTCATGCTTAAATACTGAGACGCGACTACAGAGTAACTTCCTTCCTCGTGGGATTATTCTAGGAGCAAAGGAATCTCTACCTGTAACCAGGAAGAACATCAAACCCTTGGGGTCAAATCCCGTATCTTCTTGCAGACTTTCAGAGCCAGTATTGAGTATTTCTGAGAGCTTGGTTTCCTGGCTGTTATTCACAACCAGGGACCTGGGCTAAAGGCTGTGATTATTACTGATTTCAATACCTACCAAACCCAAAAGAAACTCACATATGTTTTCTAAGGAACTGAAACTATGCAAATATGTTTTCCAAATATAAAAACCAAATAGCTACTTGCATCTCACATGCAGATTGCTAAATAGCATCCCGTTTATATGAAGCACGTGACCGCTTTCACTTGAAGACACAGATTGGTTTGATAATTCCTTGGTAATTCATATATTAATCTTTAAGCTTAACAATTCAAACCTACTGCAAAGTAAAAACTAATTCCCATTTTACTATCAAATACACTTTTCAAAACTGCGGGTGCACACAGAAAACTTACAGCTACGGATTTCTACATTAAGCACTTAGTATGATGTTCAAATAAACAAAGCAGGAATTCCCGTTAAGTCCTACAACCAAGGCACTGTTACCAACCACAAGAGGTAGTTTCAGGAAAGCTTCCACTAAAGGCATTCTAGAGAAGTCTGTAAAGTTTTTTCTTCTAGTAAATACACATTGCAATAGACTCGGAAACAAGATTCTTCCCCGAAGTGCCACAGCGCGAGATCCCAGCAATTCCTGTACGCAGGCTGATCTAATTGGGAACTCCAAAATCCCAGCGTGCACTTTATCCATTGACTCTCTCCTACACCATCTCATTAAAGCAATTATTTATAAATACCATGGAAGACAGTGTTTGGATATCTATAATAAGGGCAGCAGAGTCTGTTTATAGCTGTTTGTAAACACGTAATAACTTTGCTCAGATGCACAAAGCTGAAGTGTTTTTGTCAGCACTAGTCCTCCCTGCTTTCCCAGTGATCCTTCCATCAGTGCAAAGCTGGGATAGTTCCAACACTGTTACACTGCCCGCAAATTTAAGCTATTTTGCTTGTAGCAGAATTTACTTTTCACTTCACATTAAACCCTTAAAGATATGGAATCTGCAAAGCAAGTTACAGTACCAGTTTCCAACTTTCTGAATGAGTCTTTAGACATTGAGGCAGCACAGAAGCAGCCTAAGACTTCACACTCACTGATGTGTCCTGAGACTGAAATATTGCAAGTCTGGATATTATATCGTCTACTAATAGTGCTACCATATAACGAGAGGCTCCCAAAAAGGAAACCAGAAAGAGATGTGTTTGAATGAGAAAGGGCAGAGAAATAAAAATAACATCTCTTAGTTACTTGTATTTCTTAATATCAGCTTCGACCTTTCCAAAAACTCCCTTTAGATTTCAGACAAGAGCAAAAATAACACCACTAATCATGAAGACAAAAATGAAATTCCAAATGCTTGTGTCAGCTACTGCCAACAGATCTCAGCTGATTCACCCCCAGCCCACACTAGATTTCAGTTTCTTTGCAGAGTATGTAAATTGCTTAATTCTCATAAAAAGCATCCAAATAAAAGGAACTGTAGGGCAAAAATAGGATATATGAAATACTCCATCCTCTGTAGTGCAAAGATCAGCCTAACTGGATAATTTATCCGGCCACTTTAACATGTTTGAATTAGCAAACTCCTAATGAACAATTCCCAAATGCTTTACTCAGTTCCGTAATTATGGAACACTTTATAGCATTCTATGCTGAATGGGAGAAAGCTTCCAGTACACCAAAACCCAATAATCAAAAGTGACCAGAATATTAGGAGCCTAATACTCTCTTTAAATATCAGAAGTCACGATGAGTTAAAATCCCTTTCGTATTTCAAAGGCATCCACAAAAATCAAAGCTACACAGCACAGGAAACCCCTTCAAGTTGCACCAATGAACTAAGCCATGTCCTCGTCTGGTTTAGGAGAGGGAAGGAGAGAGAAGAATATGGGAGAACACAAAGCAGCAAAAGCTCTTTCTGCCCTATTTGTAGTGCCAGATGAAAAATGCCAGCAACTGCAGAGTACTTGCACAGCAATTAAAACAAGAAAAAAAAGCAAAAGACACTAAAGACCCCTAAACAAACAACAAAACAAAGCCCCAGACCCCAAACATCTTTGGTAAGCCCTAAGGCCATTCACACAATGAGATTTCACAGTTCACTTTTTTAAATGAATGCTTCCTGTAGCTATTTAAACAAAACCAATTTAAATGAAATATACTTAACATTAGCATCTTTGCCGAGCAAGAGATTCCCAGTATCACAATCCCTTCACCTTCCCAGAAATTTCCTAGTGCATTTAAATAGCATCAAGGGGCAGAGAGGAAGCATTTTTTTTTTTTCTGGGGCTAAATTCAAAGAAGGCTTTTAGAGGACCTTGTGTCCTGTGATTAACTTCTCTTACATACATACTTGTCACTTCTTGTAAGAAATCCAGACAGGGTCGGCTACTTCCAGAAATACTTATTGAAACAGCCAGTGGGGTCTGTCCTTCATAGTTCCTTGTGTTAGTGTCTGCTCCGTAATTATACAACATTTGTGCACAAAGCACATCATCTCTAAGAGCAGACAAGTGTAAGGGTGTCTGTCCATCTTCCAAGCGACCCAAGTTTGTATCCGCCCCTCTCTGAAGGAACATTCGGCAGTAAGAGTGATTGCTTTTGATCACAGCGTATCGTAACAGGAAACCATTTTGAATGTCGATGTTGGCATTGTGATCCAGAAGGATTTTCACACAGCTTGACCTCTCTCGGATAATGGCCAGCTGAAGTGGTGTAGTACCTTTATCACTGAGCGGATCAACCTCGGCCTTGAACTCCAACAGGAGCCTCACAAATGAGTCTCTGCCATAGTGGGCTGCTACATGGAGGGGAGTCCAACCATCGTTGCTCTTTGCATTAATAATGTCACTTCTATATTCAGATTCCAACATCAAGCGTGCAATCCTCGCTCGGCCATGCATGGCTGCATAATGCAGAGCAGTGAAGCCTCCAATTAAGTCCTTAACTGTGGGATCAGCTGAAGTTAAAATAAAATTAAAAAATAATTAGAAGGCATTACAGTAATCCAGTGCTGCAAGAAAAGAAATAATCAAAGGGTTGAGTGTTAAGTCTTTTCAGGCATAGCATGACAGGATTATTTTGTACTTCAAACTAATGCTTGCTTTCAGGAACATGCTTTTTTTGAGAAAAATTTAAATTATATTTAAGAAAGTTACACAAAAAAAAATCCTTTTTTCTTTTATATACATATGTTTCCATTTGACAAATACTTCTCCGCATCTTCCTAGCACTCTTAGGCTAATTACTCAAATCTCCGTCCATCCAGTTTTCCTCCAGCTCTACAATATTACATTTCTTTCTTAACATTCAACTTTGTTTTATTTTCCCTTGTGTTGCTTCTTGGTCTTAAAAAGAAGCATGTGTAGAAACATCTGCTGTCCCAAACTGCGGATGTTTTGTGGTCTGGCAGCATTGTATTGTTTTTAGGGTGTAATACTGCATTAGGTAAAATGTGGTCTGCAGGATTTCCAAAGCATGTAAGATATATGTTATTCTAGATTGTCTTGATAAAGTCTGTTTTTACAGATGATGAATCTGTTCTGAATTTATAGTTCTACAAAAAATTTCAGATTTTACAAGAATGTAAGCAAATCACGTATGGAAAGAGTCAGGGAAAAAACATCAGTGCAGAATACAAGTGATTACACAGAGACCTTTACCCTACCCCCCCCCCCCCCAGCACAAAAACTCAGTCTCATTTATGAATTTTAAAATTAAAATAATCAAATCAATTTACTTCATTGCCTCAGGACACCAAACCTTGTAAAGCAAGTGCCTATTTCATGTACCAAATTAATTACCAAGGAAAAGATGCCTGCCTCATCACCTCACCTAGAGAACAAGCCAGGCTCTGAGGTTTCTCCTTCCACCATATGCTGCCTGCTGGATGCTAAAAGGTACAAACTACTGTGTGGAAGTTTGAGGCACTTTCCTAAATTTCCCAGCTGTTAAAAAGAGAGATAGTGAATGCACAAGATACTAGTCTTGAGTTGACATGTTCTCAACATTCCTGTTTATCTATTGAAACAGCTGCTGGGGTATGTCCTTCACAGTTACCTGGGTACAAAGCACACCGTCTGTAAGAGCAGCCAATTGCAAGGGTGTCTGTCCACCTTCCATAAGCTTGACAGCCCCATCCTTGCATCCTGGCACACAGAATTCTCTCTCATTTCCTCACCTATACATACCATGTTTAGAAGGAAAGCAGCAGTCTTGGGAGGGTGGGGAAAAGAGTAGGACATTGTGAGCACAGGTTTTAAACTCAGGTGAAGGTTACAAACACCCAGTGCTCACACACACTGCTTAAGAGGAGCTCTTGCTCTCCTGTACCATGTAGAAAGGGCAGTATTCTGCTCAGCTTCCATCACACTCGAACAGGAGGGGGAAGAGGGTGAGAGACACCAGTCTTCACCTCAAAATTCAGACCTGCTATAAGTTCAGAATACAATATATATTGCAAGCTAGTTTAGTCTGAACACATCTGAATCCACAAAGGTGCTAACATAAAACAACAGGAATAGGCTTCTCAATATGGACCTACTGTGACCATATCCAGACAACACACCAAGACAGACATCATACCAAAATAAAAGGACTGGCAAGAGTACAGAATACAGCTGCAAAGGTAATCCAGCAACTTTAAGTTTTTTTATAATGCAAAGACTGAGGTGAAGAAGACAAACAAACAGAAATCCAACATACAAACTAATGCAGCTTGACTACGTGGAGAAATAAAACATGAGAACTGCCTCTAGTATATAGAATAGGAACCTAGAAGTAACAACAAAAATGCTAAGAGAACTTTAGTAGTGACAGCCTTCCTCGTCTTCTATAAAAAGCAGAAGTTTCAGCACCCTGTAAAGTTACCCGAGTTAAAGTAATAGATGAAGCATTCAGAGGTCGGCAGGAAAATGAAGGCAGTGACTGAATAGGTGGTTCCTAACCTGCACTCTGATGATGTCCAAAATAGAGAATCAGTACAACCCACCAAGTTATTAAAGACAGATAATCTTTCAAAGTGGCGTTCGCTGCTCCCAGGATCTCTTTCTTTGCACTGCTCAGACTATTCTACATTACCTCCCGACAGTTGATAAAATAAGAAGCATAAGCATGCAAAGGGATGATACATTTGGAGAGGTAGAATTAAGGAGAAGGTGGACATACTGGAAAAGAGACATTGCTTTTTACCATTAAAGAGAACCAAAAAAACCCCAACCCTAAGTCATGCAAGAGTAGTGTCTCAACAAGAATAGGAAAGTAAGTCTCTCAGTTGGGCAAGGAACAGAAACAACTAACCGTCCAAAGTGAACCCAACAGTAAAACTTCACGATAAATATATTGTAATTCCCGTTAAGATGACAGGCTTTTAGGGAGCTAATAGTACCAGTCTCCCTCTTGATTAGGGAAACAACTTTAATCGAGCAAAAAGTCTGTTGCTGTTCAGTCAATGTTTTGCTGCCATCTCCCGGAGAACTTTTGAACTTCACAAATTTTATTGGCAAAACCTGAACCTGAATTACATTGCATACATGTTAGTAAAATACACGCTTCAGAGGTGATGTTGCCTTAAGAACTTTAGTTGTTGTCAGGGATTTTGTTTCATAAAAGGCTTTGGCACTGGTATCACGGTGGGAAGTACCTTTCTCCCCCTGGAACACACAGTAGAAATAAACTGGGAATGATTCTCAGCTTATCTTTCAGGATCTGCAGCGGGTATAAAAAAAGTTCCTGGTACAAGCATATTTAACTAGAAAGGGATGAAGACAGCACTTGCCAGCATTTCTTTATCTTGCCTCCATCCTTATTTCTTTTCAAGTTTCCCATTAATTTGGGGAAAGCAGAATCTAGAAACATAAATAACTGCATTTGGTAATTTTTAATGTTCTTAAATATAAGGCATAATGCAATGGCATTGTATTAGGCCTTAAGCCCAGCTGGTATTCAGAAGCACGCAGCTGCTGGCTCACTTCCCTTCTTCTCTCCCCCCCCGCCTCCTCCTGGAGGGATGGGGAGGAGAATCAGAAGAATGTAAATCCCATGGGTTGAGATAAGAACAGTCCAGTAACTAAGGTATAACACAAACCGCTACTGCTACCACCAGTAATAATAATGATAAGGGAAATAACAAGGGAAGAGAATACAACCGCTCACCACCCACCAACCGATACCCAGCCCAACCTGAGCAGTGATCTAGCCCTTCCGGGTAACTGCCCCAGTTTATATAGTGGTCATGATGTGCTGTGGTATGGAATACCTCTTTGGTTAGTTTGGGTCAGGTGTCCCGTCTCTGCTTCCTCCCGGCTTCCCATCCTCCCTGGCAGAGCATGAGACTCAGAAAGTCCTTGATCAGAGTAAACATTACTGAGCAACAACTAAAATCATCAGTGTTATCAGTGTTGTTCTCAGGCTGAGAGTCAAAAACACAGCACTGCACCAGCTACTAAGGAGAAAAATGACTGCTGCTGCTCAACCCAGGACAGGCATAAACCTTGAACTGCTTATAAAGGGTACCAAGTAACTGCTCAAGCTCACCTGAGATTGAAAACTTGCAACACTGATATCCAGATTACATTATTTCATGTTAAAGTCTAGCACCTAAGCTAGTCATTTAAACTCTGCTGTTAATGAAACTCTTTTCTAATACTGTAGCCTAAAGGATATATACATTCTTAAACAAGAGTCTGATACTTTAGTTTCAACTTACAGCTCAGTGGGACAGTTTCCTTACTTACTTGATGCCTTCTTTAGATCACTATCACAGCATCATCTGGGAAGTCAAGAAAGCAATGCTTCTGGCTTCATAAAGTACTTCTATTATTTCAAGCTTACTTCTCCAAACTAGGGCTTCATTCTGACCACAAGACTTAGAAACATGACTACTTATAGCTTCTGGTTTGAATTTTCTAGGACAACATTGATACAAAGACCTCCAGGAAAGCATTGCTGTTCAGACACACACACGCTTTATGAGCTGATTTAGGGGGATGAACATTTGGCATTCTCTAGTTTCTCCTGGATTCTGCATGACCTTACTAAGGTTTAGATATCTTGCAGCCAAGACTAAAAACAAACAAACATGTCTGTTTGGCTACTCCTGTTACTCTTCAATTTCTAGGAGCTTTAGTGAATCATTTCTTCACTTTAATATGAGTAAACAGAGTTAATCCAAGTCAAGTAACCAGCTTAATATGAGTAATTGTCCTGCTACATTATTATTGAGAAGACACTGCCAAAGGACAGCTAACTACACACTTTCAAGACTTTAGCTCTTTGTAATGTTAACAGTGGTGACTGGTTAGTAATAAAATACAGTTTTTGTCCAGCATGAGATCATGTGTCTCTATGTCATTTTGAAAATAAAAAGTACACTAAAGAGAAAACAGGCTTGTTATGCAAAAATCCAGCATTACTGAAAATTACACTCCTTATTTTGTGTTGTTTTCCTGGGGAGCTTTGTGACTTTGGATTCTTTCTATGGATGGAAAGAGCTGGAAAGAGCAGGCTTCACAGAATCTTCACTTTATTAAAATGAGTCAAATACACAAAGAAAGTCAAAGTCACTATTTTTCATGAGAACAAAGTTTCTCTGCGATTCTGATCAACTTCCTGCCTTCCATCACTTGCTAAAGAGTATTTATTATCTGACCTATTACCCCTGTATCTAGTTGGTATTTCTGCTGGCTTCATCTTTTAGTCTGGACTGGCTTTTTAATGCATTTCCCCCATATATCTGTGTCTCCTTGCTCAGCAGATAATAAAAAGCTTCCTTCTGTTCCACCACCTCCACTCAAAATCATCCAATCTGCATGCACAACACTGTCCTCTGGCTCTTTTCTTTGCTGGTAAGCAATGATGGAAGAGAATTAAAAAAAGCAAAAGCAGAAGGCAGCGAGGTCATAACTCCGTAAGAAGCTACTTTTTATTTCCAGGTCAGTGACCAGATTTCTTCTCAGCTTTTATTAGCCAAACGTCATCTCTGTCCCACTACCACACAAGACTACATCAGCAGTCTTACAGCATCTCAAATCAGAGGCACAGCACTCTTCCCTCAGCAACAGCCCATTGTGGTTTTCTCATTCCTGTATTATGAATGTATTTCCAGCTCCGTTAAGCTTCACCATCCCCTTAGACAGCCACAACTATCACCAGCTGGCCCTTCCTTCCCACCAACACATCAGTTCCCTCTTCCCTCCAGAACTCCATTCACTCCCTCTCACTACCAATTTATTACTAATATGCATAGGTAGTTCAATACTCTGCCATAAAATTCACACCAGAAAACTACTTTTTCCTTCACACCAATATCATTTTGGTCCACAGGGATTAAGCACCAACATTGAAATAATCCACTTCTTGAGAAAAAGGTGAAGACTGTGTGAGGAAAGGTAGACACAAACCTTTCACTAATGAGGCAAGCATGATTAACTCTGCTTTTAAGAGTCATCTCATTTGTGACATTAGTATGTTTTAAATACTCATTATCTTCGATGCTTCTGTTTTGAGGTAAAGCAAGGCAAGGCATAAAACGGTGCCAATTTTCTGAAGCAAGGCTCAGCTACAGGAAAGCTGCTGTAGATGACTAACCCTCACACTATTTGTTACTCAACTTTCTAGTCCTTGTGATTAAATGCTAGACTCCTTCCAGAACAAGAGCTTTTCATTAGAGGCAGTTTTCAGGAGGCATCAGATTCAGTTGGTAGTTCATATAGGAAAGAGTAACGACAAAAATGAAAACAAGACACTGCACCAGCAGCTATTCAATATCGAAACCTATACAATGAAAATACGTAGGAACACATGAGGGTGGGTTTGTTTCAGATCATCAAGTTCACAGAGCTAAAACCAACCTATTCCTAGCCTTACAGCCTAAGGATTTTGAATTATTAAAGAGAAGGCTTGAGATTATCCAAATACATTATATATATATTAAAAAGTAGAATTTTAAGTTAGCTATTAGTGCAGTTTAGTAGCTTTCTCCCTCTTCAATAAAGACATGAGGGTTTGGCAATATTATGTGGTTAGCATACGCAGTAGGTATATCAAGAGGGCCCAGTAGTTCACGCTGTATTTTACTACTGCTCTTACAGAATATACCACCGATCATGCAAATAACATAGCTCATTAATGCCATTCATTTTTAAGGGTGATCCATATATCTGACAAATACTGTGACACACATAAGGAGCCCATATGTCCTCAGATATGTAAAGCACCAAAATGGGAATTTCAGTTTCCTTGGGACCAAACCCATAAGAATTCATTTGATAAGAACAGCACTGGAACAGAGGACACTGTTCTTTTAAGAGGACTCAGCAGAATCTGGAGAACATCTACTGATTTTTACTTTTCCTCTCCAGTATCACATTAAATGGTTAAAACCATCAATTTCTACAGCTTTAGGTAGCCTTGAAAGAACATACAGCAAAAAAGAAATTCTCGCTGGTAATGATCATCACCCAAGCAGGCGTATCACTTCAACCAACCAAACTCAAATCAGTGCACATGGATGCCGGAAAGGTGTATACTCAACTGGACTAGCTGATCCCTGCACAGAGTACTGTTTTCATAAAGCTTAGCAGACTCTTAAAGCTTATAGAGAAATTCAGTCTTTGATGTTACTTGCTTGAGAATTATGAAACAAACCTCCCTAAAATTCTAATCCAAGGACCTGCTGCCCTCTAACAGAGGAAGAGCAGAATCTTCTCTAACAGAGAAGAACAGCCTCTAGACAACTTACCTCCATGCTCGAGAAAAACCCGGACACATCTCTCTTTTCCTCTTGCTGCAGAGAAATGAAGCAAAGTCCAGCCATTGGCATCTCGACCATTAGGAGAATATCCCTGCTCCAGCATCTTGCGCACGGTGTGAACATCGCCAGCAGCAACTGCAGCCTGAATCTGCAACTCTTCCTGTAGTTCAGGGTTTCTCCGACAGTGATGGTGTAACATCCTAGCTGAATCTGGCTTTTACAGAGGCGTCATGAGGTCACACTAGTCACCTTGGATCAATATAAAGCAGGAATAAATTAGGAGCGAGACTAGGAAAGAGATATCTAGGGAAAAAAGTCAGTGCTAAGCAAAAAACAATGCTAAGATTTACATTCTATACACCAAGTCGTCTTATATATAAAATAAAAACCAAACCACCTCACTGTTAACAAAATCATACTACATGGCTCACATCACTGGCTGCAAAAGAAAAGGGCACTTATGCATTATAAATAGTAAACATTTTCTTCAAAAATGACAGCATTAAACAAGAGTCCACAATTAAAGCTCCTGCACAACAAGTAAAATGGAAAATCACCTGAAACCAACATTCGTTTAAATATCACAACATGGTTAATAACGCTAACTCCAGAGACAATGGATGATCTAAACTGTTACATGAAACAGCACTGCATTGCGAGAGCAACTGAACTATGGTATTTATTTGTTTCGAGATATGTATCATCTCTAAGGTTCAGTGAAAATATTTTCATCTTACTAACATAATCTTTTCCTGTGACCTACAGCACATGAGTATTAATAACACTAATGTTCAAACTGAAAACTAATTATTCCCCCCCCCTTCTTCCCCCTCTTTTTTAATTAGAGTGCACTGTCTGTATTTTGGCTTGTTGACTTTTTTAATAGTACATAGAGACTGCAAAGAGCTTCTATATTCTAGAAATCAAACACAAATACGATAATATGAGAGCTGGAAACATGTAAGTGCAGTTAATATCGGCCTGTCAAACATCATGAGAACATACACCAGAACAATTCAATTTATAATTACCTTGATATCATATATGAGAGAGCTGGGCCAACAGGCTATCCAAAATAGCCACTGTAAAAGAGCTTAGATACAAGCATACATTGGGAAAGAAAAAAGTACTATACTCCATGCTCCATTTGAGAAGTCCCCATCTGCAGTTCTACCTGCTACCCAGCTGGGGACAAGTTAAAAAATACAGGTATTTAGGAATTCTTCCACAGTACACAAAGTCTGTTAAGTGTCTACATTTTCACGTATCTTATGTATCATATCCCATTAACACGTATTCCTAGAATGGAAAGGAGTGTCAGGAAAGAAAAAGAGAATAAAAGCAAGGTATGAGAAAAGTAATGCTGAGCAATAAGAGCCTCAGAAAATACTCAAACGCTGTTGCAATGGATATTAACAAGGAGCTAGAAGATGAAAAAGAGGAAGAAAAATGCATTTAAACTCCTGTACAATTAAGCAAGATTAAAGCACAAGGTAAAGTCCCAAAGACAAAAGTGAATTTTAAATAATCTTGTTGTATTAGGATCTCAACCCATATCATCACTTAAAACCTTCTTTTACGTAAGTATCACAAGGGTTTCCAGAGCCTCCTGATTCATAGGTCATCCAGAAGATATTGCAATCACCTCCCCATACCCCACTGGGCACTGGCTCTCCTATGATGCAGATATACACAGACAAGTGAAAACTGAAAACATCAATCACTGCCATCTTTCCAGATGAAGGCGTAGGTATTTATTCACTCTTCTACAGCCTAGTTGTGCCCACTGCAAAGAAGTTATTTATCTGCTTCTTGGAGAGGTATAAACTTGCAATTAACAGGTAGCTACAATGACCCTAAGTAGACTGCAAATATGTAAATTACATGCAGCAAATGCTTGTCTTTAACACTTATAAATGCTTCAACTTACCAGGTATGGCAACAATCAGTAGTTCAGCACAGGGCTATGAAGGAAGAGTTTTTAGCTCGATAGGTTATATGTGGCTTAGGAACTGGCTTTGTTTTGTTTTATAGTATAAACTCCATTATCTGACACTGGAACCAAAGGGGATTAACAATCTGGCAACCGCTAACCCAACAGTTCAGCTTTCGCAGCACAGTCCAAAAATCAAACTTGGTTAATCTGATGACAATGGAAGTATTTCTATTAACTCTAATAAGCTTTTGCTAAGCTCTTTCTCTAAACTCCAATTAGCACTTCAGAACATGCTCACCTATAAGACAGCGAGCTTGACTTCATTCTGCATCACACCACTAACAGTACTGTTAATGGATTTCCAACTACAAGAGCAAGATTTTTCTTTGGATTTACGGGTGAAAACTGATTGAATCTAACTGGTAATAAGTCAGGGGGAGATCTCTGAAAAAAACAAAGTAAAAATCAGCATGCCCTTTAGCCTTACTTTCTGAATGTATACGAAAACAAGACAGGAAAACTGATCAAAAGTTGATAGAAACAAACTTTCTACAGCCATTTTTACAGTCCCTTCTTGTAAAGGATTAATCCTTACAAGATCTCATGTGATCTTGAAAATTAATGTCAAACCAATTGCTCAGAACAGTACAGGAAAGAGACAGGATGACTACACAGATGAAGCAAAAAGGGATTTCTCATTGAAGGGGCCAGCAGCATTCCCCCCTGCAACTATCTATGAAGACAGTTGGTTAAGAAAAAGCAAAGCTCTTTATGTCACACTTCTCAGCTGGTGGGTATATTTGTAATGCAGCATTATAAAAAGTTGGCACTGGCCCCATATGTTGCATGTGACTAGCAGAGCTTATTCAAATTAGCTAGTACTCAAGTACATAAGTATTAAAACATACAAAGCAGAAGACAAAGTCAGGCATAAAAGGCAGCTCCTTTTATCACCTGCACAGTTCCTGTAAATATCTACTCTTCTGTCTCACCTCTATGGCAGGCAAAGAAATTTAAATCACAGGCCTACATAACTGTACCATTCAAGGTTTTGGGATAGTTCTAGGTACACACCAGCTTTGAAAACATTTCCACTTCTGCTCCGTGGATCATTTAAAATTCCTGTTTGCAAATCCTCATATACAGCATCAATCTTTGAAGGAGGAAAGGAAGACTACGGGAAGTCATTAGCCATTTGGCATTTAATATTTAATGTTTTGAAACTATAATCAATCTCATTTAGAACACGATATGCATTTGGATTGCTACATAGTGGTTTTCGCCATGCAAGTAAAAGAATTAAATCAAGCAGAAGGGGGTAAAAATGTACCTATACATTCTTGGTTATAATGCTCGTACAGTGCCCCGAAAATGGAGGACAACAGCAACTACTTCATTGTTTTTGCAAGTACAACAGGACAAATTCAATGTGTTCCTGAATTACCTTATATGAGGTTGTTACTCTTTGATGGATGTCCCCCTCGTCATTGTCTTCACTATTCATAATCTTGTGTGCCCATGTGTGTCAAACAACCTGCTGCCCCTTAAAAGAAATGATATTTATATTAGTTGCAAAGAGTAAAAGTGAGAGGTTTTTACTTACTTTTACTTTGTGCCTGTGCTAGAATGCCACATTTTAATGCAGTTATGCCAGAAAAAGCCCTGAAGTGTGTTTTGTTTCATCACCAAACAGTCCTTCAGAGGTTGGAGTGGGGAGAGTTTGCTTCTGCCAGATGAGAAAAAGGCTAGAGAACATTTTATGCAAGACAAGAGAAAGGAGAGATACGCTTCCTCTCTAGAGTAAACCTTGAGGAAAAGGTCTAAGCTCTTCTCCAAGGACTATGCATATCTGCTGCTGCCATGGAACAAAAATGGATGCAAAGGTCACTGTAGGTATTTCTGCCTAACTGCTCAATGCCTCCCTGCGGGAGTCAGATGCCAGGAAAAACCTTCAGAATCCATTTAGTTCCTTCCCAACCCATTTTTGTGGGCTTTTTTCTGTTTGTTTGTGGGAGTTTTGTGGTTTGTTGGCTTTTGTTTTCTTTTTTAAACCTCCATCCACCTGTGCTTCCCTATCTAATGAATGAAACCTGATAGCATAGAGCATTGACTTCCCCATCCTTTAGCTGGACTTGTAGTGCCACCAATTGTGTCCCCCTCACATAACAGATCAGGCTAACAGACATTCCACAAACAGGTAAAGATACCTTCACAATACAAGCAATACCACCTCAGAGATCATCACTCTTTTCATATCTAAGAACTAGAATCAAACTTTACTCAACACCAGTTACAATCCCTACCCAGTTTCCTCCTCCAGACTAGCCCTCCTTATCCCCCTTCTTCATCATCTGCACTTAACATGATCAGCCCCAATGCTTGACCATTTCCCACAGCACTGTTGAGAGCCCGTACTCATCAATGTTACTTCATTAATTCTTTGCACACCTCTGTCTGACCTTTTGGTCACTTTGGCTGCAAGCTTCTCTCAACAGGATCCCTTATCACGTGCAAGCACTGCAACAGTATTATAAATAATAAAAGCATTAATTACTTCATTGTATAGCAGGGCACACAAAACCAGCTGTGACTTGTTTTTCCTGCAAATGAACTGCACCAGAACAATTATATGAACTGTGCAGCTTTTAGCTTAACTTCAAATTTCTGTCGCTTAAAGCAACATAAAATCTTGCTTCTCCAATGACAGCTCAAAAGAGAAGGATGAAAAAAACAAGCTCTCTTCATCCCTCTTATGCACATTTTCCAAGAGCTTTGCTTCCCAAGATAAAACATACAAGGTCTGCAGATATGCTCACATCCCTGCACAAAACTGCACTGCCATGACCTAATTTGATCACATTTCTAGCCTTGTTTTTTTTGCATAGATGATCAGTCGTTAGCTCACCTTTTTCCCCCCCCCATTTTTGCATGATTTTCACTTTAAAACCCACACATTTTTTATTAGCTAATGCAAATTAGAATTGCACTGACTTCACAGACTACAGACAAGGTAACAGATTGCTCCACTAAAAAAGTAACAAGCTTTTTTCCCCCCCAAAGGAAAATTAGCTGCATATGGCAAGAGTAAGATCTGCAACTTTAATAAAAAGAAGTCATATTTAGTTAAAGTAAAGCTTGCTTACTCAATGACTTAAAGTTTGCTTAAAATACTAATAATTATAGTAGAAGTAGCACACTAAATAAAAAAATAAGATAAACATCTTCATTACCTATGGATAATGCCTTATGTTGTCAAAGAGATCTTAGACTTTCCTACATCAATGTGTCACTTCATTAAAGTCATTGCAAACATCATGTGGAAAATTAATTCTGACAGATGTATATAGTTACTTTAAAGAAAAGTCAAGGTTGGTACTAAAAGCAAGACCTTCTAATGCAGTATTTTGTGCATTCTTATGGCCTAACAGATAGACCCGATTCCTAAACCCTGGAATTACACATCTAAGAGCAGAAACAGGACCATAATTAGTACTGATGTTGGCATAACTCTGTACCACAAGGAAAGCATACCATTACACATGACATTTAATACCCAGCAAAGATCTAATCAGTGTAGGTCCTAGCTGTCTGGGGTTAAAGTATTCCAAGACATTTAAATCAAATAAAATTAAAAAAGATAATCACATTAGCATTCATTATTCTCACAACCCACTCCTCCCACCCATTTCAAAACTCAATGCGTTCATAATTAAATGGCATTTTAAAAATGGTCAATATGTTTTTGACAAAACCTAAATGCAACTACCATCTTCATCTGTTACTCAACTTCCTATTTCAGGAGCTCTTCAGACAACAAAGTAAGGCAACAACCATTATTTGTGTTCTCGTATCACAACCAAAGTTTGCAAATAACATGTGAAATATTAAACTTTCACAGAGCCTTATAATTCTGAATACATTTTCTTCTAGATGTTCTATGCTGCATCCCAGACAGACATCAAGTGAGGTAACCCAAGTGGCCAGGATGAAAATCACCAACTAACGCAGGCAAATTGCTGGGTCTGAAACGCAACGAGTTAACAGTGCATGAATCCCCAGTCTCACAAAGGAACTGCTACTTCAAAGAAAAGAAGCCTTCACTCTTCATAAGTGGTCATTAAAAGTTACACACTTCTCATCAGAGCTTCTGTAATTCCATCTTGTAGCTTGGACATACTACATTTAAAATAGCTAGTTAATCTACAAGTACTCCATCAACTTCAGGTGTTGATAGCACTGCACGATGCTGCTTAGTGGTGCTATATACTCATAAGCAGCTGCTGTATACTCATAAGCAGCTGCTGTGTTGTTATGTTCTGCAAGGGGCTCAAACTGAAGTACGGAGGTATCATTTTACCAACTATTACCCATTTCACAAAGGGGTTGTGGGCTCTGACTTTTGGGCCTGATGGAGAAGTAGTGAAATCACCCAGCTCAAATAACTTCATGTCTGCAAACAGGCATGCACAAGAGACCTCACCTTCAGAAAGCGCCCGTACCACATCAACTGTTAACTATCCTCAAGGTTCCCACCGATTCACTAGCAACCTTAACCACAAGCAGAGGCCAGTGAAGAAATACTGCAAATCACCCCAAATCAAGGACCTCATCCACGCTAGTGCTACAGCAAGGCCTTGCAAATGTTTTTTTCAGTACAGATTGCTGCATCAGTGTCACACAGCCACAAGTCTCCCTCAAGACGTGCATTGACAAACTGCAGGGAGCTTGTGCTCTGCAGCATGCTTGGAGATCCTCTGGTACCAAGCATCAAACACAATCTCTCTTCTAACTTACAGTGGTGTTGTTACTAAGTTTTAAACAAGTAAAAGTCAGATGAAAGCTTGGCATTAAAAGTAAACAATAATTCATAATAAGTGTTAATGTATAAGATCTATGTATTTTAACATGACTTGCTAATATTAAAGAATCCACACACCAGTATTTCATAGAATGACTGCAGCAGAGAACAATGGCTAGTTCAAACCACATTAAAGCAGTCACTTCAGCCCTAACACTCACAGCATAGCTGAAGAATAAAATGAGTGCTGCTTACAAAGACTGTTTCATTCAACCACCTCTAGAAAACTTTTATTTTCCCTGTATTTCTTTTTAATATAGCCTAAAAGAATCCAAGTAGAAAAAATTCATTGGATGGCTTCAGTGGATAAAGCAAGTTTTTCATTGTGATAGTATCATTTTGTAAGCAAACGCTGGAATAACGGAAAACAGCCTCTCAGACGGCACACTTCCTTTAAGGATTTAGAATTCACAATAAGGCAAAACAAACCTAAAATTATTATATAGCCTGAAGAGAGATAAAAAAAAAAAGGATGTGCAACTTTATCTAGTGGGGCTAGCTATACTTGCAATAAGCTGTATTTCTTACAGAACAGGACTCCAACGTATGGTTTACCTCTGTTCCTTGTTTTGACCATGTGCAACTTTCTGACAGAAGCCAATCCCCTGATTCCTATAAACTCAAGTCCAGCCTCTGCATCTGAACCAAACTTTGCTGCAGTGTCATTTCACATTAAGAACAAGCTTCACAAATCCAATGAAAACTTACATTTCCCTCCATGAATAAATCCCAAAGATCTTATGACTTGGCGGCACCAAGAGGTGTCCTGTTGGAGTAGCTACATTGATGCAAGGCCCAATGTTAGATGGGTTGTAAAGAGGGTGTTATAATAAACCAACTTTGGATGAACTAATTCACATTTACCTCACTTACTAGCAAAAAATTCCCTCCTGCAATCACACTGGGCATGCCCACATGTTCCACTATGAAGTGTGGTTTTGCAGTATGCTACCAAAATAACATGGAATGTTTCTTTCCTGTACTTTCAAATATCTCAGAATTTGTTGCACTTGTATTACACAGGTATTTGCTATTTAAACTTTGACATGTAGCAGCTGCTTTTTATCATATGCTAAAGACACCTGCATACTGATCCACCCTTGACCATGATTGTTGGCAACAGGTACCGCTTTTCCCCCACAACTAATGCTAAAAACTAATTGACTGCTAACAATGAAAAACACTCTGGTGCAGTTAATGACATCTCTGAAAACACAACAGAGACCAAAGGGACCTATATAGAGCATATATTTACCAAAATAACAAACTCATCTACATTTGAAACAGATTAGAATGGATTCAAGACAGACTCTCTGTTGACAGAACATGCACAAACTCCATTATTTGGGGCACACAAACAGTAGGATGCATTAAAAGACTGACTGACATCATTCACCCCCCACTCTCTCCCCTTGTGAGCCCATCTCTTCATCTCACCACTTAAAACAAGCAATTCTTCCTACAAACTGCTCTCCCTCTGCAAGCGAGCCTTCCTCCTACCAGCAGGATTGTTTTCGATGACTCTTTTCCTTTTTATTCTTAAGCAGCTAACAGCATTATCTTCTCCTGTGATCTCAACCCCAAAAATAAGTCCTTGTAAACAAACACCATCCAATTAAATGGATTTCAATTTTTGCAGCTCCATTACAGTACAATACTGAAAAAGAGACCCACGCAAAGTCAGGTAGGACTAAACCAACATAATGCAATTACCATGACCTACTCCAATAAAGATTTTGGAATCAGAGCAGAAGCAAATCCGGTGTTGCACCCATAAATCTGAAAACAGGCCTTAAGAAAAGGCCCTTTTAACCAACACAGAGTGAAGTAATTTTAAGTGACATTGCTGAGATGAGGAGACACAAAGACCCATTAAGGAGCAATTCACAAGCAAAATAATGTTTGCAGATTAAATTTAGAAAATGACAAAGCGTTACAAGAAGAAAGAGGAACCCTACTTCAAAAGAGCTTCAGAGCTTTCAAACTTGTAAAGGTCAATAGCAAGTAGGTTTTATGAGAACAAAGAAATCCGCTGCTACCTATTCAAATCCATCAAAACACACCGAGAGGCCCAAACCATGTGTCTAGGATGATTCCAAGAGTCTGTAAGAATGATCACCTTTCTGTGGTGTTTTTGAACGCTGGTTCCTCGCTTCTGTCTTATTTTGTTCTTTGGAGTCACAGTTTTTAATTCTCCTTTAAGGCAGCTCCAACCTAAAAAACAAAAAAGAAAAGTTGAACTGAGCCACACAATGACACAAACAAGAGAAATGGAGAATGAAAATGGTTAATACCAAAGCAAGAGCAGGTCTTAAAAGGAAGAGCCTTCAAGAAATTAGGAAGGAAAGGGTTATTCCTCTAAATCAGGACCTCAGTTCGACAGAAGGGCGCTCTCAGGGGTACTAAGGAGTTGGAAGGACAATAACCACAGGCCCACTACCCTGTCAAGCCAGCTCCTCTGGGGAACTGAAGTAAAAGATAAGAACTAAAGAATGGGACAGGAAGTAACCCAGAAAGGAGAGCTACTGGGAAATGAAAATCGCTCCCTTGCAGGAGCTCACGCTTCAGGAACCGTCAAGCGTGCGCGCACACACACACACAGAAAACCAACCAAGCCCCGGCGCAGAGTCCAATGGCCCGGCGGCGGGAGGGCCCAGGGGAAGCGGGGGACGCGCTCCGGAGGAGCCCTGGTCTCCCCTGTGCCCTCACCGCCAGAGAACCCCGGTCCGCGGGCAGCCCTGGGAGCACGGCGGCAGGCGGCTGGCCCGGAGCCTGCCTGCCTGCCTTCCCCCCGCGGCCCGGGCGGGCAGAGCGGCGAGAAGCCGGGCACCCCCTCAACAGCGGGGGCGGCGGGGAAGCCCCTCACAGCCCGCCGAGGGGGAGCGGGGAGGAGCAGGCCGGCGGCGAGCCCCGCCAGAGGGGCTGCCCGGGGCGGCGGTAGGGAGGCCCCACGGCGGGCCATGG